>NC_132851.1:14362500-14991666 GCF_048164855.1 Canis lupus baileyi | reverse complement strand
AGAAATGACCCCTAGGATCCACCACTACACATAATTGAGACTTCCAATATGTTTGAAAAGGAATAAATGATAAGAAAATTTTATTCTGCAACTTTAATCAACTAATGTTGCAAGAAATGGTCTTTTAAGAGAGAGAATATCTTCAAAACTCAAGTTTTCCCTACCATACTCTTTATTTTTAGTATTAAGAAATGAAATGTCTATTCTCTCACATTTTTATAACAAAACTGTGATACTTAGTGTAACATTCAGAGATCTACAATATATATGTAATATATTTATCACAAATATATTTTATATATAGTTTTGTCATGGTTGCCCTATACAGTACTCTCCATATACTTTCTAAAACTTATGATATTTGCTATATTTCATTTAGATAAAGGTATTTATGGTTGCTTGGCATGTGAATTTATCAACAGTTCAAACAATTCAGAATATGGGATTTTTATCTTGCATGTAAACAACCTGACACTAGTAAATATCTTGATGGATATTTGTTTTAATTTAATTGTTTATTTACTCACAGTAAATGTTAATTTAGTAGATGTATCATTAAATCTTGCTATCATCAGTTTCAGCTTAGATTGCAAATATTTATTCACTTAGTTTGCATATTAAATCAGCCTGATCTCTTGTACCTGATAAACAATAACAAATCCATTTGCAAAATTTAATATTAACTTCCCTATTTAATGCTTACAAATTTGAATTCAAATATATAAATAGAAACACAAACATATATTCAATTCAGAAACAATTTATATTTAAAGTTTCAATTCCATTTTTAAATTAGTACACGCCTAATTAAATTAATTTGTCAACATAGAAAAATCAGCTACTTGAAATATCGATTTCTTTTTAATTCTATGAAGATCAATCATCTTTTCACATTTTAACATCTCAGAAATCTGAATACATATGACAGGGTTTTTGTATTGTCATGTCATAGTTGAATTTGGTAGAATGCTTTTTTTTTTTTTCCTTAGAGAGGCATCTTATAATCAAGAGTATATTATTTTAATTTAATTAGATATTTTAAGATCATAATCTTATGTAATCTCAATATAAATGCAGCATTTTAATTTAAAATAAAAACTGTCAGACTAATATAGACCCGTTCTTTAAAATTACATTAAAAACTTTTTTTTCAGTATTGTTTCACTTAAAATTCTCTCAGTTTACCCATCTCTTTTCTAAGTTGAATATTCATAGTATAAATTCATTCCCTAATTTGTACTGTAAAATGCTAAACTATGTAGATTTTAGCATACTGGAATTAATAATGTGTAAAATACCTAGGTTATGTACTGAAAAACAATATGCTTCCTGAAAATTATAGAATGTAACAAAGCAGTGGCTTTGTTTTACCTCATTCCCACATACTGCAATTAATTTTCAAGTTACCTCACTTATTAACATGTTTTTAAGTTTTATCCAAGTAATATTAAAGAACTACAACATATACATTAAAATATATATGCTAAAATTTATAGACTATCTAAATAATGTCCCAAATATAATTGTTGCATTAGTTGTATTTAGATTTTATTTTGATGTTATTTTGTATATTTTTCCTTTTGCATGTTTTCATGTTAAATGTTTATTGCATTTTTTTCATTATATATCGTAATGCCACAAAATTATTCACTTATAATTATTTTGTTAATTAAACTCATTCAAATGTTTCACTTGAAATATTAAAGTTAATGGAACAGAATATATTCTTTATATAAAATAACATGCCAAACATAAATATCTAAAAGCCACTTCTTTGAATCTGTAATTATCATTAACATGTACTTACATAGCTCTGTACATATTGGGCCATCCGCTCGTATCTCTAGCAACATATTCTGTTCTTCAATTCTGTGATGAGTTAGACAATAATTACGAAGTACAGTGGCACAAAATTGTTTTAAAAATCTGTAAGGATAAATTTGATCATAGATTAAAATTCAATTATGAAATTAGTTTTCATTTGTTAGATTTTCTAAATAACACGTTTAAAAATGGCTTTATATAAATTATGCTTAGTCTCTTGAAGATATATTGTTGAAATAAGAAAGCCTTCAAAAATATAATTTTCATTATGATACATAATATAATCCAAATTCCATATTGTAAGGATTACTGTTAAATAAATTTGCCTATTTACATGTGTAACATATGTCATTTTCCATTATCATAGTTCCAAAGATGACATATAGTTATGATTTATAGAAGCATGCTTATATATGTAAACCATTTCATTTTATTTTTGTTATATTGAGAAATGTTTTATTAAGGAATATTAATAAAATATACCTTAAACCTGTGTTTATATTGTAAACATCTAATTTCTAAATATATCTCAAGCAATTTAATGGCAGGATAATCTAATTGTGAAAACACAACTTGTATACATAATTTGATTTCGAATGAAGAATGGATCTTCTGATGTACATTTTATTCCTTAATTTCGGTTGTATGTTGTGTAACACATGCATTTAATACTGTGCTATTAAAGATAATGTTTTCTTAATTGTGTAGCATACTTAAATTTTTAAAAGAAAACAAAATATATTTTAATATTGAATTAGCAATATAATATATTTAATAATGGATTGTTGCTATGCATAATCCTAAGGCTTTTTCCAACATTGGCAATTACCTCATAAAACAGTATGTATGCAAAAACGTTGAGTGTTTTTAAACTGTTAAATGGTAAATGGTGCATTTTGACAATTTAAAAATCTGTGTTTCAAACACTGCCAATTTAAAGTGGTACCAAAACCAGTATGCTAAATTGGTCTACATTTTAGATAAAATGGTTATATATGATATAACTTTATGTTGATGGATGATTTTATTGCCTTATAAAGGAAATCAATGTTATTTTTATAGAAGTTATTCTATTTTATATATCAAACATATTTAATTACATTTAGATGCACTTCTGTCTTTTGCTATTATAAGATATGACTACTTTTCACTCTACAGAAATTTGAACATTCTAAGTAAACCAAATTCACATGAACATTGTACACTTTTAAGGTTTGGGAATTATGACACAAATCTTCAAGTAACTCTCACTTATGCAAATAAATCTTCAGATTCCACACTTTTTCAAAATGATGTCTTTGAAAGTTTTTTTTTTTTTTAAGATTGTATTTATTTATGGAAGACACCAGAGAGATAGAGTCAGAGACATAGGCAGAGAGAGAAGCAGGCTTCATGCAGGCAGCCTGATATAGGACTCGATTCCAGGACTCTGGAATCATGCCCTGAGCTAAAGGCAGACACTCAACCACTGAGCCACCCAGGTGTTCTTGTCTTTGAAAGTTAAAAACAAAATTGTCAGTTTTCCTCACCTTAGAACTTCTCTTCAACATTATATGTTTGAAATATGACTTTTCCATAGTAAAATTATAATCATATTTGGTTTATGAAATGTATTATTGTTAATATTATTTTAGCATTATTATTAACGTTATTCATTTATTATTCTTTTGATGACTATTTCTTGAGCATCTACTATGTACCAGGCACTGTTCTAGATGCTGTGAATAGAATAGAATAGAATAGAATAGAATAACAAAAATCTCAGCCTTTGGAGCGCTTGCATTCTAGTATGGGGAAGAAAGAGTATGAACACAAAATATACATGAAACATAACAACTAGTTAGCAAAATAGCTGGTTGAAATATATATCTAGTTGGACTATGATGGTTAAATAAATTACTTTTCAGTACTTCATTCCAACACTCCAACTTGTTCTGTATCCGGTTAAGAAGGTAGTACTGAATCACCACCACCATTAGCCAAAAGTAGAGTTCTATTACTGAAGATTTTAAGATTGGAATTGCTAGCAAATCCTGGATCTTTTTTTAATATTTTATTTTTTATTCATGAAAGACTCAGAGAGAGAGAGAGAGAGAGAGGCAGAGAAACAGGCAGAGGGAAAAGCAGGCTCCATGCAGGGAGTCTGATGTGGGACTCAATCCTGGAACTCCAGGATCACAACCTGGGCGGAAGGCAGGTGCTAAATCACTGAGCCACCCAGGGATTCACAGCAAATCCTGGATCTAAAGGCTAAGAAAAATCAGTTCTCTCATATTTGGAGACTATGAGAGTCTATTTAGACTATCTAAATAATGTCCCAAATATAATTGGGGACAACAGGATGAATATTGAAGACAATCATCCTGTTGTCTTTAAGAAAATGCCCATTTGGAATTGGTCTGTAGGTCTTGGATTGGTTGTAGAAGCAAACTAGACACATTCCCAAGAATTATCCCAGAATTATTGACCCATATAAATTGAGATTATTTATCTATTGCGTTATTTAATATAACCCTTATTATTGACGAAATAGAGATTATTTAGGATTATTTAGGTTAATGACTTCAGTGATCAATACAATAAATAGCTATTCAGTTTACTCTTTGGAGTAAGGTCAGAACATTGAGATTTGAGATAGAGTACAAATTCTATTATTTTTCAAACTTTTAGATTGTATTTCACAACATATGTTTATAGTTAAGTAGTTTCCTTCCTTAAACTAAAACTGAATGCCTGGGAATTATAATACAGTTAAGGAAAGTTTTAAAGCATTAGTGTCCATCCTCCCCAATTTTATACTTCCTTTCTAGAAATGGAACATGCCGTTTGATTCCCCAGGTGAATCATATGGATCAGTTAATTGTTTTTATAGTAACAAGCACATGGGTATTTCAAATGTCTGATTTATTATGGGGTTATTTACCAAATGTTAGTATTATTAGCATAGTTATTGCTTAATCATGTGATTAAAGAAAAATCTTACTAAATATTAGCTTAGTAAATGTTACTGGCCAGTTTGCATAACCAACATGGATTTAGGAGATCGTAATCTTCATAAAATGACTTGGATAAATATTCAATGGCAACTTTTTTCGACTGTTTTAAAATATATTAAAAGCCTTTAAAATCATCTCATAATTGTCATAACTCATTTACCCGTAGATCTCTTAAAATACAATCACTTATTTTATTATTTTTTAAGATTTTATTTATTTATTCATGAGAGACAGAGAGAGAGAGAGGCAGAGACACAGGCAGAGGGAGAAGCAGGCTGGATGCTGGGAGCCCGATGTGGGACTCGACGCCGGGTCTCCAGGATCAGGCCTTGGGCTGAAGGTGGCGCTAAACCGCTGAGCCACCCAGGCTGCCCAAATATAATCACTTAAATCATTTGAATTTCTTGTTCAAATTAAACCAAAGTATAACAATTTAGGCTGGCAGAATTAGTATCAGACATGTGTCCCTTTGCTTGCTTATGAATGAGAGGACCCCATGTTTGGCTTCCTTTTTTACTTTAAAGCAGAAAATAAAATTACTGGCCCTACTAGCCAAAGAGAGGACAAAAAAAAAAAAAAAAAAAAAAAAAAAAGGTAGAGCATGCTCTACCTTTAAGTGATTTATTTTCCTCTTGCAGGATGGTTAAAATATACTTAAGTATTTTTGTCTACAATATCTAATTATACATTGTGGACAGAATTCCAATATGCAGTTTATGAGAAGGCAGAAGGCAGATATATGAAAACATACCACTCATTGGCCTTGAAAAATACTCACACATCTTTAACCAGGACCTGATGATTATTCCTAATTAGTATCTATATTTCCAACATTCAGTATTTTTTCTTGTTAAGCAGTTTAGATGTCAAGATCCTTTTGAAAATATCTTTGTTCCATTTCATACTTTTATTATTAGGTTACTTTTTTCATTTTATAATAATTATGTACTACTATAGACAATCTTTTAAAAAGGTTTAAGTCAAAGGAAAAAGACAAGCCCAATTTGGCACCTTTAAATCTATTTTTAAATTACCATGAAACCTTAATAAAGTTAAGAATGTAGAGAAATATATACCGTGAAATGCTTATGAGATATTTGGAAATCCTCAACAACCACTTATTAAAGCTAGTTGTTTAGGAATACAGATTCCAAATTATTGGTTAATTTTCAATCATTTCTAAATACAATTATTGTTTAATTAGTTGAAAATTGGTTAAACTCAAGTTTTACTTTAAAATAGCAAAAAAAATTTACCCAACTTCGGAAAACAACCCACTGAAGTCTAAAGCATATATAGCTCATGACATTGAATATTTATCATGTTGGCTGCTTTCTGGCAAGTGAGGTTAAGATAGGCATTTACATAGAATAGTTATTTCAGAGTTTTATTTCTTTAATCATTTTGTTTTAATTTTGGCTTTGATTTTAAATTCTCCTTCACTTGCTTATTTTAGAATAGAAATTTTTGATATTTTTCCCAGAAATTATGAAGAGATATGGCACAGACTATTCAAAGCATACTTTTGAGAAAAGTGTGGTTACACAGTTACCCATTCTGTCAAAATTTGTCACTTGCCAGGCATTTGTTGCTAATATTCATCTGTAGATAAATAACAAAGATTGATTCAGGGCCACATAGTGGGTTTATTCTTTCGCCTTTTCCCTTCTAATGTGTTACCTTTAAAATGTGGTATATTGATGTGTGATATCTATTCATAGGTTGATTAATACAAAGCAATCCTCAGATCTGGTTACTTCACATTTTAGTGGCGTGTTTGTGTTTTGCCTCTTCATGTTGATTATCCTTAAAGTAATAGAAGGGAATATAACTTATTAAACTTATCAGAAAAAATAAACACAATTTAAAAGAAAAAGTTAGCATCTAGTGCTACTGTGTCCCACAGGTTCTTCTACATTGACCCACACTACCTCCACTGGTGAGTTAGAGGAGCATAACAGGACTGCCACTGGTGCTTTTGCTGTTGCTAGCACATCTGCAGATGTTACTGTATCCAGTGTTACAGCTGTCACCATCCATAGACTTTCCGAGGAACAGCGAGTGCAAGTTACGAATCTCAGAAATTCAGGTCTGGACCCCAACACATCCAAGGACGGGCTCTCTCCTCATCAAGCAGATACACAAAGTACAAGGAGAAGACCAAGAAATGCTGAACAGATAGAAAGAACTAAAGAGCTTGCAGTTGTTACTCATAGAGGTATTGGATGTTATTTTACTTGTGCCCATTTAGTTACAGCCAAAGCTATATTTTGGTAATGATTCTAATTAGAGAATGAGCTGAAAGAGAGCCAAGATGTAGGAAGCAAAAAAAAAAAAAAGTTTAAGGTGGATGAAAAATATAGATAGTAATAGCCAAAACCTGAATAATTGAAAGCACAAAAATTAAAAAAAAATCGAAGTGAAATGCAAATATTGGGTGGGGGCGGGGGTAAAAATAGAAAGACAGAATGCATAAAAGAGATAATAAAAATAAGTTCTAAATATCTATTGCATATTATATGCTAGTTATGATGTTGAAATAATTTGAAAATAAAATAACCAGTTTCTATTAATAAGTGTACATATTTACACAGGGATGATTTATCCTATGTAGTAATTTTCAGTATTTGCATGAATTTTTTATGTTACACAGATGCTATTTAACAATTAAGAAAATAGATAATTTGGGCAAATAGGAACATTCTGTCTGGTGATTATTTTATAAAGCTTGCTCTTCTATATCTAAATTACCTATTGCCTGAGCTATATGACTGTACTGAGGTTTGTCATTTTGAAAAGGTAACATCCATTCATTCAGATTCAAGTTTAAAAATCCATTAACTTTCTGATTTTTATAGAAAAACATACCACAAGGCCAAATAATATATTGGTAATTTTCTAGTTAATTAATATAAGTCTATCTTTTACAAAACTAGGAAGTGTAGCATGTGTATTTTTCCATTTCTTGGTAGCAAGTTTCACTGAGCAGATCATGAAAAAAAGTCAGTGTAGTGTCAAAAAATAAAGGGCCTTAATTTATATTGATATATGCATCAGTGGAAATATTAATTAATTGAACATGTTTCAAGTGCAGAATACCTATTCCAACTCTATTTCCAACTCATCATCATATATTCTCCAAACTGGATATGGTTTATGTAGTGTGATTGGGCATGGTTTATAGAGAGCATGATGTAAGTAATGGCAAGCATTCTGTGCTTAGAGTACACGAAGGAGAAAAATCAAGACATCCTTATATAAACTAGTTGAAAATCATACAGATGTATCTCAGAAGCTCATGTCCATCACAATTCATACTGAAGTTACTTTAGTTCTCTTTAAGAAGCATCCTAAAATGAATTCTTAACATGGAGTAGTCCCCTGTAAAGAATTAAATCAATATCACCCTGCTTCTCTATTCACGTTCTTACTATATTTCCACTGCTAAGAATATAGACATCATGATAAAACTGATTATTTGCTTAATAAAGTAGACCACTTTTTCTTAGTACCAGGAAATTTTTTAAGGTGTAAATATCATTAAAATATTAAGAAAAGGCCCTTCTTCTATTCAGGCTTTGCATTCTCTTTGGAAAATTGCATGAGCTAACATTGACAAACTACTCTAACACATTGAATAAAAGACAGGTAATTATTAGACATATTTTTATTATATAGATCAAGTAATAATACAAACACCGCTTTAGCCAAAGTTTGCCATCAAGTGATGTGAGAAATTCTGGGGTTATAAATTAATATTTTATAGAAGTAGGAAAAATAATTCAAATTGAAAAGAGAATAAATAGTAGTCAATTATTACATTCAATAAAGTGATTTGAAAATTGGTCTGAAATTTTGAACTAATTTCAAGTAAATTTTAATTAAGTATATCATTTCCTTGGTAAATTCCAAGTTTCTCAAATTTTCTCAATTGTCATAATCTCCTAACTCTATTTTAGAGCTTACACGTTTCAACCTTTCCCATATTCTTTCAAAAATAGTGTTTCTGAATATAATTGCCATTTGGTAGTGCCATCTACTTTTGAAATAAATATTTCTCAGTTACTTATGTTTAAGTTATGTGTATGGGAAACATTCTAAATGGTACATTCATTATTTTTTCAGTGACTTAAGTTATTATACTTTTATCAAATCTCTATTTTAATTGGAATTGATCCTTCTGACTCTCCTTCAGTACTTTACCATTTTATTGATTTCAGATAGCTAGTTATTACATTTGAGACACAAACGTAGAATATCTTGGGTTAAAAATGTCAATATTAGAAATAAAAGAGACCTATCATCCTATGTCTATTAATGTATTTGAAAACACTCAATATTTAACTGTATTTTCAGAAATAAAATGACTTCAAAAACTTGACTCTTAGCAGGGCCAAATTTCTAAATTTGAATCGGCTGACATCAAAGCAGTATTCTTTATAAAAATAGTTCCAGCTCACCAGACATTCTTGAATGCCTAATAATACCAGGCTCTGTTCAAGAAAATGAAGATAATATATGACCCTCTACTTTAAGAGATTGAGATAGAGTGGGAGACGTAGAGAAACCTGTCTGATGGTACAGGGAAAATTTTGTAAAGCTCATAGCTGATTAGAATACTCAAAGAGTTATGGAGTATATGCAGATAGTGAGACGTTTAATTCATATTTTAAATGAGTCAGTAAACATAATGCAAAGCTAATTCTATAGTTTCCTAGATATTTTAGAGAAAACAAATTAGTTTTTGTTCTTCTATTCCATGGTCCACAATGTAGTGACAATTGCTTTTTAAATCTGATTACATCACAACACTGCTTTAAAGATTCCAGTGGCTTCTCAATGACCTTAGAAATAAAACCAAGCGATCCCTGGGTGGCTCAGCGGTTTAGCGCCTGCCTTTGGCCCAGGGTGCGATCCTGGAGTCCCGGGATTGAGTCCCACGTCGGGCTCCTGGCATGGAGCCTGCTTCTCTCTCTCCTCCTGTGTCTCTGCCTCTCTCTCTCTCTCTCTCTCTCTATCATAAATAAATAAATAAATCTTTAAAAAAAAAAGAAATAAAACTAAGATTTGGTGATGACCCACAGGAGAGTCCATGATCTAGCTTTTGTCCATATCTCTAAATTCATCCAGTATGACTCTCACAGTCAGTTTAGTTTTTTGGCCAAACATAGATTATTTTATTTTGCCAACCAAACACACCATGTTCTTTACTACTTGAATACATCTTTATGAACTATTCCTTCCATCCTTTCAGCCAGATCATTCTAATTACCTTTTGAAATTTTAGCTTAAATTGTCACCTTCGGGAAAGTTAGGCTTTTCTATTATAACTCACCATTGGTCTCTGTACTCTTCCTGCACTTGTAATCATTAGCCCTATGGTTTATCCTTTAAAATTTATCTCTATGAGGTAAGGAGTGGGTGGGTCTGGTTCATGTTGCATTCTCAGTGCCTAGAATAGCTTTTGAACCATAGACATACTTAAATAATATTTGCTAAACTAATGCATGAGTATTCACAATATGACCAGCTAAAGCATTCACCTACATTTTTTATAAGTCTTGAAATTATAATTTTCAATATACTCAAATACCTACGTATTTCAGTGTTCAAGATAACTACTTCATTTTGTCATAATCATAAAAACACCTTTTCTAATAATCCCTAAACTCTATAGTTCAATATTATAGCCCTAAGAGATTTCAACTCAAAGTTGACTTAAAATAACAGGGCCTGTGTAATAATATTACAAGTAGAGTGTCCTGCGCTTCTGCAACTATGTATTTCAGAATTATCTAGAATATCTCAGATTAATCTAATATAACATCATTATTTTGTAAAGAAAATTGTGCTCTGGCAGAGAATGTATGAAAATCTAGTTCATATTGCTAGATTAGTATTTATTCATTCTTTCATTTATTCAAGATTTATAAGGATCTAATGTAGCCAAAGCCTTGTATTAGATGAGATTAACTTTAGTTATTAGGTGATAAACACAATTGGATTTTCTTCCTCAAGAAGTTCATAGTCACACTATTTAAAAAATAATCATTAAAACGTGTTTTCTCCACATAATTTAACATTGTTTTTTCTTTTATATTTTAGAATATTTCTCTTTTTTTCAATATGCAGGCAAGTTCTGTCAGCTGTTAATGAGCAACCTTGGTAGTTGCTGTTTTCAAGTATAAAATGTGGATATATTCTGGAAGAGTTACTATACATCAGTATATAATTATAAATTGTCTTTTATTATTTTTCCTAGTGGAATATTAACTTAGATGATTATAACATGTTGTGGAGTCAAATGTGTTATGAGCAGTTTAAAGCTATTGCTGCTGTTTATTTTGACATAGTGTAGTCAATTATTCCATATATGTTAATAGTATATTTAAGCATGTCAATAGGATCAAGCAGAGCATTAGTTTGGTTTACAAAGTAATATGAAATTATGTTTTACTAAAATTGAATATGATGTAGGTTCCCCCTCTTTATAACAGGAGCCTAAAAGAAAACTTATTTTAATCATGAGCTTTTGACTAAAAGTCTTTATTATTTTCACCTTTAAGGTAAGAATGGTTAATTCAGCATAAAACTTCATTTTAGGTCAGCAGTTTTAATCTAAACAAAAGCAGTATTTTTTTTATTTTTATCATAAGCAATATTTTTTTGAAGTTAGCTCATCTTAACATTTACTTTGCTTAACATAAAGGGGAAAACAGACTGTCAAACAAACTGAAATTTCTAGTTAATTCAGATGTCAAATTCTGTGATATATAACAACTTTGTTCAAAAAAAAAAACAAACTGTAATCTAACAGAAAATTTATTGTATTGAAGTAATAGTTTCTGGATGCCTACAGTGTGCCTTCTACTAATAGGCTATTTGGCTACACGGAAAATTTTAAATATTTTCAGCAGCTTGCAAGCAACTGATACTGTTTTCAAAAATTCTATTAATAGTTTTTATACAGTGTAAATTTGTAAATCTAAGGCATTTCTTTAAAAAAAAAGCCTTCATAAGCAATAGCACAACGAGAAAGTTAATTTATGGTTGGTTACTTAGATCTTTATGGATACTGACATATGTCCATCAAATATTTGGGTTTTATTGAACATATCATCTCTTTGCTAATCATGGGATGAACTCAAAAGAAGTAAAATATGGCCTTTATTTTTAAAGGAAAAGGTGTAGGGATACAACTGCAGTGGAAAATTATCTATCACACCTAAAAGAAGGAATTGCGATAGAATGAGTATGAGTGGGGATGAATTATAACTATCTTCAAATGTGTGATGTGTTATATGTAAGAGAGATAAAACCTGTTCAGCCATAGGTTGTAGAATTTGTATGGAATCACAGGGAGATACAATTAAAAATAAGACTTCTAACATTGAGTTTTGTTCAAATATAGATTGTGCATTTCAGGAAGCAGTAAATTTCCAAATCACTAATAAGATATTCAAGCATAGCCTGATGGACAAATTAGTCTTTATAAAGCATTTAAGTATCAAAGAGTATATCCATAATATGATTGTTACTCTCCCTCGTAATCCTAAGTGTCTATAATAAACTATCCAAATAAATATTAATTAAATGTATTTATCATCTTTTTCCACTTGATGTTTGAATTGACATGGACTTATTTTTATGGTTATCAAATTATGTAGCCAATGTTAAAACAACCATAAATGTGGCCAGCACCAATATCGAGGAAGTTAGAGATTGGTTCTCTCCTTATTTCAATAACTTGGCCGCATATATGTTTCTCCCAGAAACCAATGCCTACCTTTATGCCCTAAATTCTTAAAAACTCTCCATTTGAGGATTTCTAGCTTTTTTAGTGTTTAAGATGACAGAGTTACTTTCTTCAGGATCTCCTCTTCTTTTTTCTTTCCTTCCTTCCTTCCTTCCTTCCTTCCTTCCTTCCTTCCTTCCTTCCTTCCTTCCTTCCTTCCTTCCCTCCTTCCTTCCTTCCTTCCTGTATTTTCTTTCTGGCTTTTTTCTTCCTTCATCTCTTTCTTTAATCAGTTTCTTTTCTCACTTCTTTTCTTCAACAATCTTCCTTCCCTTCCCTTCCCTTCCCTTCCCTCCCCTCCCCTCGCCTCCCCTCCCCTCCCCTCCCCTCCCCTCCCCTTCCCTTCCCTTCCCTTCCCTTCCCTTCCCTTCCCTTCCCTTCCCTTCCCTTCCCTTCCCTTCCCTCCCTTCCCTCCATCTTCAACAGATGTTTACTGACTTACTTACACCACCAGAATTTCTTCCAGTTTTTGAATAAACAACATTGAACAAAAATGAGTAGACCCTGCTTCATTGAGTTTATATTCGAGTGAAAAGAAAAAGACAAAATGCAAATAAACAAAAACCTACCTTACCTGATTGTAGCAAGGATGGAGCAGAAAATTAAAACAGGCTACATGAAAAAAATAAAAAAATTAAAAAAATTAAAAAAAAATAAAACAGGCTACATGATATATGAGTGACTACCTTAGTTTGGAAGGGCAGGAAAGGCCATTTTGAGGAGGTAAACATTAAATGGACCTAAATAATATGGAAGAAGACTGCCATGCTAGGATCACAGGAGAAAGCATATCAGGTAGAAAAAACAATAATTAGAAGCTTTGCTTGAGAAAAAGAAAGCCCAGTGTGCTGGAGTTCAGTGGCCAAGGAGGAGAGGGGTTGAGATGAGGCAGGAAACTGATAGAAACCACAGATCATGTAGTCTCTGAGGATGAGGTTAAGAGTTTTATTTAAATCTAAGTGAGACAGGAGCCACTAGTGGTCTTTAGCAGAAAAGTATGTAACTTTCTTTAAGATGTTATTTCAACAAGAAATTAAAGAGAAAAAAAAGGAATAGGCTGACAGATTACTAATATATGCAGAGATGCAAATAACAGTTGACAGAGACTGGGAGTTGAAGTCTTAGATTCTGCTTCCCAACTTCAATGTGAATACAAATCACCTGGTAGTCTCGTTTAAATGCAGATTGTGATTTGGTTGGATTGGGTGGGATCTGAAGTTCTGCACCCCTAACGAGACTACAGGTTGTGTTGATACACTGAATGCAAGACTTAACATGAGGATGTTATCATGAAGAGAGAGTGATACTTGTCAAACAGTACCTGCTCTCTGTCCACTCCCCAGGAGATCATGTTCTCCACTTGAAATCTTCACAATGTTGATCAACTATCTCAGAGAGTATAGTAAAATTTATATTTTCAGTCTGTAAGAATGACTCTAGTGGGAATTTCCTGAGTGGAGGGGTTACCCTAGGGCAGGTGAATTTCCTGGGTCAACCTTAATGACAATAGTAAACTCTGTCAACTCTTGAGATTGACTGAGCTGATTATATTAGTACTGATCTCACTTGAAAGATCAATGACTGTATGGATAAATGATGAAAGCATTTCCTTGTCAAGTTTTAACTCACCTATTTTCATTTTTATGCTAAATTTTATACCTTGAAAGGATTTTTTTAAAGTGTGTTACCAAATAACAGAAAGAAAAAAAAAAAAACATAAAAATGAGTCTCCCTTTCTTACCATGTTTCAAGTCTCTGAAAGGCTAATTGATAAATGGAAGCAAACTGGTGAAAGAAAAGATACAAAATTGAATTACCAATTCAAAACTTTTCATGATTGAATAATTAAGCATTATCTTCTACTTTATATAAATGGCAAAGTTGCATTTGCCTGCTTGAATTCCCTGGTCTTTCTTTAAGACTAAGTGATGTACTGATTTTTATGCATGTTTAGCATAAATAATGGCAGAATAGAGAATTTGTAACTCTTAAAAAATTATGTGGCTACACATGATTCCTGTAATATACTTTCATTTCATATGTTATTGATTTTTTATGGTAGAACTTTGATATTGGTCAACTAGATATATGTTTAACAGATAGGGAATTATTAATATTTAGGTGAGTGTACTATATATAAATATTGACTTTGCATGCTTTATCAATATTTTGTCATTTTTTGTTTTTTTCATTGTTCTCTTGACTTTTTCCTAATTATGTTATTTTGTGAAAAACTGTGTTCAGTGTTGATATTTGTAGCAGTTTAAAAATCCATGTCTAGAAGTGTACATATTATTTAAATACATAATTCTTTATTATCATCCTCATTTTCTATTCCATTACCACATTTCATCACATTTGTAATATTGTCAAAACTATATTATTCATTCCAGTAAATATATTTTTACATTTCTAATTCTTTTATATTTTCTTGAGTAAGTTGCTCTTAGGGAGAAAGAAGAGAAAAAATAAAGTGTTAGAATTTACTTGGTAATAGGTTTATGTATTTTAAAAAGACGTTAGATAAAAATACTGTGAATGCCTGAAGATCTTTATGACAAAATTAAGCAATAAAAACTTATTTTTTTCACAACTGATAAATTTGCAAAGTATTGTTTTAACATTTTTATCCAATGCTATACCACAAGCCATGCTTTTTAATTATTCCTTTGCAGAGATTTTAAGAACTATTGATGACCCTTTGTTTTTGTTTTCCTTTCCGTAGATTTTGGGAGGCATATATCTTTTCCCATTAATTGGAACTATCACCTCGAAACAATGGTCTTCATAATTTTTTTCAGATTTTCCATCCCATTGTTATGCTAATCAGTAATTGTTAATCATATATCTTGGTAGCTTATTCTTTATATAACACACTATTTCTCATTTTTATAGACTGGGCAAACAAGGGAAGAAAATATATACTACATTGATTAAAAAGGAAAGCTTAAAGATTGGAGATGAAAATGGTTTTGTGTGTCACTGATTTCCCCAGTTACCTCTGAATGATGGTCACAGTTAATGTGATTATTCTGACTTAAATCTTTTCCCTTGTTAAAATATTTTGAAGGGGCTAGACTTTCTATTTGTGCTCAAAATTTGTGCCAAAGTGGACTCCTCTGCCTTTTGGAGTATGAAGAAATGGTCCTATGTTAGAGACATTTTTATCTTGTTCAGAATTATTTCAGGGCATTTTCACCCATTTTTGCAACAAGCTGCTTCCCTTGCATGTAGTTTCCTAGAGCATATGGCTGCCCTGCTGTGCACAGAGTGAAATCACACAATTAAGTTTTACGATTTTAGGAAGAGCAGAACCTCCATATATGGCAGAACACAGAACAGCATGGTATTATGTTTGGGGTGCATTGTATATTTTTCTCTTCACAATTACATCATTTATATTCTAAATCATGGGCTATTGCTTTTTAGTGTGGATGCTTGATTTTTCTTTGTTTAAAATATTCTTCAAATGGCATTTCTTCCTCAATATCAAGTGGGATTAAAGTGACAAATTTCTAGATTGCTTTTTCTCGAGATCACCAAGAGGTTAGAAACTTTTCATTTTTAAGTCTCACATTAATAAAAAAAAAGTTTATCAACTCTTCTGAACTTTCTATTAGAAAGGAATGTAGCCAAAGATGGTTTTACTAAAAAGATTACAGGATGATTTGAATTTCATATCAAATTGGCAGTTGGCTTGTGCTATACCTTTTTTATTCATCTGTTCACACTTTCAAAATAAAGTATTAAGATGCTTCAAGCATCTTATAGTTGGCACTATCAATAAATAATCAATATAAAAAAATAAATAAATAAATAAATAATCAATATCTGTATTTGATATTAAGTTAATCAAGCCAATTCTACTTCACATTAAAGTAAAACAGGCTTTATATTGTTGACCACTTATATTTTATATGATAAGCTTCGCATTAAAAAATAAATGAGGATAGGATATACTAATCCCATCTATTTCTGGTTTTCTGGAATATACACTTGAGAGTTTTGATTAAATATATGGAATATGTTATTCATAGTCAGGTGGTGGTATAGACACTAGGATTGAAGTATCAGAATCAATTGAATGAACATATTTAACTAACATCTGTGTAACCTTGGGCAATCTACTCAGCACTTTACCATTTTACATCTGTGGAGAGGAGGATAATAAACCTATTTAGAGTAGATATTTTGTGGTTTAAAAAGCAGTAGGCACAGAGTGCCTGTGACTTAGATCACAATCAATAACTGATACTGCCCACTTCTGGAGCCTGTATAGGAATAAAATACACTCTAGGAATGTAAAAATTATTTAAGGTAAAGATATGTGAACAAATTAAAATAATTAACATAGAATTTTAAATCTCACAGGTAGGTTATTTTCATAGAAATAAATATAAATAGTTTAATGCAATATTGATAGAGAATTATGGTAACAATTAATATGTACAATTTTTTAACACTCTCCATACAGATTTTGTGTAGTTATACCAAAGTAATGTATTGCATTCAATCTTGGGTTTCTAGTTACCTCATATTTTTGTTTTTGCCAGTTTACCCTTAAAACAGTTACTCTCTAGTCAGAAATTCACTTATCTTTTTATCTACCCTATTCTTGTGAACTGTCTTTGTTTCTGGGACAGAGCAAAGAAGTTGCTAGAAAAGAGAGTAAATACACGACCTACATCTTCAAAACTCAAATCCCTAGGATTTAAGTAAGCAACTAATGGTAGAATTATGAGCAACAGTCACCCATATTTTTACTTAAAAATTACCTTTTGAAGTCCAAAAGTGGTTATACTTACACATGTAACACTCCTAATATGTTACATTAAGAGATGTTTAGTGCATATCTCTAATGATTTTCATGTACGAGTGGTATATCCATCAGAGTCCATTGGGAAACAGTAGAACATGGGCTAATTCAAGGAGGATTTACTTACAAAGGAATTGTTTCTAAGTGAGTGAATATAAAGAAACCACAAGGGATTGTGTTATATTGCAGAGTAGTAGCAGTTAGGACTCACCATCGCTGACACAGTGGGATGAGAGGAGGGAGATGTTGGACAGAGATGTGTATATGAGACTGGTATGAAAAAACTAGTGACCTTCAGTTAGGGTCCTAGTCAATTCTAGTCAAAGTAATGATGTGAGACCCTGCAGAATAATTCTGTTCTAACTTTCCTCTCTCCTTCCATCCTGGTGGAATTCTCCAGAGAATAGGGAGTCTGTTGATAGAATCTAGTGCTTCACAAACTTAAATGTGATAAGAATCATTCTGAGGACCTTCTTAAAATTCTAATTCAATCGGTCTAGGGTGGGACTTGGTAGTTTGCTTTTCTAACAAGCCTCTAGGTAGTATCAGCTCTTCTAGACAATGCCACAGTTTATGTGGCAGGATGTAGCCTATTCAGATCAATCTTCTGCAAAAAGAACAAGGAGGAAGATAGATCTGGAAAGGCATGTAGACAATATAGAACACAGGTTATGATCATTTCTTTGCTGTCCTCAACATCATTTCTTTAGCAGCATAACTCTGGATCAAATACAACTATCACAGTTCATCTATGTTTGTTTTAAGCAGAAGCCAGGCAACGATTCCAAGGCTTCTAGTGAAAAAGTTAGGTAAAATATAATAATCTGAAATGAGAGAGATGATGACATGACATATTGTTACTTATTAAAGTAATAATATTTCCTGGATTCTTTTATTTAAAATTATTCTCTATAACAATGAAATTTTTAGTGGAAGTATATATTCCACTGCCTCAGTCTGATGATATTCATTAACTGTGGTCCCTATTATTCCAGCAGTTGTTTCTTTCTCAATTATTTTCCTATTAAGAAGGCATTATAGTATACATAAGTGATGTCTGATGTCAACTGTAAAACAAATATGAAACATAAAATTACTCCATTTATTTTGGGAAAAAATAATAAACCTGCGGGTATATATTTTATTGAGATTATTTGGGAAGTTTTTCCTAATCCTTATATTCCCTAAGGCATCCATGTGAAAACTAGGTCTATCCTAAACATCCTACTTAAAAAAGAAAAGAAAACAAATGTTATCATTTTTCATCATACTTTATAGTGAAATTATCCGTAGTAAAATTAATTTATGAAAATTATGGAGAGCAGAAAATACAAATAAAATGAATAGAAAATTATTTCTATTCAAAAGACTATATCAAGACAAAAAAGAGCCTAGGAAAAAGAATGGAATGGATCTAAATATTTAATTGTAGGAGTAAAGATAAGCTAAAAAGTTCATTTGAAGCTATCAGAAAAATGAGGATTAAAACAACTAAAGGCTAAGACAGTTTTAAAAGTGTTAAACATGTCTGTGAACCACACCAATGGTGACTCTTCCCATATGGTGACTTTTATTATGCCAATTATAAGAATCCCTGAAGAGAATATAAAAAATCCCACATTTTTCTTATAATCCTGACATTTTACAGCCCGCCATAACTGTAAGACCTGTTACGCCAAGCATTGCGGGTGCATCTGCTGGTATCTTCATAAGTGTTTTGAATTCCTGAATTTGTTCCATTTCTGGGAGAGAAGAAAGCCCATATACAACTTTTAGAGTCTTTATCCAATAATTAGTTGTGTGATTTCTCAATTATTTAATCATCCATTGTCTCAAATGAAAAACAAAAGAATTGATTCAGACTTCTGAAAATTAACAAATTGATTTTATCAAGTATGAGGTTTCTTTTCTGTTCTATTTATTTTTCCAAGTTAAAAAAATTATACTTATGTCTCAATGTGAAATGATTGAAAAATAAGATTTCAAAAGTTTAAGGTCTACGTTAATCTCATTAAAACTTTTAGACCTAATAGCTTCAGAATCTTCTTTTGTAAAAATGAAATTAGCCCCTTACAAGAATGCCTTAAATTATGCTGAATAACTATACCTATGTTCATAAGCACTAGCATGATTGCATATCTAAGGATATTTCTGTATATTTTTACTAAATTTACTATTTTGGTTAGAGGATTTAGGGATATATATATATGTATATGTGTATATAATATATATATATGTATATAGGTTATGATCTTATGTATACACACTCATACAACACAAGTTAGAAATCCAGAGAAATTAGATGATTTACCTTATGTACCATCTCTACATAGTGAAAAAGACATAACACCGAATAGTTGAAAAGTTTTAGTATATTATAGTCCCAATTGTATTAGCCTCTGAAACTGATTAGATCTTAAAATTGTAACTGGTAGTAACAATGATAAAAAAACAACTAACATTTATTAAACTCTTGTGTGTTCTGATACTTGAAATTTGTTGTAGAACTTAAGCATAGTGATACAATATATAATTGTAAATTTTCTTTCCGCTAAAAATTGGACAACACATGCATTTATATTTATACATTTAATGCAAGATTAAATACTAGCCTGAAACTAGCATGGTAGCATAAATCAAAGTTTAGGACTAAAAAAATTAGAGGATATTAACCGTATTACTTAGTCCAATAATTTTGAAAGGGATAATGCATTAGATTTTAAGTAATTTCAAAATTGAATATGTATCATTTCTTACTACATTTGATTTAATTCCATCATTTCAAATTTGAGAATATTTTGAATCTTACATATACCTAATATGTAAGTCCCTACAAGTGAATTTATCGGTGCTTTTGAACATATTTAGTTGTACCACTGCCTTTTTCAGTAAATGGTGGTCAGTATTATTTCTTTTCTTTTAACATATTGTGAAATAAAATATGTTTCACAAAGATTCAGGAGCCACTTACTAGCACATTGTTAAATTTTCTATTATGCCTTTTTAGTGTATAATTCGGAAACATCATCTTATTGCAAAAAACCTCCAATCATTGTGTAAATTTATACTACAGAAACGTTTATAATGCAAAATTCTTTTCTCAGAAATTTGTATGGAGTGGTAAATCTTAAATGAAAGTTGGGTAAAGAGACACTGCAAGAATACTACCTAAGTTTTATTCTACTGTCAATATAGTTTCTTGGTCTTTCTTCTCTTCTTCTAAGGAAAATGTGGAAGGAGTGACTGATTAGCCAGCCTTCATGCTAAATATGTTCTGAAGAAGTATTTTATACTGCCAGTGTAGTATGTAGAAGACAGATGTTAAGTTTTAACGTGCTTAGGCCAGTTACATAGAACCACCATCCAAACAAAATATATCCTCTTAGCACAGTTTAATATTTTTATAATCTCTCTCTCTATTTTAAATTTGGGGATAGAATTGAATATTCCAATTACATCAGTCTTCCCTTCTCCCTTTGGTCCAAAAGTGGGCAACACATACATTATATACACTTTATGCAAGATTAAGTGCTAGCCACAAACTAGCATGGTAGCATAAATCAAAGTTTAGGACTTTAAAAAAATTAGAGGGTAAGAAACATATTACTTATTCCTAGTAATTTTCACCTAAAAATTCAAATTCTATACCTAAATACTTCAAGATACATGAATGAGTCACTTAGAAATGAATAAACAACTTATCCCATGTCTTTTGGGACCAGAACATAGGTCTCCCAATTCCTAGCCATGTGAGAGAAATGCCACAAAATAACACATCATTCTTTAACATTATATTGACCTGTAACAAACTTCCTAGCCAATGACTGATTATCTTTCTTAGTACCCAGGTAAATGAATCTGTCCATAGTGAGATGTGATATATTCTCTAAATCAAACAACCCCCACACATATTAGTTTTAATAATCAAAACAAAACCTAAAGGAATTATTTTATTAGTGTAATTTATTTACTAAGTGTAAAGATAAAGATAGAAGTGAAATTAATTCAAAATAAGAAGGAGGGCAGCCCTGGTGGTGCAGCAGTTTGGTGCCGCCTGCAGACCAGGGTGTGATCCTGGAGATCCGGGATGGAGTCCCACGTCGGGCTCCCTGCATGGAGCTTGCTTCTCCCTCTGCCTGTGTCTCTACCTCTCTCTCTCTCTGTGTCTCTCATGAATAAATAAATAAAATCTTAAAAAAAAAATAAGAAGGATTATACATCCAGTATCATGATATCAAACACACTAGAGAAGAAAGGCATTATTATACACTTGAAAAGTTAAAATGAGGCAAAAGTAACCTCCCCATTAATAAGAATTACTTACTTTCTCAAAATAAATGATTGACTTTTCTCAAAATAATCTGATTTAATCACAGTTTTAAAATGAAGCTACTGACACTTGTAAGATAAATTATTGTCAAAATAAATACTACAAATTTGGAAGATTATGATAATGAACAGAATATTGCATTTATATTTTATTGTTGTGTTAGAATATAATCTAGGTAGAAAATGAAAGGTAACAGTAAATAATGCTATTGGTCTTCTACTAGAATCCCAAAGAAATCTGAAATATTTTTTTCCAATGAAAAAATGTTCTGCTCCTTAATACTAAACATGTCTGTTTTTTTCTTCCAAAGATAATAACTGCAAAATTACAGACTGTCTTTATGTAGTAATGAAAGAGAATGAAAAATATTTTTTTAAATGCACGTATATGAGTTTTGAGTCATGTAGTGAGGAGTCTATTGATTTTCAAATAAGGATCTTCAAGACAGGAGATGTCTTATGACTTTTAAGTTTTATTTATTTATTTTTTTGACTTTTAAGTTTTAGAAGCTCAGTGATAGCGAGAACAGTTAAAGATCATCTTTTCCAAATCTCCAACTGATAGCTGAATTCCCTCTATCCCATTTGTGTGATATGGTCAGTTTCCTAACATTAAACACTGGCACCAATATTAAATCTATTACCTTACTCTTTTTTTTTAAAGATTTCATTTATTTATTCATGAGAGACACAGAGAGAGAGAGAGGCAGAGACACAGGCAGAAGGAGAAGCAGGCTCCACACAGGAAGCCTGATGTGGGACTCGATCCTTGGACCCCGGGATCACGCCTTGAACCGAAGGCAGACGCTCAATCACTGAGCCACCCAGGCGTCCCAAATCTATTACTTTCCAATCAATTTTCTCCTAGTAATACCACAGGTTCTCAGGTTACACTAATAAAGATTCTCTAATATAAAAATAAAGTCATATGATACCTGTTTCAGGCACACACACATATGTTGACATTTGAAAAAAATCAAGTTCTTTATCCATGTATGTGTATATATGGTTAATTTTAATAATAGGCATTGTAATTTAAATTAAATAAGTTCAAATAGATGACTTTGGCTGGTTAAGACGGATGTTACATGAGTTTTAAGAAACATCAATCACTATTTTTTGGTAAGTTTTAAAATGCATTTTAGAATTCAAATTGATTTTGGAGATAACACTATAATAATTGATCTGAAAAATACTGCAGTGTTATTTCCCTGCAGTGGTTTAAAACTACTTTAACAAAGATTATGGAAACAAAATGTTTTTTTTCTAGTGTCCAGGGCTTACAACTAAAAAAAAAAAAAAAAAAAAAAAAAAAAAAAGGTAGATTTGTTTATTGCCATAATATATTTCTTTCTCCAGACTTTTTCCATATTACAAAATATTTCTATTCTACTAAAAAAAATATAAGTCAAACCAAAAAAAGCAATAAAAGTTAACAAAAATGAACAAAAACTGTTTAGCATGTGAAAAGCAGAAGAAAACAAAGAAAATAGATATTTGTGCATATGGCTATCTGTCTTGCATTTAATTAAATTAAAAATAACTATTAGAACATACATAATTTTATATATTCAAAATAGCTTTATACATGACACTACTTCTACTTGAATATTCATTCTTTTTTTTTAAGATTTTATTTATTTATTCATAAGAGGCACAGAGAGAGAGAGAGACAGAGACAGAGACAGAGACACAGGCAGAGGGAGAAGCAGGCTCCATGCAGGGAGCCGGATGTGGGACTCTATCCCAGGTCTCCAGGATCAGGCCCTGGGCCGAAGGCGGCGCTAAACCGCTAAGCCACCCGGGCTGCCCTGAATATTCATTCTTTTACCAATTTTTCCTTCCTGATTTACGATTAATAAAGGAAATCACCCTGACAAAATACTTTAATTAAATGAGCTAATATTTTTGTATTAAAATCATAAAAATATCTTAAGTATGTGCTTATTGTTTAACATAGTCTAAAGCTTTTGTGAATTTAAATTTTATATTATATTCCATTCACTCCTTTTTCTCCTCTAAAATGGATAGTCTCCTGGCCTTCCATCTTCTACATCCCTATTACATTGCAATACATTTAAAAATATAGATTTTTTCCTCAATTTAAGTTGAAAAAAAGATATTTAGAAAATAATGATAATAAATCTAGGTTCCCTTAGAACCAGGAAACTATTTAAAACTCTTTGGTCTGAGGTGATGCTTTATGAGCTGGGTATTGTTCCTGACTTCACTCAACCAAATAGTCAAGTCTAAATGTAAAGCACCTTACATAAAACTTTATAAACATAAACACACACACACACATACACACCTGTAGCTTGCTTTCTTTTTCTTTCTTTCTTTCTTTCTTTCTTTCTTTCTTTCTTTCTTTCTTTCTTTCTTTCTTTCTTTCTCTTTCTTTCTTTCTTTCTTTCTTTCTTTCTTTCTTTCTTTCTTCTTTCTTTCTTTCTTTCTTCTTTCCTCTTTCTTCTTTCTTTTTTTTCTTTTCTTTCTTTCTTCTTTCTTTTTTTCTTTTCTTTCTTCTTTCTTTTTTTTCTTTTCTTTCTTCTTTTTTTTTAATTATTTATTTATTTATTTATTTATTTATTTATTTATTTATTTATTTATTTACAAGAGACAGAGAGAGGCAGAGACAGGCAGAGGGAGAAGTAGGCTCTGTGCAAGGAGCTGGATTTAGGATTCTATCCCAGACCCAGGATCACGCCTGAGTCGAAGGCAGACACTTAATTGCTGAGCCACCCAGGTGTCCCACATATTGTTTTCAACATTATTTATACTTCATTACACATGATAGAGTTGAGGGTTTTTCTATTTGGTTGTTTGTTTTTACCTTCTGGAATTTACGTCTTCAATTTTGGCCTTCTGGTTTAAAATTTTCCCATGTATTTTCCTTTTATCTTTATAAAGAATTCCAGATTTGTGTTACAACTACCATGAAATCATCAAGCTTGTCTGTAATAGTTGAAGTCAGATATTATAGCACAGAGGGAAAGTAGAGCTAGAATTCCTATTTATAATTCATGTTTGGATTGGGATTATCCAGAAATATACCTCAAAATATAAAATGCATATTTTATTTAGAATAAGGAAAGCAGGAAAATTCACAAATGGCAGAATGAAATTTAGAGCAATTGAATACTCCAGTAGAACTAAACTCTGGCTTGCCATGGGAATGGAGATGTCGAAGAGAATTATAACAGAAAGTACAACTTGAGAGAGAAGAGTAGTCATTCTTTTGCTGATAAAGAATCCCAGAGCTATCAAGAGACTGAGCTGCCATCTACTCCTAGCTTCTCATTTTAAGAGAAAAGATAGATAAAAAAGCAGATTCTTATCCAAAATCACACAACTAATAATTTCTAAAAATTGGGACTCTTAAATCCAGCTCCAAAGATCACTTCCTTCTTTTTTTAAACATAGTATGTATAGATAATTCATAACTATCTATTCCAGTAAATCATCCAACCCTCTCTCTAGCTTTCTACTTTTGAGGTATTATTAAGAAACAAATCACCATAAAATATTTCAAAACCAATAAAATACCCATGACATGAACTAAGTGGGTAAAATAGCAAGTAAGAATTAGTGAAATGATCGTTTTAAACTATGTAACAAAATTCAGATTTGCTTTTTACCAAATTATGGCATAAACAAAACCTAATTTTCTAATGTAACCCCTAGCCTGTAAATCTTATAAAAATCAATATTCCTACATTGTAACTGAAGAAATTAAATATATCCCTTGTAATATTGTTCATGTTGGTTTTTTAAAAGAAAATAATAGATATTTAAATATCTCATTACATCAGGTTGCATAACTTTTTTTTTAATTAATGGAGTTTCAATTAAATAGATTTCCTTTATTTCACTTGAAGTCTTTATTGTTTATCATTCGTAAAGAGTACATAACAACTATAGTTACTCCAATAATTTATAACTAAAAAATAATACTTTTCCTTAATTCAAAACACTCGAAAAATGTTTTTAAAACATTCCAGTTACTTCAGTTCATTTATATTTATCTATTAGGTAAATCCAGTCATATCTATCTTAATACAGTGCACAATGAAATATACCAGCTTCTTATGATATTGGCTTTCAATATTGTATCATCAAAAACACAGCAAGATATTTTAGATAAACTGATAGTTGTAATTCACTTTTATAAATTTTGTAGGCTATAAACTGACATCAATCATAATGTCAAAAGCAATGACTTTGAAAGGAAATCATTATTGGCAGAAATACTAAAATGTATTTTAAGTTTTTCCAATAGCATTTTCTTAAGGGTGTCCTCGTGTTCACTTAGGCTAAATAACCTAAAAAAAAAATCAGTTTAGGAACCTAGTTCATTAAATTCTTTCCACTTTTTAAATGTCTTGGTACTTTTATTTTTCTAGTTTAATTTTTTCATTAAATTTGATGAATTGAAGTTATATAAAGTGTTAGTATTTTGCTCTCATATAAAAACTCGCATAATATTTAAAAGCATATCCACACATATATACAGGATTCTCCTGACAGAACCCTTAATATCTTTCACAACTGCTTGGTATTTTACTACTTAGTGATTATATTGCTATATTTTCTTTTTTATTTTCTTCTGGGTACCCTATATCAGGCTTAAGAAAGCAGTTTCTGTAACTTGCATAATTCAATGCTAACAAAATTTGTTAACTTGAATTTTATTTTAAAATTGTATATCCTGATACATGTTTTTGTTTGTTTTCTTAACTAGTGAAAAAGGCCATAGATTTTAAATCTAGAGGATTTAAATTGTTTCCAGGGAAAGACAACAGCAACAAGTTTTCTATCTGTGAGTGTACTCCTTTTTTGTTACTTTCTCTAGTGCAAGAGTGAAGTTTGTGGTGTCTGTGTTGTTTGTGTGTGTTTTATAAAAATGTTTGTTTATTTACCAAATTAACTGCATTAATATCTATATAACATGCATGATTATTATTCAATATTTTCTTGTATTTAAATGTGTATTGAGTTAATGGATAATGTGGTAAACCCCCAAGCTGAGGCTGTTTCAGATGTAAAAATACTCTTTGAGTTAGTATGTTGGATAGCATTCTAGTTTTGTAATTCTAGGATGTGAGATTTTTAAAAAATGTGAGTAAAATTAAATTGGTGATTTCTTACAGGAATTTTTGTTCAACATAAATATTTTTTAGGGAAAAAATTCTTTTTATAGCAATTTTTCATTTAAGAAAAATATATGTATTCTCAATTTGAATGAACTTACTCATACCCTTTAAGTCAAGTTTTTTGTACATTAATTAGTTAACTATAGAATTAATTTTTGTTTTCTCTTGGAAATCACAAAATGTCTTGAAATACATGTATTTATGTGCTGATCAGTACACAATTTTGCTTAAGATTCAAGGATTTGTAGATTGCTGAGGTTCATCCTTGAATCTCATATTAAGAATCACTGAATTACAGTATTAATATTTATTGTGGTAAACAAACATACAATTTTTAGGCAAGCTATGCATTTTTGTATTTATGTTATAAATCAATAGCAGATTGTAGAAATTTTCTACCTGTCATTCATATATATATGTATGTATATGTATATATATGAAATATACATACATAATAAAATACATTTTATATATATGTTTTATATATATATATAAGAAATTTGGAAAGAAACCACTCATGACAGAACATTTGACTTTCTAAAATGACATTGATTGTAAATAAGTTTAAGTATTATAAATAACATATTTTAACAGAAATATATTTTGAGCATTATTATTTTTATTCAATTCCAAATAATCTGATGAAATGAGTTTATAGGTATTTCTTTAACAAATATTATTTGTTATGGTTATATCAGAAAATATTTTATCTTCGTATCTATTGACTTGTATATATAGTAGTAAATGTCAGAAATTGAACAATTAAATCAATTATCAAAAAACACCAGGGCCTATATGTTATCTAACATTTTAAAGTATCATAATTTTAAAATGTGATTTTACATTTTGTTAGATCCGAGAATACTAAGCCAAAAATAACAGATATCAGTAGTAAATCATTGATCAAATTAGATTGCCTTTGTACAACACTAAACAGTTCATTTCAAAGTATTTAGCTATAGAAGTATGATTTCTTGTTATTTTGAGGGGTTAAAACATATCCATGTTTAAAAGAAATAGTGTTATGGTAATATTTTCATAAATAAATCATTTGCTATATTTTGGAAAGATATTCTTCCTATAAAAGAAAATATAAAGAGAAAAAATTGTCAAACGAATATCCTGACATACCAAATTTCATCATGTCAATATGAAAAAGAAGTTATATCTTCGCAGGCTTGAATATTAGGTTTACTACCTTTTTTCTAATATTTTTTTCTGGCCAATATATTTATTTTGGAACTCTAAATAGAATTATAAACTATACTGTTTTCACCCTTTCCTCATTTTGGCTATACAGATATTATTTTATATGCTGCATGCTTTGAGTTTTCAGATGCCCTGGAAAATTCAGGCTATACTAAAAAAGCTAAGATTTATCAAAGCATTAGAATCTATGTAACTCTTTATATTTTATATATTGCCTTAGTGTACATAATTATTATTTTTATTGTTCTTGTACAGGGGTTATGAGTTTACAAAAAAGGAATTTAGACATGATAGTGTATCTGGTAGGCAAAAAAACTAATTCTTTTAAAAATATTTTATAAAGGATATTTGGGTTAAAATTGTCAGAAGAAAAGTTAATGAGGCAAAAAAAAAGTTAAACATGAAGCAAAAATGTTAACTTACTTTGTAATTTTATTTATTTATTTATTTATTTTTATTTAATTGATGTTTGATTTACCAAGATATAGTATGACACCCAGTGCTTATCCAGTCAAGTGCCTTCCTCAGTGCACTGTCACCCAGTCACCCCATCCCCCCCACCTACCCTTCATAATTTTAAAACATAATTTGTATTTAACCATTTGTATTTTACCATTACAATTTATGTAATAGATAAAATATATTCTTTTACTTTTTTATTTTTTAATATAAACAATCACAAATAAAACAAATTATGTATTGCCAATTTCTTATACTCAAAATAACAAATCAGCGTGATATTAAATTTCACTTCACTACATTTTTTTCAAAAGATTTTTATTTATTTATTCATGAGAGACACAGAGAAAGAGAAGGAGAGACACAGGCAGAGGGAGAGGCAGGCTCCATGCAGGGAGCCTGATATGGGACTCGATCCTGGGTCTCCAGGATCACGCCCTGGGCCGAAGGCAGGCGCTAAACCACCGAGCCACCCAGGGATCCATCAAATATTTTATAATTAATTTCAAAACTTCATTCTTTGTGGTTGTTTACAGAAAATGATTATATATATTTTTAATTTTTATCAATATTACTTATCTATTAACAAGTAAATATTCAGGTCTTCATCTCTCTGACATCATTTACTCAACACAGGGCCAAATAATTTAGAAGGATATAATTTTACCTTATATAAACCTTTCAAATGGAAAAAAAAAAATGCTTGTGTTTTTTGAAAAACACAGTTAATTCTGTTACAGGAACCGCCAGAAGTGAGCATAAGCGAGGGGGACATGAACTATACACGTTGCCAATATGTCTTCCCACAGCAGCACTTCTAAAGTTTAACTAGGAAACAAATTAATAAGAGATTCAGGAAAAGTGACAGCAGTGTTCGTGGGGAGCATTTGGTCGTTTAAATGTTACTTTAGTCTTTTTCTAGCTTTAATACCTGACCTCTAAAGGCCTCTATCCATCCCTTGTTGTTTTTCATCAAAAAGTGTAGATTTGTCAATAAACGGGAAAAAATATTTTTTGAGTTTTAAAAATAAAAGCTTTTTTAAATTTTAAAATGTTGAACTTAGAAACCTGTGATCTTCCCAACTTTTCTACTAGGGTCTTCTAGAATATTAAGGTGGAATTATGAAGAAACTATGAGCTTCCCATAATGTATTTTTAAATTTTATTTTATCTTCAAATCCGTACTTTCATTCATTTCATGTTACTCATTTATTCTATAATTCTATTTGAGCTACTTCTTCAACATTAAGAAGGTAAAATAGTGAATAAAATATAGTTTCAGCTGGCAAGGATCCACATTTTATTGAGAAGCTCAATTAAGAGGCAATTCTTTATAGAATATATATAGAATATATAGAATTCTTTTATAGAATATATAAAATAGCACTCTGTCAACATCCATGGTGTATGAGCTCAGAACAAGATCCAAAACACTGTATTTCATAAGACGGAATAAAAATGTTAAATCTGAGTCTAAGAAAGGCGACAATGTACCCGGCTGGGTGAGGTAATATGGAGGTGACTTTTATCCAGAATCTACTTGCTTTTATTTTTGAAGTAAATTATGTCCCATATAAACTCAGAAGCCTCAGAAAACGTGGTTATTCCCTTAAGATTGTCATTAGGGTTAAATGAGTTGATATATGTAAAAGATGTAGAATATTTCCTGACACATAATTATTATATCTTTATGTTGACTAAGTTTATAAAGTTTTCAAGCTAGAATATGTAAAAATATGGTAAATTAATTAAGATTCCTGTAGCATATTTATAAACCCATATAAACCCACAACTTCAGTGTGATAATAAATTATAATTCATTTTTTTTTTTAATTCTGTAAAATTTACCCTCCCCTCCCCTATTATATCAACTTCTTTGTGGAGCAAAGAACTCATGTTGCATTAGTGAAAATAATGGACATAATAAACATCCTTAAAGATCAGAACAAAAAGAGTATTCCCAATAGTGATGCTCTTTTCAAGAAGCAGCACCCTGTCCATGTAATTAAACTCTTAAAGAATACTCATGTTCTTACCCCTCAGAAAATTACTATTCAATTTTTTAAAAAGTGAAAGTGTTAAATCTGTCAAATTGCTTAAATGGCATTATGTAGTGAAAGCAGCTATTGAATGAATACTACTAACTTCATTTAAAATTCTTGGTATCACTTGCTATGAGCAGTTTTAAATATTTTCATATTTCAGAGAAATAAGATATTATGCATTTTGTTCTTTATTTTTTAATTTTAAATGTGTTTAAAGAATATTAAATACATGTATCATGCAGAAGCTTTCCCCTTATCTGTACATTTTAAATTGGAAAGTCTTTCCCTTATTGCAGATATCCAAAAATAGTGGTTTAAAGGACACTTCCAAATTGACAAAAAATAATTTGACAATTAAAATCATAAGAAATATAATTAATTAAGTGAAAATGATAAAAACTATGGATATGCTCTGCATTTTAAGATAAAACATTTGGTAAAGAAGTGTTGAATTTTAATTTGTGATGTCATTTTGGTTTGCTGAGCTGTCTGGACAGGATGGAGGGATTAGCATTTAAAAGTAGAATTTTTTAAATCAACTGGCCAACCTAGACTAAGACATTAACAGTATGACTTTGAAAACATTTTTAACCTCTTCATGCCTTAGTTTCCTCATGTACAGTAAGTATCTAATAATAGTAGCTCCCTTTAGATTTTTATGAAGTTGAAATGTGTAAAGGATATAGAATAGTTCCAGACACATAGTTCCATGTTAAGCATTAGCTATTGTTAAAATTCATGTTAACCACAGGGTTGCTGCTTGAGATAATAATGATAATAAAATGGAAGAAAATGAATTTTTGTATTATTTTTATTTTCTAATGTATTCACAGATCAGTTTTACATTAACCTGTAATCTGTGTTGTAGATTGTAAAATAATATGCTAGGTAAGCTCAGGTCATGCCACTTCTTTATCTCCACTCCATGTCAAAAAAACACATTTAGGTAACATAAACTATGACATTTTCAAAAGCCATTTAAAGATAGGAAATAGAGTGTTTCCCATAGGCAGTACTTGATTCATTGAAAACTACATCCAAGGTATTGTTGTTAATTAAATGACTATGGAATAGTCACTGAGAAGTTATTAACTCAATCTAGGCATTATGGATATATTAAAATAATTATGTTTTCCCTAATCTTTATAAAGTATATAGTCTCTTTGGATATGTGACCAAGGAATGTGAAACTACTAATTTATGATATTATAAGAATTTTAAAACTGAATATAAAATTTCTCATGTTACGTAACATGACATATTAGAATTATCTGGAAAAGTTAGAGATTGTGTTTTGCAAAAAGTGGGACTTGAACTGAATCTTTAAAATTAGAATTTTGATAGCTAAGTAGGAAAAAAAGGAAAACTTAGAGATATGGGGAAAGTACAAATAAGGCAGGGGTGAGCATGGCTGGCTGGTAAAACTACAGAACAATGAAGAACCCACTGAGCTTGAGTTATGGACTAGTGGGAAGTACAACTGATATGGTAGAAATCTGGAATCATAGGATATTTTCACATTAATCAAAACTGTGTTTGAGAAAATTTAACCTTCCTTTTAGTATTCAAGATGGTTTGGAGATAAATAATAATGGAGTGTATAAAAGCATCAGTGATTACATTGGATCTGAGCATGCACATGAGATAACAGTAGGGATTTCAGTGGGATTATCTAGTAGTAGATCATTGAAGGGGCAGGAATAGAGCTTGGAAAAAAAATGATAAAACAGTATATTGGAACTTATTAGCAAAGAGGTAATTTCTTCAAGCCATGAGGGTAATATAAAATCGAGACAACTGTGGGTCACTGCCTTTGAATTTGTCCACTATAAAGTAAGAGAGCAGTCAAAAGCAAAGAGAAGGATACAAAACAAAACAAAACCAACAACCCCAGAAAGTTAAAGAGGAATGAAATAGCAAGTCATCAGACCAAGAAGAGTAAAACTATCATATATTTTGCAGGGATTGGTGAATATTTAATAAAGTTGTCAATGAGAATATTGATTAGGGATATTTAAGAAAGTGATTTTTATAGAATGAAAGGAATAAATATAAAATTTCATATCTGATTGAAACTATGACAATTTTCCAAGAACTGTGACGGGCATTATCTGATAGTTATCTTGTTATCCAATAAATCAATTTGAACATATTGATCAACCTGAATTAAACAATGCAGAGATCCAGCAGTTCTCAACATTGACTTTATATTAGAATCACCTTAAGAATTCCTGAAAAACATGCTTGCTTTGGAGCACATATACTAAAATTGGAATGATATTGAAAAGATTAGCATGGCCCCTGTGCAAAGATGACACACAAATTCGTGAAGAGATCCTGAAAAACAAAATAAGCAAAAAACTGATACCCAGGGTCCTGCCCTAGACTAATTGTGTTAGAATATCTAGAGGTGGAAATAAGTATCTTCATTCTTTAATGAAAGTTCCATCAGTCACTCAGATTCACAGTGTAGGCTGAGAAGCATTACAAGGTTCAGATTTCTTTTCTCTGTGGAATCTCCACTCAGGTACTATTCTTTTCTCAAAAAGCAGATAAGTTGATGAAGCAAAATAGCAATTATTCTTTAGTTCATTAAAAAATTGAATTTATGAAATAATATCACTCACATATATCAGAACTATCAGGTTTAAAAATATTTCTATTAAGATATCTGCCTTGGGGATTTAGTTACTCACTGTGATCACATTCATTGAAAATATTAATGTCTTTCATTAATTGAGTGTTCTGAAGAAAATGCTGAAAATGTGTACAATGGCTAGTAAAACATAATCATGTATATTGCTAGAGGGGAAAGCCATTGCTTTGGTTTTCAGAATTATATCATAATTCAGTGACATGTTTAGTAATTAGAACTATAGTTTTACTTAACATTGGCAGAGCATACTGCTTTATTATATGCCAAATAAGAAGTGCTAATAATCTTAAACTTTTCCCATAGGGTCTTATTTTTCTTTGGAACTTTAAAAATAATAGGCACCCAAATGACACTGTCATAGCTGATAGTGACTTCTTTACTGCCAATACTTAATGGAAACTCTGGCACTGATACCCTGGGAATGAATTTCCAGAGATTTCACAATTTGGTAGTAATTAAAATAAAGTGTTAGCTGTTAATTTGTTAATATTCAGAATAGCATGTCATTGAGGATGAACATCAAACTTACAGGTCCACTAATAGAAAAAATGCTTTCTCTTTATTACTGGGCTATAAAAATATATTTAATCTTTCTACATCTAAACTATAGTGATTATAAAAATAAGAATATATTCTATGTAAATTATTCAATTAATTTTTCTTGATTTTCTAACCATGTTTTGATTCTTTCTTTCTTTTTTTTTTTCTGTTGTTACAGTAAATGAGGGAGGTATTAAAACAGCTTCCAATTTATGCCCAGATCCAGGAGAACCAGAAAATGGGAAGAGAGTTGGATCAGATTTTAGGTAACAATTTGTATTATTTATCTCATTACTTTGTCAATGTTTAATTTAAAATTTAAAAATAACTAATAATATGAAAATAAAGACGAAGTCATTTAAAACAATGGCAGTTAGATTTTATTTATTTGTTACTATTAATATTTCAGTGCTTTGAAGTGTTTAGATAACATATCTACTTTATTACAATACTTTTCTGGAATTTAAACAATTTCTTGTCATATCTTAAGTGAAAAATCATGGTCTTTGGATTTGAAAGACATGAGTTAGAATTCAAATTCTTCTTAATAGTTGTCTGATCTTCAATAAGTAACTGAATCCTCTCTGCCTGAGTTTCCTGTTTTGTAATGTAAATCAAATTTAGCACATATAATGGTGAGTTTCAAATGAGGTACTGCCTGTGAAACCTTCCTGCAAATGCTCTATAAACATTTTATAAGTATTTTTCAGAAGTAACATGAGTATGTTGTATCTTCATCTTAAAATTAGCTTTTATTTTATTAATTCAAAATTAAGTTTACTAACAACCAAGAAATGCACATAGTATATGTGGTAGGCAGTAATTTGCATAATGATATTTTAAAGCCTTGAAATTTTAGTAGACTTGTATAGTCTACTAAAATTTTAGTAACATTCTGTAAATAAATGATACCAAGAATCTTATAAAATATTAAAGTTTAACATTCAAAACTCCTTGCTTTTAGAAAGTGTCCATGATACATAAATGTTTAATAAAATTATTGATGATGATTATACTTACACTTAACACACATTTACTATTTTTACTTCTTTATATAAAATTATTTCTATGAAAGACTAAAGAATATCCCTGTGCATGGGGGAAATAGCTCTTAGAACAGTGACCTATGGATATTTTTTCCCCATGGATCGTTCAAGAGGACTTAAAGTTACACTTTCATACACATGGGGAGGAAGAAAAAATATAATTTCAACATAAATATAATTGGAATTTTCCACAAAAAATTACAGAACTTTATTGCACCAGCCCCATAATTAATATACATGATAATATTTGAAGAAAAACACTAGAAATTTAAAAGACCAGAGATCTAGTCAAACTCTGATCTTAATTGACTTCATTAAAAATCAACTAAAGCTTTCAGCCTCAATAATTAGAAGTAATATTTTGTAGACTACAAAGTGATAAGCAATTTACCATGTGTTTTCTACGTCTTTTTCATTTATTATAAAATCTTATATGGCATTTATTCTTTTATCCCCACTTTACAAATGAGAAAAATAAAGCTGTGTTTACCCAGGTAATGATTTGATGGAATTGAAATTTGAATTTATTACTTCCTGATTCCAAAATCTGAACATTTAATCACTATATTACATTATGTTTTGAAGTCGAGCAAACTTCATTTAAATCCCATTCTTTTTTTTCTTAAATCCCATTCTTGCCATAAACTACTTGTCTTCTCCAAGACTTTACTTCCTAAGATCTAAAAATGAGAATAATACTTATTTCATAGGGTTAAGGAAATTACATGAAATGATGTATGCATGTAGTAATTATATAGCTTGAGACAAAAGAAATATATAGTTGGGTTTAGTGCCGCGTGCAGCCCGGGGTGTGATCCTGGAGACCCGGGATCGAGTCCCACGTTGGGCTCCCTGCATGGAGTCTGCTTCTCTCTCTGCCTGGGTCTCTGCCTCTCTTTCGCTTTCTCTGAATAAATAAATAAATAAATCTTTAAAAAAAAGGAAGTATATAGTTAATGCTAGTGGCTATTAGAGTATTATATATTTACAGAATAATTATTATTAGCATGAAGTTTTGGTCCCACTTTTTTTTTTAAGATTTTATTTATTTATTCGTGAGAGAGAGAGAGGGAGAGTCAGAGACCCAGGCAGAGGGAGAAACAGACTCCATGCAGGGAGCCTGATGTGGAACTTGATCCTGGGATTCCAGGATCATGCCATGGGCTGAAGGCAGGTGCTGAATCACTGAGTCACCCAGGAGTCCCCATGGTCCCACTTTTTATAGAAATATATGGCTGTATTGGAAATAGACAATATAGTAAGTTAAATTGCCTTCAGATGTAGTGGATTCCATTTATAAGGTTATTTTGTAATCATATTTCAATCATCATGACACATGTTAGGCATGAAGTGCTCACAGTCAGGGGAGCCTGGATGGCTTAGTCGGTTAAGCATCCAAATCTTAATTTAGGCTCAGGTCATGATCTCAGGGTCAGTTCCATGTCAGGCTCCACACTCAGGGGGGCAATCTGCTTGAGATTCTCTCCTCCTCTGCCCCTCCCTATCCCCTTTCCCTCTCTCTCTCTCTCTTTTTCAAATAAATAAATCTTTCTTAAAAAAAGAAGCTCACAAACTAAAATATAATATATTCATTATAAGTTAAGAATATACATTGTGTGAAATGTTACAGATGCACAGAGGAAGTAAGGCATTGTGGGAGGCTAGGAGATAAGGGTGATAGGAAGTTAACATTGAGCTAGATCTTAGAGGATGATTAGAATGTGATATAGAAAGAAGAAATATCCAGTGAACATTTATGTATTCATTATCTGCATACATTATTTGCCTATTATGTACCTGGTCCTATATAGGAACAAATAAAACACACAAGCAGACATAGTACATGCCTTCCATAGTTCTTGGAATTTAATGGCAGAAAAGACAATAATAGTTAAGTAGTACATGCAGTTGTAATAAAAAATTTAGAACAGTTCTGTGAAATAAAAAATATAATAATAATAATAATAATAATAATAATAATAATAATAATAACTTCCATAAGAGAGAATTAAAATGTCAGGATGGGAACCACCCATGTTAAGAAGGCCCCACTCTCATTGATACCAGAATTTTATGCATCCAGACTATAAGGAAGGAAGAGCCCCACATTGAGGAAGAGCTTGATGAGCTATTCCAGGAAAATAAAGATCAGTGTGTCTAAATTAATGTAGGGATGCCTGAGGGGCTCAGCGGTTGAGTGTCTGCCTTCGATCAGGGTGTGATCCTGGAGTCCTGGGATCGAGTACCACATCGGGCTCCCTCCATGGAGCCTGCTTCTCCCTCTGCCTATGTCTCTGCCTCTCTCTGTGTATCTCTCATAAATAAATAAATAAATAAATAAATAAATAAATAAATAAATAAAATATTTTTAAAAAATTATACAATGCAAGTGGGAAGAAGTATAGCATGAAGTTGAGGAGATAAGGAAAAATCAGATCTCTTCTGGTGAAGAAGCAAATTGGCAGCCATTCAGCCTAATCTGAAATGAAGATTTGTTTTGTTTTAAGCTCACAGTGTTTTTAAAAGATGGGAATCAACTTTTAAAAATGAAGAAATTACACACACACACATGCACACTCACAAAAGATTTTTGTATTTCCTTGTTAGATTTAACAACTGAATCTAATGTACCTTCACAGAAATATCCACTGGAACCAATTAATGTTGTTCCTATTAGGCTGAGCAAGATTTCTCTGGTCCCCCATGTTTACTCCTAGGCTACTTTAATTCTCCTGCATATAATAGGAAGCTACAAAGACTTGTAAGAGAGTGACATGATCTCATTTATATTTTTAGTAGATCATGCTGTATATTTTAGATATATGGATTGGAGAAAATAGCAGTTTTAGTTAGAAGATGCCTGGAGCAGTCTGAATATAAGATGGTGGAGGCTTGAGCTATGGTGATGTCAGTGAACTAGACAAATTCAAGATATCTTTTAAAGATACGATTTCAGTATCTAATGATAGTTTGATGTGAAAAGTAAGAAAACTAAGATAATACCTAATTTTCTGGGCATAAACATCATGAGAATGGAGTAAATGATAATATTTAAGTGTGAAGGTGCCTGGATGGTTCAGTCACTTAAGCATCTGCCTTAAACTTAGATCATGATCCCAGGGCTCTAGGATCAAGTGCCATGTTGACTTCCTGTTCAGTGGGAAGTCTGCTTCTCCTCCTTCTCCCCTTCCTCTGTTCATGCTCTCACACACACACTCTCTCTCTCAAATAAATAAATAAAATATTAAAAGTATATTTAAGTAAGTGTAGAAGCCCAGAAGTTTGAGGAGAAAAATGAAGAGTTCAGTTCTGAGATTTTAAACTTTAAATGACTTACAGATTTCCACACAGGTATGTTAAGTTTATAGTTGAACATAATTGAAATTCAGAGATAGTTAGGGACCATCAGCATGTAGATGTTATGAAGAATATTAAAGCAACATGATAGATGACATCATTTAGACTTTATAGAAAGATGAGAGAATCTATGACATAGTTGCAGAGCTATTTGATGATATGATGAGATACAAGGAGCTATCAAATCATCTCATGAGTGGTGAGAGGAATAAGAGTGAATCAAAAGGAGGATCTTCTTATAAAGAGGTTGACGAATGTTGAATGCTATTGAAAAACTGAGAATGAGAGGACAGAAGACTGTCTCTTAAATTTGACAGCATGAAGATTATAGACAAGAGTAATTTCATTGGAATGACAGAGGTTGAAAAAAATGAAATAGCATGAAGAGACACTTCAGATAGGTAGTAGCTCTGAATCATCAAATTGCATAAAGCAGAAGAATAATGGGGGCAGTTCTATAATCATTGTTTCCTTTCATCAATGTCTGGTAGTTTTTAATATATAGGTTTTCCACATCCTTAGTTTCTAGCTATTTTTGATGCAATTGTAAATGGAATTGTTTACCCTATTTTTCTTTCTGATAGTTTGTTATTAGTGTATCCTGCAAAATTACTGAATTTGTTTGCTAGTCTAACAGCTTGTTAATGGCATATTTAGGATTTTCTATATATGATTTTATGCCATCTGCAAATAGTGACAGTTTTATTCTTCCTTTCAATTTGTATGATTATATATATATATATATATAGCCTTACTGCTCTGACTAGGACTTCTAATACTACAATAAATAAAAGTGGCAAGAGTGAGCATTCTTGCCTTATTCTTGATCCTAGAGGAAACACTTTCAACTCTTCATTGTTGAGTGTGATATTAGTTTGGGGCTTGTCACATATGGCTTTTGTTAGATTGAGGTATGCTTCCTCTATACCTGCTTTGTTGAGAGTTTTTATCAAGATGGTGTTCACAGCCTATGTTCCCTGAGAGGAATTCCACAGGCCAACAGATATGGGCCGGACCTGGGGCTCTTCCCTCAGGACATAGCTCCAGAAAAGGTAAAGAGGTGTCCTTCATAGAAAGACTAAGGGGTGTGCTTCAGTCTACTGTGCAGTGCCTAGGGGTTGTAGCCTGCCAAGAAATGTCTCTCTGATTTCCACAGTCCTGTGGACCCAGTAATGAAACCATCCCCCACCCACCCACCAGAGTCAGGAGATCAAGCAGTGTACCCTTGGCAGTAGCCACAAAAACCCAGACAACAAAAATTTAAAAACAAACAAACAACCAACCAGGGCACTAAATGTGTATAAAGACCCCCCCCCCCACCGGAGACTGTAGTGCCCCTGGAGCATGGCAGAGGGTGAGTTCAAAGATAACACCTGATCACCAAAGGCTCTGGAAAGGATTACAGTCATCCCCAAAATATATGTTTAAGTAATAGCCTAACCCTCAGTTCACAGTCAAGGTGATTAGCTAATTTGCCTCCTTCACAGAAAGACCTGTTTCTATTGCCTCTTGCTGTGCCTTGGGGGTGGTAGGTGTTTAGAAACCCTTTCTCCATTGGTTATAGTCCTGTGGGACCCACAAGTTTAAGTCCCACTGGCCATAAGAGCTAGGTGATATAGAGATGTTTCCTGCCAAGAGTCACAATATAAGGGTGCCAGGAAGAGGTATAAACTTCTTTTTTGGTGGCACCAATTATTAGAGTCCTATGGGACCAGAAATGCAAGCTGCCTTAGCTTGCAGAGCCAGGCAGTTAAGAAGTGTCCCCTGGATGGTAACCACAAAAGTTAGGGTGCCAAATGCCTATAGAAGCTTCCTTCTGGGAAATACCAGTGCTCTGGAGCATAGCAAAAGGGGAATGTAAGGATAGTACTGGCCAGTTCCTGTCTAGGAGAGTACTCCAGCAAACCCCTAGATGTATGTGTTAAATTAGAGGCCTGCTCCTCAGACTGATAGTTTAATAAAATAGGTGAGTCTTTTTCACTTTAATTCTGGTCACTAGTAGCTGCCCCTAAGTGGGGCTTTGGGGCAGGTGAATCTGAGCACTTGTGGACCTTTAATAGCTACCTCTCAAATTGCTACAGCCTTGCAGATCTCAGGATGCAAGCCCCATTGGTTTTCAAAGTTAAATGTTTTGGAGGGCTTCATCTCTCAAGTGCATATCCTAAAAACTGGGGTGCCTTATGTGAGGTTCAAAAACTTTGCTCCTCAGGGAAAAGCTCCAGGTTTTGAGTTTCTTCCTGGTTTGGGGTTGCTGCGTCAGGGGTAGGATTTATTGTGAGATTGTGTCCCAGCTTCTCATACCCTCTTGATGTGGATTTCTTCTTATTTGGATGATGTGTAGTGGTCATTTAGCCAGCCTTTAAGTTTGTTATTTTTTTTAAAGGAAATTGTTCCATATGTAGTTGTAGACTCATCAAGTTCTTGGGAGGAGGTGAGTTCAGGATCTTCACCATCTTGAACTGAAACTCTCAAGGAAGGTTTTACTTGAAACGGAAAGTATTGGGCATAGAATATCTTTGGGAATAGAATCAGCAAAACTTCCTTATAGATTGACTGTAGAGGAATGCAATTGAGAAAAGTTTAAAATTCTACAAAGATTTTTTTTTTACTTTTTAAAAAAGATTTTATTAATTTATTCATTCATGAGAAACAGAGAGAGAGAGAGAGAGGCAGAGACACAGTCAGAGGGAGAAGCAGGCTCCATGCAGGAAGCCTGATGTGGGACTCGATCCCAGGACTCCAGGATAACGCCCTGAGCCAATGTCAGGCGCTAAACTACTGAGCCACCCAGGGATCCCCTACAAAGGGATTTTTAGAAAGAAAATGCTAGTTTAGTCTATAGCACATTTAAGTCCTTTCTTCTGTTTCTACATTTGTTCTATCAATGATTCGATAGATCTTTTCCTTCTTTCTACCCCAGATTTCTTGTCTGTCTTTTGTGTTATACATATTCTTAAAAAAAAAAAAAAAAAAAAACCTTCTCATCATTCTGACATATCCTCTTGTGTTTTATTTCTTATTTTTTCTCTAATTCTCACTTTCTTTCATTAATATAATCCATTTTATATTAAGGTCATATCACTTGTTCCACCTTGTCTAGGTCACATAGCATTTCCATCAGAATAATGGAATTCAATAAAAATCACAGTACTCAATAAAACTGTCTTTTACTTTGGAAGTTATAGAATACTAAATCTGAGTAACTATTCAGATGCAGCATGGGATATCTGAGATCTGATGTTGAATTTTGCTTTTACATTTTCTCATCATTAATGACGACACTAGAAGATATTCTTCTTTTTTTTTAAGATTTTATTTATTTACTCATGAGAGACACAGAGGGAGAGAAGTAGAGACATAGGCAGAGAGAGAAGCAGGCTCCATGCAGGGAGCCCGATGTGGGACTCGATCCTGGGACTCCAGGATCACTCCCTGGACTGAAGGCAGGCGCCTAACCACTAAGCCACCCAAGTGTCCCTAGGAGGTATTCTTAATATTTCATTTTATTATAATGTAATTTTTCAAAAAGAATGCCATTTAATAATATGTGTCATAAATACATGAAATAATCTCATTTTTATAGATTTGGAGTTGTATAGATCAAGGATTCCCACATTGCATAAGCTGAAATACTTGCCTTATCCATAGTTTTATTCATCAAAAATTATTTTCTAGTTGGAATTTTTTAATGTGTTTTAAAATATGTATATTTTAAACTTTCAGTGAAAGATTAGTACAATTTAAATTATTTGTGCCTTTATTCCTTGCATCACCTTTTCTTTTTGAATTTTTATCATAATGTTGCAGTAACAGCTTGGTTATCCCCACCAGTAATGAGGAGACCATGGGAATAAAGTAGACAAAGCTTAGATAGAGTGCTAAGTTCTTCAGAAAGTGTGCACTGTGTAAGTGCTAAGGTTTATGATTTGTGTTATTTATTTTCTTTTTTAGACTGTCTACCCTCATTGAGTATTTTCATAAATCACATTCTTCTAAATGTCCTATTAGCTTAGATAACACAATTGCAGTAACTTTTAAAAATCTAGCCCCACTATTTCTCTTACATATTTATACAAATTAAAATATATTTGTATAGGAGCTAGTTTAATATGGTAATATTGCTCTGAGCAATCTAGGCTCCAAGCAACGATAGAACATCTATGCTTCCATATTCTTTGCTTTCAGACCTAGGTAATATATCTATTAAAGAATCTTCTCAAAGACACCAGGAACATCTTTCCATATAGACAGCAGTACAAATGTTAATTGCATTAGTCTTAACACATAATATGAGAAGAAGTTTGCAGTGCAGGCTTACTCAAATTCAACCCAGTAGTCTTAAACATCTAAACTAATTTTGGCTTAGTAATGAAAAAAAAAAATGGTGTCTGCCTTCAAGCAATAGAATAAATTCCAATATGGTGGTATGAGAAAGTACACAAGTGAATATCAGTCAAGTCATATGAGCCAAGAAAACATGGATATAAATTATGAGAAAATAAGGAATATGAAAATCCATTTGAAGAATGGATAGGATTCTTATAGGAAAAGATTGGTAGGATCACAGTCTAGAAAGAGAGAATAGCATGTGCTGTATTCCTGAACTGATAAAGGCTAGAGACATTTGGAAGAACAGTTTGCCTAAAGCAACTTATTTTAAGAGAATAGTAGCTTTTTTTTAAACCTCTTTTTAAAAATACGCTTCACTCTACTAAAATTATCTATTTTCTGTAAGAGGCACGTCTAGCATTCTGTAACACAATATGGCAGAATTAGAAATATAATGTCAGAAAGTTAGATTTGAACTGTATTAAGAAGGAACTTAAATGCTAGAATGCAAAAGTGTAAACAAAGGGAAAAGAGCACCAAATTGTAAGCCATAAGCCCCAGGTGCAGGCCTGCCTTTATTACCGCTAAGTGCACAAACTTCTGGCATACAGCTTTACACATTAGCAAAATAAGAATATATTATATAGAATTTTTTAAATATTTTTTTATTTATGTATTTGAAGGAGTGAGAGCATAAGAGTGAGAGGGAAAAGCAGAGGGAGAGGGACAAGTAGACTCCTCTCCATGGAGCCCGATAAGGGACTTGATTTCAGGACTCTGAGACCATGACTTGAGCCAAAATCAACACCTGGACACTTAACTGACTGAGCCACCCAGTTGCCCCCAGATGTATAATGTTTTAATGAGAAACAAAATAATAGTTATGAAAGTACTTTTAAGATATGATATAGTATATTTCTTGTATAATGATTGATATTATATCATTTCTTAATTCCATGAGCTATGAGGAGATACTTTTTTTTTTTTTTTTTTTTTTTAAGAGCAAGCATGATAAGGGGGGAGAGAGGGGAAGGAAGGGGACTGAATCCCAAGCAGGCTCCATACCCAGCATGGGGCTTGATCTCATGACCCTGAGATCATGACCTGAGCCAAAATCAAAAGTAGGTTGTATTACTGACAGCCACCCAGGCACCCTGGAGATACAGGTTTTTTTGGTTTGGTTTTTTTTTTTGTTTTTTTTTCTCATTAAACTTTTGTTTTAATGGGTCTCAAAATTCTGTGACAGATTTTTGGTCAAGTTGTTTCCATTAAAAAGTACTGATTTTAAAAACTAGTAACTTAAAACTGCCACACACGCACCAAAAAAAAAAAAAAAAAAAAGTCCACAAAACATTCTCCTTTCCTTCTGAAGGTTTTACGATGCATTGTTATCATTAACCAGTCTTTTACTATTAAACTTAAATGGCCAATTGACACAAACAGTTCTGAGACCATTCTTCCACCACTGATTAAGACTGGGGTGGCAGGTATTGGGGATAATATCCATTTAGCCTTCTGAGATTTCTGGGCAGACTTGGTGACTTTGCCAGCTCCAGCTGCCTTCTTGTCCACTGCTTTGATGACACCCACAGCAACCGTCTGTCTCATGTCACGAACAGCAAAACGGCCCAGAGGAGGATAGTCAGAGAAGCTCTCAACACACATAGGTTTGCCAGGAACCATATCAACAATGGCAGCATCCCCAGTAATACAGCAGTAGCTATGCAATAAAAATCTTTACCTGAAAACCAAGTATTTTGTAACAGAATAGGAAACCATTGCTATTGTCCAGATGAGGAATTTTAAGGGTGTAAAGTAAAGGTGGAGACCATGAGAATTGAAAGGAATCAATCAATGAGATTGAAGAAGTAGAATCAAAGAGTTTCAGGATTTGTGGAAAGAATAAAATTTTAAAAATCTGAATGCATTGGAAAAATACCAAAATTGGGAGGAGAAAGTTATATTGTCATTTATTGAGCTCTGCTTTAGACTGGGTACTATATCAGGCAATTTTATAATTATTAGATATCTAGCTAGTCTTTTGCTATAGCAGTACAATTTAATGTCACTTTATTTTCATTAAAAACAGATCTTTGGGGAGAATAAATAGCTTCTCCACATCAAGTAAAAAGAGTAACAAGATTTAAAATTAAGTTCATTGAATTCCAAATTCCATACTCTTTCACTGTAATGATGTATACTTGTTTTGGAGGAAAGACTAGTTCAGTTTTGTTTTGTTTTGTTTTGTTTTGTTTGTTTGTTTTTATGAATTTATTTTTATTGGTGTTCAATTTGCCAGCATATAGAATAACACCCCGTGCTCATCCCATCAAGTGCCCCCCTCATGCCCGTCACACATTCACCCCCACCCCATGCCCACCTCCTCTTCCCCCATCCCTAGTTCGTTTCCCAGAGTTAGGAGTCTTTATGTTCTGTCTCCCTTTCTGATATTTCCACCCATTTCTTCTCCCTTCCCTTATATTTCCTTTCACTATTATCTATATCCCCCAAATGAATGAGAACATACAATGTTTGTCCTTCTCCGATTGACTCATTTCACTCAGCATAATACCCTCCAGTTCCATCCACGTTGAAGCAAATGGTGGGTATTTGTCATTTCTAATGGCTGAGGAATATTCCACTGTATACATAGACCACATCTTTATCCATTCATCTTTCGATGGACACCGAGGCTCCTTCCACAGTTTGGCTATTGTGGACATTGCTGCTAGAAACATCGGGGTGCAGGTGTCCCAGCGTTTCACTGCATCTGTATCTTTGAGGTAAATCCCCAGCAGTTCAATTGCTGGGTCATAGGGCAGATCTATTTTTAACTCTTTGAGGAACCTCGGGGGCTCAGTCGGTTAAGCATCTGCCTTTGGCTCAAGTCATGGTCCCAGGATCCTGGGATCTAGCCCCACATCAGGCTTCCTGCTCATTGAAGAGCCTGCTTCTCCCTCTGCCTGCTGCTCTCCTTGTTTGTACTCCCTCTCTCTGTTAAATAAGTAAACTTTGTAAAATCTTAAAAAGAAAAGATGATGCAAAAGTCAGATTACAAAATATTATGAGAGGTGCATGGCTGGCTCAGTCAGAGGAATGTATGACTCTTGATCTCAGGGTTGTGAGTTCAAGCCCCATATTGGGTGTAGACATCACTTAAAAGTTAAATCTTAAAAAAAAATATCAAAATATTAGGGGATATCTATGTGACAAGGAAGGAAGTGCCACAGGTATAAGTTGTCTTTACAAGATTTTTTGTGGGGATAGATGGAACACTTCTGGGAGCTTCTATTTATTTATGATCTCTTTGCCATTACCAAAGTAAGACACATAAGTGAATATACCAGTATATTTAGAAAAGTAATTTTAGGAGAACCAATGAAGGTGTGGGTGCACATTGCAAAATTTGATGGATTTATGTCATGTTAGTTAGCTTTTCTTAACAATAGTACTGTTTTATTATTACTGGATAAGAAGCATGTACCCTGATATTTCATTACTAAGCTACACCAGTGTTTTAATAACCCAAATAAAAACCCAAATTTCGGAGCCAATATTATTATTGGTTATCAAAAAGGAAACAAATTTCTGTCCCTGTGTAGTGACATCTCTTTAAAGGGATGGCATCAGACAAGATTTTTCCTACAGAAGGAAAGTCTATGTAAGGTAATGATTCCAGAAGCTGAGCCTTTGCAGACATTTGGTTATCATTTTAAGAGACATTTAAATTTTTAATTTATTTTTCAGCATAGACATTGTTGGCAGTTCCTATATCTTTTTGGCAGTGTTTTTCCCTTTGAAAGCCTGTTATGCTCCACAGACATTTAAAATTAGAAACAAGGCTTTTAGGATTTCAAAACACAGATGTTAGGAGTCTCACCTTAGAGATTAGCACACAAAATGGTAGGCAAATCATAGCATGTCCCATAAGATATCTTACTTCTCCAAAGATTTTAAAATTTTCTCAATGATTATAAAAATATTGATTATGTGCATACAGAATATTTCTGTTTTATCAACTGCTGCCTGTAAGTCATTTAGTTTTATGATGAGTTTTTAGTCCTACTATTAGGTTATGTGATCGGAGAAATTAATGAAAAAATGCTAAAGTTGTAGTTATACATAAAAAGGTAATAAAAATGTCAGTGGTAATGTTAAAAGTGTGGTTATAGTTAGATTCTAAAATATGGTAATACTGGCACGTAATTTACTTTAAACTTTATTTTTTTTTAATTTTTATTTATTTATGATAATCACAGAGAGAGAGAGAGAGAGAGAGGCAGACACACAGGCAGAGGGAGAAGCAGGCTCCATGCACCTGGAGCCCGATGTGGGATTCAATCCCGGGTCTCCAGGATCACGCCCTGGGCCAAAGGCAGGCGCTAAACTGCTGTGCCACCCAGGGATCCCCCTTTAAACTTTAAAAGTTAAAAAAATAGGGTCCCTGGGTGGCTCAGCTGGGTAAGCATCTGCCTTTAGCTCAAGTCGTGATCTCAGGGTCCTGGGATGGAGCCCTCTCCCTCTGCCTGCACTCCTGTGAGCTTGTGCTCACTCTTTCTCTCTCTCAAATAAAAATATATAGACATATATATATATATATATATATATATACATATATATACATGTATATGTATATATATATAAAGTTTAAAAATGGGCATAGTAAAAATAAGCATCACTAGAATAATGTTATTGTTTCATGATAATAATTTTTTAAAAACATGTAAATTGTAACAACATCAACCTAAAATATGAGAGGGGGAATAAAAGTGTAAAGTTTATGAACTCTACTGGAGTTATGAAGTTAAGTTGTTATTGTTTAAAATAAGGTGTTATAAGTCTTAGATATTTTACGTAAGCCTTATGGCAACCACAAGGGGAAATCCTGAAGTAAGTACACCAAAGAGCATGACCAAGGAGTTGGAACATGTGGATACCAAAAGACATGAAGACACACACCAGAAAAGACAGCAGGATAATAAATAAGAAACAATAGACATATAAAACGACCATTAAACAGTTAACAAGAAAACAATAATAAATCCTTACTTATCCATGATTACATTAAATGTAAATGAATTAAATTCTCCAATTTTAAGCCATAGAAATGGCTCAACAGATAACAATAGTCAACAATATGCTATCTACAAGACTAATTTTAACCTTAAAAACAAACATTGATGAAAATGATATCTAATATCAGGAATACATAATAATTGGAAATATTTACAAATTGGACTAACTAAATATATATAAAACAAAAAGTAACTCAGCTCAAAGGAGAAATAAATAGTAATACAATAATTGAGACTTTAAAATCCCAATAATAATAGTGAATAGAGCATCCACACAGAGACTCAATAAGGATACAGTGGATTTGAAAAAAAAAAAAAAAAAAAAAAACTATAGAACAAATGGACCCAACAGACATACATAACATTCTATCCAATAAAGAATACATATATTTCTTAAATGAATATGGAATGTTTTATAGGATGGACAACATATTAGGTCACAAAACTAGTCTTAGCAAATTTAGGAAGATCAAAATCATGCCATCAGATATCTGTGGTCAGATATCTTCACTGACCACAATGGCACAAAACTAGAAATTAATAATGAGAAAAATGGAAAATTCACAAACACATGCAAATTAAAAAATGCTTTCCTGATTAATCAAATAAGAAGTTACAGGAGGAATTAAAAGTATTGTGAGAAAAATAAAATTGGAAACACAACATTCCAGAACTTAGGAGATATAGCAAAAAATACTTCTAAGAGTGAAGGTCTTGCAATAAATGCCTACATGAAGAACCAAGAAAGATCCGAAATGTACAACTAAACCCTCCACCTTAAGGAACAGAAAAAGAAGAGCAAACTTGGCCAAAAGTTAGGAGAAGAAAGGAAATAATAAAATGAGAGCATAAATAAATAAAATAGAACAGAAATGTAATAAAAAGATTAACCAAACTACAAGTTAGTTCTTTGAAAAGATAACAAAATTGACAAGCCCTTAGCTGACTTGCCAAGAAAGGAGAGGATCCAACCCAACAAATTTTTACTGAGAAAGGAGACATTACAATTGATAATACAGAAATTCAAAGGATTATAAGAAGCTACTTACTATGAACAAGTATATGTCAATGAACCAAAAAAAAAAAAAAAAACTAAAAGAAATAGAAAATTCCAAGAAACATACAACTTACCAAGACTGAAACAGGAAAAAGCAGGACATCTAGATGGACTTATTACAAGGAAGGATATTGAATCAGTAATCAAAAATCTTCCAACCACAGCAAAAGCCCAGAACTAGATGATTTTATTAGTGAATTTTGCCAAACATTTAAAGAAAAATTAACACTGGTTTTTCTCAAACTCTTCCAAAATATTGAAGGAGGGAACCCACATGAATTCATTTTATGAGGCCAGCATTATCCTGATGCAAAAAAGAAAAGGACACTAACAGAAAAGAAAACTATCATAGGTCAATATCCCTAATGAATATAGATGCAAAAATTCTCATTGAAATACTTGCAGGCCAAATTCTGCAGCACATTAATAGGATCATGCTCTATGATCAAATTGGATTTATTATTGGAATGCAAGGATGGTGAAACATATGCAAATCAATCAATGTGATAACATCACTCTAGCAGACTGAAAGGAAAGATCATAGGATTATCTCACTAGGTACAGAAAAAGCATCAAAATTCAATATCTGTTCATGATAAAAACTCAATAAAGTAAGTTTAGAGGGAACATACCTCAACATAATAAACACCATACATGAAAAATACGCAACTAATCCTCAGTGTTAAAAAACAGAGCTTTTCCTCTAATATCAGGAACAAGGCAAGGATGTCCACTCTCACATCTGCATAGCACTAGAAGTAATGGCCATACCAGTACTTTCCAGACAAGGAAAAGAAACAAAAGATATCTATAGTGATAAAAAGCAGATACATTGTCTCTTTGCAGATAACATGTATAGTATAGAAAACTTTAAAGACTATACTATGTATAGTAAAAACTATACTATGTATAGTATAGAAAACTTTAAAGACTCCACCTCAAAACTACTTGAAGTAATGAATTAAGTTGTAGGATACAAAGTTAATACTCAGGAAATTAGTTGCATTTGAGAAGGATTTCAGTCTACACATTCAGTGCCAAAATATCAATAGCATTTTTCACAGAACTGGAACAAAGAATAATAAAATGTACATGAAATAATAAAAGACCCAATAGCAAAACAATCTTGAGGAAAAAAAGCAAAGCTGGAGATATCACAATTCCAAATTTCAAGATATGCTACAAACATAGTATATGCAACTACTAACATAGCTGTAGTAATCAAAACAATATGATACTGACACAAAATAGACACATAGTTTGTTGCAAAAACATAGTCCAGAAATGGATTCACATTTATATATGGTTGATTAATTTATAACAGACAAAGGAGGCAAGAATATACAATGAGGAAAAAGACTGTCTCTTCAGTAAATGGTTCTGAGAAAACTGGACAACTACATGCAAAAGAATGAATCTGGACTGTTTTATTATTATTTTTTTAAGATTTTATTTATTTATTCATGAGACACTCTCTCTGTGAGAGAGAGAGAGAAGCAGAGACATAAGGAGAGGGAGAAGCAGGCTCCAATGCAGGACTCGATCCCAGGACTCTGGGATTACACCCTTAGCCAAAGTCAGAATCTCAGCCACTGAACCACCTAGGCATCCCTCTAGAATGCCTAACACCATTCACAAAAATAAACTCAAAATGGATTAAAGATATAAATATGAGATCTTAAACCATAAAAATCCTAGAAGAGAACACAGGTGATAATTTCTCTGACATCAGTCATAGCAGTGTTTTTTCTACATATGTCTCTTAAGGCAAGAAAAACAAAAGCAAAAATAAACTATAAGGATGACATCAAAATAAAAAGCTTCTGCACAGCAAAGGAATCCATCAACAAAGCAAAAGGGCAACCAATTGAATGGGAGGCAATATATGCAAAGGATATATCTGATAAAGGGTTAATATCAAAATTTATAAAGAATATATACAACTCAGTGTCAGAAAACAAATAGTCTGATTAAAAATGGACAACCTGAATAAACATTTTTTCTTTCAAAGAAGACATGCAAATGGCCAACACATACATGAGAAGATGCTCAACCTCAGTAATCATCAGGGAAATCCTAATCAAAATCACAATGATCTATCACCTTACACCTGTCAGAATGACTGAAATCAAAAGACAAGAAGTGATAAGTGTTGACAAGGATGTGGAGAAAAAGGAACCCTTGTGCTCTGTTGGTGGGAAATATAAATTGGTGCAGCCACTGTGGGAAACAGTATGGAGGTTCCTCAAAAAATTAAAAATAGAGTTACTATATGATCCAATAACTTCACTACTAGGTGTTTATCCAAAGAGTATAAAAGCACCAATTCAAAAATATATGTGCACCCTTTTGTTTATTGCAGCATTATTTTAATAGCCAAGATATGGAAGCATTCCAAGTGTCTATCTGTAGATGAATGGATAAAGATGTGGTATATATGTGTACACACACATACAAGCAATAACTTGGATGTACCTAGAGATGAAATAAGTCAGACTGACAAAGACAAATAACATATGATCTTACTTATATGTGGAATCTAAACAAACAAATAAACAAATCTGTAAACAAATGAAAATAATCAGACTTACAATACAGAGAACAAACTGGCAGAGGGGAGAAGGGGGATGGTCAAAATAGGTGAAGGGAGTGGGAGACACAGGTTTCCAGTTACAGATAGAATAAGCAACCAGAATAAATGTACAGCATAGGAAATATAGTCAATGTTATTATAATAGGTTATGATGATAGTAGCAACACTTGTAGTGAGAAAAATATAACATACAGAGTTCTTGAATAACTATGTTGTACATCTGAAATTAATGTAACATTGCGTGTCAAATATACTCAAAAATAAATGCATTTAAAGCAAGATTCTAATGATGTTTTTTTACAGAAGTAGGAAAAGCACTCCTAAATTTATATGGAGACACAAAAGACCTCACATAGCAAAGAAAATTCTGAGAAAGAAGAACAAAGCAGAAGGTATCACACTTCCTGATTTCAAGCTATATTATGTAGCTACAGTCATCAAAACAGTATGGTATTAGCATAAAAACAGACAAGTAGATCAATGAAACAGAATTGAGGCCCAGAAATAAGCCAAGCATTTGACAAGGGAATGATGGATACACAATGGAGAAAAGACAGCCTCTTCTATAAATGGTGTGCAGTAATTGGATAGTCACATGTCAAAGACTAAAATTGAGCTTATATCTTACACCAGTCACAAAAACTCTCACATTTGATTAAGGACTGAAGTGTTAAACCTGAAGCCACAAAATTCCTAGAAGAAATCATAGGAGTAAAACTCCTAACTCAGGTCTTGGGGATGGTTTTTTGAATCTTACACAAAAAGCAAAAGAACAAAAGTAAAAATAAGTGTGATGGGGGATCCCTGGGTGGCTCAGCGATTTAGCGCCTGCCTTCAGCCCAGGGCATGATCTTGGAGTCCGGGATTGAGTCCCACGTCAGGCTCCCTGCTTGGGGCCTGCTTCTCCCTCTGCCTGTGTCTCTGCCTTTCTTTGTGTCTCTCATGAATAAATAAAAAAAAAAATCTTAAAAATAAATAAATGAATAAAAAATAAGTGTGATGACATCAAAATAACTACAGAACAAGAAACCATCAACAAAGTGAAAAGATGAGTTTTGAAGTGGGAAAAAAAATTGCAATCCATGTACTTCATAAGTGTCAAATATCCAAAATGTATAAAGAATTCATACAACTTAATGGCAATAATAATAATAATCATCATCATCCACTTAAAAAAATGAGCAAAGGACCTGAATAGACATTTCTCCAAAGTAGATATACAGATGGCCAACATGTACGTTAAAAGATTACTAACATACTCAATATTACTAAACATTGGAGAAATTCAGTTTAAAAGTAAAGTGAGATATAACCCCACATCTGTTAGAATGGCCATCATTAAAAAGATAAGAGATGACAAATGCTAGCAGAATGTGGAAAAAAGTGAACCCTTTTTCACTGTTGTTTGGATTGTAAATTGGAATAGTCACTATGAAAAACAGTATGGAGGATCCTCAAAAAATTAAAAATAGAGCTACCATATGATCCAGCAATTCTACTTCTGGGAATATACCCAAAATAAATGAAAGCAGTAACTTAGAAGGTATTTGTGCCCCCATCTTCATAGCCAGTTGCTACAGACACCGAGTTGGAAAGGGAGTTTTTTGGGCAGCCTGGGTGGCTCAGCAGTTTAGCACCACCTTCAGCCCAGGGCATGATCCTGGAGACCCAGGATAGAGTCCCTGCATGGAGCTTCTCCCTCTGCCTGGGAATTAAAAAAAAATTTTAATGCACTGTGACAAGTACAACTAGATACATATCTAATATACAGAGAAATAGATGATTAACTCTTTGGGGGCTACAGGTGGAAAAAGCTGTCTCAAAGGAGATGACATCTTCATCTTGTTCTGGAAATGAGTAGAAGTTTTCCAGATAGATGAGATGCATGGGAGAGAATTTGAGGATGAGTGTAATGTACATGCAGTGACACACAGCTCTATACCATGCAGTGCATCCAGGGAGAGTTTGTGTTGTGGAGTGTCAAGTACAAAGTGCGGTGGACGATAAAGCCCAAAAGGGAGATTACCAAGGAGACAAGGGAATGAAATACATTCCCAATTGATGGAATACATTCTCATAATTAATACTTTATTCCATACATGTTATGTAGTTTTAAACAAACAAAAAAAAAAAAGGCAAAGCGATATCATAAGGTAACTTCTAAGCTTCTTTATATAAACTCTTGCAAGTAAGGGAATACCCAAAGGGCATTATAAAAAAAATATAAAATATAAAGCTTTATTTTCCCAAATACCCAAAGGTCCAGAAGTACTTTCTGTCATACATTCAGCTTCTTAGTAATACTATTGGAGACTGAACCTCTTTCTCTCTTTATAAATCATTCCCCTTCATTATTCTTAGCATATTAGTTTTGAGCCTCTTGTTGATTATCTCATGATGATAAAATGGCTGTTAATACCCTTGTTCCAGATATCAATTCCTCTTAAACAAAAAAAAAAAAAGGAAGAAATACATCAAAGAGTTTTCTCTTTTTGAGACCTTGTATTTTTGTTCAGGAAGAAAAGTCTTAGCCAAATTCTATTTCATTGTCCAGAAATGCTTGGCATGCACACCTTTGAAACAATCAATAGCCTAGTGAATGCAATTAATATAACTGGTTTAAACTAAATGGGGGGGATTCCTGGGTGGTGCAGCGGTTTGGCGCCTGCCTTTGGCCCAGGGCTCTATCCTGGAGATCCGGGATTGAATCCCACATCAGGCTCCCGGTGCATGGAGCCTGCTTCTCCCTCTGCCTGTGTCTCTGCCTCTCTCTCTCTCTCTCTCTCTCTGTGACTATCATAAATAAATAAAAATTTTAAAAAATATATAAAAAATAAAAAATAAATAAAATAAATGGGGATCTTGTCTGGGGCTGGCATGAAGATATCCCGAATATCCTGAATAAGTCAGATTTCTGCTTATAGAGAAAGGGATAATTATTGAAAGGGAACAGGTAGAGACTGGCAGATATAGACGGGAATTTTATGATTTAATCTCAGTTTTGTTCTCTAATCTCATATATTACCAATCTTTTTCCCCTTATCCATCCCACCCCCACTTTCAAATTCCACTCACACATGCATATACACACAGACTGAATAGGCTAGCCATAGTCAACTATTATGGTTCCCAGAATCTGTCATGTCTGAAACCACTTGCAAATTTTATATGCTACATTACTTACTTAGAATGTCTGTCTTTTCATTCTGGGTTTGGCTACATCTCCTCAACCTCCAGTATCAAGTTCAGGTTTCAACCTCAGCCAGCCTTTATTAGGGACTTTACCTTTCTTTTTCTAAAATAATCTCCATACTTCAAATATGGTACTGTGATTTCTTATTTCTGTGTGTCTTTCCTTATGTCCATAAATTTGTTGAGAGGAGGGTGTAATGTCTTCTTTCAATATTGTATCCCCTGTATCCCCATTGCATAGAACCTAACATATCAAAGATACAACAATCATGGTCAGCAAGCATTCTGTTTTGTTGGGACTGCATCGTATTTCAGAAAAAAAAAAAAAATTAGGGCCACCTGGGTGGCTCAGTTGGTTAAGAGGTCAATTCTTGATTTCAGCTCAGGTCATGATCTCAGGGTCCTGGGATCAAGTCTTCTGTTGGGCTCGATGCTCACTGGGGCATCTGCTGGAGGATTCTCTCTCTCTCTCTCTCTCTCTCTCTCTCCCTGCCCCCACTTTAATAATAAAAACATTCTTTCAGAATTTAAATAGCTTTAGTCAAGCAGATATCTATTCGTGATCAACTTTTTGGCTTAGATTGTCTGTTAGACATTTAAGGTTGTAACTCCTATGTAATACACTCAATGAATATATATTGAATAAACAAATAGTGAATACACGTTTGGAAGTGTAGTAAGTTTCTGTCTTGGATGATGAAATTGATTAGAGTATTATGAACTAAGATTGGAAATGAAGGAAGAGGAACAGATTTCCACAAGAAGATCAGTTCACTTTGGGACACTTTGAAATTTTTTTTTTATTTATTATTTATGATAGTCACAGAGAGAGAGAGAGAGAGGCAGAGACATAGGCAGAGGGAGAAGCAGGCTCCATGCACCGGGAGCCCGACGTGGGATTCGATCCTGGGTCTCCAGGATCACGCCCTGGGCCAAAGGCAGGCGCCAAACCGCTGCGCCACCCAGGGATCCCTTTTTTTTAAATTTTTTTTTATTTATTATTTATGATATTTTATTTATTATTTATGATAACTTTGGGACACTTTGAATTTGTAATCTTTCTGTGGGACATTCAGGTGATTATCAGAACATATCAAAACAGAGATAAAGATTTGTGAGAAGGAGGTTGAAGTCATGTGTCGCAGAATAAGCAATTGCCCTGCAGGCATCCCCACACACACACATTCAAGATTCTCATCTGGCTCACCCTGCTTATCCAATTGCAAGCACCTGTGACTCTTGTGACCCTATTGTGAGGCCACTGGATAGGCTGGCCACCTATGGGGGTAATGTGGAGTGAATATTAACAGGTATGGAGTTTCATAATGAAAATAGAGTTTCAGTAATAAAAATATTCTGAAATTAGATAGTAATGTTGTATAACCTTGTGAATATAGTAAAACCCAGTAATTGTACACTTTAAAAGGTGAAAAAAAAAGTGCTTGCAACTAAGTGGGTGAATAAATGGGTGTCTAGAAGGATGGTTTACCATGTGTGCATGAGGAATAGGAATGAGGTAGGGTGCAAAGTTGGAGATGGGTACATAGATTATGGAAGATAAGGTGAAAGAGGTAGGAAGCAACCAGACCATGACTGACCCTCATTTTCTACCATAAAGCAATATGTAACATCGGTAGAGCTTTTTATGATACCTAATAGTACCTAGCATTTCTAAAACATATCTTGACCAAGTACTTGCTTTATTGGTAGATCCACTTAATCCATATTTCCAGCTAACCACTAAGTTGTTCATTCTTTTTCTTTGTTTTTATTTAAATTCCATTGAGTTAACATACAGTGTAATATTAGTTTCAGGTGTAAGTTCATTCTCAATCTTCTTACTGGAATCATCTAAAAGTTTCAGTATAAAAATTCAATTTATTGAGCTTCACCTTCAGACCCATAAAGTAGGCTCAATATGTCTGAATAGATAACAAGACTCAACCTCCTGGGATTACAATATCAATGGCCCCAGACACACTGAACAATGCTGCTATCCAAAAATAAGTGGAACTATATTATGGGATGTAATGTTTTAATAGAAAAAGTTACCATATCTTTTGGATCACAGTAACTTTAGTGCATTATTAATTTGCTTAATGGTTCCCAGGCCCAAAAAAATATCTAACACTGCCATTTTATCTTATAAATTTATGTTCTAACACCCTAACACTATTGTGCATTGCTCAGCTTCTCAAACTTTGAATCAGATCGGATATTATCACTCTTATTTCCTGTTTCACAGTTGCTGAAATAAGTGCGGCACCTGCCCTTTATTTCAGCAACCACTGAAAATCCAGCTTCACAAAGATCTGATGTCATTGAGAGAAACATAGTGATCTAATGTTAAAACTGTGACCTCCTTCAAACTAGTGGTTTGTGTGATGCAAGATAGATGTTTGTGTTTCCTTCAAAAATTTGAAGTCCACCGCAGCCACCTCTGTGTTCACTGCACCCCAACCTGACATGTTCAATACAGTTTAGGATCTGTAATTTTATGCAGTACAAGGACAGAAAAAATGTACAAAAAAATACATGCTGGCATTTTATTTTGTATTTTAGTAAGACCTGTTGCATGAACCACCTACTTCTCCATCCATTGTCAGAGTCCAGACAGACAATATGGTATTTGTAACTATATTGCAGAGTGCTAGCAAATCAGCAAATCTCTCCTGGCTCTGCATCTAAACTAGTATGCCTTACCCTAGCCTTTCTTTCACTCCTCAACTACCTCCTTTGTACTTAAGTAGCAGACACTGGGCTAGACTCCAGATGTAGGAGATAAAAGGAAGAATGAGACATAATTTTTCCCTTTGCGAGCTTACAGGTTTTAGCTTATATCCCAGCGCTTCATAAAAGTCCCTACCATTCTTCCCAGCCCTTCAGCATAATTCTGTATACCTGTCTGCTGTCTGTAGGGGTGATTTTGGATTTTCTTTTGCTTCAAACTTTTTACTCCAAGGGCACAACTGTTTTTAACCTCTCACTAGTTCATACTCTTGGAACTCATGTAGTGTGACATACTGGGAACTAATCTGACCATGAAAGAATTTTAAATTCTTTAAAATACCGGAAATAATATGATTTTATCACTCTATGTTTAACTTCTCAAATATAGTTAATCATTTTAAGGTAGTAGATTCACTCATTCATTTCTACTTGTGCAGAAATCATTGCTCTTCTCCTATTTACAATCCAGAGAATCAGAGCATGGTACATTCTATATTTCTCTAGTTTTGTGCCTTGTGGTCTCCAAGTGACCTCGTAGTTGATGGAGAGTTAGTGAAAAGGTGATAGAAACAAGACCTTGTCTTCCTTAACAGTCATGTAAGATATATTGTATTAAGTAGCAGAGCTGCAATGAAAACTTGGAACCATTTATTGTGTGTCATATTCCCATAGAAATCCCTGGCACTTATTTTTCTTTTAAAGTTAAAAGAATTCCGTAGCCAAATTTTGAATTACAGATATTCTTTATTGTCATATACTACTTGATAATATTTTATATAACTATTTGTATTTTATTACAATATTTATTTTTACCCTTTTCCTGAATTTTAAAGCTGGGAAACAAACAAACAAACAAACAAACAAAACCTCAGAGGGATCTGGTATTTACTGTGTCACTCTGTATTCTCCAGTTCCTGTTTTGGACTTCAGAAAGGTGACACAGACTTGCCTAACGCTTATGAAATCACAAGTTCTTGATTTCGGTTTTAGTTTCTCTTGTTTACTGGAAAGATATTTTCCCCTGTAAATGGAGGCATTAATTGCAGTTATTTAATCAGGAAAATATAATTTTCATGATATATATATTAGAGGAACTGCATTATAGCACAGTCATTATGTTAGAATGATTTAAAAGTTAAGCACACCACACCTTAAAGGTAAACACTCTTTATTCATTAAAGAGGCACAACTATATGAAAATACAATGAAATATTTGAGGTATATTTGTTGTGGCATTTTACTTTAATAAGAAGCATATTGATTCATGGACTGTTACAGCTAGAATGCACCTAGAGATCATCTAATCCAATCTGCTCGAAATTTTCCTCATTGGGCCATAATGCTAGTAAAAGTGAATGTGTAAAATTGAGTTTATTGCATATTCTAGGCCTAACATGGCAGTAGCAACTTATTATGCCAAATTTGCATTACTGACATTTGCAATAATTTATTATTAATTGTAAGCAACTCCATGTAGGATTTAAAATACAAATATTAAATGTGGGTAGTCAGTGTTCAATCTAAGTGGCCTTTCCAATCTATAAAGCATTAAGTGTTTCACAAACAATGAGATAGTTGCATTCTGTGTTAGTCTTTGCACTTTAAATACTACTTACAGAGTTCCTTGTGGATTACTCTTGTAGCTTTTTATTTCTTTGGCTAGAGGATAAATGACATTGATAACTGCTACAAGAGTAGATCAAATGGGATTTTATATAGATAAGAGCTTTGTAAACTAGAATACCCTATTCAAATATTAATTGTTAATATTCTTTTTAAAAAGTATTCTAGGATTAAAAAACAAAACAAAACTGTGTATTCCAGGTTCAATTCATTGATGCCACTGGAATGTGTTCTGACTTTGACGTAGATGTGATTTTGTTTAAACCTCCACTTCAGTTGGTTTATTCCTTTATGACAGCTATTCTTAAACAGAAAATCATAGTCCCTTGGGGGACTTCTTGCATTGAATTGGTTACCAATATTAAAAGTTTAATAACAATGTAAGCTCTGAAAACTTAAATAAGGTTATCTTCATTGCATTACATAGTTCATAGCTGATATGAGTGCAGGGATGTGGGGAAGAGGAGTATAATAGCACAGTTAAAATAGGTACAGTTAAAAGTATAATGTTAACTTTACCTTTCTGTATGGCACTGCCTATCCAAAGCACATTTTATGGATATGCTTTCATGTGAAATACAAAACAGCATGTGGTAGAAATGATTAGTAAACTTGCTAACCTAACACCATAGCATTAAAGCTTTTTAGACCTTACTTTTGTCACTCATTCTTTTTTAAAGATTTTATTTATGCATTCATGAGAGACACACAGAGAGAGAGAGGCAGAGACACAGGCAAAGGGAGAAGCAGGCTGCCTGCAGGAAGCCTGATGTGGGACTCGATCCCGGGACCCCGGGATCATGCCCTGAGCCAAAGGCAGATGCTCAACCACTGAGCCACCCAGATGTCCCTTGTCACTAATTTTTATTTTGTATTTTGGTTTTCAGGGATTCTATAATGAAATTCTAATTTCTAATTGCATCAGCCACTTTCCTAGGAGCATAGCTTCAAAACTAGTGCCACATCTATTATAGCTTTTTAATGAATACTATTTGAAAAGTTTATTATTCTTTATTTAACTTTGTCTCATTAAACATTTTTGTCACAGTGCAACAGTTTTTGTTCATCTTTTTAGATAAATTTTGTCATTGAGGTATATGTATATTGTGATTTTTCTGAATATTTTGTTCTTCCTAACCCTTTTTTTACTACTAACCTGCAAAAGCACTATTTTCTAATTTGTTCCTTATTTTTCTTTTGATCAAAGAATGTCATTATCCTACTATGTGCCCCTCTCTTACTTTATAACAGTTACAGATCTATACAATACTTCACTTGTAATGTAAAACCACTGAGCCAGTCCAGGATTAAAAATCTATTAAAAAGTCATTCTCAATCAAGGAACAAAACTTGACCTAGTGAATGTTGACTACAAGATGGAAAGAAGAAAGAAAGAAAAGAAGAAAGAAAGAAAGAAAGAAAGAAAGAAAGAAAGAAAGAAAGAAAGAACACACTGGCAAGGATTTATCTCCTAAACTCCAGGAAAAAAAAAGAAAGAAAAGAAAGGAAAATAAAAGAAAATAAATATCAAGATAGAAATAAGATTTTTAGTATTATTTTTTCATAATTATACTGAGTTTTAAAACTTTGAAATCTTATTAGGTACAGTAGCAAGGACTTTCGAGGAAGAAATTTTGAAGAGTTGATCTGAAGAGATGTTCCCAGTTAATTTTGGAAGTTGAAGAAAGGGCTTCACCATTATCCTTTTTTCTCAACGTGTAGAATTGTAACTCATTTTAATGTCTTTACTTTTAGTTTAGTTAGCTATTTAACTAATAACGAGCTGTTCTTTTTATTTTTTTTAAGAGATATTCTTATGTGAAAATGCACATTAATGTGCTCAGTTAGTGGTCTTATGTTTCTTTCTGAACAAACTATTCTTTTGGGATTGTTCCTTTTCCCAGGATATTGTCCTATTTGGAATTCCTCCATTTCTCAAGCTATTGTGTTGTTTCATAGAAGTAAATGCATAAAACCATAAGAAGGATTTACTCCTAGGGATAGAATTTAGGCTGAAGTGTAATGAAGTATTGGAAGGTGGGGGCAGGTAGCAGTATTACCTTATAGGTTTCCTTTAAATGAACACAGAAGTCCAAGTTTGGGGAGACTGAGAGAGTAGTTACTTGGTTTCAATATTGCTTGAGGTAGTGAGTGACATTTAACACTGCAACATTGCACAAGCCAGGGACAGTATCCAAACTGATCATTACCATAGTGCAAAGAAGACAGTAAAGCAGAAGACTAAAATATCAAAGTGTATGAATGCTAAATTGAATTTTCCAAAAAAAAAAAAAAAAAAAAGGAATTTTCCTGGCATTTGGCATAAACTTGGTTCTGCTGATACTATCTTTGGAAAGGAATGGTATTAATTTTGTAAGGACAATGAAATAGATGAGCAGTACATATAAAAAGACCATGGCATTCTTTTTTCTTTTGAAGAAAAGTTTTGAGATAAGTTAAAAATATTTTAAGATATCTGGAAAAAAAAACCTATCAATATATTTTAGAATCATAAACAATATATTTTCAAAACAAGGCAATTAACCATCACCTTCTATTGTATGAACATATATATAATTTCTACAAGTTTATAGTAAGTGGCTTAATGCTATTGCTTTTGTTTCCAACTTAAGATGACATATAGAATATTTAAGAAAGAAAGAATAACTGATGGTACAAAGGAGAGACATTACTGAATCAGGTAGAGAGGGATACCTCGGTGGCTTAGTTGGTTAAGTGTCTGCCTTCTGCTCAGGTCATGATCTCAAGGTCCTGGGATTGAGTCCTTCATCGGGTGCCTTGCTCAGTGGAGAGCCTTTTTCTCCCTCTGCCTGCCCCTCCCCCTGCATGTGTGTGTGCTCTTCCTCTCTTTCAAATATATAATTAAAAAAAAATAAAATAAAATAAAACCTTTAAATCAGGTAAAGAAATAGCCCTTACGTAAGGAGACACAATTACTCTGTTTTTAGAGTAAGGAAGGACAAGAGAATGAACATGAATAAGAAAAGAATAGGAATTTTGGAATTAGATTAAAAACAGGTTAACAGTGTAGAGCTTAAAATAATTTTCCCTTTTTTTCCTAATCTTTATTCTCAAAATATTCTACAACAATCCTAAATAACTTGTGTAATTTTAAAAGAGAAAAAAATCATATTGTAAAAAGTTCCTATTCCAAATCACATTTTGGTAAAAAATAACCTGATTTTCTAATGCACAATTAATCATTTTTGAAATTATTAATTTAAATACATTTAGAGAATAACTTAATTTTCAAAAATATTAAACAGATATTATTGAGGTCATTTTGATAATAGTTATTTTCTGCATGTTCAGTATTTTGATTTTTTTCTTCAGAAATGGTTTGCAGATGCTTTAATTTTTATGTCAATCTTCATGCCTGGGTAGTTTCTACTTACACAGTGATAATTTTGAAAAATATACAACTGCTTTACTGAGGTATTTATCTATGTGTCAGAAAATTCTTTGGACCTTTACATTAACCAAAAATAAATAAATAAATAAATAAATAAATAAATAAATAAATAAATAACAAAACAAAACCCTTAAATACACATTCACTCTTAATACAAAGCTCTCAAGACTCTTTTGCCCCCTTATTTCATATATTCTTTTCTCTGACCCAATCACCATCATTGGGCCTTCCAAATCTCTGCATTTGTTCATATTTTATTTATATATAAATAAAGTTATATGAGTTCTCTTGGATTAGAATAGGAAAATTACATATTTTTAAAAATTCACATATTTTTTCACTGACAGCTTTGATATTATAGTGTGTTTTTTAAAACACTATAATTTTCAAAAAGATGATAGTGCTTAAACGCAAGCCAATATAATCACGGTGAAGATTAACACTATTTTTCCAGCTATGTCATTGCATATCATATGTTTGATGATTCCATACTTTGAAATTAAAAAATATGTATCATTTATTTTGGAATGTCCTATCAGACAGAGTAAGCTACCAAAGTGAAGGGTTTATGTAGCTGGTCAGGGCAGATGTCTCTTTAGTGGTGACAGAAATTACAGTGGATACAACTTATCTTTAGTATAACAATACTTTCACAGAAATACATATTTTTAATGAAACTCAGCTTTAAGTTTTTTAAGTTTGACTCAAATATTAAAGCTAAAAAAACAGTGTATTTGTTGAAGATATCCATTTTCTAGGTTTGATTGGGCCTGGATTCTTCTGAAGAGTCTTCCTATTCCACCGATCTCTGCCCTCTCTGTGTTGTTTTATCCTTTAATATTTTCAGTCTAGAGTCTGTTAGATTGTAGCTGTGATCCAAAAAGGAAGTATTTGCAGATGCCCAGTAAAGATTCTTTCCTTCAATAGTGGGGAAGGAATTAACAAACTATTTCCATGATTGAGGGGGATAACTGAGTCTTCTGTATGTGAGTTACTGTGTACTTGATAAATGATATTTCATGACATGATCACAACGGATGAGGAAGCTGAGACTTTCAGACATTTTTATCTTCTCAAAGCTGTAAATCTGAATAAGAGAAGAGTTGGGATCTGAAATTTCTCTCTGACTCTTTAGTTGAAACTATTGACCACGGCTCTAAACTACCTCCCCTGTTGTATTCACTAGAATTGTTACTTTGAATTCATAGGAAAGTGGGTAGAAACTTCAATGCTCATCACTGGTCCTCTTTGGTATAGTAACAGAGCACTTATGTGTTTATTATTACAAAGTGCCTATATCCAAGCTGTGTATTAGTTTGATGTAATCAGAAAAAAACAAGCTCAAACACTTGCTACTTAAATAAGATTTATTTCTTTCTTTTCGTAAGAAGAATCTGATTAAACTAGAATATTATAATCAAATACAAATATAGCCATGAATAGAGTGACCTTGACAGAATTATTAATCATTAAGTGAGAAGATAGTCATTAAAATTACTTCTATGGACCAGGCCCTATACTATGACTTTTTTTTTTTTTTTAATCTATCACTGGTTTCTAATCACTAACCCCTTGAGTATAAGTCACTATCATATCATCTCCATAAGAACAAGGACCACTGCAATAGTTTGCTAACCAAACGTTTTCTTTCACCTTTGCTCCCTTAAAGTTTATTCTTTACCTAGCAGCCCATATGATTACTTTACAACATAACGTAGCAACATCATTCCTTGACCTCATACTCTTACAAGAACTGCCCCTTTCTTTCAGAGTAAAAGTAAAAATCCTTACTATTGTCTACAAATTCATTAATGATCTAATCTCAAATCACCTCGTTAACTAAATTTCATACACTGGTCTCCTTTATTTGTTTTACTCCATTCACATTACTTTCTTCACTGTTTCTGGAACACGGCAAATGGGTCCATGGTAGGAGGTGAGCGCATGTGGATTATAAACAATTTAACAACCTTCAGAGAGTATCCTACCCAAGAATAATTTGTCCAATTATAGAGATATGGTACCTCTGGAATAAAGCATCTGAGATTATCTGCATTATTAAATATATATATATATGTTTATTATACATATATAGTAAAATATTCAGTCTCTTTCTCATATATATATATATATAATACATATCTATGCATACTTAATACATTGCTATATAGTGGGATATGTTTGACTGGTTGGCAAACAAGTAAGCTAAGTTCCTGGAGATTTTTAAGTAGAATGAGAGGCACAATGAGTAGACAAATACATAATGCATCAGATAGTGTATAGGAAAAACATGAAAGAATCTTATGGATTAGAAGAATAATAGGCAAAGAGGATCTTACAAATAATTTCACGTGTGAAGGAAAAACAGAAGTGAGCTGTGAACTCATGGAGGAAGCATTTTCCAGACTAACAAAAGAGTAAAAGAGTAAATGCAAAGACCCTGAGGCAAGCACATGATTTATATTTTCATGCCAGAGCAAGGAAGCTGGTGTAGCCAAAGTGTAGAGATTGAGGAAGAAAGTGGCAGGAAATGAGCTCTGAAAATTAGCATGGGCAGGCCATTGTCAGGGCACTGCCTTTGCTCTGAGTGAAATGGGGAAGCATTAGAAGATTCAACACAGAGGAAAATCATAATTTGGGCAATCTTCTAAAATGATTGCTGCAGATGCTATTTAAGGATAGATTTCAGGGAGTCAAGAACACAAACAGGAAAGCATCCACATGGCAAAAGGACTATTGGCAATAACATAGATGAGAAACTCTGGTGGCTTGGATCAAGGTGGTGACACTGTAGGGGTAAGAAATACTAGGTTCTTGATTTTAAAGTCTTGATAACAGGATTTGCTCAAGGTGGATGTGGAAAGTAAAAGAAAAAGATGAGGCAGGAATGAATCCCAACATTTTTGAACTTCAACTAGGATAGAGTTTTTATTGATTAAGAAGAGGAAGTAAGAAAGGGCAAAGATTGGCTGTTAGGTAAACTTGTGAGGCTGCTCAGGCTATAGAGCAGTCTAAATCAATCTTGGAATCATTAGGATCCCCCATTCAAGTTATCCTAATCATTTATTTCTTAATTGTATGGCCATTTAATTCATGAGAATTCATTGAGCTGTGTATTTTGTTTTGTACACTTTTCTGAGTGTGTTTTATATTTAAAAAGAACCACTTTTAAGTATTTGAGTGTAGGTTGACAGACAGTGTTACATTAGTTTCAGTATATAACATAGTGGTACAACTTCTCTAGTGTAGCCACCATCTGCACCATACGCTACTATTACAATTATTACTACTTATTCCTTATGTTGTGCCTTTTATTCTTGCATTTTATTCATCCCATAACTGGAACCATGTATCTCCCACTCCCCTACACCCATTTTGCCCATCTTCCTAATCATCTGTCCTCTGGAATCTATCAGTTTTTTGTATTTGTAGGTCTCATTCTTTGTTTATTCATTTTTTTATATTCCACATATGAGTGAAATCATGGTATTTGCCTTTCTCTGTCTGACTTATTTCACTTAGCCTAATACCCTGTAATTACATTCATGTTGTTGCAAATGGCACAGTCTCATCTTTTTTATGGCTGTGTAATATTTCATTGTATATATACCACAACTTCCTTATCTATTTGTTTATTATGGGCACCCCGGTTGCTTCTATAGCTTGGCCATTGTAAATTATGCTGCAATAATCATAGGGGTGCATATATATTTTTGAGTTAGTGTTTTTGTTTTCTTTGAGTAAATACTCCATGGAATTACTGGGTATGATAATTCTATTTTTAATTTCTTGAGGAAGCTCCCTCCTGTTTTCCATGGTGCCAGGTCACATTCCTCCCTTTGTAAATGGAAATAATGAGAGAAAAAAAGATGCCTCCAGAGGAGAGTAGATTCTAAAACCTACAGACTTTTTCCTATGTTAAACCTTTCTGTTCTTTGTCATATCTAGTTCATATTTTTTGTCATCTTTAGCCAAAATAATATGTCGGCCAGCTTTTTCTATAATGTGTTAGATAGTCAGTATTTCATAGTTTGTAAGCCAGTCTCCATTGCAACTACTCAAGTCTAACACTGTAGCATGAAAACAGCCATATATAATATGTAAATGAAAGCATATTTGTGCTCAATAAAACTTTATTTCTTAAAAGATTTTATTTATTCATGAGAGACACAGAGAGAGAGAGGCAGAGATATAGGCAGAGGGAGAAGCAGGCTCCATGCAAGGAGCTCATGCAGTTCACATGTGGCACTGGGATGAGGTGGAGAAATTGGCCAGACTTATTGCTGGAAGGCTTTGTATGGTATATAAAGGAAATTGGATTTTATTTATTTTTTTCTGGTGAGTTGCTGTTCAAGGATTTTAAGAAAGAAAATGCATGGTCAGGTTTTTTCTTTTTTTTTTTTTTTCTTCTTTCAGCAAGCATCCATGAATGACCCTTAGAAATTAGTTTTAAAAAATGATCATTTAGTAACTTCCCTTTCAGTGGAAAGGGAAGCAAAATCCAAATTGTAGTAGGTTAAATAATAAATGATGGATGAATTTTATATGAAAAACAGTCAACATAATTTTGCAGCCCTAAATATTTATTTATTGATCAGTTGATGTACAAATACTGATCCAAATAATAAATACACATAAAAATACTTGCGAGAAAAATACCTCAATGAATATAAGTGTTGAGACTCAAGTCAAGAAGATCACCTTTTGCTTCCTGTTTACCACCTACTTAGGGTTGGAGATTTAGTCAATTACTTCACCTTGGTTTCTACAACTAAAATAAATAAATTTGATGACAGTCTATGTAGCTGCTACCAACATCTGCATGTTACTGACTTACAAGAGATTCATATGCTTTTGAATTTTATTATATATTTGCACAAATTATATACAAATTATAAATATGCATATATATATATATATATATATATATATATATATATATATATCCCCCAGTAGAAAGGTACTTTTTGCCACTATGGAACATTTTTGACCTATTGAATATTACCAGTAGAAGTGGAGACTAATCATTATGTTATATTCTTCTAATCTTATTTTTGTCCAATCCTGTTTGATCTTAGCCTTGGATCATCTGTGCAATTCTCTTGTGATGAAGATTACGTCCTACAGGGTGCTAAGAGCATCACCTGTCAACGGATAGCTGAGGTCTTTGCTGCTTGGAGTGACCACAGGCCCGTGTGTAAAGGTAAAGAAAAACCTTTAAAATCAAAATGCTCTCTTAACAACATTCTAATAATGTGAACTTTAGTCTATTGAACATAAATTTCAATTAAATCTTTGAGCTGTAATACAGTCTTTAAGGAAATACTTAACCCATGTACATAGCAATATTGTTGAAAATCTCTGATGCGTGAACTGCTGTTAGGTTCCCAAAGAGTTTCCAACATACCAATAATAATATAAGCAGGCAATACAAGGTACTGATGACTTTGTTGGCATTTTTTAATGACAAATTACCACTGATAGGTCCTTATTTTTAACCATAATTTTATCTCTGTCTGAATGATTTGCCATTTTAATTGCTTATGTGTTCAATAGTAGCAATGTCGATGTCAGTGGAGGTGGAACACAACTCTGTAGTCAGTTAATTTAAACTAAGACAAATCCATGAGTACTCTCTGGCTTCCCATATTACCAGTAATTGCAGATAAGATTTACTCTGACCACCTTTCTACAAATTAAATATTTCCATATATATTACGTAAAGTCCCTATTGTCTAAACTTTATTAAGCTATGTTTGAAAACACCTTGTCTTGGCTTACTGGCACTCTTAATTGCTTCTTTGTTGTTGTTATTTTTAATAATGACATCTCTGCACATTTCATTCAGTGTCTTAGTACTCAGAATTTCATTAGCCCTTCTTCACCCTCAGGGAATATTTTCACTGATCAATACACTTTGTAGATTCCCATCAGGTGTAATAAGGGTGTTACCTGGGGTATAGAGAAGAGGCAGATTTGAGAGTTTACTGTAAAGGGAAAAAGACAAAGTATTTGACAACTGGCTGGATATGGAAACAGAAAGTGATAAAAAGGAATCAAAGATGATGTTCAAAGATGAGCCCATGAGATTAGAAAAATCTTAGGCTGTTAATAAGTATGAAGAAACTGAAAAATGGAATTGTATGGAAGATTATCCAGTTATTGCAACATTATCATCATTGGCCACACTCTTAGACCATCCTCTGTGGCAGGCAAAGGGCTAACCACTGAATATATTCTGTTTTATTTAATCCTGAAAACAAACTGATTGAGACATTATTATCCTCATTTTAGAAATGGAAAAATAAGGCATAAGGAGATACTCACTTTCCAAAGCTCAAATACTTGGAAAATGGCAAAATCCTTAAGACTTCATAGAATGGGGAGAAAAGTCAGATTTCAGAACATTAGTGAGAGAATAGAAAATGATAGAATGAAAGCAACATGTATATTTCACTCACTTGGCAATGGCAACCCAGAATAATAAGAAGAGAGAATCCAGATGTTTCTCAGGTTTAAATAAAACTTTTCTGTTAAAGGTAGATTAGATGTGTACTCATTACCTGTCTCATTTTCAAAGACTTACAAAATGACATATAGTGCAATAACATTCGAAATAAATAGTGAAATGGGAATAATAAAAGCAAAATAGTTACATGATCCTAAACAAAAGTTTACATAAAAGTTAGTAGACAACTTTTAAGAATGTTGGATTTAAATATGACAGCTGCTGAATAAACAGGGAAACCTGACCAGTTTACACAAAAAACCATGGTCTAAGAAATACGAGTATAAAAATGACACAGAAAAAACAAACTTTCTCCTGGCTTTGAGGTCTGAAATGCCTTGCATTGTTTTTGTTTTGTTTTGTTTTGTTTTATAAAGTAGATAGTGATAGATATTGTGGGAGTAACTTTCATCAATGTTTCAGCAATGAATAGAACAGTAAACTGTATTAGGTTGATTTTTTTATGATGTCCTCACTCGAGACAAATTATAGTTATAAGGGACTACATAGTGAAAATCATGGTTTCAAATGGTGTGATCCAAGTACCCTGCTTCAATTTCTCATAAATTAAATATGTGCACTTTTTGATGGCAAAAAAGAATGAAAAAATAGACAGTAGATTCAAGAAAAAAGATTAATGTTAATGCAAAAACAAAATCTCACACAAGAAGAAAAGTTATGGCTAGATCATGGAATTTAAGGTCTATATAAAGTAAGATTGAGACTATAAACCATCTTTTTCCATTCAAGACTCTCATTTCAATAAAAAGAATGAATCATATTTATTATGATTATAAATTGTAAAGGCAAAAATAATGTTAGAATATTTTTTATGTTTTACAAACCCTATAGCACTAAGAGCAGCTCTGTACTGGATTAAATCTCAAGAAATATTTGTTGAAAATTAATGAATGATTATTTTTCTTTGATTCCAAGATGCATGATAATATATATCTATATCTGCCTATCTACATGTAGTCATATATATTTGCTGGGAGGCATAATATGTGCATGTTCAAGATTCATGTATTGATATTTTTTCATCTAAATTTTACATCTTTTCTGCAGATAGTAATCATTTATACATAGCTTTATTCATTCCTTGCATGCGGGCATATGTGTGTACGGTTTATAAAGTACATTTGGCTATTAGAAATTACTGGCTGTGGTGCTGGAAACAGTAATGGAAGGAACATGCTGAAATAGTAATTGAAGTTTTAAAATGACTATCCACAGTGAGTCTGAACAAAGAATAGTTTTCATGTCTCATGGGTGCTTGGACAGAATAAATATGCTTTTTTCCAGACAGCAGCATAAATAGCAGTATCAGTGCACTACACCTTTGAGAGGTTATTAATATAGCTGCTGTCTATGTATTGCATGGTTGAGCAATCAAGAAATGGTGATTTTAAAGAGACTGAAAGTTCACACAAGTAGCAAATTATGAATTAAAAGAAAAAGAGCAATTTAGAAATTAATATTAATGGATTTTACACAAACTCAGACAATAATTTTTATTCCCTAAATGGGATACATATATGAGATATTTGCCAGTTTACAGTTATGGATACAATTATTCTTTTGTTGCAAATGCAGTAGATATCCAAAAGCTGGAGTTTATGTAAATAAAAAGGCTTATGTACTAAAATAATATATAGAATGTTTATTTTAGATATTCATGATGTTCAAAGAACATTTTTTGAGAATTGATAATTTGTTGACTAGAAAGTATTAAAGATAGTTACTATGCATAGATTAGTCACAGATTTTGACTGATTTTCCATCAGTATTTATTTGGATGGTCCAAATAACCAGTTTTTATCCGTCACGGCACAAGGGCATGAACCACTCATGAGAATAATGTAAGGGGGTAACTAAGGAAAAATTATTAAAAAAGGCAAAAAAAAAAAAAAGTACTGGAAACAGGTGAAACTCAGGGAGCCATCTTTTAATTCCTTTATTCAATTAATTATTCAATTATTTGCATATGCAGTTATTAATATAATTACTTATTTTGGATTCCACAAACATTAATGAACATAGGTAGAGATGCCAAATTAATACTATGTGTGATACACAGTATGTAGTGGTTTTAATTATTTTGTATTATTTATAAGCTATAAACATAAAACTAGGTAACACACAGCAGACTGTGTTGTTTACAACAGAGGTACAATTCTCTGCAAAATTCAGATGAGGTAGATAATTTCCATGTTTGGAGATGGTCAGACAGTGAGATGGAAGAGCAGAACTTGGAAATTGTTTTGGATTTCAACATGGGAAGTTGGAAAACATTCCAAATATAGAGGATATGTCAGGAGTGTAATCACAAAACGAATTGTAATATCTGGGGAACAAGGTGGGGGAGGATGGGCATTCCAGTTTGGTTAGGTATATGAAAGAATACAAAGTGAGCTAAGTTTAGAAGGGTTATGTTATATAACTCCTCCTTTAAGTTGTTGTTTTTTTTGAAGCATCCTAAAACCTTCATTCCTGCCATCATTATCCTATAGTATATATACTACAATTGACTCATATCTTTTTCTTTGGACTATAGTTTATCATACATATTACTGGCAGGCTAATTGCCATCAAAATCTCACATTTGTTGTGTCCCAGTAAAGTTCAAAGGCCCCATTTTATTTCTCAACTTCATACTATACTGTGAGCCAGTATAATGAGACTGTCAAGAATATGAACTCAGACTATGCCAATTCAAATCTTAGATCTTCTACTTAAGTAATATACCCCTTCATAATTATCAGATTTCTTATCTATAAGGAAGACTTCCAATACATGAGGACCTACTCCACAGGGAGTTAAGAATTTGCATGAGGATGCAATGAAGTAATCCATATAAAAGTGCTAAGTATATGGTTGCTGAAGCAGAAACCCTTAATGGATAGAAGTGGTAATGGTTGGTGTGCCACTGCTAATAGTTAACTCATTTGATTTCCAAAATCACCCATGATTTGTTTCCATCCAGTCATTTCTTTAACTCTCACCAGAAGTTTATCCCAGCATCTCAATACTGAACATCACTGTCCTAATTTTCATACATGTGTGACTTGTCCTGAATGAAAACATACCTGTTAAGCATATTCTGCTCACCTTTCAAAGTCTTACTCACCCTTTGCCTCCTTCAAAACTTATTTTCTTTTTCAATTATCATTTACCGTGCCTTCTTTAACCTTAATTCACATTTACTATCTTGACCACACAATTTAACATTAATTCCTTTCTCTTTGGCATTGACTCCTCACCATTTTATGAGCAATAGACTTGCTCCTTCAACCAAAACCACCTCAGAAAGAATGAAATAATCAACACTTCTTAAGTGCTTGAATTTTCATTGGATCTCTTTTGAATATTGGAAGAGGAGGACCGTTACCAATATGGGTTATCCATCTATTACCTTTGATTTTAAGTGGAAGAAGGACCATAATGAGATTCAATTTCTTTCTTCATATACAAAAGGAAAAAATCGGGTATTACAATTTATTCAATAGCTAATTGCTCTGACCAAACCTAAAGGCCATGACCATCATGAACGAATATCTATTAAGGGCCTTGGAGATCTTACAGTTTTCAAATTTCTGTCAGATATGTTCCAGGTTCCTATTTGAATTTTATTCTTCTTCACAGTGTTTAGTCCAATGACTATTATATTTTTGTGCATATGATAGTTGCTAAATAAACATTTTGAACAAATATGTGGGGAGACATAATTATAACAAACAGTTGAAAAAGATAGTGGTGTGCTGATTATAACCAGAAAAAGTTGCCCTGTTATGTAAAAGCAATTAGAAAATTTTGCCCAAGAGCAAACCAAAACCTGCTGAAATTTATCAACCAGAAACACATATAGCAGGTGTTTGTCTTTAGCTGTTATTAATGCCTTCTTAGTTTCATGGAATAATGTTACAGATGAGATGATGCATAATAAGGGTGATATTAGCAATTAATAGAGTGACATATGGTGAAGAAGATAGACAGATGGTTTAGTTATGGATATTTATCATACACTCATGTTTCTTGATGGTCTTTTTATCCTAAAAATAATAGTTTGAAATTTATTATATAATTTTGATAAGCAAATACATTTTACTGAGCTCTCACAATGAATATATTTTAATGATAAGATGTCATTTAAATGTTATGTGATGCAGATGATAGTGATGAATTTATGTATATCATTTAAAATTCAAAGCTACCCAATTAGAAACTTTGCATTTCAATAGTGTCCTTCCAAATATTATTCAGAAATACATTCTACACATCTTGCCTACCTCACAAATTTATTAGGAAAATATGCAAATAGTTAGCAAATAAATGATTCTGTTTTGCTATATAGTGGGGGAGGGGGCGGGTGGTCTCCATAGTTATCATAGTTTCTATTACCACTCTCCCATTTCCTAGGTATATGACCTTGCTTGTTTTATGTAACATTTCCTGGGCTTTCATTTGCTTTTTTTGGTGATTACTATGGACTACTTCTAGTTGTAAATTCCAAATATTCTTAAGTACAATTATTGATTTTCTAAATTTAGAACATGTTAAGGTTATTCCTACTTAAATGTTTGATTTGGTCCACTCTGGCAGGTATAATACAAATACCATAAACTGAATGGCTTCTAAACAACAAACATTTATTTCACAGTTCTGGAGATGGTGAAGTCTCAGATGGTGTCTGCTCAGTACCAGCTTCCTTAGTGTAGCCTTCAAACTGTAACCTTACATGTTGGAAAGGGGAAGAGTCTCTCTTGGATCTGTTTTATAACATCACTAATCCCATTGATGAAGGCTGTGCCCTTTCCAACTAATCATCTCCCAGAGTCTCTTCCTCCTAATATGGTCACATTGAGGTCAGGATTCAACATATAAATTATTTTGGGGGGACACAAATATTTGGTCTATAGCAGTGTTCCCTTTTACTTTTGCTGGCCAAGTGTCTGTCTCAGTTCCTAGCACAAAGCAGATGATGGTGATGATGATGATGATGATCATGATGATGATGATAAAGAAGAAGAAGAAGAAGAAGAAGATGACGAAGGAGAAGAAATCTGATAAACTATTGCTAACAGAATATTACTGTGCTTTATTGTATTATGTTTTAGGCGGCAGCTTAAATAAACAAATGTTGTTTTTACTTAGTGACAGAACTGCAGTAACCAGTTATTGAATTGTTTCAAAGTAGTAGATCTGTGGATCTTTTATATTTCATTTACTATTAAAAATGTAATTTTATTTTAAGTTAAAGGATTATTTATGTTCATACATTTCCATCCTATTAACTGTACTTGTATAACATGTCCATTTTAAATAATGTATCCTTAGAAAAATAAGGTCGATTACAATGTGATTCTTGATCTTGGTATTCCAAGGGCTATAGTTTTGAGAGTTTTTGAATGGAAAATAAATATATTATTAAAAATAAGGACAAAAAAATAAGAACAATTTTAGGTAAGTTGGGAGAGAAAGTAAACAGGAAACATCTCTTTCATTTTTAGCACACATAATTTTAAAGTCCTGAGTATTTGAAACTTAATGGAATGAAGGGAACTATGCAAGGAACAAGGCACAAATGACTAAGGAAATAATAACCTAATAAACAATGAATGTTTTAGCTGAAAAACCAAGGAAAAACCCGAAATGTGTTATTTTTATGCAAGGATGAACAAATTGTAAACTAGTGAAATCAGCACAGGGAATTCACAATTTACAGGAGAAACTACTTATGTGAAAGGGAATTTCAAAGAATTGTTAAAGTGAAATGATTTTTTTGTGTTTTTTTTACAGTAAATCTGTAAGATTCCTCCAAATTCCCCTCTAATGTAGAAAGCCTATTTCCTTTTTGTTGACAGGATGTGCTATGATCACAAAGTACCTGGAAGATCTGTGATGACTTACTACCCTTTCCACTAATTTTGGTCATATAAAAAGATGAAAGAAGTAAAAATGGCGGAGTGAGGGACTCCCTTACTAAGCTCCTCTATAGCACAAACTAACTTCTGCTTTAAAATAGCAGGGTAACTACTTTTGGACAGGAGAATTTGTAGATAAAATTATCATTGTATGATCACTAGGATGTCTGACACTTTTTATATGCACTCAAAATAGAGAATTGTACCATGCAAAGTAAAAGATACAATGTGAAACAAAAAATATGCAGACCTTGGAAAGACATAGACACCAAATAGGAAACAAGAAACATAGGCAAAATACACAGAGGTAGGATTGATGAAGAGGGGAAATTTTTCAATATTTAAATTGAGTTTATTTGAAATTTAAAGAATCCTGGATTTTACCCTTGATATGAACATACAGAATTTATCACATTTTGGCAAACCTTTCCTTGTATTACGGCATAACCTATGTTCTACTGTTTAGCTAGTCTGACAGTAAATTTTCTGGATCTAAGTTTATAGCAACAGCATCCCCAACAACTAGCCATGCCTGACACATGGCAGACACCCTCCCAGATACTTGATTGAATGAATGTTTTGTTTTCACTCTGCTAGACACAACGTAAGAAGCACAGAATAGAATTGAACAAATCATGCCCTTGAGGAATTTACAGTCTCTGAAAACAGTACATTCAAAAGAAACAACCAGAAAACATCCCTAAAGCAAAGAGGTGTGGTTGCACAGACGATGTTTATATCATAAAGACAATCCAAAACAAAGAAAGGACAGAAGACAAAAAAGAATGTTAACCCTTGGGAAATAAATTCCATAGACCATGAATATATCACCTAGTCACTTTCTTTTCCAGTTGAACATGACTGTATTATTTCTTCATTTTCAAAGTCATTCATTTTTTGACAACATTGATATTTGAGTGCTAAATATTTATTAGATAAAAGGAGAAAATGAGTTAGAAATTATCTTTCTGTCAAGATTTGTGCTCTAGTGGGAAAGACACAACAGTAATGTGTGTCACCATGCATCACAGTAACACACATTACAGATGAATAGACACAGTGCTTTACATTCTTTGAAGTTAAACAACCACTCTGCTTAGAAAAGTCCAGAAAATTGGGACGTCTGGGTGGCTCAGTGGTTGAGCATCTGCCTTCAGCTCAAGGCATGATCCTGGGATCCGATATTGGGTCCCACATCTGGCTTCTTGCAGAGAGCCTGCTTCTCCCTCTGCCTGTGTCTCTGCCTGTGTGTGTGTGTGTGTGTGTGTGTGTGTGTCTCATGAATAAATAAATATTTTTTAAAAATTTGATTTTAAAAAACTGAATAGGGATTTAAGAAGGAAAGGCAGGCAGACAGACCTGTAGACAGAAAACTATACATAAAGCTGCAGGGTTATGAAAAAGACCTATACTAGAAAGAAAGCAAGACACTGATGAATGAAATATGGAAAAGCATAAGTTTATTGAATGTGAGAAAAATGTAGATATATTGGTTAAATGGATCTTATTTTGAAGGGTCCTATATGCCAATGACAAGGTAAATTTTGGGTTTTGGGTGCATAAACAAGGAGAGTTTTTTGCTTTTATTATTTTTCTAAAAGTTTACTTATTAATTTAATGCATTGAACAAGTATTTATTCAGTGATAATTATGTTCCATTCAGACACTGGGGTAAGTGCTAGGGATGAAAAGAAAACTAAGGCAAAATCTCTACTTGTAATGAATCTACTCACAATGGTGAGGGGCAAGAGAAGATCCCAAAGTTAATACACAATTACAATAATTTATCATAAATTAGAATGCTAGAATATGTAAAAGGTGTTGTGGGGTTGACAGAGAAGGTTTCCGACAGGAGGAAGAATCTGACCTGAATCTTGAAGATGTAGTAAACGAGGCTAAGGAAATGGTGGTGGTTATGAAGGGTACATCAGATAGAGGGAACTACTATGGGAAAAGGCATAAAATATTAGGGTACACTGTGTTATAGAAAATGGAATATGAATGAAGGCAAGGTGTCCAGTTTGACTTTTGATTGTGTCAGTGGTAAGAGAAATGCAGAGAACAGATTACAAGAGAAGCAGATTTGAGTGGATATCAATATAGAAGGTATAAGAGGAGGAAGTTTGAGACTGTGACAGAGACTAAAAAAGAAGTAGCTGGAAGCAGAGATAGATAACAGAACAGAATGGTGTTGTAACACCCCAGTGAGGAGATATTGTATAAATTAAGTGTGCTCAACATTGTTAAATGCTGCAAAGTTATGGAGAAAAATAAGGACTCATTGAGTTCAACAGCCAAGAAGATACCAAGTGACCTTGGTAAAACCATTTTCATCGGAATTGTTGATGTGGAAGATACATGGTTATAGTTGGGGAGTAATGAGGTGAGAAAATTGAGGCTTGAAGTGAAAAGCAGAAACTTAACTGTGAAGCAAAGGCAAGAGCTAGGTTAGTAGAGAGGAGCATGCAATTAGGGAAAGGCTGTTTTGAAGATATGAGAGGTTTAAATAATGAGGACATGGCTCCGGTGTGTATGAGAGGTTGAAGATAAGGGTGAGATCTGGGCCAATTGGAAGATACTGTTCCTGAATGTGAAGAGTCTGGCATTCAGAATAGGAGAGATTGAATTGAGCTTGGATGGGAGTTCACCCACCCTCTCCTTCCAGCGGAGAGACTGTGAGGAAGGAATCAACGAAGGTACAGATAATTTTACAGAAGAAGACATCATTCTCAAATGGAGCTCTTCTTCTTCACCCATTTTTTGTCTGTAAAGTAGATGAAGTTATCTAAGGAAAGGAAGAAATCCAGAAGTTCTGTGATGAAGTAGGATGGAACTGAAGATGAAAATGATAGAAATAGAGAGAGCTGAGGAAAGGGAGGGGGGGGGTCACCATGCAGTCAGCTTCTGAGAAACAGGATCATATCCTGAGGGTCTCATTTAACCCCGTGGTCCTCATCCTTGCTGCACATTACAATCTCCTGGAGAGCTTTAGAAAGAAAAACCCATGCCCGGGTCCCAACCCACATCAATTAAATGAAAGTCTCTAGAGGATTAGATAATTCAGTTCCTTTAACCCTCTGAGGTAAATTGATCAATTTGACTGCATTGAGGATTCAAAGCATAGCTTGAAATGACACTCTGTTTCTGTAGGGAGTGTCTCCCTCCTTCCCAAGGAGTAATATACTCACTGGCAGGCTGTTTGGAACATTTAGTTATACATATCATACTCCTGTTCTATAGAGTGGCAAAGTCGAAGTTTGATGCATTCAGGTCACCAGGGAAAAGCAGCAGCTCATCAATTCCTCTCCTTACTGGACACATCTAGATATGAGAGCAATATAAATTTGCATGTTAAATGTCAAAGATGGATTCATTTTCATACTTATCATGTATTACCAGCTGGAAATGGCACTGATTTACTTTTGAGATAAATATTTCTTGGGAAGAAATGAAATGGGGTCACAACTGAATGAGTTGCACCTCATTTGCACTCCTGCCGTCCGTTTCAGACAGCTTTAGCTTATTTATTCCAAGGAAACAAGGCAAGGCACATGTAGGTTTGTAGCATGGAAATAATTTTGAGAAGAAAATAACACTGATTTTATGAAATATGAATTATTTTTAAAGTTTGTCATAAGTGCCAACATTACCTTTGTACCTCCTTCCCTTGTTGTCCATTGATTATACAATTCATGCAGCACTTGCTATACTGGCTTATTAAATATATTTTATTTAAAAAATACTTATTTCAAAATTTACATTTCTATTATATAGTTGGGGTCAATATTTATGACTTTCTTGCTGAGTGCTATTTCACTACTCATATTTCTCACACAAGTTAAAAAGACATCTTGGATGATTTCATGAAATTCTAAGCCTATTTATGTATTTATTTATTTTTTAAAGATTTTATGTATGTATGTATGTATGTATGTATTTATTTATTTATTTATTCATCCATCCATTCATTCATGAGAGACACACAGAGAGGGAGAGACATAAGCAGAGGGAGAAGCAGGCTCCCTGCAGGGGATCCTGATTCAGGACTCCATCCCAGGAACTGGGATCATGCCCTGAGCCAAAGTCAGACTGCTCAACTGCTGAGCCATCAAGGCATCCCTATTTATTTATTAAATATTTTATTTATTTGTTCATGAGAGACACAGAGAAAGAGGTAGAGAGGCATTGGCAGAAGCAGGTTCCCTCTGGTGAACTTGATGCAGGACTTGATCCTATTACCCCAGATTATGCCCTGAACAGAAAGCTGAAACTCAACCACTGAGCCACCCAGGCATCCCTGTTCTAAGCCTATTTAAAGTTAATGAAAGTCCAGGGCACCTGGGTGGCTCAGTCAGTTAAGCATCCAACTCTTGATTTCAGCTAAGGTCTCAGGGTCATGACCTCAAGGTTGTTAGACAGAGCCCCTAGTTGGACTCCATGCTCGGCATGGATCCTGCTTAAGATTCTCTATTCCCTATCCCTCAGCCCCTCCCCACCCTCATTAAATACATATATACGTACATACATACACACATACACATACATACATACATACATACATACATAAATACATAAATAAACAAAGTTAATAAAAGTTCATGGTCATTTTATTGGTCTTGGATAAGTTTCTCTTTCAACTTTTGAAGGATAAATATTTATGTTTAACAGGGACTGCAGTTATATATTTATTCTGAAAATAAATACCTTGAGTGTTATGACATTGTTACCTTTTAATAACCATTAACATATCTCACATCTCCCTCCAATAATCCCACCAAATTCTAAGAGAAAAAGGAAAGGCAACAAAATAGTTAGATATCAAAAACAGAAGTCAAAAGAAATGAGAAGCATTTTAATGCTTTTCTAGATCTGCTTCCTCATAGATCAAATGTGGCTTTCTTTTTTTCTTTTTTTTTTTTTTTTGTGGCTCTCTATAAGATGATTAGGAGTGCCTTCTGAAAAGCTTCCCATTTACCATTGTTTACATTTCTTTTGTTCTTTTCTGCATAAAGTTTCTTTCAGAATGGTATTTTTTTTCTTTCAAATATGGTATTTTTCCTACCTATTTAGAGTAATTTACAAATAAAATTAAATCATAAAGACTATGTTGTTAAAAAATGTTTTGTGAGGTCTTCACAAAAGGACTCCAGTTTTTTTTTTCCATTTTCATAACCATAAAACCATGTATTAATTAAATAAAGCAGCATTCATTCTGAGCTATGAACACCAAAGGCCACATTTGACTTTTTCTTTTCTTGTTCTTTTAATTATTTCATCTGTTAGGAAGTAATGACAGGACTGGCTGATGTGAATATGATGTACCCCATGTCTCCAGCCCCCGGTTAAGCTTAACTGCCTGGTAAAGTTAAAACCTGGGAGGAATAGGAGTAGCTTATTTTAGAAATTATAATCACTAAAGAAGGAAATAGTGGAGATTATCAGTATATTTATAATGAAAAACACCAATTTCAAGCAAATTGTAAGAGATATATTGAAATTTACTTACAAACCTGTAAAGATATTACAGCTCAGTAGTATTTTCTGGAGCTGAGGACTGGAGTCAAAAAAGAATAAATGTAGGGAAGGACATCTAGGGACACTGAAGTGGCAATACAGAGACAGGGCAGAGGAGCTCTGATTTTAAAAAGACAAGTGCAGATCATGGATAGATGGGCATATGACCAGCATTGAATATTGAATATTTAATATTTGTAAGAACTCTGCCAGGCTGTCTAAAGCCAAGAAGGGTTAGAAATGTGAAATATGCTAAAAAATAATTAAACAAAATGATTTTATTTATATGAAATAAGGAAAGCAATTATACATATAATTATATATAATTATTATAATGTAGGCTAGTATTTCCTAAAGTTATCTTTGAATATTAATAATAAGCACATAGAAAAGGTTTCAGACAAACCAATGATTTGTATGTTAAACTACAGAACTTGTCAGAATTTTTAATATTCCAGGTTTTTGTTTATCTTTAAAAGTAGAAATGTGGTGTCTAACATAGGCTCTCAGAAAATACTGATCTGGGCTACACATTTTGGAAGATGTTGGTTTGGGGTGTGTAATTGCAATCATTCCCTAATTGTTCTTGCCTCTAGCTTCTCTTTTATCACATTTGCTCCACGTAGCACTACTAGAGTACTCTGATTTAAATAATAATAATAATAAATAAAAACAAAACACTGTCAATATGCCTCCCGTTCTGCAAATAATCCACTATTAACTGTTCAAAATTTCTTAACGTGGTATTTTGGCACTTCCAACTATTGCCCCCGAACTTCTTTTCAACTTTATTTCTTCCTCCAGAAAGCTAAATATCACTATACCCTATATTACCTCCTAATATGTCCCTTTAGTGAAAATAAAATGCTTGGATTCAAGAACCACCTCCTCCTCCATTGTGTATTTATGGTGATAATATATATCAGTATCTTTAATTTCCTCTCTCTCAGAGGAATTTGGCTGACCATATATATTATCTATTATGCAATAATTTTGCCTTTTGTAGATGAAAGTATATCAAATAAATTGCTTGAGAAAGCACACCTCTTAAGTGCTAGGAACCAGGATTCAAATTTCGATGTGTACGATTTCAAAGTTCATTTTTCACTCTCCACAGAGTTAAAGAACCCAAAACAGAGAAGTTCAAAATATACAACCCATGGACATGATGAATATCAGTAAAACTTTCCAAAGGTTCACATAGCTTTGGTTCTTATGAAGTTTCTTGAGAAAAAGATCGACTCCCAGTTTCAGCTTATATAAGACTTTTAGCCTCATTAGGTAGGATTATTTATTTATTTATTTATTTATTTATTTATTTATTTATTTATTTATTTTACTGTACTATCTAAATCCTGACTCAATTGTGTCTGTGGATTTTGTTCAAATAATTTTCCTGAATTAACTTCTCCCTTTTCTGGTTCATCTCCCCTGAGTTGTCCCTTAGAAAAATCCCCTCCCCCTTCTTCTTAAAACTAAGGGTCTCCCCAAATTTCAAATTTTATTTATTTGATGGGTGGACATTCATACTTTCATCATTTATTTTCTTATAGTAAAACATTATGGTACATGTTGGCATACCTAATTACACTTCAAAAATTTACCCCAGAAAGCTTGCAGTTATTGTTAATGTATGCAATGACTAGTTTTTAAAGTCATTGAGTCATGTGGGACTCAATCCCAGAACTCCAGGATCACAACCTGAGCCAATGGCAGACGCTCAACCACTGAGCCACCCAGGTGCCCCAGAGGTTTTTTTAAATGTAGTTTAGAGTCCTCAGATATTGTGGAGGCTTGATTTTATTAAAGAATTGAAAGATGTGTGTGAGTTGTTCTCTTTGTGTGTGTGAGTTGTTCTTTTGATGAAGCTTCTGGTACATGGTGATATGAATAGTCATTCTTTTTCAGCCTTATGTGCCTCATAGGGATGTCTGAGGAATGTATCAAGCACTATGAAAGGTCTGAAGTTTTACCATACTTTCAAATTTACAAGTTAGCTTATCATATTTTTATGGATGCTAACAGAAATCAAAAGACCCCTAGGTCAGGAACAACTCACAACAGGAGTAGAAGGCAGATCATCACCATTGTTGACAATTCCCTGAGTCCCAGTTTCTTGAAAACCAAATGACAGCTGCTCATGTAATAAGTTGCATAATGAGAAAGGAACCCTGAGAATTGGGAATCCGAATCTTTTATAATGGGCAGTATGCATGCCTATTTCTTTGCTCTGGTGGGAGACACTATCTCTGTCTTCCAAGACTGTAAGTAAACTTGTCCTTTGCTCTGGAAGGAGATACTGTCTCTGTCTTCCAAGGCTGTTCAGTATACAAACAACCTTAAAAAGATACTCCAGAACAAAAGCCGTTAGTGTCTTTGCTTGCAAGATGTGTGCAATTATGATGGACCCATGGAGAATTGCCTCCTGACAATATCTACCTCTCCTTTCTCTATCTTGGCTTCTGGTACATTTTCCCATGAGAGTTCCCATTAGTCAGATGCTGATTAATCTGAATGCCAGAGGCTGGAAACAAATCTATTCAATTTTCATCATACAGCATTTAATTAAGATTATTATCAACAGGACTCCAAACTACAGAATAAGGCCAATCACTGGGGACCCAAACCCAACTAGCATAACAAATTACATCAACCATCAGTGTCTACATTAGAAAATCAGGTGGCTTCTTCCTTTCATTTCTGTATTGATATTTGCACTTGTCCCAAGGCATTAATCCAGGTACTGTGAGATGCATTAACAATTGCCTTGTCCCACAAGGTAGAAGTCGAGGGCAATCCTACCATCTCTAACAACTCTAGCCAGAAGTTGAGGCTGATGTGACTAACTTTCAGAGCTAAGGTAGTGTCATTGGTCATTTCAGCTAAGGCCAGTAGCTTCTCCCAAGTAACCAGGGTAACCTCAAATGGTGAGATCTCCATATATTGGATAATATTGTTACATGATCCATTGGTGGTGTTTTCCTTAAGCTCTTGAATGTCTCTTATTAATACCTCAGAAGCAGGGATCCCTGGGTGGCGCAGCGGTTTAGCGCCTGCCTTTGGCCCGGGGCGTGATCCTGGAGACCCGGGATCGAATTCCACATCGGGCTCCCGGTGCATGGAGCCTGCTTCTCCCTCTGCCTATGTCTCTGCCTCTCTCTCTCTCTCTCTCTCTCTGTGTGACTATCATAAATAAATAAAAATTTTAAAAAAAAGTTTTAAAAAATACCTCAGAAGCAGATATCACCATATTTTGGAAGGGGAGGCTGGTTAATATATGCCTTCCCCCAGAAGAAGAGTCCCTAGAGCATATCTTATGCCTCTATAAAGGTATCTGTTGTTTATATTGCTGCCCCCACCTCCAAGGAGGACTTACATCAGTCAGGGGCCCCAGTTGATAGTGCTTTCAAAATACTTCCAGATGGTTGGTAGAAACAGCTTTCATAGTTAAGTTCAAATGATTCAGTTTGGTCCTGGCTTTGGAAGGACTCTGTATCTTGTTGTCTGTGCCACCAGAAGGTTGATATTTGTCCACTCCATGGAATGACAAAGTAAAAACTATAAGAATGGGTATGGGAAAATATCTCAAGGTAGGAATATGTGTTTTAAGTGGAAGTTGTAGAAATTGAGATTATCCCCTGCTATTTCCATAAACCTCTTATTAAAGTTAAGGACAGTCATGGTGAAACCATTGTAAACTTGGTCCAGAGATAAAAAATCTATCAGCAAGTTAAATTTATGGACTCAACAGTTTGGGAATGCTTTTCTAAGTCATTTTCCTTAAAAAAAAAAATGGCTCCAGAGGTGATTCTGAGAAACAAAGATCATTAATGTCCCTCCCTCCATCATACTGCTCTTTCCCTTTATGCCAGATGTTATTCCCCCTTCACCGTCAGAAAATCAGTGTGTCTTATTCACTTTTTCTCCAATCATCAAATATTTTTATATGGACATTTCATCCAAATATATAAAAGAGGAATTAGGGCATTTTTATAAAACTTACAGAGATCCAATATGTCCCCAGATTTGGTCCATGTGGGCTTCTGTAAAGGGGCTCAGTGATCAATGCGTACTTAACCAAGTGATCACTATCCTTATAATCCAAGATTATGTCAGTACAATGAAAAAATTCCAGGTCACTGAAGCAGTTAAGTCTGAATTCCCTAAGAGATTTTTTTTCCCCCAGACTGCAAAAACAAGCAAAGGTATAAAAACCAAGCAGGAATGTAATTACTGTTAGGGAAAGGAAGACAAAGCATTCCATACAGGAATGGTCAAGATAGAATCTCAAATTTGCAAAATAGATCTCTATATACCCCAGCCCTTTGATCATTACCCAGAAAGTAAATAAGAAACAATGAATCCCTTCTGGAGATAGTCTTGTTCAGTGACCAAACTGTCTACAAAGGCTTGTAGACCAGAAGGGGATGAGGTAGAGTTAGAGATTTTTGAAGTCCATTTTTTAAAATATTTTATTTATTTATTCACAAGAGACATAGAGAGAGAGTCAGAGACACAGACATAGGAAGAAGCAGGCTCCTCTCAGGGATCCCAATGTGGGACTCAATCCCCAGACTGGGATTACGCCCTGAGCTGAACTCAAGGGAGACGCTCAACCACTGAGCCACCCAGGCATCCCTTTTAAGTCGATTTTTATAAAGTCCATTCTAACTCAGTAATTCCAGATGCTTGAGGATGGCAGAGAACATGAAAAGGCCATTAAACGCTTTTACTATTGGCCCATTTTTGAGTGGATTTTGTGATAATAGTTCAACCACTTTCAGACTAAAAATAATTCTGAAAGCCAAAAACATGGCAAGTTTTATTCAAGGCTACCCTAGTATGGATTTGGATTATGAAACTGGATCGGCAACATTGTAAGGTGAACAAGTGTCAACCACTGATGAGGCACTAAAGTACCACTGATAACTCTGAGTGGAGGTCACAGGTCAGATGTAGTCAATCTACCAGAAGCAGGCAGAAATATGACTTATGCAATGTGACTTCCCTTTCTGAAAGACAAATGGGACAGCTTTTGTCAGAAATCACAAGTCTTGGCTGTGATGATCTTTTTTGCACCAGAAACATAGAGTCCTTTATTTTATGTCCAGTTTATAATAGTATATGTATTGCCATGCCCAGTAAGATGATTCATCTGGGAAGCAATGGTAGTAATTTAGGTAGTACAAACTTGACCAGCAGCTTGGTTCCAGTAGGTCTTATCAGAGAAAAGGTCCTTAAAGGATATCTGCATTAAGTATTCCAATGGTTTAATTATCATCCACAATTGTTTTCAAAGCTCACAGCCCCAGAAAGGTGTCCATTACTGATCTGTAGTTTTCCAAGTGGCAGACTAAATATCTAAGATATTTATGACAATCTAAGTCAGTAAATGTATAAGGCTCATCAGGGGAGTATTGACCATAGCTTTGAGAATGGCCTTGAGTTCTCATGGAGTAGAGTGACCATGTCCCTTTCGTTTTTCATAAGGCAAAAGTTAAGTTTGAACATCTATAGCACATCAGCAGAGTAGCATCATTGAGATAGTCTCATATTTTTAGGGCAATCTCTGCATTAATGGTATCCCAAATGAGAGGTTTGCCTGATACTGGGGAGATAGAGGATAAATTTTTCCCCAAAAGAAAAAGAAAAAAAAAAAAAACTGTCTTCTTTTCCTTTTTCCTGTAAAACTGAAATGTCTTTAATCCAAGCAGGATGCATTCTTGAAATGCCATTTCCATTTGACAAGCAAGGCTTATGGGCCATCCTCACCTTGTTAATCAATGAATACAAGTTGATCCACCCAAAATGGGAATACCAAGCTGGAGAGTCACTATAACTCCATGGGCCAGACATTCAGATTTGACAAGAACCCAATATATTAAAAACAAACAAACAAACAAAACTATTTTTGAAAAGGAATGTACCTGGTACTCTTGCTATTGACAATGGCATCCTTTTGCTAGAGACTTCAATTAGTTATAGACACTTACAACTCAAAAGAGTCATTAAAATTGCAGGGATAAAAGATAATAGTACTTTTCTACATGATGGTCTTCCCAACTGGGAGGATTCTCTTTTGGCATTTGTGGGCTTTCATAGTACAAGCATGTGACACATCAATACTAATTATAGATTGAAAAGTAGAATTCTTAACAATAATACACTGCATCAGCCCAAAGGACCCTCCCACAAGGCCACATTAGTTTCTGTCCCCCATTGTGAATTCTACTCAAAACTCACCAATTTGTTTTGAGCATCCAATGTTCCACAGGACTAACTAGAATGGTGACTTAGGTACCTCTATATAGAGTCAAAAATTTTTTACACCCCAGTTTCCACATGCCCAGATAAAGAGGACAAGAAGTCCATACACATACTGTGCATTGCCGGAGATGAACACTGACTCTAGGGAACCCTAATCTTTTATAAATGGCAATAATTATGTCTGCCCCATTGCTCTGGAGGGAGCTACAGCCCTGGTTTCTAAAATTGTAAGAAAATCTGTCATTTATTCTAAAAGGAAACATTTTGTTTCTTCTAAGGCTGTTTGGTATATAAACACTCTAGAAAAAAATAGTCCAGAACAAATGGTTCTGCATGCGAGGAATGCAAACACGCAAGAAACCTATGGAGAATTGCCTCCCAACAGCCTAGAAACAACCTACTTAATCCTGAGGGCACTAAATTCTTCCTCAGCAGCCTGTGTGACTCTATGGGCCATGACTGCCAGGATGGCTCTAAAGGGAATTGATCACTTTCCTATCCATGGATGTGGAGAAAATGTTACTAACACAGTGATTTAAAAAATGTGGCCACTAATAGCAAGTGAAATAAAATTGAAAAATAGTTCCAAATATGAAATTGTTATAATTTATTTTAGTAAATATTACAACTTTCCATATTGAATGTAATTGATCCTAACCAATGAAGTGAATGTCAGGCAATAATTCTTTTAAGTGCTGACGCTAATTAGAAGACTCATCTATAGAGATATAGATATAGATATGGATATAGATATAGATCCACTAGAAATTTTTTTTTAATTTTTATTTATTTATGATAGTCACAGAGAGAGAGAGAGAGAGAGAGAGAGAGAGAGGCAGAGACACAGGCAGAGGGAGAAGCAGGCTCCATGCACCGGGAGCCCGACGTGGGATTCGATCCTGGTTCTCCAGGATCGCGCCCTGGGCCAAAGGCAGGCGCCAAACCGCTGCGCTACCCAGGGATCCCAGATCCACTAGAAAATTAAGCAAAAAATTGAGGTAAAAGGGTGTGGATAAAGAAAAATATGTGATAATAAATCTTCAGTAAATTCTTTAGAATTTTAAAGACTAAAATATTTAGGAGGATAATTTAAAAAATATTAATGTGAAATATAAGTTTCTATGATATGCTGTAGGTTAATATGATTCAATATTTTTTTCAGAGGACATGGAACAACATGATAAATTCACAATTTAGTGCTGGTTACTCAGATTTCTCCAATCGTAGAGCTAAGAATTGTGTCTTTCTGCACCACTATCTAGGAAATGAAGAGGCAAAAATCCTGGGTTCCACACAGTCCAGGACAATTATAACATTAGTGTTCAGGTCATGCAAAGGTAGATGAGAGTGCTAAAGTAGGAATAGACTTGAACCATATAATACCTTAGAATTAAGGATTCAAAACTTTTGCATTTGATATTTTAAAGAAAGCTGGTTTTGTATGTGTGTCCAGATTGTGATCTGTATGTATATAAAGTTGAAATTAAGCTCCCTATTAATATACTATTTTTTATTATCAAGAGCAGGTTCTATTTCTTTTACAGAATTAATAATCAAAACCTTGCATTTTACACAATAATGATGCAAAACCTTAAAAATATTTTCAATTTTATGTCTCCTGTGATTTCTACAGTAGTGTCCAAAAAACAAGGAGTTAATGTTTTACAAGAGAATTGAAAGTGCAGTCTATCCTCTTATAATGATCATATTATCTCATATGTGATGAAAGATAAATAAAACATAATGTGGTCTTAGCAATAAAATATTGAGTTTTCTATTAATTTGTATGCCATTGGCAACTTGATATAATATGTGTAGGTATATGAATTAGCATACATTTATGTATATGTTTATATACATATATGTATTTGTGTGATTTAATCTTACCCAATTTTGTTCTACTTTAATGCTGCAATCAAATGTCAAATGTGTATATTGTGTTAAAATAGGCACTACCACTTAGTTTATACATTTTTATTACTCCATTACATTTAAACCTTATCATTCAAATTATGCAGTCAGAAGTAAAGGTAGTCTAAATATAGCATTTCCCTTTGCTGAAAACAAAATAATCACTAGAGCACTAATGTCTAGCAGCTACAAAAAAATGCCTTCTTCACAGGTAACACAAAAATTGGGCTTAAGAGCTACAATGACAAGTGAAAATAGTAATGCTATGTGATACATTTTGTTAATGCAAAAGCAACAGAAATATAATGCCATCAGCAAGCTAAGAGTAATTATGTTATTGGCAGGAAAATTGAATTCTTCAAGCATAAGAAGGGCGTTTTCTTTGAAAATAGTCCCCAAATATTACAATCTTCAAACATTAAAAAATGTGACTAGTATTCTTGATACTTTTTTCCTTTTGGTTTTGTTAGGCACTGTAAATTTATGAAGTTATTTAACATGGAGGTTGCTTAAAATTTTATTGCAATGACATTTGTACACAGTAGTAAGGAAAAATTATATTTATAAAAAATATTTCTATATGGATAATGATTTGGCTGGTAAGTATAAGGGCAGTAGGTGATATCTATTTTAAACTTGAAATCTTCTGGGACGCCTGCGTGGCTCAGTGATTGAGCATCTGCCTTTAGCTCACAGCATGGTCCTGGGGTCCTGGGATTGAGTCCTGCATGGGACTCCCTACAGGGAGCCTGCTTCTCCTTCTGCCTGTGTCTCTGCCAATCTCTCTGTGTCTCTCATGAATAAATAAATAAAATCTTTAGAAAAAATTAAAAATATAAACATGAAATCTTCCATCTTGCTTTTTGTAAGTAAATCAGTGAAAGAGGCCACTCAGTGATTGTTCTGCTACTTTTCTTAACCTGGAAATTAGATAATCAAAATTAAACGTCCTGCCTTATCTACTTACTATCTCTTTTATGTTGTAGATAAAGGTGGAGTGTGTTCTCTCTGTCCCTCTATTACTCTCTTCTATGTCTATCTCATTCATTCTTGTATCTCTTCTTGCTTTTACTTCTCTACACACACACACACACACACACACACACACTCATGAAATGCATCTACAGGAATTGTCCATTGCCTCTTTTCACCGAAGAGTAACATATCAATTTATTAAGACTTCTGTTCAAATTAATCGGAATTTTTTTACCAAAATGACCAATTTTCCAAGTTTTTTTGCTAATAGGATGAGACTCAAATAAGAGATTGTAATCAGTTGGGTCAGAACAGAGCCCTAAAGATGGACATCTAGTTTACTTCTCCCTTCACTCTCTTAACTTTTAGCCTCATGGTTTCTTTCTATACTAATAACTAAAATGTCTATATTTAGTCTTAGTTTATTCTACACATGTTTATAGATTATTGATTGAATTCATTCTGTACATCATGAATTGGACTAGGCTCTGGGAATAAAATATTAAACAAATAATGGATGTGGTTTCTGCCCTTATTGAACTTACTGTTTAGTAGTGTGGGAACAACACACATACGTACACATATGTGCAATTCATTTAGAATTATGATATCCTTAAGGGACATTTGGCATAATAAAAACCATTAAATAGGGTCATTGCTTAGAAATGGTATGGTTTATTTGACCAAATAATGATTAATTAGACTTCTGAAGGATGAGTACAACTTAACTATGAAAAGAAGGGAGGGAAACGTTTCTAGGCAGAGGGGGAGGATGTGCAAAGGCTGTGGCTAGAGGAAAGGTGGGTGGAGAAATGAGAAGGCCAGAGTTGGAAATAAAGATTTTTTGGAAATAATCCTATAGAGGCAAATAGGGCCTGACTTAAGGATTTTGTAGGCTGTGCTACATTTGGTTTCATTCTAAGAGCAATAGGAAGTCATTTGTTGTTTCTGCTGTTGTTTAGAAGCTAAGGGACTATATAATCAGATTTGCATTTTGAAAATATGACATACTGGTTGTAGTGATGAAAATGGAAGGAAGGTTGTCCCAGAAAGAAATTATAATAACTTGGATTGTGGTAGATGGTGGAAATGAATGAGAAATTATGTATAATGACATTTCAGAGATTATGTAGGAGAGAACAAATCCATAGGATTTGATGAAACATTAAATAAAGTGGGACTGGGTGAAATAAAATTCAATATTATAAATAACTTTTGAATTTTTGATTTGTATCATTCTAGTTATATATGGTTATGTAACAAATAATCCTCAAAACTAAGTAGTTTAAACATTGACAGTATTTATTTGGCTCAGGTATCTGCCATTTGGGCAGGGCCTAGCAGGGGCAGCTCATCTTTCTATCACTTGGCATCTGCTGGGCAGCTCAGAGGCCTGAGAGAGGGAATCATCTGAAGTTTCTCTTTTTCCATTACTGAGGCTTGATGCTTGATTATTGGAGCTGTGGCCTGAACACCCTCATGTGGACTTTCTTGTTTGTGCCTGGCATCTTTATAGCATGTTGGCTGGGTTTCAAAGGCAAACTCCCTGAGTGCCAAGCAAAAGCTCTAGAGCCTTTTATGACTGCTTAGAAATCACTCAGCATCATCTCCATCACATTATAATCATTAGAAACAAGACAGTAAGGCTGACTTCTATTCAAGAGGGGGTGTACGTGAAAGAATTTGTGGATTTATTTAATTCCAGCACAGATAACTTGATGTTATCTGTGTCAGATAGCCCCACTCTTGAGAGAGAAAACTTTAGAAAAAGATTAGATTTGGAAAATATCTATATTTTTCTTTTGCTTCTGATTGATCTTTAAGCATCTGTTTTGCATGCTCTGCTTTTTCCAGAATTTGTCTATTACTTGTAAGTTACTGACTTCTAAAATCTATCTAACCTTGATTCTGCATCTACCTAATAATATCACTGTTGCCCGTAGGATGTCTCAACATCATCTCCAATTTAAGTTGTTTAAAATCAAACACCTTGTTTTCCCTCAGATTTTCTCCTTTTCTTGAAATGTTCTAACTTAAGGGAGAAATGATTCTGAGATTTCTCCTTGACTCCTCTTCCTCAGTGCCAATCCCAATCTGTTGCCAGATATGGTCAGGTCCACTCTTGACAGCTGTTACCTTACATCCATCCAAATCTTATTTTCTTTCCTCTTTCTTTTTGTCCTTTTCTGCCTTCTGACAATGTTCTGGACAAGTGATATTTTTACTGCTCCTAGAAGATGGCAACTCATTTAAGTACTTTCAACATGCTACCCTGTGATGTCAAAAACTGTCAGTCATATCCTTTCTTTTTCAAGTAAGCTGTATACTCCTTAAATTCCTGGTTATTTCCCATAGCAATTAATGCAGTAGAAGAGGCAAGTAAGATGGACAGATTTTTGCCTGTTTGGATTTATTCTATATGAATTAATCTAATACATCTAAATCATTTTTAATTCTAGAATTTTTTTAGGGATTTTATTTATTTATTCATGAGAGACACAGAGAAAGAGGCAGAGACAGAGGCTGAGGGAGAAGCAGGCTCAATGCAGGGAGCCCAATGCGAGACTTAATCCCAGGACCTCAGGATCAAACACTGAGCCGAAGGCAGACACTCAACCACTAAGCCACCCAGGCGTCCCTAATTCTAAAATTTGATGACTCTAGTAAGAGGAACCAGATATTGAGCACTTACTATGAATCAGGTGCTACATTAATATTTCTCCATAGGTTATCTCCTTTATCCTCATACATGGTGTGGTAATAGGAGATTCTATTCCCATTTGATTTAAGAGGAAATGTGAGTGTCAGAGATGTTAGTGTGCTTGCCCAGAGAGCTGAAAAGTGGAAGGACTGGATTTCACAGATGCCTTTCTCACTTCAGAGCCTGTGTGATTTACCACTATAGAGTGGCATGCTTCAGTGTTGTCTGGGTCTATGAATCTGATCAAAAGTAATGCTCACACAAAGGAGTCTCTCAGTGGGAGGCTATCCTCCTAAAAAACACTATCACACTTAGAAATATTATTCTCTCTTAGGACTTAAGCAAAAACTTTTGTAATCATCTATTTTCAAAAGGAACTCAATTTCTATATTATAGAGACCCTATCTCATTTTTTGTTTCTCTTTCTTAAGTTTTCAGATGTACCTGAAATGTGATGTACTCAGCATTGGCAGTCTTCCTCATTTGGTTTTATCAAGCTACAGCACAATGCTTTTGTAACATGTCTGCTCTTTTTAACATTACTGTAAAGTGTTAAGGGCCTGGTCTTTCATCTGTATTCACAGGATACAGAGGTCCTCTATCTGTATTTTACTCCATAAATCATCTTTATGGCACAAAGGAACAGGGAGCAGTAAGTGCTCTCTGTTTTGTTTTTGCTGTCACTTAAGGAAGCTAAACTGAATATAAGAATATCATAGATTTTAAAATTGTACTAGTAAACACAAAACCCTATTGTCTCAAAGTCATAGTTAACAATATTGCAGTTGGCAAGGTACTAAAATATATATCCTACATTAGTAGATGTGTAAAATATGGAGGAAGCATTAAGTAGAAGTCAGAGAAAGTGGGTTCAAATCTCTACTCCACCACTTTCTACCCATGTGACCTGGGGGAAATTAGTTAATTTATTAAGGTAGTGACAGGCTCGCAATGATGGCTATAATTTATAATCACATAAAACTTCAAAGCAAATACTGTTTCTCTGCCTCTATTCCTAGAGATTTATTTTTTTTAATGAGATTTAAATTTAATTGCTTTAGCGTGGAGATTGCACTGAAATCAGAACTCTGAGGTTTGGACTTGGGTACCAATATTTTTAAAAGGTTACCAGATAATTCCAATGCACAGCAAAGGTTGAGAAGCAGTGAATTCATCTAGTATAGTCCAAACTTTAATTTCCTCATCAGGAAAATGGAGATAATGGTATAAACTCTCACAGGTGGTTGCAAGAGTTTGCTGATATTAACATATAATTCCTGGTACATAATTAAGACTAGCTGATAGTAGCAGTAGTAGATCCATTTTTATTAATCCTTTGCCAATGGTTGTACATAGACTTAGTCCATTCATTTATTTAGCAAACATTTGCTGTGAATCTACTACCTGTTAGTCACTATTCTGGGCTTTTAGAGTTAGAATCGTCACCAAAGCAGCTAAAGTTCTCAAAGTTCTCATTCTCATAGAACTCATATTCTAGGGCAGGAGACCTATAACAAACAAACACAGTTCTAAGAAAGGGAATAATTGCAAGATAAATACTGTGATGAAAAACCATGAAAATCTCTGGACTTATCAAAATATGTGGTCTTTGAGGTAATGGAACAAATTTTTTTCTTAATATGTTCACAATGGTAATTATATTGTCACCCATCCACAAATATTTGAAAACATTTGTGGCCTCTGATTATATTCACCCAATTACACAAAGATAAAATAATATATTCAGAGGAATGACAATAAAGGGAGAGGGATTCTTAATAAGTATAAAATTAATGGGGAAATATGGAAAGTAGATTTCAAATATTAACTAATAATTGACAGAGGAAATGGAAATTAATGCATGTAATATCAGTTTAAATTTAATGAACATCTACAGTTCTAGATAGATAAGGACCACAGAACTTTTAGAGTGTACACAATCTCTTCTGCCCACATTTCCTGCCCAGAATACACACACACACACACACACATACACACACACAAGAATGGTGGCTCAATTTAATTTAGGAAATTAGAGTAGCCTTTTGTTTAAAGGATAGAGTTTGGGTTCTGATAGACATAGGCTGATTTCCCACTGTGCTCAATTATCTATATGACCATAAACAAATTATTTATAAGCCTAAGTTTCCTGATTTCTGAAACAGAATTAATCAAACTCATTTCCTGTAATTTTATATGCATCAAATGTTTGGCATAATGCCAAAATTGCAGAAGTCCTAAAACCCTATTTGCTTGGTTTAATTGTATAAACTTAGTTCTCGTTAGTTTCTGTTTCATTTGAAAGAGCAGGACCATGTTGAACAGAAAAGACTCAGCCCAGAATAAACCTGATAAAAAACAGAGTCTTCTCCCTGTAAGTTTGAATAATGGTCACACCGTCAGAGATGTCACTGATAAACATCACCCTCTTAAAGTACTCCTTCACTTGGGTGATAAAGCTAAAGGTACTAGCTATAAAATATGGGTGAAAATGTTTCCCATCAGTAATCTTAATTAATTAATTTCTGGGCAGTTCTGTGTGAAGGAGCTTTATGGCGAAACAATGTGCTTCCCAAGCTTCAATGTACAGAGTAGTCACTTGGGAAACTTAATAAAGGCAGATTCTAATTCAGTAGGTCTAGCTGAGAGCCTGGATTTTGCATTCTCAACATGCTTCCAGGTGATATTGATACTGCTCTTCTGCAGACCACACTTTGGGTAACAAGAGTAAGGTTATTGAAGTTACCATAATGCACTTTCTCATAATATGTAAATTAAATTTTCATTATCTATTTGGTAAACAGACAAACTATTATTTTCATTTTACTGAATGACAAGAAATGTTTATGTATGTCTTTTGTTCTTTTGATGTCACAGGAAAATCATTATCAGCAAAGTATAATCACCTGCATTTTATAGAAAGGGACAATGAGAGACACTAATATTTAGTTTCTTGTTAGGGTCCCATAATGTGAGGCAGAGTTGAAATTAAAATTCTAGGTTCGAGGGATCCCTGGGTGGCGCAGCGGTTTGGCGCCTGCCTTTGGCCCAGGGCGCGATCCTGGAGACCCGGGATCGAATCCCACGTCGGGCTCCCGGTGCATGGAGCCTGCTTCTCCCTCTGCCTGTGTCTCTGCCTCTCTCTCTCTCTGTGACTATCATAAACAAATAAAAATTAAAAAAAAAAAATTCTAGGTTCGAATATTATCTTCTCTAGAGTTATCAAAATATGTGGTCTGTTGAATCAGAAGTTAGACTAAAGACCAAGGATGTCTGTTGTGTGGCTTTGGAACTAAGTATCCTGACAAAAGAATGGGAAAATAATGCTTTTCCTACTCCTTTCTGTGTATACAGTGAAATATGTATATATATTTTTCTATATTTATATAAATAATATATAAGTAATAATATAAGTAATAACATAGCATATAATAATGTAATATCCCATAGCGCTTAGCAATCCTGAGGAACAATGCATGAACTGTGTGTTCCTTTTATACTAGTATATCTTTTCCAACTTTTTCTTTCCACATCCCTCCTCCCAAAATAAACACACTTATCAAATAAAACAGGGAGGTGGGAAAACCAGATATATAACTCAATTATTGTCTTTTAGCAAATATTTACTGAATATTATTGGAGTTTACATATTAGTGAAAATAAGCTTGACATGCTTTGAGTATATGCTTTTAAAAATGGAAAATGATAAAAGTTCAAAAAGGATTTATATTTCAAAAAAATTAACGTGTGGCAATTTCAGGTACTTTAGGAAATTTAGTACCACCTTGACTTCAGAAGCCTCCTGCAGTAGCATAGGCTTATCCTGAGTATCATCTGCTTATAATACCTTTGCCTTACAATATGAAACCATTTAACGAAAAAGAATTTTACTTGGCATTGTTTCTGGCATCATGATGAAACTATATCTGTTATAGAGTGGGGAAGAAAGTAATGTTACCTCATGTTTCTAAAATAGCTGTCCTTATATCAAGATTCTTTTTCCTTTCTATGCCAGAGACTTATAGCAAAGACATTATCATCGCTTCTGAAAGAAGTGCTGGCAATCATTGAAAGAACTGTCATCTATCTTAGATAATGGCAATTTAACCACATGGTAAAACACTATTGTCACTTGATGCATTTTGATGGGAAGAATGTCATTGATGTTTTATTTCTCCCATGAATTTTAATGGGAAATAAACCATTAGTGACAAAACTGACTACAGTATACTTCTATGACACTGTAAAAATTGTGTGCATTTAAAAACTGACAAGTGCTTTCTTGTGTGTTTTTTTAAACTATGCTCATTTCACCTGTACTACTCACTTATAAATACATTCTGAAGGCAACCTTCTTCTCTGTTTCCTTAGCAGTGATGATCTGATGGCTTGGCAGGGCATATCGGAAGATTGGAGTCTTACATGGGGGAACACTCAGGGCCAATTATAGGGATTTTTGTTATGAGGACTTGTCTCTAAATATATCCTTTTACAAGACTGTCTGGAGGTGGGAAAGGAGGGCAGAGCTAGTAAGTCTCATCTCATGTCTATATCCTAATTTAAAATTACTTTTTTAAAAAGGAGTTGATAGAGACTTTAGATTTAAAATTAATACTTGCGATATACATTTTTCTTTCTTCTTTTGAGGAATTCCAAGGTTTCTGTTTCACAGGGCCATCCTAAACCAACACACGAGTAGTGATCACCTGCTCAAAAGTCAGCTTGAAGATTTCCCAGGCAAACACTGTATTATTTAATAAGGTTTTCAAGGTTCAAGTTAAATGCAAGAAGACAAAAGACACTCATTTCCATAGGTGCTGCCTGGAAATGCTTGAGCAGATTGAGATCTAGAAATAGACCCGACACCAGGCAGGTCTGTGTGAGTCACCTCATTTGAGAAAGCCCAAACTTCCTCTTTTCAAATCCCTTGGTGTTTCTCAAGCATACCAGCCAGATCGCTCTGTCTTTAATGATTTGGAAGTATGCCAACTCATCTCTCCTCCGGACTTGGCTGCCGAAGGGAGAAGGCTCAGCGCCATCTGAGTCCAGAGGAAATGAATGGCACAGCTGAATATCATCAGGGTAATGATGGTATCTCATTGCTCTCTAAATCTATTATTTGGGACAGAAATAGAGCAGGGGATTTTCCTGGCATTTCAATTATAAGAATTAGAAGGAAAATGTGAAAAATGTAGGGGCAGTGAGGGGAAAGTTTTGGAGAGAAACGCAGAGTGCATTTAACCTTCCCTTTTCCCATTAGCGAATACAATATTGCAAGCTAGAGATTCGCTTTCAGTTTTAAAACAATCCATTTCCTAAATGATTTAACTTTCTAAAAATATTCAGTGGAATTAATTTTTGTTAATTGGTTGTCTTAATAGTAGGATTTGAGTGAGGGAGGCAATGTGCCCAAAACCTCTTGTACACTCTGTAAATCTTCGTCTCTTGTTCCAGTCACTGCTGGGGTCACCAGTAAGTTTTGTGCAAGTGCGTGGGATCGGGCTTCCTTACTTCCCCACCTGTGGCCTCTCTGACAGCTGGGACAGGAAGTCTGTGAACTGGAAAATCATAGCGGAGCTAATGCTTTAGGAGTCACCTCTTGAAGTCCAAGGAGATAGGATCAAATAAATGAAAACATCTGCTTCTCTCTTCTGGAGTTTTCTCTGCTATTCTGAGAAGCATTTTACAAATTTCACCAGAAATTTCTATAGGACTTTTTATTTTCATTTTTAAAAATTTTAAATTCAATTAATTAACATATAATGCATTATTGGTTTCAGAGGTAGAGGTCAGTGACTCATCAGTCTTATATAACACCCAGTATTCATCCCATCACGTGCCCTCCTTAATGTCCATCACCCAGTTACCCTAATCCCCCCACCTCCCTCCTCTCCAGCGACCCTCAGTTTGTTTCCTATGATTAAGAGTCTCTTATGGTTTGTCTCTCTCTCTCTCTCTCGGATTTTGTCTTTATTTTTACCTCTCTTCCCCTATGATCCTCTGTTTTGTTTCTATAGGGCTTAATATCAGCTATCCTTCACTGTAGCCACTGGTATAACACATCCTTGTATTGTCTTTCCTGCATTCCAGGACTTTTGACTATCACCTATTTCTCATTTCTGTTTCCTGAGACCGTATTACCAATTAAACCTCAGGTTTAATTGATACATGAGGCCTTGTATCAGGCATAGTTTCTAGGTAACATAGTCTAAAATGTGGTTTCACGTCCTCCCTTTGACTTTCCAGTCTGTATCAGATGGTTCCAGTCAATCCTTACCTGAACTTTGGTTTGAGGTTATATAGTTAGATGACCCATGCTTGAGGAATATTCAGAAATGTATATTCCCAGAAAATAACCCTAAGGAAACTCAAGGATAGCAGATACCTCTGTTGCGTTCTTCCGGGCTTTGTGTATGGCCATAATCCCAAAGGGAACTGAAATTATTTCCCTAACCCATGTGGGAATTGTTTGTGCTAATCTTCCAGAAATGGCAAAATCACTGATACATATCTAAGAAATAGACCCTGAATTCAGTTTCTTAATGATATTTATAGCATGTGTTTTAGTTTGATTTTGTTTGATTTCAGTTTTATGTTCATGGGGTGTGCATGTGTGTCTGAGTCTGTGTGTACACGTGCATGCATTTCCCAGTTTGGTGGTTATATATGCACTTGGGGAAGAAAAAAAAAACAGCTGCTGAAATAATTTACTATGGCTTACTAGAAAGGTCAAAATGCTGCACAGCTTCCACCCAGGAGTGCATTATGTACACATTTTTCACTGACTAACAGGATTTCATTACCAGGTACAACACTAACTGTTTGAATTGATTTATGGACTAAATAAATGTGATTTTATTACTGTCTTATTTTCGGTGATCATCTACATGCTGTGGGAAATTCATGGCAATCCTGAGTTCTTAGATCATGCAGCCTATTTTCTACATAAAGACTTTTACCAAATAGTTTATCAAGTAATCAACTGTTTATCCTTTGAAGGCCACATGATCATAAAAATTTTATTAGATGTACTATACATGTCATAAAAATAATATGCAGTAAATATGGAAAGAATTATGTGTTACATATTTGTAAATTTAGTATAAATCTTTAGTCTTCAAGAGTCAGAGGTTTAGGGGCACCTGGGTGACTCAGTGTTTGAGCATCTGCCTGTAGCTCAGGTCATGATCCCAGCGTTCTGGGATCGAGTCCCACATCAGGCTCCCTGCAGGAAGCCTGCTTCTCCCTCTGCCTATGTCTCTGCCTCTCTATGTCTCTCATGAATAATACAAAAAAAGAATCAGATATTTAAAAAGTATGTGTAGGGATCCCTGGTTGGCTCAGCAGTTTAGCACCTGCCTTCCACCCAGGGCATGATGCTGGAGTCCTGGGATCTAGTCCCACATCAGGCTCCCTGCAGGAAGCCTGCTTCTCCCTCTGCCTGTGTCTCTGCCCCACCTCTCTCTCTCTCTCTCTCTCTCTCTCTCTCTGTCTCTCATGAATAAATAAATAAAAATTTTAAAAAAGTATGTGTAAGTATTGGTACAAGCACCTATATATTAATATATTAATATATTATATATTCATGTATTTGCACATGAAAAAAATTTACATACCATAAATGTGTAAAAGTAATGACATAATACTTTTACGTTGAAATATATTAATGTATTCAAATAAAGAGCTACAATGGCTAATTGGGAATTTTCCTCAGCAATATTATATCTTAATATTACCTCAAAAATAAGACACAATTTGCAAAAATATAACAAATATTTATAGCATACTAGATAAAAATAGATTTTGGCATCTAGCTTCTGTGAAATCAAATGAAGTTGGGTGTGTCATTTAAATTCTCTATGTTATACTCTTTATAAAATTCAAATAATAAATAATTGTAACAACTAATACACATAGTTTATTAGATGCACAGGCTTCAACTATATCAATTCATTTGGTCCTCTCAACAAACATGTGAGATACATAGGATCATTTCTTTCTTGCAAATAAAACTGAAGCATAGAGTTTCAATGATTCAGCGTAGGCAAATTGACAGTAAACAGAGCCAGGATTCAAACCTATGTCATCAGTCTCCACTATCTGAGCTATACTTCTCAAAAGTAAATTGTAACTCATAGGTATTGTGTTTTGTTTTGTTCTCAATGATTAAGTGTTATAAAATAGGTGAAGCTCCCCATACAGCACCGGGAGTTTAGTGAATCTTAACTATAAGTTTACTGGTATTGGTGTTTGCTGTCATCAATAGGATCACCACCACAGATTAACACTGACATTGAAGAGTTCACATGTCCCAGGATAGAAATTGCTTGAAAGTCAAAGTTTCTGCAACACAATGTAATGGGCTTATTTTGAACTAACAACTGACCCAGCCTTAAACTTTAAGTCTGCTTCTTCTCTTTTAGGGAGATAGAGTGGGAAAGTAACTAGAAAAAAAAAATCAATGTGGTTACAGCCACTCACATGTTTGACAAGTGTATTGCAAACTCAAATCTCTTTACTAAGCACTTTGGTCTCAGAGCTAAGTTTCTATATGTATATCAAAGATTTGTTTGCAGTTACTCCTTTTTTTTCTTTTGGCTGATGTCCTTTTTGCTCTTTTCCCCCCAATTTTATCAAGGAAAAATCGACAAACAGAAGTGTATCTACTTAAAGAATACAGTATGATGGTTTGATATGTATATACATTGTGGAATGATTGCCCAGATCAAAATAATTAACACAGTCATCATTTTCCATAGTTAACTCGTGTGTGTGTTTGTGTGTGTGTGTTGTGTGTGGTGAGAATGTTTAAGATCTCAGCAACTTTGCAGTGTACAAAACTGAATTATTTCAGTGAGTCACTATATTGTACATTAGATCTTCAGAACTTATGCATTGTATAACTGAAAGCTTGTATTCTCAATATTTATTCTAAATCAATATTAGAAGAAAAAAAGGAAACAGAACCCTGATATCTGGAATATATACAAGTTGCATCTTTCTGATTGTTAGGCATATATAATTTAGGATTTGGTAAAGGTTTTTTTTTTTTTTTTTTTTTTTTTTTTTTTAAGTAGGATTTTGTTTAAAACTCTAAGAGCACCTATCTCAGTACCACAAACTGTTTACCTATAAATGTCCTCTCTAGCTGGGATAATTCACAGAATTGTTTTCCCTAAGATAACTTACAAGGCCAGACATAATGTGACTCTTTCTAACTAGAAGTCGAGGAGATAGTGAGATTTTTCAATATGCTTACAAGTAAGAAGTTCGTCCTTTCAATAATATGATTACATTGAGATGGAACATTGTGAATGCCAGTACACTTCCTGACATGAGCTGAATAGGTACGGAGATTGTGAAATCTGCCAAGAAGAAAGTAACAGAATTTTAAAAATGAACAGCAAAAACAGCATTGTTTTTCATTGTGGTTACATGGCAATTTTCTTAAATACAGATTTTAAAGGCTTAGAGTCTGCATTCAGAGAGGGTTTGAATCTCATACCCACGAGACAACATGAAATCCGGAGATGTCTTAGTGAGTAGGAAACAGATACATTTCGAGTGCTTGACAACTTTGCCAGTGGCAAGTCTTAGAGCATTACTTTAAATATTTCATTATATCCCATCTTATGATTGACATAAGTTCCTCAGAGTAAATGTTAAAAACATACACATACAGCTAGCTCCAGATATATTGTGCCCCGTTCTTTTTTTCACAAGCCTAGGCTTTTCATCATCTCCAGGAACCTTCATCCAGCTCCCTAACGTACCGCACCCCCTACTTTGGTGTCACAACAAGACTCCATTTCCTAAGGGTGCCATTCATTCACTAAACACTAAATGACTGCCTGTGGGACCAATCAGGGACTAATTAGTAATAATATGTGTTAATTGTCCTGAAGAGGCTCACAGCATACTGAGGCAAAAGAATGACAGGAGAATAGAGTAAGATGATATTTGTAATATGTTAGCTTCGGAGGATAGAAAGTACGAGAACAAAAAAGAGCAGAACCCCCCTGAGGTGGTGGGGGTTACCGGGGAAAGTATCTCCAGGAGTGCCCACTGAGATTCTAATGTGTGAATGGGGATTAGACAAATGATAGGGAAGGACCTGGAAAGAAGGACGTATATTTTCCATTAATATGGTTTTTATTACTTTTTAAGTGTCAGAACACTCTATTAACCAACTTTTAATGTGATAGCTTCCCACTATAATGGAAGCTGAAGTCTATGCCTTAACTCTGTAATACCTTTCACCAAAACTTCTTGGTGCAGAATAGAAGGAAGCAAGTGTGAGCAAAAACCAAAGATATTAGGTAGAACAAAAGATATTGCAGTAAGTCAGTGGTTCCTAATGGGAGGGAGGCAGAATTTTGCCATGCAGGATACATTTGACAGTGTTTGGGGACGATTTCTGATTGTCATAACTTGGGGGTGGGGGTTGCTAAATGGCATCTAGTGGATAGAGACAGAGATGCTGCTAAAAGTTCTGCAATCCACAGGACAGCCCCTGACCACAAAAGAAATAATATCTAGTCCAAAATCTCAAAAATGAAAACATTGCAAAGCCCTGCCCTAAGCTGATAATTGGGAATTATGCTTAAAGACAAAATAATGTTAATATCTACTATTTTTAGTTTCCTGTGAGGTACAAAAAAAAAAAAAAAAGGGGGCCACTACTTTTTATCACTCACACAGTGATTGTTTTGGAAAGCTGAGAGTGATGCTTTCATTTTTGCCAACCATTGTGTTTAGTTCAGAGAGTAAGGTTTCTACGTAATTTAAAAAGATCTCCTGGTAAGGAGATCCCATGATATCTCAAACAGCTCATTTAGTTTTTCTGCTTACTGACTTCTGGAACCTAGATGATTTTCTTGTGTTCATGTTAAACCAAATGCCCTGTAGCAGTTTTATGTCTAACCAAAAAACAAGACCCTTGGAAAGGAATCTTTAATAATTTTGGCTAGAAAGATGCTTATACTGTGATGTGATAAGTTCAACCAAGGGCTCCTGTGGCATGATGAATTATTACTTATCACTCCACCCTGTTCAGGTTCTGGCCTCAAGTTTTGCCAGCCCTGAAACTCATCATCATGTTTGTTCTAGGGTTGGTGATACATTGGAGTCTCAAATTTTCATACTAAGCCTGTGCGTGTGTGCACACGCACACACACACGCACACACAAATTTGTGGGTGATTTACAAAATATTAATTTAAAATGACATTAAAGGAGTAGACTAAAGAAACATGCAATGTGTTATCTTGGATTAGATCCTGGAATAAACAAAGAGAATGCTAGTCTAAAAAACAAAACAAAGAAAAGCAAACCAAAAACCTGATGAAATTCATATAAGGTCTGAAGTTTAGTTAGCAGGAATGTACCAGTGATACTTTCTTAGTTTTGACAGATATACCGCGGTTATGTCAGATGTTTACATTAGGGGGAACTGGGTGGAGGGTACACAGGAATTCTGGATGACCTTTACATCTTTTCTGTGTGATCTTTACATCATTTTCTGTGAGTCAAAAATTATTACAAAAAATTTATTTCTTAAAAAAATAACATTGAAGAGGAGAATAAAATGAATTGATAAGGGTGTCTCATTTTAAAGGCATTTAAAAAAAAAACCTTGCAAACTAGAAGCACTAAAATACTTTGTTACAATTCTATAACTGAAATGCACTTATGTATAACTTTAAAATTATGTTTTTAAACTCTCTTATTTCATTGAAATCCTAATCTACTTGTTTTAATTTTATATCAAAGTGAATACGACTCAGAGTTTTGTTGTCCATATATAGCTTATATCTTTTGACTATTATACATTGCTGTACTTAAAAAATTTAGCCGACATTTGAAATATTAAATATTTTACATAAAGATCCAGATTCCCAGCTTTTGAAAAATTAGAAGAACTGGAAAACTTGGCCTGCATTCAGAGGTGTCTGAACATTTCAGGTAAAGGTGTCCTCCTTTATCCTGGGCATATGCTTGCCAGTTGGCCACATACTCCCCCTTTTTTTTAATTTCCCACTGTCAGCCCAATTACCAGGTGGATCAACTGTGTGCTTTTGAGCATGTGACATCTGATTTTGCAATTTACATTCCAGTAGTCAATATTAAGTAAATATGGGGTTTTCGTATCTTTATTAGTTTAACTTTTTGAGAAATTTAATGAAGCTAATTTACCTGTCAACATATCAGGATGTAGAAATTATGTTTTGGAATCACACTCACATTTTTAAACATTTTTAACCTGTTTAGGGAGCTCAAGATGTTTGTTTGACCCAGGTGTTTCAATGTAGCAGATAAACGATGGATATAGTTTTCTTTTCCATGCAATGTTTACATAATTTGGGACATTTTTTTTGTTCTGTTTTGCTCTAAATGATAGCTTTATGCCAAGACTTTGTTACTTCCCAAATAGTTTTTTTTTTTTTTTTCCAGAATGTAGTCTTAGATTTATAGAATGATGCTATCCTTGAGTAGTATAAACTCAAAGTGACCTGGGCAATTGACATTCTGTAGAATCTTAAGTTTTTTCCTTGAAATCATGAATAGTAATTTTTAAAATATAATACTTTGCATACAGAAATAGACTCTCCTATCTATCAATGCTTTCATATCCTAGGATTCGCTGACCTTAGATGTGGTCTCCCAGTCTTTTTTACTTTTTTATATTTCCCTTTATAAAGATTTTGGATGCCACATTAAGGCATACTCTGCTCATTGTTAAACAGGAAAGAGCTCCTAATGAAACCCCATTATTTAGGGAAATGGTTGGCTGTTATGTGCCCTTCATATCACCAAGGACGTGTTAAGCCTGTTGGTATAAGTAAAAAAAAAAAAAAAAAAAAATTAAAGAGCAGAAGATAATACACCTACCTAAAAACAAACTGTTTTGAAATACTTTAAAATTGTTCAGCAGCAAAAACAAGATCTAAAATGTAGTTACAGTAGTTTCTAGCAATTCATGCAAGCATATTTAAAGAATTCAAAGAAAAATATTAACATTTGATTTGGTTGTTTGATACATTTGAAAAATATACATTTTTCCTTTTCTTAAAAATACTGTATAATCATTTTTTGACATTCATTGTTCTTCACCAAGCCTTAAATTATGTTGCATTGAAGGCCTTTCATTTTTTTTTGATAGCTAGTGCTTCATGATTCATTTCCTCAGGCTGTAGTGAGTCCACACATGTGGACACCATATATATGTATGCGTGTGTGTGTGTGTGTGTGTAGGCATACTTTGGAGATACTGTGGGTTTGGTTCTAGATCACCAAAAATAAAGCAAATATCACAATAAAGTGAATCACATGAGTGTTTTGGTTTCCCAGTGCATGTAAAAGTTATGTCTCTACTATACTGTAGTATTATATGTAACTGCACTATATCTAAAACAAAAAAAAAATACTTTATTGCAAAAAAATGCTGTCCATCATGTGAGCTTCAGGAAGTTGTAATCATTTTGCTGGTAAGAGAGTCTTGCCTCGATGTTGATCACTACTGACTGATCAGGGTGGTGGTTGTTGACGGTTGGGGTGGCTGTGGCAATTCCTTAAAAAAAAAAATAAAGACAACAGTGAAGTTTGCCACACCCATTCACTCTTTTTTCCCCCTACATTTCTCTGTAACATGAGAGGCTGTTTGATAGCATTTTACCCACAATAGAACTTTCAAAGTTGGAGTCAGTCCTCTTAAACCCTGCCCTGCTTTATCAAAGAAATTCATGTAATATGCTAAATCCTTTGTTGTCATTTCAACAATCTTTACAATGTCTTCACCAGGAGTAGATTCCATCTCTTAAAACCACTTTCTTTGCTCATCCTAAGAACCAGCTTCTCATTTGTTAAAGTTTTATCATGAGATTGCAGCAATTCAAAAGCAATTCAAATATAATAATGAAACAGTTTGAAATATTATGAGAATTACCAAAATGCAGCACAGACACATGAAATGAGCAAATGCTCTTGGAAAAAAAATGACACTGACAGACTTACTAGATCCAGGGATGCCATGAAACTTCCATTTGTAAAAAACACGCAATAGCTGCAAAGCACAATGAAAGGATGGATAGCTGTACTTTTAGGGAATCCTGGACTTTTCCTCTCTAGGTTTTTTCGTGATTATTTAATCTTGTAATGGGTTGTTTCATTTGTGCCTTTCTCCCTAGAATGTGAGGTGTATGATGGCAGGGGCTGGTTCATAACTGTGTGTTCACAAATTCTTATACTGTGGAGGGCTTCCTATTAAAAAAAATTAGTGATGGTTGTATGAATGACCAATAAATAAATAAGTGAATAAATATGCTGCAAATTATATTTTAAAAAATAAGTATAATGGGGAATTTAAAAAGTACATGCCCTGACTTTTTTTTTCATCTTATATCCAGGCCTCTAGTTTTTAGGTTTTTTTAAAATCCATCCCGCATGTGACATCTGGACTGATCAACTTAACTACAGATACAGTTCAGTCTCCCTACATGTAGGAAGCTTTTCTCTGGGAACACTGTTAAATATTACATTTTACTGATGAAAAAATAAATCAGAGTTTTAAAAAATATTGATACTACCATGATTTAAGCCAAAGTCTTATTTAAAGATTTTGATGGTTATTGTTTTAAACCATTATTTAATAAGCATAAAATTATATGAACCTGAATATATTTAGAAAGGGAAATTTGATGCCAAAATAATATATTTGACACTATTGCTTTTTTAAATTAAATGGATGAACAAATAGTTTCATAAAGAAATGTGCGTTGTAACATAAATATGTTGGAAAAATGGTTTGGAAAGGCATTCTACAAGCTATTTATGTAAAATCAATAAAAGTTGATTATTACTGTTAAAAAAAAAAAAGTCCTTCAATACCCCCAAAGTATCCCTTTAGTTTTGACAAAAAAAACAAACTAAACAAAACAAAATCCAACAACTGTTTAGCCTATCATGTATGGTCCTCCTTGAGAGATGTTTATTTATTCAACGCTACCTAAAGAATCTTCTCAGCTCCAAACAATCTTAGAGGTTCTGGGAATTAATTTTCTTATATATATTAGTTAGTGCATCTGCTTAGAAGCTCATCCTGATTTCTATTTGGAGTTCATGTGTCCTAACTTTTCAACGTTCAACCTTGACACTATCTCAAGGTTGATTTCTCTAAATTCCCAAGCTACGAAAATGTGCACTTTTTGTGCTAACACCTGTTTACCTTTATCCTAATACTTGTAACTCACTATTAAAATGACCTGTTTGTGTCGTAAAGGATACCATCTTACTCATTGCTTGCATTGAACATTCTAAATCAATGTTTGGTATTAAATAATTATCTCCATAAAAATTATAACAAATCATCATCAAAGATTTCAAGTCATATCCAAATTATTTTGAGATACTTCTTCAATGAATTGCCTCTTTTTCTCACACTTTAATTAGAACATTTAAATTGTAAACTTTGGTCTTTTTAATTTATTATATTTAAATATATTTCACTTCAATTATTCATGAATAAAAAACTCTACTGATCATTTATTATATTTTATACACTATTTTTTATCATGAGGAGATGAAAGACGTAATTACTGACATAAAGGAATTCAGTACTTAAATAACATAGAGTAAGAATGCTCTAATACAAGTAAAGCTTTGGAAAATGAATTTTAGCTACCATATTAAGAGTCAAAAAAGAATATTCCATATGAAAAAAGCCACATATGAAAAGCTATATAAGTAGTTTAGAACATGGTGCATCTTGAAATTACAAATTGATTCCAATTTCCTGACTTTTTAATTATTTTATTTTTTTAAGATTTTATTTATTTATTCATGAGAGACATAGAGAGAGAGAGGCAGACGTACAGGCAGAGGGAGAAGCAGGCTCCATGCAGGGATCCCGATATGGGACTCCATCCTGGGTCTCCAGGATAACGCCCTGGGCCAAAGGCGGCGCTAAACTGCTGAGCTACCTGGACTGCCCCTCTTTTTAATGTACATTGCATAGTCTCACCCATGATTTTAAATTCTAGGAAGTCCAAAGCCTTCTAAAAAAGGTCAGTGAATTACTTGGGTCAGTAGGTGGAAGCTTAATGACTAATAGATAATTCTGGTCTTAAATTTCTGCTTTCTGATTTTCTGGGTTATGTCGATGTTGCATAAATTCAAGTAGACACTCTTCCCAGTTTCCTCTAAAGAAACAAACAAAAAAACCCAGTTTTTAAATATACAAGTGATAACTTGCTCAGTTAATCTTCTAGACAATTTAGGAAAGGATGTGGACAGTCTACACTAAAAGTGGACAGTTTGAAACTGAATAATACATACTCTTATCTGTTAAATCCTTTGTCCAACCAGCTTCTTAAAATTTTTCCCTCTGTCTTCTTTATTACACACATTTTTTTCTTTTTCTTCCTACTTCCACTTCCCTCATGAATAGCTTAAAAACACTATGGTTTCTAGATATATTATGCATAGTTATCCATTTCATTTTCTCCTACCACCTAACTGATCTCTTTCTTATTGGCAACACTAGATTAATTTGGATTTTTTTCTCAAAAAAAGCAAACTGAGTTATTCATCCATACAATTATTTCTATTACTGGTTTAATGCTGTAGGTGCTCTCATCCTAATACCAATAGATGACAATTAAACAAAGGGCAGAAGAAACAGGATTTTATGCAAACTTGACCTTCATGACTAGGTTAAATAACGAATGTCCAAGAACTAGAAGAAGAAAAATAATTTCCTTACTTTATTTCTTTACTTAAAAAAATCTGTACATTAAATTTCTCACTTTTAATAGGAATTGCATTTTCTGGGGTTTAATCAGATTTATCTGATCCTGTGCAGTCTGCCTTTTGCTGATTTTAATTCTGTCCCTTTCATGGCATCTCCTCTGTTTTCCAGTTTTCTGCTTTGGGTTCATTTCATTATCATTCCACATTTATATGCTTCTTTTCAGTGAAAACAAGGATCAGACTTGCTATTCTTATGCAGATGATGCTCAGATGTATTTCAAGATTAGTCCTAATTGTTACTCTATTTCTGACACTTTATCAGCTTCTCATGAAGACATAGGGACTGGAATGGCCAATTAAATATTATTAAATGGAACTACTTATTGGTAGTTCCACATACTGTTTTATTTAGGTTTTATCATTCACCTTCAGATGTGAGGGGTGGTGGTGGTGGGAGAGGTAAGGAGGGCAAGAAAGGAGTGTTTCATGACCAAGAGCTCACAATCTGAGAATTGAGACTGATTCAGAGAGTAGTTTCTATACCTGTATCTGAAGCTCGGCAACAGATTTTTGATGGTTAATTAAATCAGCATTTTTTTTTTAGGTAGATACATTATATAATGTATTAAACAATTAAAGTAAAATAAAAACAAAATGAAATTCTGATGTTTTGAAAGTGTTATAATCATATTTTAAGTCACTACTTAAATTCCACATGTTTGTATTTAGATTCATATAAAGTAAACTTCCATGTAAGAATTCCCTTCTTGGGCAACCCAGGTGACTCAGTGGTTTAGCACCTACTTCAGCCCAGGGCATGATCTGGGAGACCCAGGACCAAGTCCCACGGCGGGCTCCCTGCATGGAGTCTCTTTTTCCCTCTGCCTGTGTCTCTGCCTCTCTCTCTCTCTCTCTGTCTCTCATGAATAAATAAATAAAATTTTTATTTAAAAAAATTCCCTTCTTGTTAAAACAACTGTGTGTATGATTTTCTGAACTATCAGGAGTGTCTTTTCCAGAAAGAAAGTTCAAGAAAAAGATACAGTGTCGTTGAACAGAGTCCTTCCAACCATATGCCAAATATTGTGCAGAAAGACTAAAATTCTGACGCTCAACCCAGAAATCTGTACTTATTTAATGGAGTTCTATTTTCTGTGTGAAAACTCCACAATTCCTATTTATGCCCAATAAGGGAACAGATGCTCTACTTCTGGTGTTGTTCTCACTTGTTCTATTTTCCTTTGTCCACTTTGATAATAGACTTCTACCATGTTTTATCCATTTTTTTTTTTTTTTTTTTTACAGCAAATCTTTTATGATGTCAGTTGAAAGTGATTTCCAAGCCTGTTTCATTTTCTGGACATTTTCTCCTCCCTAGATTACTAATTACTTCATTAAGAATATTTTATTTGAATGTATAAAGAATTTTTCACAACTTTGGAAATACTTTGTTAATATAGCTCAAACTAGACCTCCTATACCTTCTGTCTTAGAAACTATTTAATTTTCTGAGCCATTTTATTTTCTCAAAGTCAATTTTTATCAGTGCATTGTTTATATTCAGGATCTATACATGGGATGAATTTTTTTTCTTTGAACGTCTTCAAAACATTTCATTTCAACCATTTCTAATAGTAGTGGTCACATGGTAATTTTTAAAAGATACGGGATCCCTGGGTGGCGCAGCGGTTTGGCGTTTGCCTTTGGCCCAGGGCGCGATCCTGGAGACCCGGGATCAAATTCCATGTCGGGCTCCTAGCACATGGAGCCTGCTTCTTCCTCTGCCTATGTCTCTGCCTCTCTCTCTCTCTCTCTGTCACTATCATAAATAAATAAATTAAAAAAAAATAAAAGATAACGTCTTATGAAGTGTTACTGGGGAACTGGACACCTTGTGATTTTTACAAATTCACCTTGATTTGATCAGAATGAATTTATTCTTTATGAGGTGTCTACAAGAGCCATGTGGGAAAGGCTCATAAATTACCAGAGGAGGAAAACAAAACTTAGAAATAAAACAATTATTTTTCTGTGTCACTTCCTAAGAATAGCCTTCCCCAACCTGTTACCTACTTCTTTTTTTTTTTTTAAGATTTTATTTATTTATTCATGAGAGACACACACACAGAGAGAGGGAGAGAGAGTGGCAGAGACATAGGCAGAGGGAGAAGTAGGCTCCATGCAGGAAGCCCAATGTGGGACTGGATCTCCGGACTCTGATCACGCCCTGAGGCAAAGTTAGATGCACAACTGCTAAGCCATCCAGGCATCCCTATTATCTACTTTCAAAGCATTTCTTGATCTATTAATAAATAGATCTTCCCTAGCATCTATAAATCCAACATATTTATGAGTGATTTTTACTTGTCATTTATGAGTGTTTTTTTCTTTATTTTCAAAAAAGACAATTTCCTAGTTTTTTTTTTTTTTTAATTTTTATTTATTTATGATAGTCACAGAGAGAGAGAGAGGCAGAGACACAGGCAGAGGGAGAAGCAGGCTCCATGCACCGGGAGCCCGATGTGGGATTCGATCCCGGGTCTCCAGGATCGTGCCCTGGGCCAAAGGCAGGCACTAAACCGCTGCGCCACCCAGGGATCCCAATTTCCTAGTTTAAAACATATTTACAAAGACGCCTCATCACTATGTAGAGATCACTTATTTGATACTCCATTTAAAAGCTGAGAAAAGGAACATGAATATTTGTTCCTTTAGTAAACATCCCTGCATTATGAAAGCCACTGCACCAGCAGTTAACAGAGATGAAAAACAAAGCCTTGTCCACAAAAGATTACGTGTGTATACATTTTGGAAAACAAAGGATGCTGGAGAATTGCCAAGTAGTGTCACTCAAAAAAGTAGTACTCAAAGTACTCAAGTAGTACTACTTTCACTCAAAAAAGTAGTATGTCCTATCAGAAAGCTGATTCTACTAACTTCAAGCCAACATGTGATTACTATAAATTTTTGATTGTTATGAAGTTCTTAAAATGTTTACCATTGTACTTTCTATCAGATCACTAGCACATAACCATCTTTATAGAGGTGTTGTTTGAATAATGTACTGTGAAGACTACAGTCCATTACAGAACCTTGAGTGGAGGAACTAGGAATACTTATAGGGATGTCTGGGCAGCTCAGTTGGTTGTTTGCCTTGGCTCAGATCATGATCCCAGAGTCCTGGGATCAAGTCCTGCATGCAGCTCCTTGCTCAACGGGAAGTCTGCTTCTCCCTCTGTCTGCACTCCCCCTGCTTGTGCTCTCTCTCTCTGACAAATAAATAATAAAATCTTTTTTAAAAAAAGGGACTACTTCTTATAGAGAAAGAAATGACACATTAGGTTGGCTTTGTTTAAATGAATAGAGTTTCTGCAGGGGATATAAGAAGGAATAACATTTTAGACTTGGAAAATATAAAAATAAATCGAAAATTATAAAAAGTGTGATACATTCAAAGATGAACAAAAATTCTTTTCTGGTACAAGTTGAGTGTCTACTGTATAAAATGGCAGGAAATTGTACTGGGAAAGAAATCTAGGTCCTCACAGAAATAATTTTATATTTTATATTAGGCAATTTGTAATTTATTCTATAGGAAACAGATCACTTTTTTAAATGAAGTTAAGTAAAATAATCAAATCTGTATTTTAGAAAGATAAATATAGTAGCACTAAGGAGGATGGGACACAGGGAGAAAACTGAATATAGAGAAGGAGTTAAATAGCTATTTCTAGTTCAAGAAAAGAGTGATGAAGTTCTCGGTATTGGGAAGAGAGGAAAAAAAATTGAATATTTCAGATGAGAAATACATAGGTCTTGAGGAGTGCTTATGTATATATGGGAGGGAAGTGGATGAGTTAAGAAAGGTTTAATTAAAAGTTTCTTTAAAACATTTCATAGAATGTCCAGTAGGCAGGAAGACAATTACTCTAGAAATAGGAGATGGAAAAATTGGTGATGTAAATTTGAGAGCTATCAGCACAGAAATGACCATTGTAGTCATAGAAGTCAATTAGATTAACTATTCAAAAAGGCCATTGAACAAGAAAAATAGGCCATGTGATCAATTTATAATTATGCTACCTAAGGGTCAAATGCAAACAAAACAAAACAAAAAACAAAACAAAATGAACAAAAGCACAGGGTATGGACAGATCATAATGATTTTTAAAAGTCAGGTAAGAATCCAGGAAGTTCAGGACTGTGTAAGGGAAGGCAGATAATTTCAAACAAAGCTCATCAATGCTTTCCATTACTGCTAAGAGATCAAGTATGTTGAAAAAATGAAAAGATATTATTAAATTTAGCAATAAGGAGCTCATTTCTGGCATTGAGAAAGCAATTTCAATATCCAAATGAGAGAAGTCAGATGTAATACTTCCAAATTGAATGGAGAAGAAGATGGAATAGTGCCCATAGAAGATTCATAAGATGTTGTAAAGCAACAGTCTCATTTATATGTGGAATCTAAAAACAAGACAGCAAGATAGAAAAAGAATACAATTGTAGTCGCCAAAGTCAGGGCCAGGGATGGTGGGGGAAATGGGGAGATGCTGGGGAGAGGGAACACATTTCCAATTTTAAGAAGAATAACTTTGTGGATATAATATATGGTATATTGACTGCAGTTAATAATACTATGTCATAGACTTGAAAGTTTCTAAGAGAGTAGATCTTGAATGCTACACCCCCCCACACACACACAAAATAATTATGTGAAATGTTGGAGATAACTAACCTTCTTGTAATAATTTTACTGTGTATCAAATCATCATATTACATACCTTATACTTACATAATGTTATACATCAATTATATCTCAATGAATCTGGGAAAAAAGAGTCAATTATCAAATACTCAAATTTTGTGAGGCCTTGATAACCTGTGATAGATTAAAATCAGCCAAGATGATTTTACTACTTATACCATGGAAATGGAAGAAAAAGGGGGAAAAAAGAGAGTGGATGAGAGAGAAGAAAATCTGTAGGGAGCACAGAAGACTTATAAGAAGCTATGTAGTAAATGGAAAAAGAAAAAAATGGTAACTAATGTTGAGGGGAGACATATATCATTTATTATTTTTTCCTTATTACCAAATAACAATTTTGTTATTTAAAATATAAAAATCAGATACAAATAAGACAAAATTAAAAGTAACCATTTAATACCAAATGATTTAAGCACAAGATATAATCCTCAAGTTAACTAAAATTATCTAGAGTAGATTTATGCCAAAATATAAGCTAAAGGGGAGAAAAAACAGTAAAGAAAACTATATTTAACATACAAGAGGGATATGCTTACTGATAGGAAAGTAAGACTTGGAGATAGAAGAACATGAGCTCTCATCCTGCCTCTGCTATTTACTAGCTTAGTAATATTGGGCAAGTCAAGCAAACTTTTGGAACCTCTAAATTGATCTTCGAATTAATGATGATAACTATGTAAAGTCTTAAGTGTGTTGAAAATATATGTACATCATTTAAAAATACAATGAACTGTTATTGATGAGTTTGAAAAGGATGACATGTGCAAGATTTTAACAGGAAGGGGCAAAGAAATGCAAATCAAAACTAATGCTAACAAGAAACCTTGCTGACCAAGAATGAAGAGAAGACTCAGATGCACTGTGGCCACTTCATCTTCTTCTTTTTTATTTAACTTTATGTATTTATTCATGGGAGACACAGAAAGAGGCAGAGACACAAGGTGGAGAAGTAGGCTCCATGCAGGAAGCATGATTCGGGATTCAATCCCAGAACCCCGGATCATGCCCTGAGCCAAAGGCAGATGCTCAACTGCTGAGCCACCCAGGGGTCCCACCACTTTGTTTTCTTAAGTAGAAGAAAAACGGTTGGAAAAACTGAAGAATGTTCCAACATTTAACTTTCATGGGACTTTATTAAAATTACATCAGTGAGGGATCCCCGGGTGGGTCAGCGGTTTGGCACCTGCCTTTGGCCCAGGGCGCGATCCTGGAGTCCCAGGATCAAGTCCCACATCAGGCTCCTGGCATGGAGCCTGCTTCTCCTTCCTCCTGTGCCTCTCTCTCTCTCTGTCTATTATAAAATAAATAAATAAATCTTTAAAAAAAATTACATCAGTGCAACTCGTTTTACAGCTTGAATGATCTAGTTCACAATTAAGAACAGTAAAAGTAGTTTTCATATTTATGTCTCAGTCTCATATCCTGGGATACTTAATAAATAGGGTTGAAAACACCATCTGGATTGCTTAATCAATCTATGGCTTTGTTTCTTTCTCTTTGTAGATTTTTGTTAACACAACGTTGCATAAATGTACCTCTCTCCAACTAAACTGACCTATTTACAGTCAGAGGATAATTTATAATGCCTCACACTTCTATTTTTAACTCATTTTCAATTAATTTTGAAAATATTGAGCTTGTGAACTTTAGGGTACAAAAAATACTCTCACTTTGATAAGTGATATAATGCCCTAATATATATTACACTGTGGTTATAATTATGCAATTTTGAATTTAGAGTCTGTTTGCAAAATATTTTATTGCCAAGACTTTGCATGCATTATAAGCTCACTTTTAAAATGCAATTTCTCTTTTAGTGAAGACGTGTGGCTCTAATCTTCAAGGACCAAGTGGCACCTTTACGTCTCCCAACTTCCCATTCCAGTATGACAGCAATGCACAATGCGTCTGGGTCATCACAGCGGTGAATACAAATAAGGTAAGGGAAAACCATCTGTGGTAGGAAAGCAAAATCATAAAGACAAAGGCAAAGAGATCATGAGGAGAGTGCAGTAAAGAAAATTCATAACTACAGTACGATTTCTGCAATATTTTCTGTTTATTCCATATCTAAACCAATATGAGAATTTGAGGGAAAAATCAATTTTAAATAACGCAATTCTACTTCTAGTTACTAACATAAATAACAAAATATTAAAATTATAAATGAATATTTTGTGAGATGTATTGTTGAAGGTTGTAAGTATTTTTTTTTTAAGTAAGTCCTGAATCATGGCTTTTTCACTTCATATCTTTTCTGTTTGACATACCATTCAGATGTACATGTTTTGGTACATAGCTTTTCTTTCAATGTTTCTCTATTACCATAGATCTTAAAGCTATTCCCTATTATAATATGTTGGCTTTAAAGTGGTCTGCACTAATAAAGGACTCATTATGGATATTTCAAAAAGTTAGATTATCTTTCTGTTTGACTAAAAAGTAGTAATCCATCTAAACATGCACATGCCATAATACTTCAAATAAAATTATTATACTGAACAAGTATGAGAGCAGCTGAAGACTTTGCTAGTTTTTGTGTCTTCTCTCTATCCTCCTCCTTGAAAGAATACAGAGAAGGCCTAAATGGGCCGAATATAAATTCCTCTTAGATTGTATGATACCCTTTGGGGGTTAGATTAAGGGAAGTTTTGTAGTAGAGCTCATAAAACTGGTTTAATTGTAGTTCAAATATTGATTTAGAATTTACTGATACTTTTGATCAGGTTATTTAGCCTCCCTGTAATTTGGGTTCTATAAAATGTGGATAATAAGAAGATACATTTCACAGTACGCTGTGAGGAATAAATGGGGTAATAAAACACAGTGCTTTGTATAGTAAGGACTTAAAACACATTAACTCATTAGATAAAGTGTGTACTACCTGCCAGAATGTTTTAGGTTTTTATATTCATAAAACCTTATCCTAAGAATAGCAATATGGTTTGAAAATTAATTCAGTGATCAGTGACACTTACCTCTTAGAAAAGCCCTGATTTATGAATCAGAGGGACTAGATCAGAAGCTTACTCTGTCCCAAACTATCTTTGTAAACTTGGGGAAAAATCACTAAATCTGACTTTTCAACTACATGAAGGAAGTAATTTTTACTCACCCAACTTATGTCATCAGTTCAGTTCGCCAAATATTTGTCCATTATCATCTCTGCAAATTATGGGTTGTTGAGAAAATTTTTAAAAATCACAAAGTACTTGAAAAATTAAGTTACATTTATTGAACACTTAGTAACATGCCAGATACTATTGACATCACTTTTTAAGAATTACTTAATCTTCATAAGACTCTCCTTGCTAAGTAGATACTTTTATTGTCTGTATTTAACATAGAGGCTGAATAACTTGTCTAAGATCACGTAACTAGCAAAGGTCAGAACTATGTGCTTTGTAAGATATGTGTTATTTATAAGGATATGTCTCACATGAGGGTGTAAGTATCTTATACCAAGATGAGCATGAGGTAAATTCATTACAAAGTATGGAACAAACACATTGTATTAGTCTTGCATTGAGATAGAAATCTTTTTGTGTCATGATAATTACCTATAATTGTCATTAAAATGTGGTAATTATCTCCTGTGCTATAAGATGTCTGCTTTGCTAAGTTAAATTCATTCTCACTTACTGAGATACCTGAAGTTTCACAGAGGTCGTCACATTTCTCCTTGTTTATCTTACCCAATCTGCCAAACTTTTATCTCTTCTTTTTCTCCTAAAAAAAAAATCCAATTTATTTTCTAAGGAGGACATAATTACTTTTGCTTCTTTGCTATTTTTATCAAGTAGCTGACTGAGGACATTAATTTTTGATCTGTTGGTTTACTTCTATTTTAAGATATCCTTGTAGAAATTGGTTTTCAAGCATTTTTAACCATGACCCACAGTTAGAATTGTATTTTACATTGTGGCCTTATCCACTCACATACACACACACACAGTGTCAGAAAGTAACATTTTCCCTTAATAGGTGAATTCTCTTCTCTGTTTTTTATTATAAACTATTGTGATCTATTTGCTTTTAAGATGTTGGTCATGCCTCAATAAATGGATTTCATGATGCATTAATAGGTTATAACATAGTTTGAAAAATCCAGTTTTGTTTCTATAGATTTCTGGATCAGAACTCTTTTCAAAGGCAGTTGCAGACATGCACACAGCTTTTCTAGATGGTATAAATCTCAATTAATCAAAATGCTTAATGTGCACACTTTGGCAGCACATATACTAACCAAAATACTTAATCCCTCAATATTTATAATCTTCTTTGAATATCATTACTCTTGTTTTTCTTTATGTTTGATCCCTTAAAAGCAATTATGTTCTAAATGTCCAAAACACATATATGATTGGTGGAAAAAAAACTGAGATTTGAAGCTGGATAAAACTGGATGGAGCCAGTGTCCCTTTTACTAGACAAGCATGATCTTTGAATCCTCTGAAGTAGCTTTTCTTTTTCATCTGTTAGAGATAATAATATATCATAAAGTTGTCTTAGTGACTAGATAAGGAAATATGAAATGTCTGATTCAAAGTAGGATCATTTTAAATGACATCTATTATCACCAAATGCTGCCATCTCATTAGAAAACATGCTTGTCTTTAGTAATTTATTAGATTTTGCTAATGTATGATGCAGAAGAAATGTCCCTCTATACTGTTTCCTTCCATATTTGACTTTGTGGTTGATTAATTTATAGGTGACTAAACATTGAACTATAGTCATTTTCATTGCTCAGTTTGCAAACATTCCCATTAAGCTTATTTAAAATAAATATAATGACTGAGCAATACAATCTTAAAGTAATGTATGTTTTCAAAGTCACTTTACATCTCTTCCACAAGCCTCTGCAAGGGAATTATTCCTTTAATTCTAGAACCTCAATCATGAACATAATTGAGGGCTTCTTCACAACAGTAAGTTCAAATATTAGAACAAATACTTTAAACTAGCTTGGTCATTGAATTTATTGTTCTCCTTGCATTATGATACACATTTGACATTAGCTCCATGTGTGAAATAAATACTTTTCTGCCTTAACCTTTTCCTTAATTTTTAAGGGAATCATCTTCTTTGATTTAAGTGGTCTTGTGCATTTGTCCTCAATCTGATGTGTGTGTATTCTGGATTATGCAAACAATTCCCAGGGTGTACATGGCGGGGGGGGGGGGTGTGAGGATGTGAGAATGGCCACCATTTTTGGTATTCAGCTCTCTAACAATGTCTGCTTGAAGACCCATTTCTATCTGTTTGTTCTCTTTTATCACTTTCCTTTTTGTGATTGTCTTTCACAGTTTCAGAAGAAAGTCATATCTTACTTTCCCAGTGGAAATGTTAACATTTTATATTATTTGAGTGTAAATAAATCCCAGGGATCCAGACTAGAAAATTCTACATTCACATGGTTCCTGAGGGGAGAGTGTTTTGAGAACAAGGCAAAAAATAGATTCACTAAGAAATATTTGAAGAAGACAATATCTTATTTCATCTAAACGACAAACTTCTAGAAAGTCCCATCTCTTTATTTCTTAATGTATGCATATATGCATGTATGTATATATGTATCTGTCATCTACTCACCTTTTAATCTATCTGTATCTCTGTGTATCCTAGAATAAGAATTTACAGTACATAGAATTATAATTTGAATTGAAACACAAAGTCTGACTTTTTGAACACATAGAATATCCAATTTGTCTGACTGATTTTCCAGTTTTTGCATTTATAATATATAGTGGACATTTTCTAGAAATTTAATGTACTAATGTTGCCAGATTTTAAGGAAATAGTTTCCTGTTACTTGTCATTAAAAGACCCTGAGGCAGGGGGCTAATGATACAGTCATCATTTTTATTGTCTCTTGACCTAATATAAAGTATTTGTAAAGCTACACCATAGAACTTGCATCCTCTGTGGCTACTCACACTTAGAAAGAAAAGATGTCTATTTAAAAATGTAGGAGATAATAGTAGATCAAATTTTTTTATCTGTGTCTGCAAAATTGTTTAAAGTCTGTCTAGACCAGCATTGTCCAATAGAAATATGTAACCACATATAGAATTTTAAATTTTCTAGTAGCTACATTTTCAAGTGAAATTAACTTTAATGATATATTTTATTTAACCACAGTGTTATAATTTCATGTAATAAGAATAAAAATGTTGATGAAACATTTTACTATCATTTTCTTTTTATTTTAAATATTTGAAATCCAGGATGGTGTAACACTTAAAGAGCATCTCAATTCAGATGAGCCACATTTCTAGTACTTGATAGCCACACGTTTCCGGTGGCCACCGTATTGTACAGGGAAATGTTGTACATCACCACTAAGAGTCTGATTCTCTGCTTCAGGGAATATAGGAGCTAATAGTTGTTAGTGGTTGGTTGTAAGGAGAATAAACATCCCATTGTGAGGGAATCGCCTCATGTGAAGTTTTTGTAGAGTCTTCAAGGAAAAGGAAGAAGGGGATGCTCCCATCGGCAACCTGGAATTTCAGTTTTTCCTACCTTCCATGAACTACCCCATATCTTTAATTAGTTATTTTTAATTTTTTTTAACTTAAGTCAGCCTAAAAGTTTTCTGTTACCTTTCTTTCACTAAGGAACCCTGAGGCAAGGGACTAATGATTTAGTGCTCATTGTTACTGTCTCTTGACCTAGTATGAAGCATCTACTGAAACATTCAGCTTTCCTGTTTGCTAACACATTTTGCCATATCCTGCAAATTGATTATGTGCTCATTTCCTTTATCTTTATCAATATTGGGATGAGAGAGATCTAGCTCTTGAAAACACGTGGTGTTGTTGGATGCCTTTACTCTAACTTCTAGGATTTCTAATGGCCTTTAAGAAGTGGGTCTTCTAATTAAGCATAAATTAATAGTATAGTCAAAATAGCTTTCTTAATTAAATAGTTCTTCAGTATAATGTGCAGAACTAAGATAAAAATGTTGTGGAATAGGAATCTTTATGACTTTTTGGCCATTTCTTATTCTAATTTTAAAGGAATGCACTTTTATCCACTTTGGAGGACTGTTCATAAGAATAATACTGATGTCTTCAGGATGTCAGCAAATCTCACAACTGAGAAAATAAAATTCATTGGGAGATCAGTAATAAAAGATTAAATTAACTGAGCATAGAAGAATACAATTCAGAGAGAATAAAGACAGGCATATGAGGTCGACTTCCGTTTAGCTTATAGCTTCACTAATTTAACACAAGTCTTAAGTGTCAGATGAAGTAAAACCAGTCACCAGAAGAATGGAAATTGACTAAGGCTTAAAAAAAGGTTGGGCAACACTAGCCAAAAGCACATTTTCTTTAACTCCAGGACTATGAATACTTGTTATAAATATTTTACTTATTTATGTGAGAGAGAGAGAAGAAGAAGAAGAAGAAGAAGAAGAAGAAGAAGAAGAAGAAGAAGAAGAAGAAGAAGAAGAAGAAGAAGAAGAAGAAGAAGAAGAAGAAGAAGAAGAAGAAGAAGAAGAAGAAGAAGAAGAAGAAGGAGGGGGAGGAGGAGGAGGAGGAGGAGGAGGGAGAAGAAGATAGAATACGAAGCTTGCTCCATGCTGAGCTCAGAGCCAGACATGAGGTTTGATCCCACAACTAGGAGATCATGACCCAAGCCAAAACCAAAAGTCAGACACTTAACTGTGCCACACAGGTACCCCCAGGAGTATGAATACTTTATTTGTTCCTAAATTTGGCTCACATTTCCACCTCATGATTCAAAAAAATACTGTTTACTATAACTTAGGTATAACAATGAAGAATGTTAAGGGACAGGCATGTTTTGAAGTGTGTATATTTAAGGACTTACTCTGAATGTTCCTGACCTATTTATAAATAACTTCCTTATTATTCTGTATAGAGCGATACATGGATATTTCAAAAAGTTAGATTAGCACAAGAATACAATTCTTGTTTTGATCTGAGAGTCAGAAGCCCTGAATTCTTGTACAATTTATCTTGCATCCCTGAATCTCAGTTTCCTCTTCTTCAAAGCAAGAATAATTATCCTTGCCCTGCCGTGTCATTGGAGTGTTGGAGGATCATATACATAAGTCAATAAATAATATAGGACTCTGTACATTGCACGTTATCTTATAAATTAAACATCATGCATGTATATTATTTATGCTATCCCTATTCAAAGACAGTTTTAAGTGAATGACATCATCAAGTAGACAATAATACATATGTTGAGATATGTTGAGTAATTAATGATGTTTAAGTATAAGAATAATAACTAGCTCATAGTGGGTGCCCAGTTAACATTCGTTGTATAAGTAAAAGAAATAATAGACAAGAATAAGCAATGCATAGGGAATATGTGAGAAATTATTAGACATTTTGATCAAACATAGTCTAAAATTAGTGCACAATGAGTGGCAAATATTTTGGTGGAAGTTATATTGTTGTATAAATAAATGTTAACTCTATTTATGATACAGAGGTAGTATTTATACCTGCATATTATTTTCTCAAGCAGCATCATAAAACATACTTATTGGGTTTTTCATAGGTTCTGATAAAATTTTACAACATTTTACATTAATATATATGACACATATTTGGTGTCCGTTGAAGAGACATGATGGGAGTTAAATTTCATAGATGCCTGCCTCAGACTTAAATGTAGGTCACAAAGGACAACCTTTTCTAGTAGGGAATGATTCCAGGCAGGTCATGCCATTCTAATTATTAAAAATACATACATACATACAGTAGTAAGGATCTATTTTATAATGTGGTAAAATAATTAAATTGTGAATTATTCATATATTCACTACAACCATTAATGGTTTTTGTTTCAACTCGTAAAATAGACCCATTCAAGGCGCCTCCCATAAACTCTTCAGGCATTGGAATACTCCCTTGATTGCCACCCATAACACTATCATCAGGAGCTTTTCCATATTGTCACTGTTCCATCATTGCAGCTAGCCTTTTGCCACCTCATTTAGCCTGCCCACTTACAGGCGCTAGTTCTTTATGCCAATCGTCAGAGTTTTAGGACCCGTGCCAATCTTCAGTGCCAGGTCTGAGACCTCAGCCAGACATGGAAAGTGTCACTTTTCTGCAGACTGCAGCTGTCTTTTCTGCAAAAGGCAGACTCAAGACAAGGATTTGTATACAAGTGATATATTAAGAAAGTGCACCCAGCAAACTATTAAGGGAGTGGGGGAAGCAGGGAGGGAAAGAAGTTAAGCAAGGGCGGAATGTCAGGCAAAATCCAAGCTGCAGCCGAATCCCATGCCTCCCATGTATTATATCTCAGAGGTTATTCCAACTCAGCACAAGTGAGCTGCACTATCTTTCTTCCACATTCCATAATCATAGGCTAAGGATCAGCCCGGTCCTTCCGGGCTCATGTGTGGACATAACAGCTCCCATAGACTGAAGGAAGCCTCCAAAAGACGTATAGCTCTAGGTATTGAGAGGCAAATGAATATGGGATACAGCAAACAGATAACAGAAAGGGCAAGAAAGCTTTACAGGGATCTGGATGGAGCACTGACAGTCTCTGCTACAGTTGAGTGGGAGCTAATGGGAACAGCAGTTGAGGACAAATCAAAACCAGTATGGTAGTCCTATCAAGTCATGATTCAGAAAGAGCTTAAGAGTAAAGTGCAGATCTAGGTATAAAACAATAGGCTGGAAATGGGAAAACAACTAGAAGATTCCCCAAGCCAGGGAAGGTGGCAGTGTTTACCCATTTGTAGGGTATTCCATCCTTGGAAGTAGGGGAACTATCAGAGGTGCTGAACTTACCAATAAAATGTCTCCTTGTCAGATGGTTTATTTAGTTGAAATATTTTATTTAAGGGATGCCTGGGTGGTTCAGTGGTTGAGCATCTGCCTTTGGTTCAGGGCATGATCCCAGAGTCCCAGCGTCAAGTCCCACATCAGGCTCCCTCTCTGGAGCCTGTTTCTCTCTCTGCCTATATACGTCTCTGCCTCTCTCTCTGTCTCTGTCTCTTATGAATAAATAAATAAAATCTTTAAAAAAAGGAATATTTTATTTAAAACTACTCGATGCAGGCATAATGAATGGCTGCTTAAAAATTAATATCAATAAGTAAAAAATAAAAAGAAATCTTCTAAGATGTTAAAAGGGTTCTCCCTGGAACAACCACAGTTATCCCCCCCATTTTTGCTAACAAAAAAAATGTTAAATTTTAATAGGGTTATATCTTATAATAAATTTGAGAATAACAAATGAGTAAAGTGAAAAAGAAAAAAGAGCCATAAAATGATTGACATTATTGACCACTTCCTGCTTCTTGAATCTTTCTCTTCCCCTGGCTTCTTTATACTTTGATTACCTGAATTTTCCCCTTCCCAGTCTTTTCCTGGTATTCATCTTTTCTGCCATCTCCTTAAAATCTAATTTCTTCCATGTTCTGAATTTAAACATTTTTTCATTGTGTATTCTTCTCCTCTTCCTTCACATATCTATGTACAATGTCTACTGGATTCATGATAGCTCACTAGTATGCCTCAAAGTTGCTTAACTCTCTCTCACCCAGTGGTCATTATTTCTTCCATGGATTATCAATCAACTTCCCAACTAGTAAATATTTATCTCAGTTTCTTACTATCCCAAGTCTATCAATAAATCCAGTGTGAAATTTTATTCTAAAATGAAATATCTCCCTTCTTGTAAAATATTTAAGTAGATCTGTGTAGCTTCATGGATGAATCCACCACCAAACTGAACTTATCTCTCAAGGTGCATCCCTTAACACTGTACACCAGTGTATTACCAGAGCCTTTGAGTTGGGGGACATGATGCTCTCTATATTTCCACTCTATTTGCACCTCTCCTAACTCTTGACCTCATTTATTCCTGGTCATTATTTCAGCCTCAACTCATGTTTAGCTCTTATGGAACACTTTCCTGTTCTTCCACCTAGATTAATTTAGGATCCTATCTGCATACTGGTTCACCAGTTGTCATATTATAAATATCTGTTTACTCATCTGTTTTCCTTAGCTTCACACTTAATAACAAAGACCATATTTGAATCTTTGCATCCTTAACTCCTAGTATTGTAGCTGTCATGTCAGAGTCATTCAAATGCATATTTATTGAAAGAACTGAATAAATATTTCCAGGTAAAAATCTCACTGGTTTATTTACATGTTAGCTCTTCCTTGGAACTTCCCTGATTCTTCCATAAAAAAAAGGGGGGGGGAGGCAAAGTATGTAAAATACAAAATAGTTTTGTTTCATTTATTTTTTTTCACATGTTCTCCTATTGCTAACTGTTGGGTATCCCTAACACTTTAACCTCAATATTATAATTGTTTTTGAATGATATGCATAATCAGAGCTGTGCTACTTAGTAATTAAGCATAAATATTAAGTGATTCACATAAATAGTGACAATTAGTATACTTGATGCAGCCAAGTAAAGTCTTTTGGGAGTTGGCATAAAATAAGAAAATAGGAGACTGGACAAAGAATCCTTAATTAAAAGTACTCAGGATATACAGACTTATTTAGGATTAGGTTTGGCTGCCAGTGACAGAAAATCTCCAATGAGAGAGAATTAAACAAGATAGGATTTGGTCCATAACCCATGGTTGCTCTACTCTAGGAATTCCACAAGGACTTAGGCTAATTACTACTCTACTATTCCCAGAGTGGGGCCCTTGCTCTCAAGTTCCAGAATTGTGTCTCAGGCTCCAGCATGGTGTTTCACACATTCCAGGAAGCAGGTTGGGGAAAGTGATAAAGAAGAAAGAGGGCAGAGGACAAGGACAAATGTGAGCTATTTTCTAAGAAAAATTCTTAGAATCTGCTACAACACACACACACACACACACACACACACACACACACACACACATTTTTACCGTAATTTAACAACATGATCATACTCAGCTGCATGAGAGATGGAAAGTACAGTCTTTATTTTAGGGTAACTTGGTACCAGCTAGAAATGCTACTGTCTTGGAAGAAGGGGTGATAGGATGTTTGGGGAAGGGATGACAATCCCTATTACAAAATTAATATGTTAGGCAGTAATCTAAGCTCCTTTTATGTATCATTTCACTTCATCTTCCCACTAACTGCATGAAGTAGTTGTTATGACAATGTCTAATTTATATGTGCAAAAGCAAAATTGGAGAACTTAAATGACTTGTCTAAATTTGAAGGAAGGATGTGTGTCTGTTGAAGAATACTTATAACAGGATGGTTGGATGATGTTATGGTGATGGTTCTATTGCTGCTGTAACAAATTACCATAAACTTGTGGCTTAGAACAACTCATAGTTCTTACCTTACAGTTCTTTGGGTCAAAAGTGCTGAAGAGATCTCACTACAATAAAATTAAGGTGTCAGAAAGCTATATTTCTTTCTGGAAGCTCTAGGGAAGAATGTTTCCTGTTGATTTGTGTTGTTGGAAGATTTCAATTCCTTGTGGTTGTAGGTTCAAGGTGCCCAGTTTTTTGCTGATTCTCAGCTAAGAGACATTCCCAGCTGCCTCCCTCCATCTTCAAATTTGGTAAAGGCAGTCTAGTCCTTCTGAAATCACATTTCTCTGGCACACTCTTCTGCCTTCTTCCTATACTTTTAAGGACTTATGGGATTAGATTGGGCCCACCTGAGTAATCTAGGATAAATTTTCTATCTCAGAGTACTTAACCTTAATCGCATCTGCAAGTCTCTTTTTAACATGTAAAGAAATTAATTCACAAATTTCCTGGTTCAAGACATGGATGCCTTTGGGAGGCCATTATTCTGTCTACCTCAGGTGGAAATGAGGAAAACCAATGACATTGGAGAGCAGAGGGCTTTTAAAGGCTTTTAAAGGACGGTGTCTTCATCCAGTAAAAGAGAGCTACTCTAATTAGTATTCAAGATATAGGAAAAGTGAAAAAGGCAAATTTTGAAATTTTTGATTTGTGCCCTAGTCTTTCACTTTTTTCTTCCCAGAGTGAGATATATATATATATATATACAAGATTTATCTTTTTAAGATTTTTATTTATTTTTATTTTATATATATTTTATATAAAAAGATAAATCTTTATCTTTTATCTTTCTTTTTTATATTTTTATTTTTATCTTTTATCCTTATTTTTATTTTAAAAATATATATAAAGATTTATCTTTTAAGATTTTTATTTATTTTTATTTTTAATTCTTATTTATTTATTTATTTATTTATTTGAGAGGAACCACACAAGCAGGGAAGGAGGCAGAGGGAGGGGAAAAACAGGCTCCTTGCTGAGCAGAGAGCCTGATGTGGAGCTCAATTCCAGAACCCTTGGATCATGACCTGAGCTGAAGGCAGATGCTTAACTGAAAATGACGAGGCTACCCAGGTGGCCCATGGATAGAATTAAATATCATTAGTTGTTCTAAAATTCCGTACCATTCCTGTTTCATACCTTTCACTCTCTAATCCCTAACAAGGGATTGTAGAAGGATTATAAAATACAGGGAATAGAAACATTCATGTACATCTTCAGTTGTTAGTGTAGAAAAGTGTAGTGGGCATCCAGTTGAGGTAATTTTGAGACATAGTATTTTATTCAAGCAGGGGATTCCTTACCTGCTTTTGAAACTCCTCATCTAAACATCATGGTTTTTAATGGTAAAAAACATGAGCAAAAAGGAAGAGCACAGTCAACTAGAAAATAAGTAAAGAAGAATCTTTTGTTGAAAAGATTAAAAATCTTCAAAAAAAAAATCTTCAAACTAAGCCACATATTTCTTACATCTATTAATTAAAGGGCCAGCCCTTTAATCATCATTGACCTCAGTGAGAGTTCTAGAATGAGCAGTGTTCTTCCATAATAATGAGAAAGGGATGGATGGTTATGAGTGAACATGGAAACCTGTCTAATACATAACAAATATTTAATAAGTATTTGTTGTTGAACGGCTTGTGTAAATATCTATCTGTGTAAGCAGATATTTTTTGCAATTTTATATTATCGAAATCATCTAAATGCAATAATATAATGAATTTTAAAAACATTTCTTATTTAAGTAAACTAATTTTTAAATAGATATTTATAATTTACTATATGCAAGACACCGTACTGGCTTTAAAAATACTTAACCTGTGTTTAGTCATAGCTTATGAATTATAACTTTTTAAACAAGTCTTAATATAATATAGTTCTTAAGAACATATCTCTTTTTCATTGTTTAACTTGTAACTCTTTAAAATCTGTTTTTCTTGTTATAACCATTATTTTTCTGATGTATGTTTTGTAAATGAAGGAATGAAGAAGTATAAAGAAACAGAACTTAAAATCTCTCTTCTTTGGATAGATTATATATTTGTTCTAGGAAGCATTATATTTCTCTTATTCTTAAAATAACATATGAATAACTAATTGTTCTGTCACTTGCATTTTATTTAATTCCATAATTACATGACTGATAATCTAGACTGAAGTTTTACTAAAGTTAGGTGTAGATTTATCTTAACATCCTGAAAACTAAAGCAACACACAGCTTTTTGTTTTTACAAAAGAAGTTAATATTTCCACTAACAATGATTGACTTTCAGTATTTTACTTTCTCTTGAAGATCAAGCATTCACTTATTGCACAGTTTAGAATAAAAAATAAATGTTTATTTTACTTCCTTTCTATAATTTCTTATTTTTTAATTTTTTTTAATTTTTATTTATTTATGATAGTCACAGAGAGAGAGAGAGGAGAGAGAGAGAGAGGCAGAGACACAGGCAGAGGGAGAAGCAGGCTCCATGCACTGGGAGCCCGATGTGGGATTCGACCCCGGGTCTCCAGGATCGCGCCCTGGGCCAAAGGCAGGCGCCAAACCGCTGCGCCACCCAGGGATCCCCCCTTTCTATAATTTCTATCCTTAATGCTAACATTTCCTCCTATTCTACTATATACATATAAAAGATGCCTATGTATATACAGATATTTGTTCTATATAATGGTGTAATGAATCACAGATCAGCACCAAAAACTTATCTTGGGTGTATATTTTCTCAAGAGGAAAATAAAAATAATACTGCCTTTCTCATAGGGCTCTGAAAGGTTTATAGGAGGTAATACATGCTGCACACCTAGAATAGAGTCTGGAATAAAGGATATGTTTATTAAATGTTAGTAATAATATTACTACTGCTACTACTACAACTAGTATTACCACCATCACCACACCGCACCACTCTATTCGGAGTGTGCTGAGGCATAATGGCTCCACCACCCGTGTTTGTGCTTAGCTTCCTGCTGTGCAGATAACACATGCTCTCACACACTTCAGAACTTGGAATATCCTTGCAGAGACTCCCTGCTGATAGTAGTCATCAGAAGCCATCAGCAGATGTTTCTAAGAATTCAGAATAGACTTCTGCCAAGAGAGACTGAAAAAGGAACTGGAAAGAGCTGTGAGCTTTTGCTTTCTGCCCCTGAGATATTTTACCGCAGAGTAGAAGGTTATCTTAATGACAACCTCAGAGTTATAAGAATCACAGGAACTATCCTGGGACATTGATAGTTTCCTGCTCCAGCTGCCCAGCACCTCGGCAACTGCTCCAGCTAGCTAGTGAGGAGACACAGGGAATGCAGTATTGTTCCTGTGTGTCCAGTACTTGCTCTTCTTAGCACTGTAGGTTGTTTGGCTTCTGAAAGCCTTTCATCAGTGTGGAGGAGAGTCACTTGGAGGATCTGATTATTTTCATACAACCAGAGTTGCATAGGATGCACACATCATCGAAGTGCACAATTCTGTGTAATCTCTTGCCTCTCCCTTGCATATCTTGCTTGAATTTTGGCTTCCTCTTGACCTAACAGTGGAACCAATCACACTGCATGATACCAGGGGAAAAGACAGAAGGAAGGGAGCAAAATCTTCACATATGGATGTGGCAACTGTCGTCGTTGTCTTCTTCTCCTTCTCCTTCTCCTCCTCCTTCCTTCTTCTTTTTCCTTCTTCCTTCTCTTTTCTTTTAGGACCTCTTCCATATCCTCTTGATAGAGTCTCAGACCGTGATGATCTCTATCATACAAGAGCAACCATATTAGATGTCATATACCGTGGAGTAGCCAGATGAACACCAACATTATAAATTCTAAACTTGTCCCAGGGAATCCTACAGTTTTGCTGATTAGAAAGCTGGTCTACAATAGAGTCAATAAAAAAAGGACTAATTTCCTGCCTTTAGGAAGCCTCCAGCTAGGGATTTTGGCAGAAAATAGAAGAGTAAACACAGAAATTAACAGTCACTACTTGAAAGAAACACTCCGAGTGGAATAAAAGTGAGCCTGCTTAGAATTGTTAGTGAAGACAGGGTAGATTCAAGCCAGTATTGAAGGAAGACAAGAGACCTAGCAATGCAAAGAGGAGAGTGTCTGGGGCAGAATTAAACTTGCTTGCAAAGGTCCATGAAGACCTGCTGTCTCCTAGAAGTAAAAAGATAACCTGTGGCATAGTGGGTAAGAGGATAGTTGAAGAAATAGAGGCTGTAGGGCTGAATAAGATCCAGATCATACAGAGCATTTGGGGATGTATCCAAAAATGTGATGAGAAATATGACCTAACCAATTGTTCTCTTCATTCTGATTTATCTCAAATGTCATCTTCTCTCCTCCATCACTCTCTGTCTCCATGCTTCCTCTTTATAGCACTTCCTAGCACTTAGGAATATTGAAGATCTTATATAGCCTTATATTATATAATCCTTTTCTATCTTTCATGTATTTCCCCAATGAAAAGAGGAAAGTTTGTCTATATCCCCAACACTAGAATAGGATGTGGTAAAGAGAAGGTTCTAAATAGATATTTATAGAACGCATCAGATAAGTTTAGAGTGTTTAGTAGAACACTTACATTACTTTATTTGTGTTTCAATATAACATCTAACATTTGTTAGAAGCATGTTAATTGAAGTGCAATTCTCAAAAGAGGAAAGAATAGTATATCTGCCTCTCCTCACTTTTATTCTAACCATTTGCCACAAAGAGTATTTTTTTTAAACTCTCAACACTTTATTGAACTTTCAACAACAAACAGGGGCTCAGACCTTAGGGTGCGCACCTTCCCCGGGGGAGGGGGACCATCCTGTCCTTTAGGACAAACCCGAAGTCACATGGAGGTACAGGTACTAGAGTCCCCCAGCTTGGAACCTGGGCAGACCCCAAGTGTGGGCACATTTCCTGAAGTTGGGGCCTGAGAGGCAGTTCTGAGGCCAGCAGACCTGACCTGGACCTGCAGCTTAGGGGTTCTTCTGCTGGGTCCCAGCAGGTCAGCCGGACCCAGGCCTCTGGCCCACTGGTCTAGATGACTGACTGCTGGAGACCCATCATGTGGAACAGCCTGCCTCCTAGTGTGGGTGAGGGGTGGCCCAGTGGCCAGGAATCTTTCTCCCTGGATGACTGTGGCAACCAATGGATTCAGTTGCAAATAATTCCTATTGCACCTTAATTTCTTGGACTTTGACCTAAATTGCTTACTTCGGAAGATGGCTTGGGAAGTAAACAAGGTTTTCTATTGATATTAACTGATAAAAATCCATTAATCAGTGACAAGAAGAAATTAAGTAAACAAAAAGTTGACAACAAGACTATGAATTGAGAAGCTAATATCTAGCATACTTTCTCTTTGGTGTCATAAGAAAAATTCTAACTGAGAACAAGAATTAGAATCCATTCTGTGACTCATTATGTATGCGTATGGTATCTGATTTTTCACTACCATTTTTGTGTATTTAGTCATTTTTACATAATATAATTTTTAAATAAAGCTTTAAGTCAAATGTCATCTATAAAAATATATATAGATAGAGGAATAGAAAGATAGGTACTCTAGGTCAAGTTGACCTCATTATTAATGAGGGGCAAAATCAGTAAAATAGCCTTTCTTACAAAATTCATTTCAATGAGCCTCATTTATATTTGTTTAAAAAAAATTTTATATGTACAACCTAACATATACAAATTTAAGATAAATACTCTCCTAAAACTAATAACATTATCTATGTCTTTCTTCAAATTTCTTAAATTGAAGTTAATCATTTATATGTATTATAAAATTTGTATCCTCCAGTAGCTAAGCATAAATAAATGACAGAAGAGAACCAACACATTTGTATGTGGTGTTATAGATTTAATATTTGATGCATTTTTTCATTTTTATATAGCTTCTTCCCTTCATGAAACATTTGTAGTGCCATATTTAATCTGTTATTGTTATGTACCAGCAAACCCCTAAAGGGGAAGAACAGTGTATAGATACAAAAGGCATAAAAAAAAAAAAAGCTTTTATCTTCCATCAATATATTCCTGTGTCTCCAGATCCCCCCCGCCCTTAACTGATGCTGATCCCAAAGTGGGTGAAACTAAAGAATTCCTTAATCTGGCATTGAAAAGTGGCACTGAATAGTTTAGTCCAGAGTTGTAGAATATATATTCTATAATAAAATATCCAAGTATAATAGCACACTGTATAATTTTTCTGGAATATGAGAGATTAGTCCTTTGCTCTCAAATGAAATTACTTTGAAAGGAAAGAATGTTGTATTTGTATGTGTCATATATAAGACTTGTATAGCTTAAAATATTTACCTGTTTCATAAATTCATGTATATTTACCTTTGTATAGCTCCTTTTTACAAAGATAAGCAAACTCAAATCATTACTAAATAAACAGTTGTTGAATGTTAATTTTCCATATATGCACATAATACTTATACAATACATATCACAAAAAACAATCAAATTTTAGGATTATTCTAAAATACATATTTTTTAAACAAATGTACTGCATATTCTGCTTTGTCTAAATTAGACTTTATACCCAATAAAATGTGATTAAAGAGTCCTGTGAAACATAGCTTTAAAAAAAAAAGATTTATTTATTTGAGAGGGGGGAAAAGAGAGAGAGAGCATGCAGGGGGAGAGACAGAGAGAAAGGGAGATTTCAAGCAGACTCCCACACAGCCCAGAGCCCCATGCAGGGCTTTTGGCAGGGCTCAGTTCCACGACCAACCCTGAGACCATGACCCCAGCAGAAACCAAGAGTGCCATGCTTAACTAACTGAGCTACCCAGGCACCCCAAAAGCATAGAGTTTTGAGTTGGCTTTTGACTAGTACTTCTTTTTCTTTAAAGTTTATTTATTTATTTTAGTAATCTCTATCCCCAACATGGTGCTCAAACTCATGACCCCAAGATCAAGAATTGCTGCTCTTCAGACTGAGCCAGCCAGGCACCCCATTGAATAGTGCCTTTATTTGTATAAAAAGAAAGGGGAAATTTACTATAATAATTTTTATTTGGGATAAAGAAATCCAGATTGAATCTATTCTACTCAACACCTACTTTCACACCCATGTTTAGGTTGATGTCTCTAACGCTGCCCTGCTCTTCTTCAAATTCAGATTGTTCCTCCTGCCAAACAGAACAAATGGAAAGCGATCACAATCCTGTTGACACTGTACTCAAAATTCACTACTTTCTGCTCCTCATTTAAAAGATAAAGTTCAAAGTCCATATGCAACATGATGGAGTCCCTACTTCCATCTTTAGCCTTCTTTCTCATCACTTTATGTTTCACAGTTTATATTACAGAAAGAACAACAAAAAATATATTTTCTATTGTGACACTTTCATGCTCTCCCCTAGAAAGTTCTTACCCAATTCTCACCTTTATTTTGTACTTCCTTGGGATTCATTCTTTGAGGAAATCTTTCCATTTCATGGTCCAGTTGGATTGGATGGCTCTTCTCCTGGCTCCCATGTGACCCTTTGTGTCCATATCCCAAAGCACATAAGATGGGGTATAATATTTATCTTGTTTCTATCTTGTCTCTCTCCACTGGACCGTGATCACCAAGATCTGGAAAGTATATGAAAAAAGAAGTGCTTTAATTAATAAAATTAAAATTAATAACTTGGCATTGCATACCTTCAACATAATTAACTTTTGCGTATTTTATACATATGCATATATTATGCATTCTGGATTTCCTCGTGTGGTAGCAAAAATACTTGTTGATATCTGAGTGAATTATTGTCATTTTGAAACAAACATAATGGAGAAAAGCTGCTTCTGGGAAAGATAAATTCTTAGCAGCATAGAGTTTGGGGAAGTCGCTTTTTTCTTTGAATCACTGTGAGGTTTTCAAAAAAAGAACTTTACTTTCAAGATCATGGTGAATAGATGTGAACATCTGTTTTATGATGATGAACTTATCATGGCTAATAATAACTGCCATTTATGAGGGCATACTCTGTATCATGCACAGTATGTGTTTTTTACTAACTTTGTATAATGTAATGCCTATTTCAACTTAAGGAAGTATGAATTATGAACACTGTTTTAGAGAAATTCAGAGAATTTCATCAAATACTATAACACTCTGTGACAAAGATGAGATTTAAACTTTGCATTGCCCATGTCCTTAGCTCCATCACCCTGTCTCACTAATGAGTATAGCTTGGTAATTAATATTAAAGCATCATTAATTTATTTAATTTAAACATCATCAAAGATTCATTTGAATGTTATGCTAATTATGTTGGTACAAAATGTTTTACACAACGGTCATCAGCTACAGAAATGCTGAAAAATGAAATTTCATCAGCTTTCAGATTTCTGTTGATGCATAAGAAATACAGATTTTACCACGGATGATAAAATAGCTGCAACCAATCTATGCTTCCTATACTTTTTCCCAAGGAATTGACATAATATTTATTAGTTCTTAGTTTTCAGAACTTATCTCCCCTTGCTATCACTATTTAAGACATATGACATATGCCCCACATCAAAGAACATATTTACAAACTGTCTTATTATGTAACAGGTATTGGCAGACAGTATTTTCTAAATTGCAGGCTTTTACTATGCAAATGCAAAATGCTGTGATGTTTAAGCATATAGATTGTGATATCAGGCCAACCTGCTTCTGACTTTTGGGAGGGTTTTTCTATTGGATGCCACTGCTCTAGGACTTCAGTGCCATTCTGTATTATAATCACTATTGCTCCTCAAACTGGATGTTTCTATGTCTTTTGCAACCCTCTACCAGAATAGTTGGGGAAGCATAGATCTCATGCCTATACTCCAAGTGCGATAAGTGAGAGCAGAATAGACTATCTAACCTTATTGGGAACTATGTTCTGCTTTCTACCAAGATTCTTAACTCTTCAAACACAAGGTGGATATTCAAGTGCTATGTGGCCAAATTAATGTGTCAATATACAGTACAGAAACTTTTAGGGTTAAAATAAACCAGTACTTATATAGTACTGAGCCTAGTGACTCACACAATATAAATATTTGCTAATTTTTTTAATTTAATAAGTAATGGATATGAAGCATATAATTTAGTGGGAATTCTACATGACTTCATTAAATGTAATAATGCGGGAGTCAGATTTTTAAATCCTTTGTAAATGATACTGAGAATAAAAATTATGAGACATAGGTTATATACAACTTCTATCAACGTACCTCATGAAAACCTATATCTTAAGCTTTATGGCAAATGGAGCTATTAAGTATTTAGTATCTATGCTGTTTACCGATTTCTAACTTCTGGAAAGCAATGTTAAAATGGCTGAGATTATTCTTAATCGACTACATGAGTAGCTTAAAAGTTTTTAACATAACTCTCAATAAGCAGCACTATGTAAGCTATTTGGAATCATTACTCTACAAATGGAATTCAAGAGAGTGGCTTATTTGGTTAAAAAAATCAAGACACTTATAGATCATTTCTGTGTTTCAGGGGCATGTTTTATTAACACAACTTTTTTTCAGCAGTTCGATGAACTAAGTGCACTTTTCTTTTCCCACCCACAAATAACTAGGAACAAAAGAGAGGCAAATGTATAACATTTCTTTCTCTACAAATATGCATTGTATTCTTCCAATTTCCCTAATAAATGTTTCAGCCCAATACCAACTAAACATGTAGGGAAAGTGTTCATGTTACTTTGATGAGTATTTGTTTATTTTTTTAGATTAACTTTGCATTTTATTTCCACATTAAACAAAAATAAAGGGATAAAAATGGCTACTTGGTCAACTCCATGTTAAAGGAGAATTCATAAAAAGAAAATTTCACATCAGACTCCCGCTGTTACTTAATATATTCTTGTGTAAACAAAGGTTTTTTTTCTAAATAATCTTTATACCTTCCAATCTTTTTTCTTTTAGAAATATATCAATGTACTATTTTTGAGTTTTACTATGTTTTATTTATATTAATGTGTGCAGATTTTACTTCTAAATATTTATTCCAGTAATAATACATCTACATGAATCAAATTAAAATGAATATGTCCTACATATTCAGTCAGACTATTCCATCTTCTCAGAGTTTGAGTGTCATTGAAACTGTTCAAGAATTACAAGTGTCTAAAATTTCAAGTGACAGCTCAGTGGTTAAGTGCTTGTCTGAAAGTATATGGACTAGTTAATAATTAATTCATCACTTAATTTAAATGAAGTAGGGTTCTCATTGTTACATATATACATGCATGAATCTCAGTTATAATTCAGACAAAAAAATCTACTATTAAATGGGTGTCTAAATCCTTTAGGACATGATTATACAATAATGACTGTCAAGGGATTGGCATAGAATTAGCAAGCAAACTATCAGTCATTTATTCGAGATCTAATTTGTCTCTACTAGCTGATTAGACTTTTAAAGTCATAAAAAGGAGGCATTCCCTAATTTCAAATTCAATATATTTAAAATGGCTTGCTATAAGGTAGATCATGAGATTTCTTCTTTTGATAAGATGACAGGTGAGGTACTCTTAGAGGTCCTCCTACTGCAAAACAAGAAATATTTTTTAGTGCATTTCTGGTTTACAAGAAAGCAAAGAAAATCTACAAGGCTATGCATAGATACTGCACAAACACACATAAATATATACACACATAATGAAAAGAACACAAGCTAAAATGAAAACAGGAGATGAAATGGGAAGAAAGCTTGGTTTTCCTTAGAGTAGATGGCAATAAATCTCTGGAATGAGAAGACTAAGACTGGGGCCTAGTCTCTTTGGATCAATGGGTGAAGAAACTAAACTTGAAATTTAGCATTTAGTTAAAACCCTTAGATGCTGTTAAAATGGCACCAGCTTGGTAGTAACTCTTGGATCCAATTAGCATAAAATGAATAAAATATACTCAATTTAGGGCCTAACGATTCTCAAAGCTTAAGCTCAAATAAATATGGTTTTACTATTAAATATAACTAAACACATAGGGAAGCAAGCTATTATGAATGAGTCACTAGAAATAACAAACTGAGATTTTTTGGGAAATGAGGGCATTTGAAAACCTTCCAGTATGTGGTAGAATTTAGAAAGTCACATGCATGTGCAGGACAAGGCACATGTTCAGAAAAGACCTGAGAAGACCTTAAGCTTTCACTACTAGTTGATCTATAAGCTCAGTGTAAGCATCAAGTGAAGGCTAAGGAGAACTGTGAGTGGTCTGGCTAAGTGTTAAAAGAGTATACCAGCACTGAGCTATTCTCAAAGACTGGAGGAGGTGTTGCTATGGTCTGAATGTCCGTGTCCACTCAAAATTCATGTGATGAAGTCTTAATGCCCAATATGATGATATTAGGAGGTGGGCCTTTGGGAAATGCTTAGGTCCAGAAAAATAAAAATAAAAAAATAAAATATAAAAAATAAAATAAATAATAAACAATATATATATTTTTAAAAAACAGGATTTCCATGGAAGAGAAAGCTTGCTTTCACCAGACACAGAACCAGCCAGCATCTTGATCATAGACTTCCCAGCCTCAAGAACTGTGATAAATTTCTATTGTTTATAAGCCATCCAGTTTATGGTATTTTGTTATAGCAGCACAAACATACTTAAAATGATTATTTTTTAAGCTCCCTGTATTAAAAAAAAAAAAAAAACAATTCCAGACAAAATATTGTATGAACACAAGTTAAACTTTCAACAATCAAGAAGAGCAAACTCTAGAGAAGGGAGAGAATCTGATTTCCAGAATTACTGCAGTATAATAATCAAATGTCCAGTTGCAGCAACAACGAAATAATCACAAAGCATATAAAGAAGCAGGAAAGTAGGACCATTCTAAGGAACAAAACGACCTGACAGAAACCATCCCTAAATAACTCATTGAACGTATTAAACAAAGATATATAACAACTATTTAATTATGCTCAAAGAATGTGGACAAAGGGGACGCCTGGCTGGCTCAGCGGTTGGGGGTCTGCCTTCGGCTCAGGGCGTGATCCCGGGGTCCCAGGATCAAGTTCCGCAGCGGGCTCCCCGCAGGGGCCTGCCTCCTGTGTCTCTGCCTCTCTCTGTGTGTCTCTCATGAATAAATAAATAAAATCTTTTTTAAAAAAGTGGACAAAGAATTAAAGGGAACCATAAAAATCATATATGAATAAAATGAGAATATCAGTAAGGATATGTAAATTATAGAAAGAATCCAAATAGAAATTTGGGGATTTTAAAATACAATATCTGAAACAAAAAACAATATCTGAAACAAAAAACCCACTGGAGACGTTAAAAGCAGATTTGATTGGGCAGAAGACAGAATTAATAAACTTGAACAATTTGGGGCAGCCCAGGTGGCTCAGTGGTTTGGCGTCGCCTTCAGCCCAGGGCGTAGTCCTGGAGACCCAGGATCTAGTCCCACATCAGGCTTCCTGCATGGAGCCTGCTTCTCCCTCTGCCTGTGTCTCTGCTTCTCTCTGTCTCTCATGAATAAATAAATAAAATCTTAAAAAAATAAATAAACTTGAACAATTTTTGAACAATTGAAATCATCCAGGTGAAAAATAAAAGGGAAAAAAGAATGAAAAATAATAAAAGGAGCATAAGAGACCTGTAGGATATGAACAAGTGAGCCAAACAAATGTATTATGAGAGTCCCATAGAGAAGGATGTAGAAGGAATATCTGAAGAAATAATGGTCAAAAATTTCCCAAATTTGAGAATACACGAATCTACACATCCAAGAAGCTCAGGAAACTCTAAGATAAACTCAAAGATGAACTCTAAGAGTTTGATACATGGACTTATCATAGTCAAGTTACTAAAAGGTATAGACAGGGAGAATCTTCAAAGCATTAGGAGAGAAGTCACTGGTCATGAGCAAGAAATTTTAAAAATATTAGCAGCTGATTTTTAATAAGAAAAAGACATGGAAATCAGAAAATAGTAGGATGACATAAAGGATGAAAGAACAAACAATGCCAAGTAAGAATTTTTTATCTATCGAAGTTCTCCTTTAAGAATGAAGGTGGAAAAAAAAAAAAAAAAGAATGAAGGTGAAACCGGGACCCCTGGGGGGGCTCACTGGTTGAGCGTGTGCCTTTGGCTCAGGGCATCAGGATCTAGTACCATATCCGGCTCCCTGCATGGAGCCTACTTCTCCCTCTGCCTATGTCTCTGCCTCTCTCTGTGTGTCTCTCATGATAAATAATTAAAGTCTTAAAAAAAAAAAATGAAGGTGAAATCAAGATTCCCCAGGTAAACAAAAGCTAAAAAGCTCAGAAATAAATCCATCAATCAATTCATGTTTGATAAAAGTACCAAGACCATTCAATGGGGAAAAAATCATTGCTTCAACAAACGGTGACTGAAAAATTGGACGGCCACATACAAAAGAATGAAATTGGATCTTAATTTACACTACATACAAGCAAATAATTCAAAATGGATAAAGACCTCTATTTAAGGGCTTACACTATAAAATCCCTAGGAGGAATCATAGAGGAAATTTTTCCAAATAGATTTGACAATGGTTTCTTAAATATGACACCAAAAGCATAAACAACACATACAACAAAAGATAAATTGCATTTTGTTACACTAAAAACTTTGACGCATCAAAGAACACTACCATAAGGATGAAAAGACGCCCACACATGGGAGAAAATATTTTCAAATCATATATGTGTTAAGAAATTAATACTAAGAGTGTAGAAAGAGGTCTTACAACTCAGCAACAATAAAACAAACAACCTAATTTAAAAATGGGTAAAAGACTTGAATAGCCAATTCTCCAAAGAAGATATGCAAATTGCTAATAAATACATGAAAAGATGTTCAATAGTATTAGTCATTAGAGAAATGCAATCAAACCACAATAATAAGCCATTTCACAATTACTGGGATGACTATAATAAAAACCAAATAGAAATGAGCAACACACCTACTAGGATGACTACAATAAAAACAAAACAAAAAATAACAGCTGGTGAGAATATGGAAAAACTGGAACTCTCATGTGTTGCTGGTGGGAATTTAAAATGTTGCAGCAACTCTGGAAAACATTCTGGCAGTTCTCAAAATGCTAAACAGAATTAATGTGTGACATTAATGTGTGATGCATGCTCAAAGTAATTGAAAACAAAGATTCAAAACATTTACTTGTATATCCATCTTCGTAGTAGCAGTATTCACAATAGGCAAAATATAGACACATCCCAAGTGTCTATCAACAGAGTGATGGTTAAACAAAATGAGATATATATATAAAATGGAAAATTATTCACCCATAAAAAGGAACACATTTGCTACAATATAGATGAACCTGAGAGATCTTATGCTAAATGAAATAGGTCAGACACAAAAGGAAAAATATTGTATAATTTTACTTACATAAAATAGTTATAATAGGCAAATTTGTAGAGATAGATAACATGTTAGAAGTTAATCAAGGGTAACTTTGGAAGACAGTGGTAATGGTTGCACAACATTGTGAGCATAATGTTACCAAATTGTATACTTAAACAATGGTTAAAAGCACAAATTTTCTTTTATATATATTACCACAATAAAAAATAATAAACAAAAATAGAGAAAATACATTTAAATAATATTAGAAATAGAAACAAGAAAAAAAGTACAGACAGGCCTAGCATAGTTTGAAAGAAAGTGAATAACTATATGACAATTAATTTGAAAAGATTCTCAGTGTTGAAATGTTTCTGGGAAAATTAAACTTACTTAAATTGACTCAAGAGAAAACAAACAAACAAACCTGAAAGACCTGAATAATTCTAGAAATAAAAAATAAATTAGACCAGCAGTAAAAGCTTAACTACTGCTCCCCAGAAAGATGCTTAGATGTTCTTCAGGATAGTTCTCTCTTTTTTTTTAACCGATTTTGTTTATTTATTTGAGAGAGCATGAGTGGGGACAGGGGCAGAGGGAGGAGAAGCAGACTTCCTGGTCATCAGAAAGCCTGACCCCGGGATCATTGCTGAGCTGAAGGCAGGCGCTTCACCATCTGAGCCACTCAACTGCCCCTTACAGGATAGTTCTATCCAACTTTCAAAAATGATGATTCTCAATCTTACAGAAGTTCTTTCATAGTAGAAATGAAAGTATGCATGTGTCAATTTATTTGATGAAAGATGTTGATATGAAATCAGCAAGGAAAACTAGAGTAGAAAACTTCCTTGTCTTCATAAGATATATTTACCTCAATAATATTCTTAATGGTAAAATATTAGAAGCATTATCTTTTAAATGAAACACAACTTAATGAGGCCAATTATAACCTATTCTATAAACATTATACCAGAGATCCAAGGCAGAGAAAGACAATTATCATATGGTTTCACTCATATGAGGAATATAAGAAACAGCACAGAGGATCTTAGGGGAAGAAAGGAAAAAAAATGGAATGGGAAAAAATCAGAGAGGGAGATAAACATGAGACTCTTAACTATGGGAAAGAAACTGAGGGTTGCTGGAGGGGAGGGATTGGGGGGGAATGGGGTAACTGGGTGATGGGCATTAAGGAGGGCACGTGATATGATGAGCACTGGGTATTCTATGAAACTGATGAATTACTGAACTCTACATCTGCAACAATGATGTTCTCTGTATGCTGGCTAAATGAATTTAAATTTCAAAAAAAAAAAAATGTAAAGATAAAAGGAATAAAAAATAATACAAGAACCTGGATGGCACAGTTGGTTAAGCCTCCAATTCTTGGTTTTGGCTCAGGTCCTGATTGAGCCCCACTTTGGACTTCACATGGCATCTGCGTCTATCCCTCTGCCCCTCCCCTCCTATCATACTCTCTCTATATATATAATAAATAAATAAATATTTAAAAAACAGAAGAATACACAAGAACTTAAATTGTCATTTATAGAAGATATACTTGTTATGGACAAAACTATAAATAATTTACAAATATAATAAATAGGGAACAATAGGAAAGTCTTATGAAATCACCTAAATATGAGCTCAATAAGCAAAAATAATTTTCATTTCTATATACAAACAATGAATAGGTGAAAATATAAAGATATATACCATTTAAAATAAGAAAAAAAAAGGGACCCCAGGGTAGCTCAGCTGTTGAGCATCTGCTTTTGGCTCAGAGTGTGATCCCGGAGTTCCAAGATGGAGTCCCACATCTGGCTTCCTGCATGGAGCCTGCTTCCCCCTCTTCCTATGTCTTTGCTTCTCTTTCTCTCTCTTTCTGTGTGTCTCTAATGAATAAATAAATAAAATCTTAAAAAAATAATAACAAAAAATAGGGCACATGAGTGGTTCAGTAGAATAAGCTGCCAACTCTTGATTTCAGTTGAGGTCATGATCTCAGATGGTAAGACTTGAGCCCCCACGTCATGCTCTGTGCTCAGTGGGGAATCAGCTTGAGATTCTCTCCCTCCACCCCTCCCCCTATTCTGCTCTCTTTCTCTAAAGTAAATAAATAAATTGTTTTTAAAAATAACAACAAAAAAAATGGGGCACCTGGTGGCTCAGTGATTGAGCATCTGCCTTTAGCTCAGGTCATAATCCCGGGGTCCTGGGATCGAGTCCCACATTGGGCTCCCTGCAGGGAGCTTTCTTCTCCCTTATGTCTCTTTCTCTGTCTCTCATAAATTAAAAAAATATCTTATAAAAATAATAACAAAAAACGGGTTTCAAAATGCATGCTGAGAAATGGAATATCTGAGTCATAAGATGAAGTCTTATTTTTTTTTTGAAGTCTTATTTTATAGCAATAAGAGTTAAGCCAATTTCTGTTGGTTCAGGGACTCACACATTGGCCAGAAGAACACAATCTAGAGCTCCCAAACCAACATCCTCATATATAGACTCTTGATATATGTCAAAGTCTTCCATGCAGATCACTGGGGAAAGGAGGTCTATTAACAACATGGTTATGAACACTATTAAATAGTTTCTGGTTCAAGAAATAAAAGTCCAGGGCCAGAAGGCTTCCCAGGGGAATTCTATCAAACATTTAAAAAAGAAACCATACCTAATCTACTAAAGCTGTTCGGAAAGATAGAAAGAGATGGAATACTTCCAAACTCGTTCTATGAGGCCAGCATCACCTTAATTCCAAAACCAGACAAAGACCCCACCAAAAAGGAGAATTATAGACCAATATCCCTGATGAATATGGGTGCAAAAATTCTCAACAAGATACTAGCCAATAGGATACAACAAACACTAATAAGATTATTCACCATGACCAAGTGGGATTTATCCCCTGGATCCAAGGCTGGTTCAACACTCATAAAGCAATCAATGTGATAGATCATATCAGCAAGAGAAAAAACAAGAACCATATGATCCACTCAATAGATACAGAGAAAGCATCTGACAAAATACAACATCCATTCCTGATCAAAACTCTTCAGAGTGTAGGGATAGAGGGAACATTCCTCAGCATCTTAAAAGCCATCTATGAAAAGCCCACAGCAAATATCATTCTCAATAGGGAAACACTGGGAGCCTTTCCCCTAAAATCAGGAACAGGACAGGGATGTCCACTCTCACCACTGCTATTCAACATAGTACTAGAAGTCCTAGCCTCAGCAATCAGGCAACAAAAAGAAATAAAAAGTATCCAAATTGGCAAAGAAGAAGTCAAACTCTCCTTCTTCGCAGATGACATGATACTGTACGTAAAGAAACCAAAAGAATCCGCGCGAAGATCGCTAGAACTCATACAGCAATTCGGCAGTGCGGCAGGATACAAAATCAATGCCCAGGAGTCAGTGGCATTTCTACACACTAACAATGAGACTGAAGAAAGAGAAATTAAGGAGTCAATCCCATTTACAACTGCACCCAAAAGCATAAGATACCTAAGAATAAACCTAACCAAAGAGGTAAAGGACCTATACCCTAAAAACTACAGAACACTTCTGAAAGAAATTGAGGAGGACACAAAGAGATGGAAAAATATTTCATGCTCATGGATTACAAGAATTAATATTGTGAAAATGTCAATACTACCCAGGGCAATTTACACATTTAATGCAATCCCTATCAAAATACCTTGGATTTTCTTCAGAGAGTTGGAAGAAATTATCTTAAGATTTGTGTGGAATCAGAAAAGACCCCAAATAGCCAGGGGAATATTAAAAAAGAAAACCATAGCTAGGGGCATCACAATGCCAGATTTCAGGTTGTACTACAAAGCTGTGGTCATCAAGACAGTGTGGTACTGGCACAAAAACAGACACATAGATCAGTGGAACAGAATAGAGAATCCAGAAGTGGCCCCTGAACTTTATGGTCAACTAATATTCGACAAAGCAGAAAAGACTATCCACTGGATAAAGTACAGTCTCTTCAATAAATGGTGCTGGGAAAATTGGACATCCACATGTAGAGGAATGAAGCTGGACCACTCTCTTACACCATACACAAAGATAAACTCAAAATGGATGAAAGATCTAAATGTGACACAAGAGTCCATCAAGAACACAGGCAACACCCTTTTTGAACTCGGCCACAGTAACTTCTTGCAAGATACATCCATGAAGGCAATAGAAACAAAAGCAAAAATGAACTATTGGGACTTCATCAAGATAAGAAGCTTTTGCACAGAAAAATAAACAGTCAACAAAACTAAAAGACAACCTACAGAATGGGAGAAGATATTTGTAAATGACCTATCAGATAAAGGGCTAGTATCCAAGATCTATAAAGAACTTGTTAAACTCAACAGCAAAGAAACAATCCAATCATGAAATGGGCAAAAGACATGAACAGAAATCTCACAGAGGAAGACATAGACATGGCCAACACGCACATGAGAAAATGCTCTGCATCACTTGCCATCAGGGAAATACAAATCAAAACCACAATGAGATACCACCTCACACCGGTGAGAATGGGGAAAATTAACAAGGCAGGAAACAACAAATGTTGAAGAGGATGTGGAGAAAGGGGAACCCTCTTGCACTGTTGGTGGGAATGTGAATTGGTGCAGCCACTCTGGAAAACTGTGTGGAGGTTCCTCAAAGAGTTAAAAATAGACCTGCCCTACGACCCAGCAATTGCACTGCTGAGGATTTACCCCAAAGATACAGATGCAGTGAAACGCTGGGACACCAGCGATGCTGGTGCACCCCGATGTTTATAGCAGCGATGTCCACAATAGCCAAACTGTGGAAGGAGCCTCGGTGTCCATCGAAAGATGAATGGATAAAGAAGATGTGGTTTAGGGGATCCCTGGGTGGCTCAGCGGTTCAGCGCCTGCCTTTGGCCTGGGGCATGATCCTGGAGTCCTGGGATCAAGTCCCGCGTCCGGCTCCTGGCATGGAGCCTGCTTCTTCCGCCTGTGTCTCTGCTTCTCTCTCTCTCTATGTCTATCATGAACAAATAAATAAAATCTTAAAAAAAAAAAAAAGAAGATGTGGTCTATGTATACAATAGAATATTCCTCAGCCATTAGAAACGACAAATACCCACCATTTGCTTCAACGAGGATGGAACTGGAGGGTATTATGCTGAGTGAAGTAAGTCAATCGGAGAAGGACAAATATATGGTCTCATTCATTTGGGGAATATAAAAAATAGTGAAAGGAAATAAAGGGGAAAGGAGAAAAAATGAGTGGGAAATATCAGAAAGGGAGACAGAACATGAAAGACTCCTAACTCTGGGAAACGAACAAGGGGTGGAGGAAAGGGAGGTGGGCGGGGGGTGTGGGTGACTGGGTGAAGGGCACTGAGGGGGGCACTTGATGGGATGAGCACTGGGTGTTATGCTATATGTTGGCAAATTGAATTCCAAATAAATAAATAAATAAATAAATAAATAAATAAATAAATAACAAGCAAAAAAAAAAACCCACAAATGTATATCTTTAGGTTATTTTCTTAAAAGCATTATTTCTGGAAAATAAGCAAATAATTCAATTTCATGATATTGTGCCATAAGGTTTTCCAAAATTATTTTACCAATTTAAATGCTCACAATTTGTGTACATTAGATTTCATTTTTTCTATCAATCTAGAGAGTGTGAAAAGTGATTTTTTTTTTGTATTTTCTTCATTAACAATTAAGCTGTATATATTTTTATATGCATTAATTTATGCTTCCTTTTCTGTGACATGACTATTTGTATTTTGGCTATTTTTCACCTTATGGCTTATTTATTTATTTGGGGGGAATAGGGGCAAAGGTAGAGAGAGAGAGAGAATCCCAAGCAGGTCCCACGCTCAGTGTGGAGCCTGGTGTAGGGCCCAATCTCACATGTTGTTTATAATAGCAAAAAAAAAAAAAAAAAAAAAAAAAAGAAAGAAAGAAAAAGAAAAAAGAAAAACAAGCTAAATTTCTATTAACATGCAGTTATCAATTTAGAGTATCTGTATGTAACTCAGTATAGAACAGGGAAATGCATTTTTTTTAACTGCAGCCATGTAAACTGTACAACTTAGTGTTTTCATATATTTTACATTTAAATTTGACCAAAACAATTGTTTTCGTTAATGTTAATATAAAAGCATTAAAAAATCAAGAGATGGGAATAATAAAAAAAATTATTTTAAGGATTTTATTTATTTATTAATTAGAGACACACAGAGAGAGGCAGAGACATAGGCAGAGAGAGAACCTGGCTCCTCAAGGGGAGCTGGATGGGGCAGGATCCCAGGACTCCTGTTCCACACCCTGAGCTGAAGGCAGACACTCAACTGCTGAGCCATCCAAGTGTCCCCCCAAAATTGTTATAAAGCCTAGAAAATCCAGAATATAAAATCTTTCATTTTTTAGAATTTCTTTTTATGATACCAAGGTAACAGTTATGAAAATTATCAGAGAGATAATTTTTTAATTTATTCTTTACTAAAATTGGCAACCTCAGGCATTCATTTTTTTTCATTTGGGGATGAATAATATTTTATTATTAATTATTTTTTTGCTCAAAGCATGATTATATAGAGGACAGTATTTATGTAATTTCTTCCTGCACTGATTCTTAATTACATTATTATTATTTAATATCATACTAGGTTCCTTATTTAAGAATTACAATTTTAGGGATGCCTGGGTGGCTCAGTGGTTGAGCATCTGCCTTTGTCTCAGGGTGTAATCCTGGTCTGGGCATCAAGTCCCTCATCAGGGTCCCCGTGAGGAGTCTGCTTCTCCTGCTGCCTATGTGTCTGCTTCCCTCTCTGTTTCTCTCATGATTAAATCAATAAAAAATCTTTTTTTTTAAATGCAATTTTATTAAATATGAATTTTTGCATAGACAATATAAACAATGTATGAATGCATGATTATATTTTAGTAAGAAATAATGCTAAATTACTTATAGTGGTATAATTTGCTCCCAGTTTTGCTAGCTTGTTATAATCTATTTGAGAGATTCTGTTACCAAAGGATACAGAAAAATAAATCTGATACCTTTAAATCTGGCGATCTAGATTCAAATTTAGCTCTAACGTTTTTTAAGCTTTACTAGTTAATGGAAATAGCACACTCTGTGTTTTTCCATGTTAGCTTTATAAAAATATATGCAAATGTATGGAAAACCACTCTCCACCTACATGTACTTTTTATAAAGCCTTCTCAAAGTAGATTTGCATTAATCATGCTTCAAATAAGAATGTTCTATAAACAGAAGCCACGCCATTTCATTGAAAAATTATTACAGAAGTTACATTACTGCAAATAAAAATCATACAAAAATTATAAAGTTTGAACTTTAGGGATAGTCTGACATAATCCATTGCCATGGTATTAAATTTACATAGATAGATGCAATAAGTCTGATATGCATTTTAAATATTTTCCTGCCTAAGTTTTAATTTTATTAAATATTGCAATATATTTGAGATGTTTGTTTCTGTTTATGCCTAGGTTATACAGATAAATTTTGAAGAATTTGATCTGGAGATTGGCTATGATACTTTGACAATCGGTGATGGGGGTGAAGTTGGAGACCCCAGGACAGTGCTCCAAGTGTAAGTGCTCAACATCTCATTTTTGACTTTGCCTATCAGGTCTTTATTAAATCTTACCCTTTCTTTCTTTTTTTTTTTTTTTTTTTAATTTGTCCCTCCCACTACTCCCAACAGAAGAAGCATAGTAACTTGGTGATTATGTACAACCTACATGTAATATTCTTATTAGTTCCTCTTCAGTGAGGTTTAAGGTACTTGATCCAAACAGAATTTTTTTAGAATCTATTGTAGACAGAAGCCTGTCAGAAATGGAGGCTCTTAGTAAAATTGCAAGTGGTTGATTAGAGTTTATTTTAAAAAATGCCCTTGCCCTTCAAGTTTAAAAATAAAATGAAAAAATAAGTGTAAGATAGATTCCAGGGGACTCATACTAGTATTGAAGACTGGTGGGTACTGTTCATTTATTGGCCATAAAATCATACCTAGCCATCGAGATCTGAAGTTTAGAGTTTTTCAGTGGTTTAATAGTAGAAGTAGTTAGCAATAAACCGCTCTCAGTGTTGAAGTAGATGAAATAGATCAGGAAGAGTGTGGGCTAAAACAATCATGTATTGAAAAAAGGAAATGTTAGGAATTTATTTATTACCCAGTCCTTGGGCTAATCATTCCAATAATCTACCTCTGAAAGTGGCATGAAAAAATGCTTGGGGGAGACTATATTGTGTTCTCTACTGTGAATCTCAAAAACTTAGAGTACACTTTATCTCAGATTTCTTTTTATAGCTATTGATTTTCAATTCAGCTTTTATGAATACAATGGATTTCCCTAAACCATCAAGTCAAAGTTCACTCTGAGTATTTCATCTCCAGTGGGAATAAAAATTAAAGCTTCTTTCTGTGAGCATTACCTTTTAGAATGTTCAATCAATAGATCTAAATCGGTCCCCTAGTGAGAATGTGGGAGGGCTAGAAGAGAGAAAGAAAAAAAAACAAAAACAACATTATGTCTAAATAACCCTAACACCGTGAGGGTAGCATGTATGCATGCACATATACATACACACATTATCCAGATCCAGACCTTATTGTAATGACATATATCTATTTTTTTACAACTCAAAGTAAGAAGAAATAGAGCAATAACCTTATAGTTTTTAGATACTGAGAGGAAAATAAAGCAACTCTTTTTTTTTTTTAAGTATGGCCATACATCTAAAAAGAGAAGAAAGAAAGAAAGAAAGAAAGAAAGAAAGAAAGAAAGAAAGAAAGAAAGAAAAAAGAAAGAAAGAAAGAAAAAGAGTTCTTCCTTAATCAAGAAAACCTATTTAAATCCAGAACCCTGTTCTAGGCATTGAGGGTGGCTATGCCTTTGTTTCCTGACCCCATCCCCCATAATAGCTGAAGCATCTACATGCCACTCCCACTTTTACACACACCACCGCTGTCTCTTGCCACACTCCTTCATTTTCTGCATACCTACCATTCTCATTTGACCTCAATTGACTTAAAAAAATCATTAGTGGTTTTGCTGTTCATTTCAAAACTTAATTGTCAAGTGCATGTGATGTGCTTATTTCTTTTTATATTGGAAGACAGGTATGTTTTGTTTTTTTTTTTTTGGTATGGTTTTTTTAAAAATAAATTTGAAAACCATATATTGAATGAATGAAATAAAAGAGTGGATATAGTAAAAAGCATGGGATATTTAAGTGAAAAAAAAAAAGTCATACAGTTGGTTTTTTGAAGAATCCCAAAATTAGCTGGACAACAAAAGACCAGGTAGAGAACAAATGTGTGGATGGTAAGTGCCTTTATAACCCAAGTGAGTAGTCAAATGGAAATAAGTGTATGTCACAGACTAACATGAGTTTCCTTCCATTGATGGTAGGAAGAAGAAAAAAAAGTTACATTTTTTTCATCTTCTCACATTCCTCTTGTCATACTGTCCCTTTTCTTTGTGTAGTAGTTTTATTTTATTGTAATATTTCCCTCACTGAGAAGTTATATTAATCTTGAAAAATTTATGTGATTCCCATTTTTCTTTTATATTCTTCTGTCTGGAATCAGGAAGTGTTTCTCAAACTTGCTTTTCTCCCTCAGAAACAAATTACACTTCTCCGAAAATATAACTCTTTTCCTTGAGTAAGGATGACTATAACAGAACTTAGGCAGCACCTACTCCTGGAGGTGTTCAAATAAAAGCTGGCTAACTAGCTAACAGATTTTACAAGTTCTGGAATTAGATCAGAAGTTCCTTTGAACTCTAAGATTCTGTAATAATAGAACTTGCTGGATTTGTATCCACCAGAGAAGCTGATATAAATTTGAGAGAATCTGAATCATATTTCTCAAGGATGTTAACTTTCCAACTTTAGGACCACCCATCTGGGCATTTGGAGGACCTGGAGTAAGAATGCAAATAAATGCAAACTCACATATCAAATGCCTAAATATTAAAAGTTATAAATCCAGCTATATATCATTAAATATAGTATGTTCCATCCTCTGACCTTGACAAATACACCTTCATGGGGACCAGAAAAGACAAGTTTGAATTTAGAATTCTAGGAATTGTGTGATTTTCTTTGTTGGAACATGAAAGCATGGGCAAATGTGGTCTTAGCCCCAGCCTACATCTACTACCCACTCCTACCAACTTCAGCTCTATCCTTCACCATGTGTATGGACTTCCCAGCTTAAACATTTGAACTGGTCACACCCCTCTGCAAGCACTGCCCACTGTCCCAAGGGGTGCACATATAGGTCCTAATGATATAGGAGAGCTTGGTTTTTGTCTTATGAAGTGAAAAATGGATCTCACGGACAACAGAGAATGAGTAAAGTAATAGAAGTTTATTAAGGAGAGATACAGAGAAAGCTATCAGAAGTGAGAGGGGTGCCGACACGGTTGCCACTGAGGGCTTTGAGTGGCAGTCTTTTACTGAGAACCTAGCCAGAGAGCCCAGGCCTTGAGATTCTTGTCCAGTCTTTATTTAAGTAGGGACTATTGATAACACCTTAATGATTTCTTTCTTTTTTTTTTTTTTAAATGATTTATTTCTTTGTGGTGTGGTGAGTTTCTGTGATTATTTAGTAACCATCAAAGGGAGATACTCTCTAACATTTTGGAGCTAGAGAGCCAGGTTTATTATTTTTCTCTCTTTTTATTGTCTTATTTCTGTTTTCTTGGGATGAACAGGAACCTGACTCTGGGCCTTTCAGTGTCCTTGGGGTTTATGAGAGTCCACAGATTTCTGGGAGCTTAACTCTGGTCTTTTCCCTTATCTTTCCCTGCCTAGCCCCATCTGCCCCTAACTCATTCCTACATCACTATGTTCTGGCCCCGGAAATATGTATCTGGAAAAGAGACCCACTTGGCTCCAGGTAGCAGGGAAATCCAGAGTATTAGGTACTAGTGAGTTGTAGAACAGTACTTCTCAAATAAATTGTAATATAGAAGATTTGTTTTTCTTTCCAATCCATCTTGAGCTGATACTTTTGTATAGTGAAAGAAAAATAAGTTCCTAGAAAAATGAAATAAAACCACATTTAAGTGCAATCCCATTATTTTTCTATCATGAAATTCACCACACAAAATTAGTCTTTCAAATTACTCTAGAAATTTCAAGAGTAATTTGAAAGACTTACTCCCAATTTCCATAGTAATAACACTATGGACTAGAAACTAGTCTTGGATCTAGAAGAAGTGGGCAAGGGATGCCAGCAACAGGCAGACCTAACACATCCCTGGGTGAGAGTTAAGGAAAGGTCAGAGGAAGACACTCCATGGGGAAGGAATTAGGAAAGGGGTCCTTTGGCTCAGGTTTAAAAGCAAATTTACGTATGTGGCATGATAAATTGTCAAGAATTTATTTTAAAACCCCAGTTGAAAAGAATTTATTTTAAACTATACTCTTCTAACAGGTAAAACTAGTGTCCATTTAGACATCCTATTTAGCAATGTTCATTCATCAATGAACTCTTTTTTAATTTTTAAGTTTGATTCATATGCTAGTAAGTAACTTTTGGCACCAAAATTATTTTTGTAAAAAATTTTATTTTAAAAGTTTTAATAGCAGGATGCCTGGGTGGCTCAGCGGTTGAGCATCTGCCTTTGGCTAAGGGCGTGATCCTGGAGTCCCAAGATCGAGTCCCACATCGGGCTCCCTGCATGGAGCCTGCTTCTCCCTCTGCCTGTGTCTCTGCCTCTCTCTCTCTCTCTCTCTATATATATATATATATACACATATATATATATGTGTATATATGTATATATATGTGTGTGTGTGTGTGTCTCATGAATAAATAAAAGATTTAATAGCTAAAAGTGTAAAAAAAAGTGATAAAAACCCATGAAAATGGATGCATCTAACAGAAAACTACATAATATCATAATATTTGAAATTCTTTTACAAGAGGATGAATTCAAGCTATATTAATTTTATTGATTACTATAATAAAATTATATTATATTAATTGATTTAATAAACAAACAATTATTTAATAAACACAGGACACATCCCTTTGGTAAATATTTAACCAGATATAAAATATTCCAAGCTGTTCTGTTTAGGTCATTGGATTAAATTAAGCATTGGAAATATGTGGCATTTTTGTTTTTCATTTCCTTTTAATATTTAAGTTCTAAAAAATAAAGTCAATTGTCATACTCTATTCTATAAAAAATATATGTAGTCCATAAAGTCACAACATATTCAATAGTTAAAATAATGCTCCAAAAAAGGAACTAATTATGAAATATTTATAAAAACAAGTCTTGTAATGTCTTTCTCTGAAGTACAAAGCATATAGTATTTGCAATACAGTAACTTAAAAATAATTAAGGTATGTGGCGTCTCTTCACCCTGAGACCTTGGCTTCAAAGAAATACTTACAATGAACTTATCATCAATAAAATTATTAAATAATAGAGAATGCCTTATAATTGGACAGCATATGCAATACTGAGTTCTCCATATATTATTATCAAATGAAAATTCCTAAAATAATGCAATTTAAGTTGCAATCCTAAATCCACAATTCAGAGATTTGTTGCTTCTGCCATTTGCTGTCTCATAATCTGTTGCCCATTTGTACACTTGTCTCTCTCATTCATTTTCTCTTCAAGGGAGTTGCTTGGAGGGCATTTTCCCCCTTTTTGAAACAGCATTTTTTAATTTTTGGCAGCTTCATGGTGATATAGTGACAAGGGTCAATGAGAGCAGAGTGTGAATATAGCCAGCTGATAAAAATTCAGGTAATGGATTTGAACAATCATGCTATTATCTTTTAAAGGCTATTAAAATAACTTTAACTTTCTCCAGACTGTTTTCCATGTGCTTTTTTCACACTTATGTGTAAATTCACCTGATAGTGAAAATGGATGTAATAAATATGAGAGAACTAACAGTGAATTGAATTTGAATTCACCTCCAACCCTCAATTCATCTGCACAGAGAAGGAGAGGATGTTGATTGTATGTCCACCCTTCTCGTGTAGATAGAACTACATGTGATGGTTGAGTATTTGATCAAGCATGTGATTCTTTTCATTTTTCTTACCTTCTTTCTCACATGTTTTGCTGTTTCCTTATTGGATTCATGGAGATACTATAAAGATTAGTGAAATAAAAAACTGCAAAATAAAATATGAGGGAAAAAAGTCTTCTATTCCTAAGATAGCTCTGGAAATTTATGAATATGCACTGATATTGATTGGATGATATTGTATTTGAACAAATATCTTAAGGGGAAAATATTGTTTTGGGTATCTAAACATGGGTAATTCTCTTACTTTGAAATTCTAATTTCTTCTAAAAAATCAATGTACAATGTAAAATTTCCTTCTCAGATATATGTGGGTATAGACTAGCAATACTTTTCCCTGGGAATTCTCTCTCTCTCTCTCTCTCTCATATTATATTCCCATAATACCTAACACAGAGCCTAAATTGCATGAATATATACTTGAATTTTTATCAGCTGGCTATGTTCACACTCTGCTCTCTTTGACCCTTGTCACTATATCACCATGAAGCTGCCAGGAATTAAAAAATGCTGTTTCAAAAAGGGGGAAAATGCCCTCCAAGCAACTCCCTTGAAGAGAAAATGAATGAGAGAGACAAGTGTACAAATGGGCAACAGATTATGAGACAGCAAATGGCAGAAGCAACAAATCTCTGAATTGTGGATTTAGGATTGCAACTTAAATTGCATTATTTTAGGAATTTTCATTTGATAATAATATATGGAGAACTCATGGAGATATATATATGGAGATATATATATATATATATATAATTTATTCATTCATTCATTCATTCATGAGAGACACAGAGAGAAAGTGAGGCAGAGACACAGGCAGAGGGAGAAGCAGGCTCCATGCAGGGAGCCTGACGTGGGACTCGATCCCGAGTTTCCAGGATCACGCCCTGGGCTGAAGGTGATGCTAAACTGCTGAGCCACCCAGGCTGCCCTATATATACATATATATATTTTAATGTTAAATACACACATCTTTTTTTGTTAATGTAGTTTTTAAATAAATATTTTATTTAATAATATTTTAATAAATGATATTTATATTAGCTTTCTAGAATAGACAGATCTGTTTTGTTATGCTTATAGATTATTGTTACTGCTCTCAGTTCATTGGTCCATATGTTTTGACAAACTACTTTGTCCAAATTGTTTTTATTTATTTATTTTTTTAAGCAACTCAGTGATTCACTTTGTTAAAATCTAGGCTTCACGCTTCTTGGTATCAGACCACTACACTTGATATTTGCCTTGAGCAAACTTTCACATCCGGGAATTGTACCTTCCCAAATTTGCTTTTATACTTCCCTCTCTTAATAATGAAAAAATCTAAATACAAATAAACAACATGCACTAATGAAAGAAGGGAATATACTACATATAGCAATAAGGTTATAAAACTTTTTAAGAGATTGATGACCACAGTATAAAGAAAAAGTGCTTAGAAAATTGACCAGTGAGAAAAATCATCTGTCCCTTACCTTAAAGTTATTAAAAACAAGGAAAAGAATCTCTTCTTTTTGTTTTTTACTCTTTGTACCTCTCCTTGCCCTCCTCCACTACACACACTTACTCACTCACATGTGTTCACCATCATTTTAAGTGCCTTAAGAGCAGAGATTCTTAAACTTATCTTGGGTTTCCCATAATACCTAACACAGAGCCTAAATTGCATGAATTATAGTAAGAGAGACAAAGTTACTCTGCACCAAGACACTTACTGAGACATGTGAGCAGATATCTTTGCAAACATTAGTAAGGACATACTGTAACTTGTAGAGAGCTGCGCAGACTATCTGGATGCCTTGGTTCACTCGGGCTGCTGTCACAAAAAATACCATAGACTGAGTGGTTTATCAACAACAGAAGCTTATTTCTCACTGTTCTGAAAGTTGGAAGTCCAAGATCACAGTCCCAGGAGAATCTGTGTCTGCTTTGGATTCACTTTCTGATTCATAGATGGCCATCTTTTTACTGTGTCTGCACAAGCCAAAAAGAGGCAGCGATCTCTCTGGGGCCTCTTTTATAAGGGCAAAATTTCATTGATGAAGGTTCAGCTCTTATGAGGTAAGTAATTTCCCATCAAAGTCCCCACTTCAAAATACCCTCACTTTGGGGATTAGGTTTCAACATATAAAATGGGAGGGTGTGGGGCACATTCATTATCTGGCACTGGGAATTTCAACAACACTCACTGCTATCACCTCCAGGAAAAACAATCAAACTGACAGCAGCAATTATTTCATCCTGTGGACATTTAATGCGTATTCATGAAAATTACTTGCGGTTGGGAAGTAGCAAATAGATGCCCTTGGAACTTTAGAACTTTTTAGGCTACAATATGAAAATAATCTCTGTGACATTTCGATTTCTAGCAACAAATTATTAAATATAGAGATATCTTACTTTTATGGTTCTTCATCATTTCTTCATTGTGATACATCCTTCTATTGTAAAAACACTGATGATTTTACTAAAGAAAAAGTCAATATACTACTGTTTGCTTTGGTTTGTTCTTTGTGTATTTATTTTTGCATGGGTTGAATTGTCTAAAACAAAAAGTTTTTTAGTTAATGTTTTTCTTTTTCCTTTTAATCAGAGATATTCGTACTATGGTAGACATTTCAAAAGTGGTTGTAATAGAGAAACGAACAAAATATAGAAAAGGCATCTAAATAAGCTAGGTTTCCTCCCACTAATAGTAAATATAATCAGCACTGCATCTTGCTAGAGTGCTAAATATATAAATGAAGGGACGCTGGGTAGCTTAACAGTTGAGCATCTGTCTTCAGCTCAGGACATGATCCCGGGATCATGGATTGAATCCCACATCGGGTTCCCTGGAGGAAGCTTGCTTCTCCCTCTGCCTATGTCTCTGCACCCCCTCCCCTCTCTCTCTCATGAATAAATAAAATCTTTAAAATATATATATTATATATATATATAATATATATTTTATATATATTATATATATATATATAAATGAAGTATGGTACACATAGCTGAACAGAAAGATGTATGTGCTGAGGTCTTGATCTTCAGACTCTCTTTCCAAAAAACAAACATTGACACAGAAATCTATTTGTGTATGTAATAAGAACTATGATAGACATGCTCATACAGACAGAGGAGGGGCAAGATGGCAGAGGAGTAGGGTCCCCAAGTCACCTGTCCCCACCAAATTACATAGATAACCTTCAAATCATCCTGAAAATCTACGAATTCGGCCTGAGGTTTAAAAAGAGAACAGCTGGAACGCTACAGTGAGAAGAGTTCGCGCTTCTATCAAGGTAGGAAGACGGGGAAAAAGAAATAAAGAAACAAAGGCCTCCAAGGGGGAGGGGCCCGCGAGGAGCCGGGCTGAGGCCGGGGCGAGTGTCCCCAGGACAGGAGAGCCCCGGCCCGGAGGAGCAGGAGCTGCACCGACCTTCCCGGGGGAAAGGGGCTCGCGGGGAGGTGGAGCAGGACCCAGGAGGGCGGGGATGCCCTCGGGCTCCCGGGGACACTAACAGACACCTGCGCCCCGGGGGAGTGCGCCGAGCTCCCTAAGGGCTGCAGCGCGCACGGCCGGACCCGGCGGGAACCGGAGCAGCTGAAGGGGCTCGGGCAGAGGAAGAGGCTCCGTGCGGAGGGGGCTGCGCGGTTCCAGGAGCTGCTCGGGGTGCTCGGGCGGCGGCTCCGCGGAGGGGGTTGCGCGGCCCGGGAGCGCGAATCCACCAGCGCAGGCTCCGGAGCACAGGGCGCCGGGACACAGCCCAGGATCCGGCCTCCCCCGGGACAGGCAGAGGCCGGGAGGGCCCAGGACAGCGAGGACGCTCCTGCCCCAGCTGAGCAGATCAGCGGCCCCGCCCGGAGCCTCCACTGCGGTTGTTCCTCCGGGGGCCTCACGGGGTAAACATTCCCCACTGAGCCCTGCACCAGGCAGGGGGCAGAGCAGCCCCCCAAGTGCTAACACCTGAAAATCAGCACAACAGGCCCCTCCCCCAGAAGACCAGCTAGAAGGACAAGTTCCAGGGGAAGTCAAGGGACTTAAAGTACACAGAATCAGAAGATACTCCCCCGGGTTTGTGGTTTTTTTTTTTTTGTTTTTGTTTTTGTTTTTGTTTTGATTTCTGATTGCTTCCCACACCCCCCTTTTTTTCCCTTTCTTTCTTTTTCTTTCTCTTTTTCTTCTCTTTTTTCCTTTTTTTCTTGCTTTTTTCTTTTTTCTCTTTCTCTTTTCTTTCCTTCTTTCTCTCCTCTCTTTTTCTCCTTTTCCCAATACAACTTGCTTTTGACCACTCTGCACTGAGCAAAATGACTAGAACGAAAACCTCACCTCAAAGGAAAGAATCTGAAACAGTCCTCCCTCCCACAGAGTTTCAAAATCTGGATTACAATTCAATGTCAGAAAGCCAATTCAGAAGCACTATTATACAGCTACTGGTGGCTCTAGAAAAAAGCATAAAGGACTCAAGAGACTTCATGACTGCAAAATTTAGAGCTCTTCAGGCAGAAATTAAAGATCAATTGAATGAGATACAATCCAAACTAGAAGTCCTAACGATGAGGGTTAACGAGGTGGAAGAACGACTGAGTGACATAGAAGACAAGTTGATGGCAAAGAGGGAAACTGAGGAAAAAAGAGACAGACCATTAAAAGACCATGAAGCTAGATTAAGGGAAATAAACGACAGCCTGAGGAAGAAAAACCTACGTTTAATTGGTGTTCCTGAGGGCGCTGAAACGGACAGAGGGCCAGAATATGTATTTGAACAAATCCTAGCTGAAAACTTTCCTAATATGGGAAGGGAAACAGGCATTCAGATCCAGGAAATAGAGAGATCCCCCCCTAAAATCAATAAAAACCACCCAACACCTCGACATTTAATAGTGAAGCTTGCAAATTCCAAAGATAAAGAGAAGATCCTTAAAGCAGCAAAGGACAAGAAATCCCTGACTTTTATGGGGAGGAGTATTAGGGTAACAGCAGACCTCTCCACAGAGACCTGGCAGGCCAGAAAGGGCTGGCAGGATGTATTCAGGGTCCTCAATGAGAAGAACATGCAACCAAGAATACTTTATCCAGCAAGGCTCTCATTCAAAATGGAAGGAGAGATAAAGAGCTTCCAAGACAGGCAGCAACTGAAAGAATATGTGACCTCCAAACCAGCTCTGCAAGAAATTTTAAGGGGGACTCTTAAAATTCCCCTTTAAGAAGTTCAATGGAACAATCCACAGAAACAAGGACTGAATAGATATCATGGTGACACTAAACTCATATCTCTCAATAGTAACTCTGAACGTGAACGGGCTTAATGACCCCATCAAAAGGCGCAGGGTTTCAGACTGGATAAAAAAGCAGGACCCATCTATTTGCTGTCTACAAGAGACTCATTTTAGACAGAAGGACACCTACAGCCTGAAAATAAAAGGTTGGAGAACCATTTACCATTCGAATGGTCCTCAAAAGAAAGCAGGGGTAGCCATCCTTATATCAGATAAACTAAAATTTACCCCGAAGACTGTAGTGAGAGATGAAGAGGGACACTATCTAATACTTAAAGGATCTATCCAACAAGAGGACTTAACAATCCTTAATATATATGCCCCGAATGTGGGAACTGCCAAATATTTAAACCAATTAATAACCAAAGTGAAGAAATACTTAGATAATAATACACTTATACTTGGTGACTTCAATCTAGCTCTTTTTACCCTCGATAGGTCTTCTAAGCACAACCTCTCCAAAGAAACGAGAGCTTTAAATGATACACTGGACCAGATGGATTTCACAGATATCTACAGAACTTTACATCCAAACTCAACTGAATACACATTCTTCTCAAGTGCACATGGAACTTTCTCCAGAATAGACCACATACTGGGTCACAAATCGGGTCTGAACTGACACCAAAAGATTGGGATCGTCCCCTGCATATTCTCAGACCATAATGCCTTGAAATTATAACTAAATCACAACAAGAAGTTTGGAAGGACCTCAAACACGTGGAGGTTAAGGACCATCCTGCTAAAAGATGAAAGGGCCAACCAGGAAATTAAGGAAGAATTAAAATGATTCATGGAAACTAATGAGAATAAAGATACAACCGTTCAAAATCTTTGGGATGCAACAAAAGCGGCCCTGAGGGGGAAATACATCGCAATACAAGCATCCATTCAAAAACTGGAAAGAACTCAAATACAAAAGCTAAACTTACACAGAAAGGAGCTAGAGAAAAAAACATCAGATAGATCCTACACCCAGCAGAAGAGAAGAGTTAATTAAAATTCAAGCAGAACTCAATGAAATAGAGACCAGAAGAACTGTGGAACAGATCAACAGAACCAGGAGTTGGTTCTTTGAAAGAATTAATAAGATAGATAAACCATTAGCCAGCCTTATTAAAAAGAAGAGAGAGAAGACTCAAATTAATAAAATCATGAATGAGAAAGGAGAGATCACTACCAACACCAAGGAAATACAAACGATTTTAAAAACATATTATGAACAGCTATACGCCAATAAATTAGGCAATCTAGAAGAAATGGACACATTCCTGGAAAGCCACAAACTACCAAAACTGGAACAGGAAGAAATAGAAAACCTGAACAGGCCAATAACCAGGGAGGAAATTGAAGCAGTCATCAAAAACCTCCCAAGACACAAGAGTCCAGGGCCAGATGGCTTCCCAGGGGAATTCTATCAAACATTTAAAGAAGAAATCATACCTATTCTCCTAAAGCTGTTTGGAAAGATAGAAAGAGATGGAGTACTTCCAAATTCGTTCTATGAGGCCAGCATCACCTTAATTCCAAAACCAGACAAAGACCCCACCAAAAAGGAGAATTACAGACCAATATCCCTGATGAACATGGATGCAAAAATTCTCAACAAGATTCTAGCCAATAGGATCCAACAATACATTAAGAAAATTATTCACCATGACCAAGTAGGATTTATCCCCGGGACACAAGGCTGGTTCAACACTCGTAAAACAATCAATGTGATTCATCATATCAGCAAGAGAAAAACAAAAAACCATATGATCCTCTCATTAGATGCAGAGAGAGCATTTGACAAAATACAGCATCCATTCCTGATCAAAACTCTTCAGAGCATAGGGATAGAGGGAACATTCCTCGACATCTTAAAAGCCATCTACAAAAAGCCCACAGCAAGTATCATTCTCAATGGGGAAGCACTGGGAGCCTTTCCCCTAAGATCAGGAACAAGACAGGGATGTCCACTCTCACCACTGCTATTCAACATAGTACTGGAAGTCCTAGCCTCAGCAATCAGACAACAAAAAGACATTAAAGGCATTCAAATTGGCAAAGAAGAAGTCAAACTCTCCCTCTTCGCCGATGACATGATACTCTACATAGAAAACCCAAAAGACTCCACCCCAGGATTGCTAGAACTCATACAGCAATTCGGTAGCATGGCAGGATACAAAATCAATGCCCAGAAATCAGTGGCATTTCTATACACTAACAATGAGACTGAAGAAAGAGAAATTAAGGAGTCAATCCCATTTACAATTGCACCCAAAAGCATAAGATACCTAGGAATAAACCTAACCAAAGAGGTAAAGGATCTATGCCCTAAAAACTACAGAACACTTCTGAAAGAAATTGAGGAAGACACAAAGAGATGGAAAAATATCCCATGCTCATGGATTGGCAGAATTAATATTGTGAAAATGTCAATGTTACCCAGGGCAATGTACACGTTTAATGCAATCCCTATCAAAATACCATGGACTTTCTTCAGAGAGTTAGAACAAATTATTTTAAGATTTGTGTGGGATCAGAAAAGACCCCGAATAGGCAGGGGAATTTTAAAAAAGAAAACCATATCTGGGGGCATCACAATGCCATATTTCAGGTTGTACTACAAAGCTGTGGTCATCAAGACAGTGTGGTACTGGCACAAAAACAGACACATAGATCAATGGAACAGAACAGAGAACCCAGAAGTGGACCCTGAACTTTATGGTCAAGTAATATTCGATAAAGGAGGAAAGACTATCCATTGGAAGAAAGACAGTCTCTTCAATAAATGGTGCTGGGAAAATTGGACATCCACATGCAGAAGAATGAAACTAGACCACTCTCTTTCACCATACACAAAGATAAACTCAAAATGGATGAAAGATCTAAATGTGAGAAAAGATTCCATCAAAATCCTAGAGGAGAACACAGGCAACACCCTTTTTGAACTCGGCCACAGTAACTTCTTGCAAGATACATCCACGAAGGCAAAAGAAACAAAAGCAAAAATGAACTATTGGGACTTCATCAAGATAAGAAGCTTTTGCACAGCAAAGGATACAGTCCACAAAACTACAAGACAACTTACAGAATGGGAGAAGATATTTGCAAATGACGTGTCAGATAAAGGGCTAGTTTCCAAGATCTATAAAGAACTTATTAAACTCAACACCAAAGAAACAAACAATCCAATCATGAAATGGGCAAAAGACCTGAACAGAAATCTCACAGAGGAAGACATAGACATGGCCAACATGCACATGAGAAAATGCTCTGCATCACTTGCCATCAGGGAAATACAAATCAAAACCACAATGAGATACCACCTCACACCAGTGAGAATGGGGAAAATTAACAAAGCAGGAAACCACAAATGTTGGAGAGGATGTGGAGAAAGGGGAACCCTCCTGCACTGTTGGTGGGAATGTGAACTGGTGCAGTCACTCTGGAAAACTGTGTGGAGCTTCCTCAAAGAGTTAAAAATAGAACTGCCCTAGGAACCAGCAATTGCACTGTTGGGGATTTACCCCAAAGATTCAGATGCAATGAAACGCCGGGACACCTGCACCCCGATGTTTCTAGCAGCAATGGCCACAATAGCCAAACAGTGGAAGGAGCCTTGGTGTCCATCGAAAGATGAATGGATAAAGAAGATGTGGTTTATGTATACAATGGAATATTATTCAGCCTTTAGAGATGACAAATACCCACCATTTGCTTCAACGTGGATGAAACTGGAGGGTATTATGCTGAGTGAAGTAAGTCAGTCGGAGAAAGACAAACATTGTATGTTCTCATTCATTTGGGGAATATAAATAACAGTGAAAGGGAATATAAGGGAAGGGAGAAGAAAAAGACTGCTAACTCTGGGAAACGAACTAGGAGTGGTGGAAGGGGAGGAGAGTGGGGGTGGGGGTGAATGGGTGACGGGCACTCAGGGGGGCACTTGATGGGATGAGCACTGGGTGTTATTCTGTATGTTGGTAAATTGAACACCAATAAAAAATTAATTTGTTTTTAAAAAAAAGACATGCTCATACACCTTATGCTTTCAAGTTCACAAATAAATTAGAGCTTCTGAAGCTTACATCCATAAGTGAAATAAATGTCACAATTACTGACTACTCAGTTACCTGAGCTAATATTTATGTAGTCCTGTCATTCCTAGTACTTTATATATTATTATTTTTAAAACAATGTATTATTACTATTCCAATATGTAGATCCTTTTTTTTTCCTTTTTATTTTTTGGTTTATTGAGGTTTATTGAGGTTTATTGAGCTATAACAGACAAATAAAAGTGTTAAATATTTAAGGTATATACCATGATGATTTGATATATGTATATCTTGTGAAGGATTTTCCTCATTGGATTAGTTCATCCTTAAAATCATTTCACATATTTACCCTTTCCTTTTCTCTTTCTTTCTTTCTTTCTTTCTTTCTTTCTTTCTTTCTTTCTTTCTTTCTTTCCTTTCTTTCTTTCTTTCTTTTTCTTTTCTTCTTTCTTCTTTCTTCTTTCTCCTTCCTTCCTCCCTCCCTCCCTTTCTTTTCTTTTCTTTTCTTTTCTTTTCTTTTCTTTTCTTTTCTTTTCTTTTCTTCTTTTCTTCTTTCTTTCTTTCTTTCTTTCTTTCTTTCTTTCTTTCTTTCTTTTTTGTTTCTTTCTTTCTTCTTCCTTTCTTCTTTCTTTCTTCTTTCTTTCTTTCTTTCTTTCTTCTTTCTTTCTTTCTTTCTTTCTTTCTTTCTTTCTTTCTTTCTTTCTTTCTTTCTTTCTTTCTTTCTTTCTTTCTTTCTTTCTTTCTTTCTTTCTTTCTTTCTTTCTTTCTTTCTTTCTTTCTTTCTTTCTTTCTTTCTTTCTTTCTTTCTTTCTTTCTCTTTCTTTCTTTCTTTCTTTCTTTCTTTCTTTCTTTCTTTCTTTCCTTCTTTCTTTCTTTCATGAAAACATTTAAATTCTATTCTTTTAGCATATTTCAAATGTACAAGATGACAATAGAGAGTTATGTTGCACATTAGATCCTCAGAACTCCTTGTACTCCTTTACCGGTGTCTATTTCCCGCATTCCCTAACATCTGACAATTATTTTTCTACTCTCTTTTTATGAGTTTGACTTTTTTTAAAAAAGATTTCACAAGTGATGTCATATAGTATTTGTCTTTCTCTGCCTGGCTATTTTTCACTTACTATAATGCCCTCCAGTTTCATTCATATTGTTGCAAATGACAAGATTTCCTTCTTTTTTAAGGCTGAGTTACATTCCACTGTTTAGTACGTCACTTTTTCTTGATCTATTCATCTGCTAGTGGACAATTAGGTTGTTTCTACATCTTGGCTGTTGTAGATAATGCTGCGGTGAACATGGGAGTACAGATACCTCTTGGAGATACCGAGTCCATTTCCTTTGAAGACATACCTGGCAGTGGTATTGTTGGATAGTATGGTAGTTCCATTTTCAATTTCTTGAAAAAACTTCATACTGTTTATTTTTAAAAATTTATTTATTTATTTATTTATTTATTTATTTATTTATTTATTTATTCATGAGAAGGAGACATAGGCCGAGAGAGAAGCAGGCTCCTCACAGGGACCCTGATGTGGGACTCGATCCCAGGACCCAGGATCACACCCTGAGCCAAAGGCAGACACTCAACTGCAGACCCACCCAGGAATCCCACTTCATACTGGTTCATAGCGACTCTAACAATTTACCTACCCACCCCTGCTGGGTGGTGTACAAGGGTTTCTTTTTCTTCACCACACCAACATGCATTACTTTTTGTGTTTTTGATAATAACCACCCTAAAAGATGTGAGGCAACACCACTTTCTGGTATTACCCAACTGGTGATATTTCCAGGTTTCAAGATTTTCATTTTCTTTTTAAATCTAATGTTTTGTAGTCATCATCATGGTTAGTTAATTCCATGTTTCCAAAATGAGCATATAAATCACCCTTGATAGTACTATACTAGAATTAATATTAAATATATTTCCATAAAAAGCAACTGTTACATGTTTATATGATACAAAAAATATATTGGAATGTAGGAATATAGCTGTTATCTCTAATGGATGCACCCATATGCCTAGAGTGATTATAAAGAAAATCAGGCATTGAAAGTAATAGAAATTTTATAGATTCCATCCTTTATTTCATATTGTGGAGTCCTTGTGAAAGATTTCTGAGTGCACTTATTTAGGGCTTTTAATCTTTTATTCTAGCGTGAAGGAGCAAACTGGAAGCTTAGAATGTGTTATGAACTCTGGGGATTTTCAACCTGTTAACAAACATGTATCAAAGAAGTTTTTTTTTTTAATTTATTTATGATAGTCACACATAGAGAGAGAGAGAGAGAGAGAGGCAGAGACACAGGCAGAGGCAGAAGCAGGCTCCATGCACCGGGAGCCCGACGTGGGATTCGATCCCGGGTCTCCAGGATCGCGCCCTGGGCGAAAGGCAGTCGCCAAACTGCTGTGCCACCCAGGGATCCCAGTTTTTTTAAGTTTATAGATAATAGGTTCAAAAAGATGTATTAAAAACACACTAAAACTGAGGCGCCTGGAGAGCTCCATCAGTTAAGAGTCCAAATCTTGATTTCAGCTCAGGTCATGACTTCAAGGTGGTGAAATTAAGCCCTATGTTGGTCTCTGTGCTGGTCATGAATCCTGTTTAAGATTATGTCTTCTTCTCTTCCTCTGCTCCTTCCCCTCATGCTCTCTCTCTAGAAACAAACAAACAAAGAAAAAAACATACTAAAACCATTTGAATACTCATTTGAGAATGATCTAGACTCCCTCATCCATGGCAGAAAAAAGCATTCTTTATTGTCAGGGATGGGAATTGAATAGAAAATTGTCCAAAGTAGGCAAATCCTACAGTTTGGGTCTAAACTAAAGTACTCTGAGAGGCTGTTGGGAGGAATTACCTACTGAGGCTGCATGCAAAGAGCATGGTTTAAATGAGATACCCAGTAGTAAGAAAAAAATATTAAAAATAAAATCACCTACCAACAAAGTGAATCATTTTCCCTATAAGTAGAAAACAATGAATACTATTGAATAAGGATTAAATCAGACTGTGCCACACATTGTAGGCCATCTGCTAAAGAGATTGCAATAGAGAAAAATAATCTCATCCATTTGTATAAGCAGATAGAATCCACTACAAACATGTTAATTATCCTTATCAAAAGTAAAGCAAAATGAACTCTTATCCTTATGATAAGCCAGAAGTTACATCCTGGAGCAAAACACCTAGACTTTCCCTCTCATGCACAGAAGCAGGAGGAAGGGGTGCTACCTTTCCTGCTGTGAACATTTTGAAGAGATGACTCCAAGGCCTCCATGTAAGACATTCTTGGTGTGCAAAATTGGAAGAGGTATATTTAGCTTTTAAAACATTTAGGGGTGCCTGGGTGACTCTATTGGTAAGAGTCTGCCTTCAACTCAGATCATGATCCTGGGGTCCTGGGATCAAACCCCACACAGGGCTCCCTGCTTATTGGAGACCCTGCATCTCCCTCTTCCTCTTCCAGCTGCTCCTCCTGCTTGTGTGCCCTTTCTGTCAAATAAACGAATAAAATCTTTTAAAAATAATAAAAATAAAACATTTAAATATACCTTAAAAACACAGACAAAGCAAGCATTTATAATTTTAGGTTTTCTAAAGGAATGATAAAAAGAAATGGAAAAGTAGGAAAGTTTTCTTTCCCTTTTGGAACCAAGGACAGTTTGAAACTTTTTTATTTGTATTTTCACTTATAATTTTTATTTTTGTCACTACTTTATAATAAAACTACAATTTTATAATTATCTCTATTGCTGTTTCTACTTTCCTCTGGGCAATTTGCAGTCATCTAAATACACAGCAAATTCACAGTAAAATATAAAGCAAAGCAATTATCAGGAATACAATAGAATGAATTTAAAATTTCAGTACAATATTAGCCTTAGAGGAATAACCTTTAAATATGTTGTACCGATGGTGAATGGGTAAAGCAAATTCTTGATTAGCAATGGTCAAATATTCTCTTTCATCATACGTTATTTTTACAAATTGCTGTGCTGTCTATATTGCTTACACATTCAAATGATTCACTGTTTATTGTATTATTTTATAGCTCTTAATGAAATCTTACCAATCCAAGCCTAAGGAGTAGCTTCACCCTGGAGCTTGAATCTAATTTTTTCAGTAAGATTTTATTTCATTTGAGTCCCAGTAAATTTCTTCTAAATTTTCATCAATCATATAACCGACATTACATTTACAAGATAATCGAGGCTCTTCAGTAATTATTCTATCTTTCCAAATAATTTTTTCCCAGTTAGAAACACAAAGGTACCCAAAACCATTATCTAGTATTGTTAGGAAGCCCCTGTTGAAGGGTACATATTAAATTCCAGCATGTAATAATACATGACTCTAAATATTTTAAGTCTTGGGAACAAACCCAGCCTTATGGGCTATGTTTTGCATGGGTCAAAATCAATAGTTATATTATAATAATCAATTACATCTCTGTGGATGATAGATATTCAGTTTTGTTTAGCTACATTTGAACTGGAGAGAACTTGTATTTCAAAGTTAATCACGTGGATTTAGACCTGTCTTCTACAGTCTTAATCTGTAAATGCCAGATTTCTGTTTGTCTTCTAATAAGATGCTTTTCATTTTGCACCATCCTTCCAGTCAAATAGGTTAACAAAACTGTTTTTTGAGTGTCAAATCTAGAAAGTTAGCTACTTACTTGGTAGTATTAAAAATTAAGAAGAAGAATATCTCTCTTTTGCTCTGACTATAATTGGATTTCTGAACTCATAAGTCCAGATCATGTGTCTACTGGTATAAGAGAAAAAAAAAAAAATACTAAACAAGTTAAACCATTAGGGAGGACTTTATTCCAGATTATTGACTTCTACTATAATAGGGACCAAGACTATTGAAGTAGGAGTCAGTACCATTACAATAAGGAAGAGGAATTAACTCTATTGAAATAAAAGGTGGAGTGTTTTTGCAAGCTATGGTAAACTAGAGAGAAAGTACTGGAGAACAGTAGGTGTGACCAGGTCATCTGTGTTTGCTAATAAATGCTGATGAAAGTTGAGCTCCTACATGTCCACAGAGACAGTGAGCAGAGTGCTCTTTTCACGATTATATTTCAGAGGGATGGATCCCAGGTCCTTGAGAAAAACATTTATGGGTTGTGGAAAATTTTCTTCTTGAAGTGCAAAGAAAGGATTTACAGTTCCAAGTATTCTTAAGTAAAAGCTCTACAGAAAGGTAGACTACGAGCCTGTAGTCAGGAAGAAGACTGTCTAAAGTGGAGTTAAGCTCAGGGGAACATTAAGGCTGTCTTGGCCACTGTGAATACAATTTTGAGGTGTCTGGAATAGTGATTGTGGGACATATTACTGTTGAGTACAGAAAGAAAAACATAGTTTAACAAATAACATGTTTTTTCCTAATAAAATGAGATTTTTAAGAGAAATGGAAATAACACTGAATAAGACAGTAAGGTGGTCTATGAAAATTTTAAGTTTGCTAGAATACCTTTTTTTCACTTGAATTCAGTGCCATCATCAATGACTCTAGAAAATTTAATTTTCACATCCTTTGTGAGAACTGCTGCTTAGCCCTTTATGTGCTGCTGGCTTCACTTGGCTAGCCTGGGTCTCCCTGGGTTTTTCTTTCACTCTGATAGTCATGTGAGTGATCAGCAGCACCTGAAAGAGTCCCTCCAGCACAGGCACAGCCTGTCTTTCCTCTACGACAATTTTAGGGAGACAAAATCTCCTGATCAATAGAGGTGGCCGGCTTCTTCTGGTGGGTCCTTCAAGGTCCTTATAACTTTATGTCTCAGGACTTCTGGGAAAGAAAGAAGCCCTTTGAAGTTTTGAACATGTTTATGAGAGGATTCAGTTAAATTGGCTACAGGACATGATCTCTGACCCAAATTCATAAGCCTGCCAAATATAAGTTCAAAGGGAAAAATAATATGCTTGCCTGCAGAGGTTGCTCTAATTTTTTCACAATGCTAACAATAAAGTTCTAGGCCATTTTAATCTAGTATATTGTTGAATTTTAGCAAATGGGTTTGATTTATCTTATAGGAATCTGTAAATATTTCCATCATTACTGGATGGCAGTAGAAATCAGATAACTTTCTTTCTCTGATTCATTATGCTCTAGTATTCCCAAAGTGAAAATGTTTGTATTAAGAGCGGCTTTGCCACTGCTTGAGCATTGGCATCTAAAGAGGCAAACACTTCTTCAGACCATCTAGCTATCATCATACCATAACTAGAAAATAATCTCTTACATTCCATTCCACAGGAATTAATTCTACAAACCAAATGCCACCAGAATTCTAGAGAAGTTGGTTGGGGGAAATGGCCTACACAGAACTTGGGAGTGGCCTCTAAAGGATTCTGCTGACAAACTTTTTATCTCTTTAATATATTTTGATTAATGTCATCTTTTAGGTAGATGTACTGAGAGTCTAATGCCTTTAAAAATCCCTCTTTTACTTAGATGATTATTTTGATGACACAACATTGCTAACCAAGAAATAAAGACTGTGGAGTAGAAATGTTTTTGTTAGATAATTTTAATAGTTCAGTAAAAATTCTTTTAGCTCCTTTTCCGATCCATTTATGCATTTTTGTGTGTGTGAAGCATATATTTGGAAGTTAACAAAAATTGCTTGTTGTATTGAATGTGAGGCTTCTAAATTTGAAATCTGCCACATTTAACAGTGGCTTTTGAAGCTCTGTCAGCAAAATCATTGCCTTCAGAAGTTTTCATTCTGCCTGCGTGAGCTCTACAAGAGATTTACTGATCTGAGCAGGCAGTTGTGCAGTCTTTAACAAGCCAGCTATCAATTTTCCATGAGATACTTTATTCCTCCTCAAAGTAGAGAATCCTCTGTTTTTCCAAATTTGTTCTGTTGCATGAAAGACAACAAACACATTCTATATGGGGGTGTAATTCTTGTGATTGCTATTGACGAGGCTGCTTGTGCCAGCTTAGTTCTAGGCAAAATGTAAGTTTCCAAAATTTCATAAGTCAGCAGACCATGCAAAGCCTTAAGTTGGCCACTTTAATCCCAAGTACATGACCCATCAGCAAACATTATGAAATTGTCATTACAAACAAGAATATCAGACAAACCAAGTCAGAGTCAGAGGCTAGTGTCTTCTATTGCCATTGAACAGTTATGATCAACTATTTGATTAGGATCTGGCAAAAAAAAGAAAGAAAGAAAGAAAGAAAAAGAAGAAAGAAAGAAAGAAAGAAAGAAGAAAGAAAGAAAGAAAGAAAGAAAAGAAAAGAAAGAAAGAAAGAAAGAAAGAGAAAGAAAGAAAGAAAGAAAAGAAGAAGAAAAGAAGAAGAAGAAGAAGAAGAAGAAGAAGAAGAAGAAGAAGAAGAAGAAGAAGAAGAAAGAAAGAAAAAGAAAGAAAGAAAGAAAAACTAGCACGATCTTACTTGTAAGATAACTGTCACAACACATAGGACAAGAAAATAAGTCAAGTGACTCAAGGTCTTGAACCTTTTTAAGTGTGTCTGCTTCTACCACAGCATCCCAGTATCCACAGTGCCCTTATCTCCAAAAGAACTGAGAAATACATTATTAACCTGTGGTCTAATCCCTGCTTTTTAATTAAAACTAGAAAAGTAGAGCCTTTATTTTCATGACAACTCAAATAGAAATGCTTTTCAAAAATTCAGAATACCCCAATGCTGAGACGATCCTGAGCAGTTATGCGATTGCTCTCTCAGAGTTTTGCCCACTGTGCAAAGATTTGGATATATTGTCTACAATATCCTGCTTGTCCCCCAAGTTGGCTGAGTAGTTTTTATGTAATCAGTTTTTTCATTTGCAAAATTGGCTGGCTCCTATATTGTATCAGTTTGGGCCTTCAGCATCAACAACTATCCTGAATATTTTACCTCAGTCTGGCAGTGGTGTGGTTTATGGAGTGAGGCTTTGTGCCCTTGTGAACAGAGGAAATTGTAACAAAGTCAAAGCATCAGTTCCACTTGGGTTTTTAGGTTCTCATACTACCAGCAAACCATCTATATATTGAATATCTATGGATCCTTCTGGTGGGAGAGCTCTCTAAGTTTTCCTGTAAATGACTAGAGAAATAGTAGGAAAATACTGAAACCCTTGAGATTTTTTTTTTGCCATAAATACTGCACTGCTCCATAAGTAAAAGTAAATGAGATTTAGACTTTCCATGAGGGGAATTAGAAAAAAAAATAAAAAAGTAAAAAAACAGAAAACAGAAAATAGATAAATTGGAGAAAGACTTCACAGAGGATGGCACCAAAGTTATTTATAGTTCTGTTGTTAGGAACTACAGACATAAATGGAACGACTTTATTTATTTCCTTAAGATCTTGTAAAAAGGTCAACAATCTTTATCAAATTTACTTCTTTACTGGGAATTTGGCAGTATTAATATTAAGGGTAAGTGCCCTTTCTTTCATAACTGTCCTTTGTTTTTCTAAAATTTTTACAACCATTTTTTTTCCTTCTCATTGATCCCTTAACAAAGGGTATATTGCTTGACATATGACTCATGATTCTGATAAGTAATTTCTATTGGTTCTATATCTCAGAGTAAATCAATGTTGTTATTCTGTGGGCCCAAAGTAATAAATGGATTTGTTTCTGCTCAGGGTGCTTTTCCAGTGTGGTGAACGACTGCTATTCCCTGCTATATCCCTTTTCTTTCAGAAGGCACACAGTGACCAAACCAGATGTTGTTTCGGAGGGCAATTAACAGCCACTGCAGATGGAGTATACAATATGGTAGTCTAAATTTGCAAGAGAGATGTCTTCCAGTAGGTTTACAGGAGAATCAGGAGAAAGGAAGAAAACATGTTCCTCAGTCACAGGACCTCTTCAGGTGGGAACCACAGAAGAAAAGAAGAAAGCACAGAACTGATTCAAATGATCTTTGTCCTGTATTGATCTATCACCAGCCAGAAAATGAGGACTTCCTGGGGAAATTTCACACTACTATCTAACAGAAAAAGCAAGGATATGTTAGCCAGAGGGAAAGTTAATGAAACATACATATCACCAGTTCCAACTGCTGAGATTTCCTCAGTATGTCAATTTTAAACCATTTTGACAGTTATTCCTTAGCTTTTTGGGCATTCCTGATGCTTCTTTCTGCAATTTGTGTATCCTTTGGAGTCTTTTTTTTTCTCCAATCCTTTTTCCAATGTTTCAGCTTTCTTGCAATAATGACATAATGTTTTCTCTTCTTTCATAGTTCCCTGTACAGATTGGCCACTGTAGAGGTTATTTCCTTGAGTAAATAGTCTTAACTGAAGGGTTCACCTGCAGTTTTTAACTTCTTATTTTCTTCTTTGTATTTGTTCAGGTTGTCCCTGGACTGAGTAATTCCTGCTAATATTTGAGTAATAGTCATCCTTGCCATTCTACTCCCTTTTCTCAATTTGACCTCAGAGAGCCAAAACAAAGAACCAGACGATGATTTTGATCTGCCTCTGTATCCATGCTAGTAAACCCTGAAAAAGTCTCAGAACACTGTTAATGGAAAATAATAGAGGGTTCACGTGTCTTCTGTATGCAACACTGTGGTTTCTCCCAGGTCATCACTAGAGGAAAGGCTGTGAGCAGGCTCTTTCAGTGGGTCATCAGAAGCCTCAGTTCTTCCGAGTACTAGACGATGGTGGAAAGTTGGTTACTCCTTCATGTGCTGGGTCATCTTCTGGTCCCCAGTAGACTTGCTCCATCAAAGAAGCAAAATCTGCTGGCTGCAGAATTCCACACAGTAGCGAGTGAACATCCCCAAGTGTGGAGCTGTAAATTTAAAGAATAAAGAGACAGGGGAGATGGAGGGAGCAGAGGCAACCAAGAAAGGAAAGCAGGGCCTCTGTGAAAAAGAAAGTCCCTTGAATTTTCACATTTTTTTCTTCCATTCTTCCCAGTCTCTCCACAGACTATCTAAATCATTTTTAACTTTCCTCTTAGAATGATATCCATACAAAAAAATTTAATTTGCTTGGAGTGAGGCCCTCCTAAAACCTTCAAAAATCCCAAAGGACTGGATTCTCATATGTATTCCAAATTGACAGAGAGACATTACCTGTTTAAGAGAAAGGACTGCAAGCTTCCCATAGTTTTCACCATTGATGCTATTCATGATCTTGATGGGATATACAGCCTAATTTATTCTTGCTTACCAAATAATAAAATCTTGAACTTGAGAGAGTGGTCCATCCAGACAGTATTTCAAAAGAGGAGGGCACACTAGAAGAAAGACTTTATAATCCAGGGTTTCTTATTAGATTGTTGTGACCACAAGACTTTTAACCAATCCATTTAATGTAAGAACTGCCATTTGTATCCTATCTTCATCACCAAATTGTTGGGGAAATATAATCAAAAATAACATCACCAAAAAAAAAAAAAAAAAAAAATAACATCACCTGTCAACCTAGTTAATTCTCTCCACAAAATGCAAGAAAGAATAAAACAGTTTTAATATTGAATAAGCATTAAACCAGACTGTGATGTGCCTCACAAGCAACCCAAAGAGATTGCAAAGAAATAAATCTCACCCTTTTATTGTCAAGCAGATACAGTTAATGCATGCTACATGACGCATGTTATATGAATGTTAATTGCCCTTATCCTCCCCCCCTCCAAAATTAAATAAAATTCCTGTCTTTATGCTGAACAGGAAGTTACAACATAAAGCTCTGTTCCTAGGCTTAAATTTCCCCCAAAACAAGAAGACAAGACAACATCCTTCTTGATGTTCACATTTCAGAGAAATAGCATCGAGGCCTCCAAAAAAGACATTCACAGCATGCAATGTTGGCAGGAGGCTTATTTAACTTAAAAGATTTATATACACTTGAAATGAACATATGTCACAACTTCAAGTTCAAGGAAATGCTAAAGAGAAGGGTGTTTTCTCTTTTCCTTTTAGCATCAGGGAACATTTTAATTTAATTATTATTATTTTTCAGATTTATACTTACCCTTACACCAGGCATGAATGTGTGAATCATAAGGGAACAAAGTAGCAAGGGAACAATTTAGGATGTATGTGTTAGCTGTTCGTCATGAGCTATAAGTTATCATGCTAGAGGTTTGGGGTGGTAAAAGTTTAGGTCTGAAAAGGAAATAAGAGCACATAAGAAAGAGCAAATATGCAATCCTTTCCTGAAAACAACTTTTAATATTTAGTGTAAGGCAGATTGTTGGCGTATTTGATATGGTATATCTGATGAGGTGTATCTGATGCACATCCTATAGTGTTAAGCTCATACGTCTGTTTCATAATGAAATCACTTTCTTTTTTCTGAGGTTGAGTTCTCACTCTTGCCCATAAACCTACCACTCTACTATAGCTCAAAAGAGTAGTACTTATGAACTCATCAATTTGAAAATCAAAAGTTCAAATGCTACAAAGTTTCATTGAAAGATAGGGAGTGTCTGTATACATGCAGATGGGTATACATAGCTGTATATACAGATACATATTAAAAATGAAAATGTGTGCGTATCTTCTATATTTTAATAATTTTAAATTTGATTTAGCAGGAAGACAATGAATATACTTTAAAATTCCACAATATAGTATTTTATTTGTCACAGTGTTCCTCAGTGTCACATATAATCCCATGATTAAATCATAATGTTTAGTTGAGTTTATTTGTGATAGATTATCATAAATTCTGTAACATTGGACACTGGTGACACAGCTATATTTAATGCAGTTGGCTGATGATATTTTACAGTTTTGATGGCTGGATAATGAGCTGCCCTGGTCATTTTGAGGTTACGGGCATCCATGCTGCCCTCTGCTGGTTATATTTAGTGTAGCCTCCATCCAAAAACCTGAACTCTTAGGGTGCCCATTTTATTACAGAGGGAAACTTTATACCTTCTCTCCTCATGTAACTTCCGGGCAATCCTCATGGTTTTAGCAATAAACTACCTAAACACTTAGGAATCCCTTCTTTTAAATACGTATCTTTTTAGTATATAATATAGAATTCCCCATCACTATGGATATCTTACTCAGCAGTGAGTCCATTTTTTTTTCCTTTTCCTACTCTTGAAGACTCCCCCTGCTGCCCCAAGGCCTTATTTACTCCTTTGCTTTCCTCCTTTATATGACCCTTGGCTTTGGTTCAAGTATGTGACTGTAACATAATTAATGACAGAGGAAACATGAGGTAATTTCCCTTTTTAAAATTGAGCACTGCTGAATGAGATTATTAATGCATAGATTCAGTGATGCTCCATCAAACTAGCAACATGTTCTTTAAGATAAAATTATTTGCAGTAAAAACAATAATACATAACATAGGTAGTCTGATATCAATACTGCAAAGGGATATATTATATTCCTTGCCATTTTATTGTTTTGGACAGTGCTTAAATATTTTTCATAATATTTCTTCAGAGCAAAGTTCTGTAAAACTTGAAAGGTTAAAATGAAGAGCATTGCTGGTGTCTAAAAAAAATTAAAGATATTTTAGATCCTCTTTTTCTTTTCAGTTCAAAAAGAAGTATACGATTCTCTGATAGTCTAAAATTTAATATCTTGCCTCAGGGTTATAAAAGACCTAACCTAGTTAAACACATGAAATGGTACTTACTTATAATAAATCTTGATCACTAAATTGTGCTGTTTGTTCTATTACAACAACGCAGAGCCTTGCAAGTTTATCTGACTTTTTTTTTTTTCTAGCCAAGAAAGTACTGAGAAATAGTTCTGGTTCATAATTTTCATGCAGAGAGTGTTTTAATAACCCATTTTTCTCTTCTCCGTCCATCTCTTTTTTAGGCTGACTGGAAGCTTTGTGCCAGACTTGATAGTGAGCATGAGTAGCCAAATGTGGCTGCATCTTCAAACAGATGAAAGCGTCGGCTCTGTTGGCTTCAAGGTTAACTACAAAGGTAATGATGAATTGCTACTATGGGAAATATGTTATCTTAATACTACCAGAGAATGCTTTTAAATTCAAGTTTAATTGCATCTACGACATAAAAGTTGCCCAAAACACAAGCAAGAATATATTCTAACAAAATAACTCTCTTTTTACATTAACTATCAATGTTTATTTCACTTTTCTTTAAATAAACATAGTCCTACCTTCCCTGCCATTACAATGTGTCTATTTTGCATACATCATATTTCTTCCAGTCCACTGTACCATCCCTATATGTTAGTCACTCTGGACCTCTAGGCTTTCCCAGAATAGACAATGTAATTTTATACACTTTATACACGTTGCCTGGGAAAAATAATATATTAAAGATTTATTACTTAAATTTAAGGTAAAGGACTTGATTCCTCAAAGAATACAGGATACCATTTTTTGAGGGGGTGGGAGAGATCTACCAGTTACCTTCTCAGATCAAATTCATAGACCACAGATATGTTAAATTGCTACTGCCCATCCCAGGGTTGGTAGTGATGCATACTGATGATTAATTACATGTGTACTAGAAAACCTCTTGTTCTAGTTCCATTTATAAGAGATAGATAGAAGCGTTATAAAATCATAAATATTCTTGGCACATAGTGAACCTTAATTAAACTCAAATAGAGACAATAGATATATGCATATAAAATATATATTAGAAAAGCAAATATAGAATTCTGACTGAAAAATATGTCTATGTTAATAAATTCAATTGAAATCTATACCTTAAGAAATGAAAATGTGTAAGAAACCATTGGAACATTATCTGGCTTGATTTTATTATTTCTGTTGTGATAAAAATCATTATTCTCTATCTTCTCAATCTAAACAATAGCTGTATAAAATTATCTTACTCGCACAATAATAATTTTTAATCAGTTTCCTTTTTCAAACATTGGCTTGCCATGCCTTTGAATCTGGACACATGGAAATGAATGCATGATGTTGTCAGGGAAACAAAACACATGCATTCTGTGTTCTTAACTTGTGACTGAATTTGGTACTATATTAATTTGAATAGTTCAGGAAATATGTATAAATGTCAGTTGAAAAAATAAAAAGGTTACCCTGATTATAATTTTAAATATATCCCTCCTCCCTTTAAAAACCCAACATCTATCCTCAGTAAATAAAACAAAATTCCAAAATTTAAAGAATGGTCAGCTTCTATTGAAAGTATCTATGTTATGAAGTTTTCATTTAATTTTTTTTCCCATTCCAAATGGCTAAATGAAACTGGCATCCTTGTATTCCTCTTGGTTTTATTATTTTCTTCACTCTGTGGAGGTTACCTGTCAGAGAACCTATAGCTGTTTAAACCTTAGAAACTATATTAATCATTAATGATAACGCTTCAACAAAGAACATATTTATTAAAACTCATGAACATGTTCAGCAGTAAGGGAGTTCTATCGATATTTACAAAGCTCTCCACTCTGCTGCAGTTGAAGAGCTGAAGTACACTGTAAAGTAGCACAATTAAATTTTATTTTGTTTCTTTCTGCTTTTTAATTTTTTTAAATCCGAAGACTCTGCTGTGTGCTGGCTTCTGAATGAGTTGTTGAATATAGAAAGAAGATCCAGATTATTATCTCTGAGGGAGATCATAATATAGTGACAGAGAAAAACATAACCCAACTATTCAAGCACAAATATCTACAGGGATGAGATAGTTGAAACCAACACAGGAGATTCCTAGTGAATAATACTCTTATTCTTCTCCCTCTTTTCAATCTATTCTAACCTAAGGTTTACACTGTGAATAGTGATCTGCAGCATCAGAGAAGTGCCATATTATACTTCTAGCTGTGGGTGTTTCCATACTTTTCATTGCTTACAGATAAGATCCACAACCTCAGTATGCCTTATCTTCCACCTTTCTTCAACCCGTCTTCATCTTTCTACAGTCTGATTTTATCAAATTATCCATAATTCTCCATCCCAGCAAGTTGTTTTGTACCTTTCCTCTCTGGACATTCAAACAATTCTATCTGGATTCTCTATTCTCACTTTAACAGCATCACATCACTCATCCTTCAAGACAAAATTCAAATATTTCTTCTTCTGTGAAGCCTTTCTTAACTCCACTTATCACAAAATAACACTTTCTCTGTTGTATAAGACCTGTAGCAGATATATACTACATTACCCAAGGGAAATATGTCATATTCTTCTTCATATTTCCGTTAGCAACCCTTTGCTATAACATCATAGGTGATTAGTAAAGCTGAACAAATGATTTAACCTCTATAATGTGATGTGATATAGGATAAAATATGTCCTTAAACATTTAGTTTATCATGATTTTTTCCTCCTGTGAAAAATCATATTTTTGCATTCTCCATAATTTAAAACCTGAGCTCAAAGTTGAAGCAGGGTTCATATTGAGAAGTTTCAAATTTTGATGTGCAGATAGCTTCAGCAACTTCGTCTACTAAAAATAATTTTCATAATTACCATGCTCTCTGTTAAGTAGTGTGTTGGTTCTAAATGGAACACCTGCTAAAAAACCTTTCCAGATTTGATCTAAAGATATCTTCTATTTTTCATCTGTAGATTTTGCATGAGATAGCATTGACTGTAGATCTCCTGTAAATTCAACATGTATTTTTTGTATATTTTATTTTATTTTTTTTAATTTTAAAGGTAATGACTAAATTATGTAACTTAGATTTTGTTTTTTATATTTAATTCTAAAATTGTGTTTTGCTAATTGCCTGTGACCATGCTTTTGAAACTTACTTTAAAAGAAAATAAGGGGCAGGCCTGGTGGTCCAGTGGTTTAGTGCCGCCTTCAGCTCAGGGAGTGATCCTGGAGACCCGGGATTGAGTCCTGCATCAGGCTCCCTGAATGGAGCCTGCTTCTCCCTCTGCCTGTGTCTCTGCCTCTCTTTCTCTCTCTCTCTCTCTGTGTCTCTCATGAATGAATAAATAAATAAATAAATAAATAAATAAATAAATAAATAAATCTTAAAAATAAAATAAGGTTTCAAATGAAATCTCCTGTTAGGAAACCCAAAATAGAAAACAAAACAAAACAAAAAAAGCTGTGCTGTTCTGATGGAAGGGGTGGGGAGGAGGATTGACATATCCCCCGATGATCAGACTATCCCTCATTCCCTCTGAGTGTAGGAAAACCTTAGTGCTCCAAAAAACTATTTGAAAATGACTTTTCTAAGATCATACCATTGACAGGGAGACCGAAAATGTATCTGTGAATATAAAACGATACATAATTGCCTAATCAAGTTGTCATTATCTTTAGAACTTCAGCTTAATCTTTTGGACTATCAGGTTTTGTTTTTTTTTTTTTTTTATAGAGTTTGGACAATGACTATCTTTTTCTTTTTCAAGATTTCATTTTTTCATGAGACACAGAAAAAGGCAGAAACACAGGCAGAGGGAGAATCAGGCTCCATGCAGGGAGCCCAAGGTGGGACTCGATCCTGGGACTCTAGGATCACATCCTGGGCTGAAGGCAGGCGCTAAACCACTAAGCCACCAGAGCTGCCCCAACTATCTTAAACCATAAAAAGGAAACAAATGTTGCAAATCAAGAAAATAGTCTTTTATTATAAATGTAATTCATTCTTATTCAGCTAAAATTCATTCAATATTTATTATGTACATGACAGTATGCTGATTATTGTGAACAATAACAGAAATGAATGAAATACCACTATACTCTTGAGAAGTTTAATGATATTCCTTCTTGTTAAAACCAGTAATGTTCATATTGGGTATAACAAATCACAGCCATCCTGCTCTGCAGATTTATGAGTTTGCCAAAGTTATGATTCAAGATATGGCACTAGGTGTCCCTGCTTAAGGAGAAGAATAGTCTAGCTATTTATCCTGCTCCATTAGCCTTAGAGACATTAATTTTGTTTTCTTGTTTTATATTATCATTACTTCAAATGCATATTAACCAAAAATGAAGATAGTTTTTTTTTTTTCCTGCTGGACCTATTAACACTGCACTATTAACATCCATTAACACTGCACTATTTTTTTAAATATATTTTCATCTTCATTTTAGAAAACCTAAGGAACATTAAAAGGATAATTAATAATTACTAAGAATTTTCTCTATTGCAATTACTTTATTTGCATTAACTCATTAAACCTCATTAGAACTCTGAGAGGTATCAATTATTACTCAATTTTACAGATCAGGTAACCGACTAGGATGTAAGCACTAAGATGACAGGAGGTTTGGTCTGTTTTGCTTACTGTTGTTTTCTGAGTACCCAGCACAATGTCTAAGACATAATCACCACTCAATAAATACATTTATGGAATGTGTGAATGCATGGACATGACTATCAAATCATTAACTTACTGCAGAGCCTAGATACGACTCTAAGTTTGTTGATTTTATGATAATCTCCATTATATAGTATTATATCCTACATAAGTGATAAGAGTTTGGGGGAAACAGAAAGTTCAAAGCCTGAAGACAAGCTGAAGACCCTGATCAGTGTAAAAAGTATGAAGGCAGCACAAGTTTGAGTTAAATTACTGAATTCCCATTGTCTCATCAGCTACACATAAAACTACACATAAAAAATACATGTAGGCAACAAAAGCTACCTGTTTCAAATGTCTACGTGTTTATTTCCATATGCTCACTTTATATTCTTTAGAAATATTTGGTAAGAAAGCTTAAATCCGTGACAGAGGCATAGAAAGAAAAATCACCAGCTTTCATAGAGTTCTGAAAGGGATATCATCTGCTCCTTTTAGAAATCAGATATCGTAGGGCACCTGGGCAGCTCAATTGGTTAATGACCTCCCTTCAGCTCATGTCATGATTCCAGGGTCTTGAAATCGAGCCCCTCATCAGGCTCCCTGTTCAGTAGGGAGACTGCTGCTTCCTCTCCATCTGCCGTTTCCCCTCAAATCATGTTCTCACACGTTCTGCGCTGTCTCTCAAATAAACAAACAAACTTAAAAAAAAGAAAACATATTTTAATTGTTTGACTGATTTTCAGTTGTGCCATAGTGTGTATTCTCGATGATATAGTGTTAATAGCAAGCATTTGTTGAGTCATTATGTACTGTTTTAAGCACATACATCATCTGATTTAATCAACAACAACAAACCTACAAGGTAGGTAATATTATCCCTATTGCATGGGTATTGTATGGATGAAGTAATGGAGACGGAGCAAGTTAGGTAATTCATTCAAAATCACAGAGGTGATTGGCTAAATAAAAATATGACTGTGAACTCTGTTTTAAGACTGCTGTCTTTCAGAAACATATATTATTTCTATAAATTTTAGCTTACATTTACATTTATTTAGATATTTAAATGTTAAAGTAGCACCCAATTAAAATAGATGGCCAGAATTTAAAATTTTGATGAAGCCATCTGCTTTTGTGGAATGACCAAAAATTTTGAAATGGAACATTTTCATGAAAGATGATTACTTAGCTTAAATATTTAGAATCATTAATTTTTATGTTTTTAAGTGAACTGACAGTCCCTTTCTCTCATTGTGGAACTGAGGAATAGAAATTCCATTATTTACTCAAATGTAAGTTTTTACTAATAAGGGCATATGCCAGAGAGAAGATGGATTGATATCAAAGATTTGAAAATCAGATAATCACTTACAAGTGTTTGACCCAAATTGAAGTTTAACAAACAAAAGACTTAGCTTCTTGAAAATGCATATTTAATGCTGGAGGTGTCATTTTTTTTAGTCTATCAAATAATATTTTGGAAGGTTAATTAGAACATTTCATAGATATCTTCTGACGATATCATAAATAATGTTCTGTACAGCAAAAATCTTTTTTTTAAATCTATTTATGAGAGAAAGAGAAAGATCATGCACACAAGTGAGGGAAGGGGCGGAGGGAGAGGGAGAAGCAGACTCCCCTCGGAGAGAGAGCCCAATGTGGTCTGGATCCCAGGATCCGGGGATCATGACCTGAGCCAAAGGCAGATGTTTTTAACTGACTGAGCCACCCAGGTGCACCTATACAGAAAGAATCTTAACAAACAATTCAGGCATGTAGATTTTATGTTTTTGTGTTTATAAGGGCATATTTTTCTTCCTTCTTTCCCCCACTGTTTTCTCTCTCTTCTTCTCTGCTTTCTTTCTCCTTTCCTTTCATCTCTTACCTTTATTTTTGTATGATACAACACAGATTACTTTTCAGCTGCTTTTCATTTATAAATATATCATGCCTGTCTTTCCAGTCAATTTGATTGGATAGGTGGCTTTCATCTAACCACTACCTAACATCCCACAAAATATACATACCATAATTTAACATAAATCTGTAGTCATATGGGTCATTGCCTTTATCATGATATTAAAATGGTGAAATAAATATTCGCATATATAAATATGGTGAAATAAATATTCTCATATTCAAATATCCATACTTTAATGACAAAGAAGATTCTAAAAATAGTATTGACATTTAAATAAGTAACACATCTTGAATAGTTATTTCCTAAATTTTATATTTTCACTTTCCCAGCAGTGTCAAAAGGAGGCCTTTCCCTACAATGTAAAATGGAATGCTACTAATCTGTTAGGTGTTTGCCAATCTGATGTTTTGTAATGCAGTATTATTATTAAATTTAATAGCTACAGGGCTATTGATCTTCTTGTCATAAATTTATTAACCACGGGATTTCATCCTCTTTGAAATTTTTCAGCTTCATGCTCTTTGGAAAGCATTATTAATGGTCACAATTTATCTGCTTTTCCTCTAATTCTGGGTCCATAGAGAATTATATTTTCCTGTCCTCTTGAAGTTCAGTGTGGCCATGGGACGACTAATATGTGAATAAGTGACTGTAGTCATTCCCAGACCAAAGTACTGAATTACACTGGTGTTCTCTTTCAAAATGAAAAATGAGACCCTATCTTCTAGTTAGTACAGGTTCAAATTGATGTTGATTCCTTCAGATTGTGTTCCTAAGGGAATATAGAGAACAGAGGTCCCCACCCATCTCCGCTTCCTGTATAGCATAAATAGAATGAGCATGAGGAACCTGGGTGGCTCAGTTGGTTAAACTCTTGACTCTTGGTTTCGACTTGGGTCATAATCTCAGGGTTTGTGAGATCCAGCCCCGGTTTGCGTTTTTTTTCTCCCTCTGCCCCTCCCTCTATTTGTGCACACATGCTCTCTCTCTCAGGAATAAATAAATCTTAAAAAAAAAAAAAATTAAGTAGCATCAGCAAGACATAACTTTGCTAAGCTTCTAGAATCCCTGGGGTAATTTGTTGGTCCAGCACAACCTAGTATATTCTGATGGATACACACATTAAGTTAGCCCATTCTTGGTTTTCTTTGTAACAAGTTGTAGGGACTTTGGGCACATAAGAGATATAACCCTTTGTTCACACACAGCAAATATTTGTTTTTCCATTTTGATTATATGAAATTTAAATAATACCAGGTTTTTGGTTTCTTTTTGTTCTATTCAAATTTATCATTCTTTTTATTTATGGCATTTGGACTTGTATATGTGTTGTGCATCTTTTAAATATTTTATTAAAGTACTATAAATGCATACACACGTGTGTATATAAGTATATACATGTATATAGCATTTATGTCATATTGTATACCAATATAATATGTAAAACTTTAATTCACCTGGAATCTATTTATGTATGTTGACAGGGTGTTTTCTTTTAGTTTTAAGGACAATTTTGCCAACAGTATTATTGATTGGGTCATCATTTTCCCACAGAATTGAAATGTCATGTTTATCACATTAAAGGTTTTTATATATGCTTGGATGCATTTAACTACCTTTTTCTGCCCAAACCAGACTGTTTCAATTTCTCTAGTTTTAAGGTTTTCTTTTTAAAATATCTTGTGAGAGGGCAGCCCTGGTGGCTCAGCGGTTTAGCGCCGCCGTCAGCCCAGGGCCTGATCCTGGACACCCGGGATCAAGTCCCACATCAGGCTCCCTGCATGGAGCCGCTTCTCCCTCTGCCTGAGTCTCTGCCTCTCTCTCTCTCTCTCTCTCTCTCATGCATAAATACATTTTTAAAATCTTTAAAAATAAAAAACTCAAAAAAAAAAAATCTTGTGAGAACCACTTCCTGCTACTATTTTTCTATTTCAAATTTCCGTGACAACTTTTGTACACTTAACTTCCACCTGCGTCATAAAATAACTTTGCTGAATTACTTGTGATTTTCATTAGAATTGCATTAATTTTATATATCACTTTGATTTATGTTGATATAATTATGTAATGTCTTCTCATCAAGTCATTTTTCGTCTTCTTAGATTTAAATTTTATTTTATTTTTTAAAGACCTTAATTATGTGAGAGAGAGGGAGTGTAGGCACAAGCAGGTCAGAGGGAGAGACAAGTAGACTCTTTGCTCAGCAGGGAGCCTGTTACAGGGCTCAGTTCTAGGACCCTGAGATCATGACCAGAGGCAAAGTCAGATGTTCAATCAACTGAGCTACCCAGGCTCCTCTTAGATTTGAATTTTATATATACATATATATTTAAAAAATTTAAATATGTTTAATATTTTATATATATATATATTTAACACATTTTTTAAATTTAACACATATATTTTAATATATATGTGTTAAATATATATTTTATTTTCATTCATCATAGCTTTATTTCTAACTAGTTCCAAATTTTTGATGGATAGCAGTAGGATTTTTAACTGATAAGAAAGAACTATTATTATATTTTATTTTTACTTTTATATTTCTAACTATTATAAAGAATAGTTGATGATTTTTGCATGTCTGTGTAGCATTTAGTCATATCCTTTAATGCTCATTAATTTTAATTCTTTGATAATTAGGCATTGTAGTAGTGGGAAGACATATATTAGCAAATTATAGAAAACCCAACTAATATTACTAATATTACCATAAATATTCTCACCTGACATGTCTGAAGAAAAACTGATGTTGGATGATTGCTTTACACTGCCATTAGAGACTCAGGTGCTTCCAGTTTCTTAATATGTCTATCTTTATTCCTAAAGTTGTAGCAACATTGTTGCCAGAGGTCTATCACAGGATTGGAATTCCCAGAATGCCTATGAAATTATAGTGATGAGAACTAGCATTTCTGTCCACTCTTCTTTTGATGACAATGACTTTGTTATTTCAACATCTGACGTGATATTTGACATAATTCCTTATGATCTAAGGAAAAGGGTCTTTTTACCACGTCTGCATAGTTCTTTCTCAGTCCTGTTTTATTCTGAGCTTTTATTAAGAATAACTGATAAGGTCACTTTTCTCCATTCATTGACACAAGTGCATATTTAACTATGTCATTCTTTAAACTGTGTTCATAGGCTTCCTGATCCTGGATAAACTACTTTTCCTGCAATAAAATCTCCTTGAACAGAATATCTGATCTTTTAATACTCTCCATTTCAATTTACTAATGATTTAATTATAACTTTTGCATCTAATCAAATGCATTAATTGGACTATAGTTTCTTTTTTTGGCAGTTTTATGATTATGAGAGTTTCACAGAACATGCCAGGGAGTTTGTAAATGCTGTTAAATAGGCTGTGTAACATAAGTTTGAGAGTAAGAAAGAACTTAGCTATAAAATCATGTGGGCATTTTTATTAAAGGTAAATAGCAAATTTTATTTTTTTTCTTCGACTAAGTCACTTTATGTCCTCTTTTGGATTACAATTCTTTTTTATATTTTGTTAGACTATTTTTTAGGTTATAAAATAGTTAATAATTTCAAAATCTATTGACATTTCATATGTACTTTATTTAAAAAAAAAGCCTTTTCTGATATAAAATAATTCCGAGGAGTAGATTATTTTTTCTCTCTGTCTTTGCCTGAATCTGCTTTCCTGCTTGCCGAACAATTCCTCCACTTTTTTTCCTGCTAACCGAGGTTCTCTAGGCTTTAATGAACCTTATCTCTTCCAATTCTGTATAGCACTATAGGTTTGGGCTAAAATAATCAGAATTCCCTTTGATATGGTTATCAGTCCAGGATTTGGGGCAATTGATATAGATTCTAGGTGAAAGGAAATGTCTTTTCTGAGATTTTAAACTCTAAGGATCATTTAACTTGTGCTAGAGAGGACCGACTTTTGTTATCTTATATCAGTAACTTGCCCATAGAGACAAGGCTAAGTCAACAAATGGAAAGAATGAAAAACAGTATTATGGGCATAATTGAAAATCCTAAACACCTGAAGGGAACACTAGATCTTAATTTATTCAATCATACAAAATTATAAACTTCTTGTTTAAGCCATGGCTAGTTCAATTTCTATCACTTACAACTAAATGAGCCCCGATTAACACACTGTCATCTCTGCTGTTTAATTCTTTCAACACAGAAAAAAAGGAAAGATCTATATTACAATTCAGTTCTTTCAATTTTAAATATATTTATTTATTTTTACAAAATATTAGCTTGGAAAAACATTATGAATGGGTCTAAGAGAGTTTCTACTCCTAGAAGGAAATATTTAAGTAAATAATATTCAATATGTTTTTTTGCTTTTTTGAGGGAAAGGAAACAAAGAGATATTACAGTTTTGTAATTGTCTTCTGCCAACAGTATATTTCCATAGTGAGAAAAATTATTCATTAATCTTAGTGCCTTACTGCCATTATTTATTAATTAATTTTTGGTCCCAGTTTGTTTTGTCTTCAAAACATTAGGACAATCATGAGATTGATTGAGATGTTTTGAAAGTAATGCCAATTCTTTGATTTCAACATGATTACTTTCATACTGAGTTATATCTTGCTTAGATATCACTGAAATAACTTTATGGGGATAATGGAAAAATTGTGTAAAATGTTTTTGATTCTTTTTGTATTGAAGCATAACAGAAGTACAATGTTATATTAATTTCAGGTGAGAACATATTGATTCAACAATTCTATACATTGTTCAGTGCCCAAAGTAAGTGTAGTCACTGTCTACATCACCACCCATTACTACAGTATTATTGACTATATTCCCTATGATGTACTTTTTATCTCCATGATATATTTATTTATACCTCTTACTCCCCTTTATCTATTTAGCCCATCCCCCTATTCACTTCTGCTCTGGCAACCAGTAGTTGGTTCTCTGTATTTAAGAGTTTGTTTTTCTGTTTGTTTGTCCATTAGTTTTGTTTGGTTTCAGATTCCACATATAAGTGAGCATATGGTATTTGTCTTTCTCGATCTGACTGATTTCACTTAGTATAATATGTTCTAGGTCCATCTATCTTGTCACAAATTCTTGTGACAAGAATTTCACAAATATATCACATTCTTGTGATATATTCCACTGTGTATGTATACACTTCTTTTATATTTATTCATATATTGATGGGCACTTGACTTGGGTTGTCTATTGTAAATAATAATGCAATAAATGTAGGAGTGCATTATTATTTCTTGTCTGGTACTAGCCATTCTGACTAGTATGAGATATTTCTTTTTTTTTTTAATTAGGCTCTACCTAACTTTATTTAATTAGGTTTCATGGAGACCAATGTGGGGCTTGAACTCATGATCCTGAGATCACGACCTTAGTTGAGCTCAAAAGTCAGATGCTTAACCGACTGAGCTACCCAGGTGGTCCCCCTAGTGTGAGATGATATTTCATTGTGATTTCACTTACATTTCCTTGATGATTAGTGACGTTGAATATCTTCTTATGTGTCTGTTGATTATCTGTATATGTTCTTTGAAAAAAAAGTCTATTTAGGTCCTCTTACCATTTTTAAATGGGATTGCTTTCTCCCTTCCCTTCCCTTCCCTTCCCTTCCCTTCCCTTCCCTTCCCTTCCCTTCCCTTTCCTCTTTCTCTCTTTCTCTCTTTCTCTCTTTCTCTTCTCTCTTTCTCTCTTTCTCTCTCTCTCTCTCTCTCTCTTTCTCTCTTTCTCTTTCTTTCTTTCTTTCTTTCTTTCTTTCTTTCTTTCTTTCTCTTTCTTTTTCTTTCTTCTTTCTTCTTTCTCTTTCTTTCTTTCCTTTCTTTTGAGTTGAGTTATATGTTCTTTATATATTTTAGATACTAACCCCTTATCACATATATAATTTGCAAATATCTTCTCCCATTGATTGGGTTGCCTCTTTGTTTTGTTGATAATTTCATTTGCTGTGCAAAACTTTTTTTTTTTTTTATGTACTCCCACTAGTTTATTTTTTGCCTTTGTTTCCTTGCCTGAAGAGATATATCCATAAATATGTTCCTAAGGCCAATGTCCAAGAGATTGCTGTGTTTGCTTTTAGGAGTTTTATGGTTTCGGATCTCATTTAGGTCTTTAGCTCATTTTTAATTTATTTCTGTGTATTGTATAAGAAAGTGGTCCAGTTTCATTCTTTTGCATGTAGTTATCCAGTTTTCCCAGCAACATTTATTGAAAAGACTATCTTTTCTGTATTGTATAATCTCACCTCTTTGTCATAGATTAGTTGACCATATAAATGTGGGTTTATTTGTGGGCTTTCTGTACTCTTCCATTGATTTTTGTGTCTATTTTTGTGCTAGTACCATACTGTTTTGATTACTATAGCTTTGTAATGTATCTTGAAATCTGGGTTTGTGATACCTCCAGCTTTGTTCTTTTTCAAGGTTGCTTTGGATATTCGAGTTCTTTTACATAAATAGGTATAAAAAATAGAACTGAAACAATTGGATAGTCACACACCAAAACAGACAAGAAAACAAAACCCCTTCCAACCCTAATCTTACACAATATACAAAAATTAACTTGAAATTTATTATAGATTTAAATATAAAAGCTGAAGCTATAAACATTTTGGAAGAAAACACAGAAGCAAAGCATAGTTATTCTGGTTTAGGATTAATATTCTTAGAAGACCAAAACCATGTTATATGTCATGAACTAAATGTTTGTGTTCTCACAAAATTTATATGCTAAAAGCCTAATCCCAATATGATGGTATTTGAAGATAGGGCTTTAGGGAGGTAATTAGGTTGAGATGAGCTCATAACAGTGAGACCCTTCATAACGAGATTAGTAGCCTTATATGAAGAAACATTAGAAAACCTACTCTCTCTTTCCAAGGACTTGTACTGAAAAAAGGCCTAATGAGCACACAGAGAGAAGAGGTGGTGGCTGTCTGTAAACCAGGATGGTACTCCTTACGAGTATCTGACTATACTAGCACCCTGATCTTGGAATCTCAGTCTCTGAAAGTGTAAGAAATATATTTCTGTTGTTTAAGTCACCCAGTTTATGCTATTTTATAATAGCTCCGCTAGCCAAGAAGACATTAAAGAAGAAAATAATTGATAAATTGGATGTTATCAAAATTAAAAACATTTGGTCACCAAAAGGAACTGCAAAGAAGAAAGAAGAAGAAAGAAAAGAAAGAAAGAAAGAAAGAAAGAAAGAAAGAAAGAAAGAAAGAAAGAAAGAAAGATCAAACTACAGACTAGAAGGAAATACTTGGAAATATGTATGTGTAGAAGGGACCTGTCTCCAGAATATGTATTGAATCTTAAGAATTCAGTAATAGAATAGAATAATCCAATTTAAAATTAGTTAAAAAAAATTTGACCAGGTGGCTGACCAGAGAAAAGATACATATGGCTAAAAACTATGACAAAAAATGCTCACCTTCACTGTTATTAAGGCTCTGCAAATTAAAACCATGAGGAAATATCACTATATGCCCACTAGAATGGTGAAGATTAAAAGATATTGCCTTTCAAAAAGTGGAACAGTGGGACTTCTCATACACTGTTGGTAGGAGGATAAAATGGTATAACCACTTTTTAAAAATTTACAAGTTTCTTAAATATGTGCCTACCATACAATCCCACCATTTCACTCCTAGACATTTTTCCTGTAGAAATGAAAGCAAATGTCTGTAAAAAGACTTGTACAAGCAATATACATAGCAGATTTGTTTAAAATCTCCCCAAACTGGAAACAATACAAATATCCATACATAGATAAGTATATAAACAAAATGGGCTATGTACCCACAATGGAATACTACTCATAAATAACAAAGCAAAAACTATTAATACATGCAACAATATGGATGAAAATAAAAATCATTATGTTCAGAAAAAAAAAGCCAAATAAGAAAACATATCTTGCGTGAATCTACTTACATAAAATTCTACAAAATGCTAACGAAAATTCATAGTAACAGAAAGCAGATTATTTCTTTCTTGGGTGTTAAAATAAAAGGAAGGATGGTTTGAGAAAGGTGAATGATAGATAATATTACCCTCTGGGGTGATAGATATATTCATTGTTTTCACTAGGTGTTGACTTCACAGGTATACACATATGTTAAAATTCATCAAACTGTACCTTTTACGTATGAGCAATTTATTGTTTATCAATTTTAGCTTAGTGAACCAATAAATAAATTTCTGGTTAAAATTATCAAGTAATGTTTCAAAATGAACACTAATATAAGCTGTGTTATTTATAATGGTATTATTTTTGAGGAGATAAAAAAATTATGAGTGAAATGTTCCAAGTTTTTCATGCTTTATTTAAATTCCTGTTAACATACAGTAAAATATTAGTTTCAGGTGTAGAATTTAGGGATTCATCAATTATATCAACCACTTTTGACAAGAAAACAAAAACATATTCAAAATTACTTTTTTTTAAAGATTGTATTTATTTATTCATGAGCAACACAGAGAGAGAGAGGCAGAGGCAGAGGCAGAGGGAGAAGCAGGCTCCCCGCGGGAAGCCAGATGTGGGACTTGATCCCAGGACCCTGGGATCACGTCCTAAGCCAAAGGCAGATGCTCAACCGCTGAGCCACCTAGGCATCCCTCAAAATTACTTTAAAAATAATCTCAGAATTTATTTTTTTAAGTGCTGAAGTGGTAATACTTTGCATCATTTAAATTTTTGTAGGTTTCATCTATTATAAGCAACAGTGTTAGTGATATAATAGATTATGAAAAAAATTATACCCAAACAACAAATGAAGTACTTACAATTGCATTAATTTTTCCATTGTTCTTTTAAATACTCGTAGGCAAAAATAAATAAATAAATAAATAAATAAATAAATAAATAAATAAATAAATAAATAAATAATAAAATACTCCTAGGCTTATGCAAAGTGGTACACAGTAAAAATACATCACAATAATCACTTGTTTTGCAATCCCAGCAGTAGATGACTAAGAAAATAAGACTTGTTCTTGTAAGAAACTGAGGCTTATTGAAACTATAAATACCTTTATTTTTCTCGTTATATAAGTGTTCTTTTTTCTCTTTTTCTCCTTTTATATGAATTTTTTCATCTCTTTATTAAGCTATTTCTCCAGAAGTCACCATTTGGAGATCTCAAAATTAAGCCTTTCTCTATTTCTGATTAGAGTCAGTTAAAAAAGGAGTCTTCATCAAAATATATTTATATGGTGGAGAAATAATATCTGGTAAAAGAATTAATTGTTTGTGTACATTTTTGTCTATTTAGTCACTACATTTAAACAGAGATCCTTCACAACCCATTAGTGCACCCCACAATACTGACCACAATTCAAATAAATAGCTCAATAAATATATCAAATTGTGATCTGTAAAAGAGCTCATTGAGATTAGTATAAAGCCGAAATGGCTTTCAAAATGAAAGAACTACTATATTACTCACAATTGATTTGCAAATTCTTAATTCTAAAAATATGTTTTAAAGCAGAAAACTAATATGAAAAATAAAGAACTTTCAACACTTTTTTTGGAACTTATGAATTTCTTAAATCCTCCCATACATTTCTTCGATTTCTAGTGCTGAATAATCAAATTAATGAAATAAAATTATATAAAGCATAGACATATCATTGTTCCATTTTACAAATATTTTTTATCCATCTCCTGTCATTTAACTCAAGTGAATTCAACTTAATGAGATCAAAGCCATGTAGAGAACATACTTAGATGATGATTTAATGTTCTCTTTAAAAAGCATACTGTCAATAATAAAAACCATGTTTAATTATACTGAAAATAAAACTGAAGTTTCTAGTTTCTTAGGAAAGAATTTGTCTTATATTAACATAATATTAGTGTGTTACAGAGTTATAGCTCAGTGTTTATACAAACACAATGGAGTTTAAATTTATTCATGTAAATAACTATTTTCCCCTAGGGTATGCCGTGTGCATCACTGATTCAATATTTGCTGAAAGGACACTTTCCATATCTGTAAAATAAGGAAATTGGACTAAATTATCCTTGCATTTCTCTTGAGTTCTAACATTCTCTTATTTGATAAATTAAATATTGATATATTCATTGTACCGTCCAAGAAGATTATACTTGATATCCATTCACTGTAGTAAACTGATATACCTTAAGTGGGACGTTCTTTGTGTAAATTCCAAGACAAATCTCTCCCACAGAATGTACTCCGGACTTAAAACTTTACTATCAGATAGTAATCTGTCAACACTGAACCAGTGAGTGTCCTTGTGTTTTCCCAATATCTTTTGAGATATCTCCTCTTTTTACATCATTTTTGTTTTCGTTGTTGAAACCCTGTAACGTGTAAAAAGTAAATTACAAAGAATTACAAAGTCACACCTATTTTGTGTGGGATTTTCATAATAACATTTCAATCTGCCTCTGAGAATAAAGAGGGCTTTTAAGCATGACTCACGAAAACTTTTTTATTAGAATAAGATTTATACTTTTTGTTCTTGCTATTTATTAGCTTAAAGGATTTTTAAATTTGATTTCACATTCAATACATCAAGTTCCTTCACAAAACTGCTGCTCCTAAAATATCAAATTTGACTTTGTTTATCCCAATCTGCAATGGGAACTAAGCCCTTTGTTTCTACACCCCCAGAAAGAGAATGAGTGGCAGGAGAACAGTAAAAGTCACGTCAATTTTAAAATATTCATGGAGTTTCACTATGTGCCAGGCATTGTGGAGAGGACATGGTATATAGCAAAAAATAAGAAACTTAGTCACTGATTTCAGTCTAGCAGGACAAAGACTGACACTTAACAAAAAATTGCAAATGTGATAAGTGCCAAGAATGAAAACCAGAATGTACTTTTTTTGGAGACAAAGCACTGAATGCAAGCATTGAGGAGGAGGCGGAGGAAGGTAACTTGGATTGAGGATCTGAGGCTGAATTAGGAGTTACTAAGACTGGAAACTGGGTGATATGACCAGCATGTGCAGTGCTAAGTTCCTTTTGGGGGGCAGATAGAATTCCAGGATGTGAGACAAGAATGGAAAGACAGGGGTCTGGGGAGTAGTCCTAGAAGAAGCTGGAGATATAGGAAGAGCAGGTCATAGTTTTGTGCAGGAGCCATTGATGAATGAATACCTTTTCCCCGTGGGAGTAGATGATCACTCCCCCGGCTTCCAAGTAAGCAGCTTTGTCATTTTTTCTTTGAGAACAAAGACTAGTATGAATGAATGAATTAATTAATTAGTTTATAAGAAAAATGGAATCATAGAACATTCCAACTGAAGAGACTTTTGATGCAATCGAAACAAATATACTCCTTTCTTCTACTGTAAGAAAATTGAGGCCCAGAAAGATTGACTTTTCTCATAGTTGCTTTACATAGTACCTGAGCCTGAACTGGAACCACGAGCTATTATTGCTTCTAATTGGGTCACTTTCCATTGCACTGCATTACTTCACACTGCATTTCTCTATGGATCCAAAATATAAACAGTTGGCTGCCTGGTTGGCAAATACAGTTTTATGGTTATACAAACCTTTATCAAATAATCTATAATCATCACAATTTCTGATGAAAATAATATGTGTTTTTCCTCAGTGCCAATAATCATTTAGTTTTATTTTATTTTTTTAAGATTTTATTTATTTATTCATGAGAGACACAGAGACAGAAGCAGAAACATAGGGGGAGAAGCAGGCTTCTCATAGGGAGCCCAATGCGGGACTCAATCCCTGGACTGGGATCACCCCCTGAGCCGAAGGCCAACCAGTGCTCAGCTGCTGAGCCACCTAGGTGTCCCAAACATTTAGTTTTAAATGTAATATGTTGGTGAAAATTTATGATATTCACCTTAATTGAAAAAATATATTGTAAATCAAAGTGAAAAACCAATGCAAGTAGAAGAAACATTGGAGACTAAAATGTCATTTCTTCTCTGTTATAAGCAAAAAGTAAGATGTGAGATATGTGAAGTATGTAGGTTTACAGAACTCGATTTTTCATGACAGAGGAGAACAAAGTTTTTCTTCATTTGATTAAATAAAATCCCAATGTTATTTTTATCTCAACTGAGAAATCTTGATAGTTTTTCTTCAGAATTTTGGAATAAGGCCAGTCTGGCTTCGTACAAAGAAATACATATTTCTATAAATGAGTTGTTTTCTAAATGTAGTATTATATCATTTGGTGGACACAATGGTAATGCTAGGCACCCCCAACTCAGTAGTTTAAGCAACAATCATTTTTTTTCACAAGTCTTAGATAGGCTGAGCATGGGCTCATTTAGGCTGAGTTTGACTCCATGCATCCTTCATTCTTCTGACACCAGTAAACTACTTCAGATATGGTCTTCTGATAATTTCAATAGTGCATCAAATTAAAATTCAACCAGACAGATGTTTTTAAAACTCTGCTAGCATCTTGTTTGTTAAGGTCCATTGATCTAATTAAGTCAGATTGGCAAGCCCAGATTTAAGAATCAGGTAAGTGGATTCTGCTCCCCTTCCCTTTCTATCCCCCCAAAATGTGGTAATCTAACTTGCCACAACACAGTCCACATATTAATGAAAATTATTGGTTGAGCTACTGCTGATATCAGTGTTTTAGATAGATAAATGATAGATAGATAGCTCTTCTGCCCAAAAGAAGACAGCTAGTTCAGAGTGAAATCACATAGTCTAACTGTTATAGTGATCTTAACAAGACGATGTAGAACTAGCCAAAGGAGATAATTCTAAAGTGAAAAGGAAAATAGGAAATGAGGATTAAGGAATTCTCTCTGGAAAAAGAAAAAAAAAAGATATAACTTGATGACAATAAATAAAACACTAAGAAAATAGAGAGATGGAAATGTTCATAGTAGTCAAAATCTGCAGTATTATTTTGGCCAGGAAATATATTTCAATGCTACTGTGTATATCCTTCCTCATTGTAAATATCAAGAATGGTTACAGAATTTAAATATTAAACTCCAACAGTATATTCATTTCATGTAGAGTTTTAACAATAATATAAGGACTGGAACATCTATAAAAAATTTAATGAGGATTTCTATTGAAAGGAAAAATAGAATTATTTTGGCAAAATATATCAAATGAAAGTTGATCATCAGGGCATTTCCCACATTTAATGATAAGGTGATTTCCTTCAAGTGTTAATAGCATGGACTTTGACTCAGCCACGACATGTTTATTCAATTATGTTGCTAGCTCACTGGAGACATTGGGCAAGTATCTTAAACTTTTGATGTCTTGATTTTCTCATGTATAAAAGCTGATAGTTTTTACCTTACTGGAATGTTGTGAGAATTAATGAGAGAATTCATTTAAAGTATTAACAAGCCTTATATTTTTATGATTATTTTTGCATAGAATACATACTTATTATGTAGCTACATACAATTTTAGATTATATTAAGATTTTATTATTTCACATGTGAATTATTCAAAAACATTTCTATCATATTCTGAAAAGTGCAACTTATATTTATTTAATGATAAATAAATTGGATATAGAATAATATTTTAATGTGAACAAATAGAACTTGAAATTAAAAACACATTACCAGGACACCTGGATGGCTCAGTGGTTGCCCATCTGCTTTCAGCTCAGGTCGTGGAAGCCTGCTTCTCCCTCTGCCTATGTCTCTGCCTCTTTCTGTGTGTCTCTCATAAATAAATAAATAAAATGTTTTAAAAAATTAAAAACACATTACCACTTACATGAGCATCCCGTAAAATTATATACTTTTGTATAAATCTAACAAAATCTATATAAAATCTATATGAAAAAATTACAAAACACTGATGAAAGATATCAAAAAAGAACTAAATAAATGGAAAAGTATTCCATGTTCATGGACAGAAAGACTCAATATTTTCAGGATGTCAGCTCTTCCTAACTTGTTCTATAGAATCACCACAATACTAATCAAAATTTGAGGGCAGCCCAGGTGGCTTAGTAGTTTAGCGCCGCCTTCAGCTCAGGGTGTGATCCTGGAGACCTGGGATCGAGTCCCACGTCAGGTTCCCTGCATGGAGCCTGCTTCTCCCTCTGCCTGTGTCTGTGCCTCTCTTTCTCTGTGTGTCTCTCATGAATAAATAAATAAAATCTTAAAAATATTTTTTGAACAAGTTATCTTTTAGATATCAACAAACTGATTCAAAAGTTTATTTGGAGAGGCAAAGAACTCAAAATATCCAGCTAAGTATTGAAGGAAAAGAACAAAGTGGAAGGACCAGCACTACCTGGCTTCAAGACTTACTATAAAACCACAGTAATCAAGACAGTGTGGTATTGGTGAAAGAATAAACAAATAGATACATGGAACAGAATAAACAGCCCAGAAGACAGACCCACCTAAATAGTCAACTGATCTGTACAAAGCAGCACAGGTAACACAATGGACCAAAAATAGTCTTTTCAACAAATTGTTCTGGAACAATTGGACATCCAAATGCAATAATAAATCAAGACAGTCGCCTTACATATTTCACAAAAATTAACTCAAAATGGATCATACACCTAAACTGTACAACTTCTGGAAGATAACAGTAGGAGAAACGCTAAATGACTTTGAGTATGGCAATGACTTTTTGGATTTAACACCAAAGGCACAATCTGGGAAAGATAAGTTGAACTTTATTAAAATTAAAAAATTTCTACTCTGCAAAAGACAATATAAAGAGAATGAGAGATGAGCTAAAGATTGGTAGGAAACATTTGCAAAAAAATACACCAGATAAAGGAATCTTATTCAAAATATACAAAGTATTCTTAAAACTCAACAATAAGAAAATAAACATCTTGATTTAAAAATAGATAAAAGATATGAACAGACACCTCACCAGAAAAGACTTTTGAGGGAAAATAAGCATAAGAAAATATGCTTCACATCATATGTGATTAGGGAATTGCAAATTAAAACAACCACTACACATCTATCAGAATGGTTGAAATCCAAAACACAACACCAAATGCTGGTGAGGGTATAGAGCAAGAGGAACACTTGTTAATTGTTGGTAGGAATACAAAATGGTACATCCACTCTGGAAGACAGCTGGTGGTTTCTTATGAAACTGAACATATTCATATTATATAATCCAGCAATCATACTCCTTAGTATTTAACCAAATGAATTGAGAATTTATGTCCATATAAATACTGCACATGTACATTTATAGTGGCTTCATTTGTAATTACCAAAACTTGCAGCAACCAAGATGTTCTTCAACAGATGAATAAATAAATAATCTGTGATATATCCAGGCAATGGAATATTATTCAGTGCTAAAGAGAAATGATCTATCAAGCCATGCAAAGACATGGAGGAAACTTAAATGCATATTAGTTTAAGTGAAACAGGCCAATATGAAAAGGCAAGCTACTGTATGATTCCAACTATATGACATTCTGGGAAATGCAAAACTGTCGAAACAGTGAAAAGCTTGGTGGCTTCCAGAAGTTAAAGCACAGGTTGAGATTTTTAGGGCAGTAAATGTGTTTTGTATGATACTACAATGGTGAATATTTCATTATATACTTGTCAAGAGCCATAGAATGTGCAACATCAAGAGTGAACCCTAATGTAAATTAAAGATTTTACATGATGATATGTCTGTCATTCTTCAGTTGGAACACATAATGGTACATTTGGGTGCTAATGGTGAGGGAGGCTGTGTGTATGTATGTGTGTGTGTGTGTGTGTGTGCGCGCACATGGTGGCCTAGGGTATAAGGGAACTCTGTGTGTTTTGCTCAGTTTTGCTGTCAACCAAATACTTCTCCAAAAAGTAAAAATTATTAATTTTTTAAAAACATTTTAAAATTAAAAATAGAACCTAATAGTACTCCAAAAGATACCTAAAATATTTCTAAAATGATAGTATTTTGTATTAATAAAAGTACTTGAAAGCTGTAAGTGGTTACTCCCACTGGTCTGATTTAGTCTACTACTCAATTTCCATGACTGGAAAAAGTAAATAGAAAGAGAGAAGCAGGAAGGAAGGCAGGCAGGCAGGAAAACACCAACCTCCTGAAGGCTTCAGTAAGCAGCATATTCTGGCCAGTACCCTGAATTGTCATTCATATTGATTGTAGCCTTCACAACATTTCAGACTACATTAAGTTTATTTCAGAAGAAAAACTTTGACTCAAATTGACTTGCAAAAACCACTCAAAATAAAAGTATTATCATTTTCTGCTTAATATATTCCTGGTAGCAATAAGGAGATAGAATATTTTATGTCCCTTTTAATTCAGTTGTGAAGCCAAGTTTAGTGGTCACCAAGTTGGGGCATTTTCAAAAGCAGTTCCTCAAATAGAAGAAAATGTATTTTTTATGTTCCTTTGAAAAATAATAAAAAAAGAAAAATAATAGATATTTGGAGTAAATGATCTTTTTATAAATACCTTGCTTTATACTTTTTCAAATAATCATGTTGTCTATATGTGCTGCCAATTTTTATGGCTCATAAAAAACATCAACAACGAATATTGATTACGTACCAATCTGTATATGAGTTTAAGATAACATTAAATGGATGTCCTGAACCAAATGAAATGACACATACAATTATACAAATTCAACAAAATATACACTATAAAATGGAGTGTAAAATAGAAAATTACACTGGCAGCCAATATCTGTTTACATGAGGCATATTTTTTTCTGTTCATAGTTGTGTGCTATGAAATTATGCGGGAAAGGAAATTCCATCTTCCTTCTACTTATGTAAAGAAACTGACAAAGCCTGGGAAAGTTCTCTGAATTTTTTCACATACTTAAAAAGATGTTGTGTGATCCTGATATTTGCATGTCATATCATAGGGTATAGTATCTCCTAATTCTGGTTAGAAAAAAAAAGATGTGTAATCTTCTGACAATCTGATTCCTAGAGCATAAAAGAAGAAAATGAAAGGGGTAATTTTTTGACTTTGCCAAAAAATGTGCAAAGTCTGTTCACATGCTAAATCATCAGATCCAAGGCCAAAGTTATGTTTAGGGTCCTTTTACAGACAGGTTGGAAGGTCAATAATAAAGTAGGATGAGATTTGAAATAAATTAAATTACACTCTTATCATCAGTCTTTACACCAGTGAATCAAATAAAGATCCTTACCCAAGGGCATATTTCTCAGTCATGTTGTAGAATTAGCAGACAAAGACTTCTGAGGGAAATGTAATGAAACAATATAATATTCATTGCTTTAGGACTGATGCATAATTTTTAAAATTAATTTAAATGTAACATTCAAGAATATATAATAGGATTTTTGGTCAACTTCTCTCTATCTCCAATCTGCTACTTACAATGTGTTTTAAAGCAATTTTCCCATCTTGAGAGAGATCACCTTTAGATATGCAGATAGGAGATCAAGGTTGGTCCAACAAAATGGAAAATCGCAATGCACCGTATAAAATATGCCTTGTGTAATGAGATTTGGAAATTTGACCTAGCCTATATTGTGGGATTTAGACAGCAGCATAGCAAAAGTAAATGAAAACAAGTAAGTTATTTTTTTGAATCATTTAAATTCTCATCAGCTAAATCTTAGCCAATTTGAAGTTTCTCTCTATATGCTTATGATTTATTTTCCTAAGAAAAATAATCCAGTGTCAGTCATACTTTATGACTTATATTTGGCAATTGTATAGAGTGGGGATCAGAGGGAAAAAGTGAATTAAAAAATTATTTTAATTATTCAGAAAAGAGATAAGTCCAAACCCAGCATAATGGCAGTTGAGAAGACAACAGAATCTGAAGACTTTTAAAGGACAAAATTGGCCATCCCTAGAATCCAAACAGATTTTGTAAGAGCAAAGTTGAGGCAGAGGAGATAACCAAAGATAACATCTAACTTTCTACTTGAATTACTGGGTGAACGGCTATGACATTAAGGAAATGGAAGGGAAGGAAGATGTGAAAATAGGGACATAAAATTAATTTAGGCTTGTGCATCTAATTTCATTGTAAGATAGCAAATTAAAGCTGTTAATATGCAACTGGAACTCAAGAAAAAAATCGGAGCTGTTTTTTTTTTTTTTTCAGGAATCGGTTTGTATAGTATAGGAGACTCTAGAGGGAAGATTTTGAGGAACAAGTAGTTATTTTCAGTTAAAATGTGGTGATTAGAATGTATGTTAGTATGTTATAGAATAAGCTCCAACATTCAGAGATGTGTTACACATCCAAAATAGAAATCTTTGTAGATTTGGTGGTTGTTAGGTAACTAGAAACTCAGCAATGAACCCAAGTATCCCTGAGAAAATTGTAAGACATCAAATCAAATGCACAGATGGAGAGCAGTCATGAGCATGAATAGACCTGCTGTCAGATAGCAGAAGTAAATGTGTAAGAATGGGTTTGAAAGCAAATAAATATATAGGTATGGAGTGGAGGAAAGAATCAAGAAGCATCGGTTTTCATACCTAATGGCTTCAATTTTCTTTTAATTAGAAAATAAAGTGTGCTTAGAATGTTTACAGTAATAGGACTAGGAGGTATGGAGCCTAGGGAGATGGAGGTGATTGGTGTAGCCTCACAACACCTAAAATCCAAAGGTAGCAAGAAAAACTGTTTTGCTTTCCTGGAAGTTCAATCCAAATTCTCTTGTTTTTATTGTGGTTGCTGCTGCATTCTCTGCACTTTGTCAGAAAATATGATATATTATTATTCTATTCATTGCCCATCATTATTTTAATCTTAGCTTCAAAATTAAAATATGCTTTCCTCACAATCACTTATTTGCCAAAATTTTCCCAGTCATCTCTCAGTTAGACGAAGCTCTTACTCTGATGAGTCTTTAGAAGGACATCTATGTACAATATTACAACAGTTCTTCATCTTCAAGACTGTTTTTTTATAGCTGTTATACTCAGAAAACAGGCTATGTAGACATAATATCCTATGAGTGCATTTTATTCCTGTAAGTTTCTTGAAAATACTATTGCCTTGCTTTGTGTGTTGTTTTGGAAAAGTCTGATACGAGTCTAATTCCTGTGTGTATGTGCATTATTCTAACTTTTGACCTGGAAGCCCTGAAGGATTTTATTCTACTTTGTTTGTTTAATTGAAAGATTCATTAGAATTTGTCTCAAAGGTGACTCTACCAGATCAGCTTTCTCTGGCACCCAGTACTTTCTTTCCAGTCTAGATTTGAGGCTTCCATCATTGTTTGTTTGTTGGTTTTGTTTTTTATTTAAATTCCAGTCAGTTAGCATACAGAGTAATATTAATTTCAGGTGTACAAAATAGTGATTCAATACCTCCGTAAAACACCCAGTGCTTATCATTATAAGTTGCACGCTTTAAGCCCCATCAACTATTTCACCCATCCCCCCCACACCTCTCCCCTGGCTAACCATAAGTTTGTTCCCTATAGTTAAGAGTCTCTCTTTTTCCCTTTGCTCATTTGTTTCTTAAATTTCACATGTATGTGAAATCATATGGTATTTGTCTTTCTCTGACTGAATCATTTCACTTAGCATAATACTCTCCAGCTCCATCCATGTTATGGCAGATGGTAAGATTTCATTGCTTTTTTATGGCCAAGTAATATTCCATTATATATATACATTTCTTTCTCATCAGTAGATGGAAACTTGGGCTATTTTCCAGAGTGGCTGCAACAGTTTATATTCTGACCAATAGTGCAAGAGGGCTCTCCTTTCTCCACATCCTCCTCCTCCTTTCTCCACATCCTCCACATCCTTGCCAACGCCTGTTGTTTCTTGAGGTGTTGATTTTAGCCAGTCTGACAGGTGGGAAGTGATATCTCATTGTAGTTTTTTTTATATAATTTTTTAAAAATTTTTATTTATTTATGATAGTCACAGAGAGAGAGAGAGAGAGAGAGAGGCAGAGACACAGGCAGAAGGAGAAGTAGGCTCCATGCACCAGGACCCCGATGTGGGATTCAATCCCGGGTCTCCAGGATCGCGCCCTGGGCCAAAGACAGGCACTAAACCGCTGAGCCACCCAGGGATCCCTCATTGTAGTTTTGATTTGTATCTCCCTGATGGCGATGTTGGACATCTTTCCATGTGTCAGCCATCTGTATGTATTCTTTAGAAAAATGTCTATTCATGTCATCTGCCTATTTTTTAATTGGAGTATTTGGTTTCTGGGTTTTGAGTTTTGTAAGTTCTTTATAGATTTTGAATGCTAACCCTTTATCAGACATGTTGTTTACAAATATCTTCTCCCATTCTGTACGTTGTCTTCTAGTTTTGTGGACTGTTTCCTTTGCTGTGCAGAAACTTTTCATTTTGATGAAGTCCCAATAATTATTTCTGCTTTAGTTTCCCTTGCCTCAGGAGACATGTCTAGTAAGAAGTTACTATGGCTGAGGTCAAAGAAGTTACTGCTTGTGTTCTCCTCTAGGGATTTTTATGGTTTCCTGTCTCACATTTAGAACTTTCATCCATTTTGAATTTATTTTTGTGTATGACATAGGAAAGTGGCCCAATTTTATTCTTTTGCTTGTTGCTGTCCAGTTTTCCAATCATCATTTGTTGAAGAGACTGTCTTTTTCCATTGAATATGCTTTCCTGGGACATCAGGGTGGCTCACCGGTTGAGCATCTGCCTTTGGCTCAGGATGTGATCCTGGAGTCCCAGGATTGAGTCCCAAACTGGCTCCTGCAGGGAGCCTGCTTCTCCCTCTGCCTGTGTCTCTGCCTCTCTCTCTGTGTGTCTCTCATGAATAAATAAATAAATCTTAAAAAAAAAAAAAAGAATATGGTTTCCTACTTAGTTGAAGATTAATTGACCATATAGCTGTGGGTTCATTTCTGGGTCTTCTGTTCTATTTATCTATGTGTCTGTTTTTGTGCCAGTACCATACTGTTTCGATCACCACAGTTCATAATATAATTTAAGGTCCAGAATTATGATGCTTCAAACTTTGCTTTTGTTTTCCAAGATTGCTTTAGCTACTAGGGGTCTTTTGTGGTTCCATAAAAATTTTAGAATTGTTTATCTCTGTGAAAAATGCTGGTGGTTTTGGGGGGATTGCAATAATTGTGTAGATTGCTTTGGTTAGTATAGATATTTTAACAATATTTGTTCTTCCAATACATGAGCATGGAATATCTTTCTATTTCTTTGTGTCATCTTTAATTTATTTCATGAGCATTTTATAGATTTCAGAGTACAAGTCTTTCACCTCTTTGGTTAGGTTTATTTGTAGGTTTCTTATTATTTTTGGTGCAACAGTAAATGGGACTGTTAATTTCTCTTTCTGCTGCTTCATTATAGGTGTATAGAAATACAACAGATTTCTGTACATTTAATTTTTATTCTGTAAGGTTCTTTCATCTTTGGAAATTTTCTTAAATTACATATGTGAATACTAGTTCTCTTGCATTGTTTTGTTTAACTTATGTTAGCAGTTGTCTTCCATTTCAACTGCTTTTTCTCTGATCTATTTTTCTTCTTCTTTATTTCAAATTAATTCTCTTTGATTTTTCTTTGTCCCACTTTTATTTAATATCCTTTGTAAAATTTTTATTTGTATCTTTCTCCCTTATGCACCTTATAATTTATCTTCACTTTTATCATAATTTTATTATTTTCTTCTATCCTTTACCTGAGTTGCAACTTTTGTTTCATTATAATTTATTTATGTTCATTTATCATTCTATTCATTTTTCTGATGGAAGGAGATTTTTATAGTCCTTATTGCCTGTGGGAGTATATTTGATTTACTTGGCTATTGTATTACAATTTTATTTAACTCCAAGGTGTGTTCATGTGAAAAATTTTATCATCAGAAATGTGTTGACTTCATTTTCTGATTTATCAGTATAATTTCATATACATAGACTTTTTCCTATTTCTATTCATGTTGTGGATAGTGTTTTTAACTTGCAAATGCCCTCTTTCCTCTTCTTTAAGGTTGGTGTGTGTTTTTTTATGGATTATGTTGTTGAGGATAAGAATTGGCATGTTTTGTTGTCTTTTTTCCTTGTTTGAGATTCTTCATTTTTTACTCATTTTTTTTTCATTATCTTCCTTCACTGCCTCATTACCCACAATACTACCCTATCAGTATATATGTGTATCTGCTTCAAAATTAATGCTTTCTGAGATTGCTAATTCTAGTCTCAGATATTTTAAATCCCCAGCATTTACTTATTGTTGTGAACTACCAAGACTCAATACTATGTTTAGTTTTGGCACTTGGTATTTGACTCCCTTTATGGGATGATTTGACCTGTAATTTGTTTATGTCCTCTATGCCTTCTACTCCACTTTTCTCAGTCTGAATTTATATCCCTTTCCTATGCTCTGTATTCAGTCCTGTAGGTGGAATTGGTAGGATTTTGTTTTTCTATATTTATAGATAACTGGTATAACTGGTGTAGTATTCTGAAGACATAGACCATGCATCCATTTATTTTCATCCTTGATTATTTGTATAGTTATAAGGGACATGATAAGAGAGCTTCAGAATCAGACAGCCACCGTTTTACCTAGATATGATCATGTAATCTTGACATTTAGAGTTGAAATAGATCTTATAATTAATTCATCAATTTGAAAACCCTCATTCACAGATGACAAAACCAACACCAGAGAATATAAGTAAATTAGTTATAATCAAAATAGCTTTTCAAGTAGGAAATGATTGAATTTTTGGTTTCCTAACTGTGATTTCTAGTCTTTTCTCAATAACTCTGTTCCTTCTAAAAATTAAATGCCATCAATAAATTTGGCTTCTGATATTATATTTAAAATGATGAATGAACAAGATTAAAATTGAGTAACAAAATAATGATGGATATTTTAAAACTGGTTAAATTAAATTAATATTTTCAGCACATTTTACAAAGAGTGAGCAAGGCAACACCCATTGAACCTGAAAAATAATATACTCCAAGTTTTTCTCCTTTCTTTCTTTGCACCTGAAATATGTTGAAAATTGAAAGACAGATTGCTTTCTATTTCAATATTTGCAATAATTTGAAAACTTACAAGTGTGCTTCTCTGCCAAGTTATTATTAATAAAACTGTCTCCTTCACTTCACTATTTATCTTTAATGTAGAACTTTCTTCTGGTAGAAATCTAATTTAATTTTGATTCATTGTAGTTCATTTTCACATGAGAATAATAGGCTTAAAATATTATGTGTTGATTTCTAGGTTATCATGTTACATATTTTCATTTTAGTCAGATAACTACAGAAGTCTGAGAACGCCAGTTATATGTAAATAAAAAAACAAAAGTATACATATAAGGACACCTGGGTGGCTCAGTGGTTGAGCATCTGCCTTTGGCTCAGGGCATGATCCTGGAGTTCTGGGATCGAATCCCATATCGGGCTTCCTGCATGGAGCCTGCTTCTCCCTCTGCCTCTGTCTCTGCCTCTCTCTCTCTCTCTTTCTCTGTGTGTGTCTCATGAATAAATAATAAAATCTTTTTTTAAAAAGTATACGTATATAAATATTTATATATATGTATTTGTGTATATATGTTTATGTGTGTATATACAGATATAAGCACATTAAAATTTTATCTTCTTAAATGATTTTCCCATAATTGCAAGAAAATACCATTTTTAAATATGATTTTGATTCTAGTAAGGAAAAAAGAAGTCTTTTATTTACTGTGCAAAAGCCAAATGGGAATTCATTAGAAAACAACCAAAATCTCTGATTAAGTGAAATTTCATTTAAAATTTTCATTTCTGTGTGGTACCAGGGTGATTTAGTTGGTTTCAGCTCAGGTCATGATCTCACATTCATGAGATCAAGCCTACATCAGGGCATGGAACCTTCTTAAGGTTCTCTCTCTTCCCTCTCCCTCTGCCCCCACACCTATACTCTCTCTTCTAAAAAAAAAAATAATAAGATTAAAATAATAAAATAAAATTTTAATTTCTGAGATGCAACTAATCAGAAATATTATTGGACAATTATATCTGATAAATATTTTAGATGTGGAAATAATAATAAAAAGTTATAAATATGAGGGGGATCCCTGGGTGACTCAGCGGTTTGGTGCCTGCCATTGGCCCAGGGCATGATCCTGGAGACCTGGGATCGAGTACCAGGTCAGGCTCCCGGCATGGGGCCTGCTTCTCCCTCTGCCTGTGTCTCTGCCTCTCTCTCTCTCTCTCTCTCTGTGTCTCTCTCATGAATAAATAAATAAAATCTTGAAAAAAGATGAAAAAATATCAGGTGAATTAAACAATATGTTAAGGACATAATTGATTGGCATTCTGGAAGGTATTTTATAGCAGATTAGTGACGAACAATTGATGTGTTTTACTTGTAGTAGCACCAAGTGGTGGAAGGGAGAGAAATATTGATGTAATAGAAGGGAAAGTTATAGAAAACGGTAGCAGATTCCTGTGGTTGGTTTCCCAGAGGAACGACACTCTTTGTCAGTTTCATCAGCCTCTCCCTACTGGGGTTCAGTGTTCCATAGGTTGCTTCTCAGGATACTGACTGATGTATTTATCAAAGGTATTTATTAATGCTTCCTGGGTGTCCAACTCTCCTGTCAGATAGATAGATGACAGATAGATCGATCTCTGTAAGTCATTTAGGTTTTGGTTGAGAGAAAGAAGGACGTAAATAAACAAAGTATATGTCAATACCTTTGCAGAACACTAGGTTCTTACTAATGACTGCACTTAAAGTCACCTGGACTGCTTTAATATAATACACCTCCAGATAATCTGAGCTTATTCATATAAAGTAGGTATAGAAATTAGTATTCTTAAGTTTCCTTAGGGGGTTCTAATGCATAGCAAAGCTTGGGAACTACTTTAATAAGGATTCAGAGATATAAAAGACTCACTCTGTGAACCCCAAGACATAATAATATAGCAGAGGAAAAAGGCTTACAAATAAATAGCTTCATTCAGTGGACATTAAACAGAAAGGTCATTTATGATAATGATTGAAAGTGATATTATTGCTGAAATTTTGAGGGGATGCCTAAGTGGGTAATTATATGCAAATGATTCAGATATCTATACAATTGGGCATTTTAAAAAATAATAATAATCACCATATGCATAATGCAGTTTGTGGATATAAGCATGAATCTAGCGATTTACTTATATTAATCATAATTTAAACTTCATACACTCCTAATGGGGTTGGAATTGTTACTATTCCGTTTTTACAGATGAAGAAACTGTGGCACAGAGAGGTTAAGTAACTTGTACCTGACCATAAAACTAGTAAATAGCCAAGTCACAATTTGGACAATGAGCTATGTGGTTTTAGTGTCCATGTCTCTAACCACCTGTCTATTCTTTTCTAAGGATTTTGGACATTTTTTTGTCTGACTAGATTGATGTATCATCTTCATATCATATTTCTGTTTCATTTGGTTCACTGTCCAACTTTATATTGTTTCATACAGCTTTTATGCATTTCTGCTCCATAAATAACCACCCTCCCTCTGCAAGAGGCTGGATGTCAAATTATTATAGTACCATTTCTAAGACGTTGTTGTCTTTTGCTGTAAACTCTTATAAGACTGATTTGTTTTTGTACTTTCATCTCCACTTATTTATGTATAGCCTGATAATCCCTGTTCTATTTTTTTTTCTGCATATTTTCCTCTCCTTATTTTAGGTTTACTTCAGAAATCTCAAAGTTTCGTATGGCAAACAAATTACCAAAGATCATTCTACCATTTACTGTATATTCCTGTGAGCTAGGCCCTAATTAATTGTCTGTTAATCCTAACCTCTCTTAGTCTTCACAAAAGGCTTGCGAGGCAGGGCATTATTTACATTTTGCAGTTGTTTTAAAGGATCACTATCTTGCCCAAGGTCACAAATCTAGTAAGTAGTTGAGCTGGGATTTAAACCCCCCAATTCTAATTCCAGAGTTCTTAATGACTGCAGTTTGCTGTGCTGTTAGAAAGACTGATCTCCCAAGTTAGAACATAAGTTCTATCTCTCTGGTGCTGCTTGTCCTTTTGCATTAAATTGTCCCTTGACCATAGTAAAGTGGTCGACTACTACCAAAGGAAATCAGACTTTCCACCCCCAGGGCTATGGAGAACAGCAAAAATGCTTTCTCAGGGTTTTGCTTTCACCATTTATCATCTACTGTATGATAGTTACATCACTAGTAAAGATGCTGATTTTTAAAAATTGGCAGCATGGCCCTCATTTGTAAATTTTCCCAGATATGAGATGCCGAGACCTTTACAGCAGCAACTTGTTGATATTTTATGAATATATATATATATTCATATATATACACACACACATATACACAAGTATATCACATTATCAAAATATACAACTTACCAAATTCAAGTTCCTAGAAGATATAAAAAGAAAAATACATAGAAAAGCATAAAAGATAAATAGATTTCTGAGTCAGGACTTAGAGAAAGTCCTCTGTTTTACTCTTCAAATGTTTCATTTGATTTTACAACTTCTGACCAAAATATTCTATACGTGTGTGTATATATATGTGTGTGTGTGTGTGTGTGTGTGTGTGTGTGTTAACTACCAGAGTACTTTTCTTCTGGACAATTTAATTGCTATTAATCTTCCCAGTGTGGAATAACATGGACTAAAATCACATAAGTTAATTTTTTGTGTTACATTGCTTAATGTGCATGATTTTTTTTTTCTCACAGAGTAAATCTGTTTCCTGAATCCTCTCTTCTAGTAAAGAATAGACAGAGATGAGAACTCATCTCCAGTAGTCATTGATTGTATAGAAATTTTTCCATTAAAGGAAATTCTATGGGGAAGACCAAGGGAAATGAGAGCAGTATGGGTAGGGCTAGCTCCCAGGCATAAAACAACCAAAATGCTTTAAAGAAGAGTTAGTGATCCAAATCACTCTATAGACAGTAGAGAATACTAGAGTCTCTACTAGTTTCTACCCAGAAGTTACTGACTGGTGACACTAGATGAAGCTTGCTATAGTTCCAGATATTCAATGAAAGTCTGGAAAAATATGTCCAGATATGTCTGATTAGAGATAAAGGACAACAGGTTAAGGTCCAGACACAAAGGAAAGATCTGATGTAAGCCAACAAAAAGTTTATCAAAGAGAAATTAAAATAAAAAATCGAGGGGCATCTGGGTGGCTCAGTGATTGAGCATCTATCTGCCTTTGGCTCAGGGCATGATCCTGAGGTTCTGGGGTCAAGTCCCACAACAGGCTCCCTACAGGAGGCCTGCTTCTCCATCTTTTTTTTTTTTTTTTTTTTTTAGATTTTATTTATTTATTCATGAGAGACACAGAGAGAGAAAGAGAGAGAGAGAGAGAGAGAGATACAAGCAGAGGGAGAAGTAGGCTCCATGCAGGGAGCCCAATGAGGGACCCAATCCTGGGTCTCCAGGATCACACCCTGGACTGAAGGAAGCGCTAAACTGCTGAGCCACTGGGGCTGCCCCTGCTTCTCCTTCTGCCTTTGCCTCTGCCTCTCTTTTCTCTCTATGTCCCTCATGAATAAATAAATAAAATCTAAACAAAACAAAACAAAAAAAACAACAAAAGAAAGAAAATGGGAGCAGGTAACATATGGAGAAAAAGCCAGCAAATAAGTACTTACTTACTCATAGTAAACCCTTGGTTGTGTGTGTGTTTTTTATCTTTGGAGAATGATATTTTTTGTTTTTTGTTTAATTCCAGTATAGTTAGCATACGGGGCTATATTAGTTTTACGTGTGCAATATAGTGATCCAACACTTCCATATATTACTCAGTGCTCATCAAGATAGGTGTATTCTTAATCCCCTTCACCTAGGTCACCCATCCCCCTGCACACCTCCCTTCTGGGAACCATTTGTTCTCTATAGTTAAGAGAGGATTTTTGGTCTGTCTCATTTTTCTACCTTTGTTCATTTGTTTTGTTTCTTAAATTCTGCATATGAGTGAAATCACATGGTATTTGTCTTCTCTGACTTATTTCAATTAACATTATACTCTCTATTCCATCTACGTTGGTGCAGATTGCAAGATTTCATTCTTTTTATGGCTGAGTAATACTGTGGTAAACCCTTTGAAAATGCTACTGAGTCAAGAATGAACAATAAATAGGACAGACTGGACACATGCATTAGAAATTAGGTTAGGAAACTGAAGCCCAATGCTTTATGTGGAGATCCAGGAATTCTCATCACATTATGCAAATTGGATTGGAGTGGCTTATTTCTTTCTTGTTTTAGAAAAAGTGCCCTCAGTCAGGGACTTGATTAAAAATTCAGTCACATGCATTCAACTACTTAATGATCATATTCACCTTGGTATGATCCTAAACCCCTTACTTTTTCTCAATCCCCACATCCACTCTTTCATTAATTCCTCCTGAAAGATGTTCTTTACCTATTTCTCAGAGCTATCCACTTTTTGATACTTTTTCAGCTCATGTCTCTGGACATCATCATTTCTTGCCTGGACTTTTAAAACATCTTCCCATATGTTTTCTTCTATTTTCTTCAAACCTATCCTCTCAATTGCTCAGAATTAATATCTGAAGTATAAATCTTGCCCTGTTATTTCTGCTTCATCTTACATTGAGTTGCTACCATTTGTCTTTTGAGTAAAATCCATTAAAGGCTCTCCATGATTAGACCTTGTGACCCTACCTTCCTCTTTTCTTTATTCCTCCATTACCCATCATTTGCTATATACATCAATATTTTGTTTTGTGAACAAGTCATGATGTTTTCTATCTCTCTTCCTTGCTTAATCTTATAAATGAGTTCTAGGATGTCTTTCCCTCCCATATTATTTGGAATCTGCCTCTGCTATCCCCTTGATCGAACCACAGCCACTTATGCTGCCCAGTGTCTGAACTATTCTTCTGATGAATTTATTTGCTAACTTCTTTTGTAAAATAATTTGAATTGTCTTATTTAAAAGGATTATATTTATTTATTTAAGAGGGAGAAAGAGAGAAAGAGTACAAGTGGGTGGAGCAGGGGGTGGAGGGAGACAAAGAAGCAGAGACTCCGCTGAGCATGGGACTTGAGGCAGGGTATAAACCCAGGATTCTAGGATCATGACCTGCATGACCTGAGCTGAAGGCAGACTCAACCAACTGAGCCACCAAGGTGTGCCAGGAATTTTAATTTTCAAAGTTACTAATATAAGCATCAAATATATTTAAATTGGTTGTTTTGAACATATAAAACATTTAAAAGGTATGTTCAGTACTGTATAGCAGTATAGATTCCGCCCAATAATTAAAAAGAATTAATTTGGCTATATTCCACAAATCATTTTTTTAATTTATTTTCCTATTCTTTTCTTTGCCATTGTTACATACATTAAAAATTCATGTTCTCAAAAAAAACCCCACTATGCAACAGTATCCAGCAAAGTATCATGTTCAAACTTATCTTAATGCCTCACACAATTACTATTATATATATTAAATGCATAGAATACTCTAGTGTAGATTTAGAAGTAAGAGCAGATGGGGCTAATACTAGTGTGCTTCTGCACAGCAGAAGTAATCATCAACAAAATGAAAAGGCAACCTACTGAATTAGAGAAAATATTTGTATATCATATAGCTAATAAGGGATTAATATCCAAAATATATAAAGAACTCATACAGCTTAATAGGGAAAACATCCAATTAATAACTGGTCAGGAGATCTGAGTAGACATTTTTCCAAAAACAACATGCAGGTTGCCACAAGTACAGAAAAAGATGCTTAACATAATTAATCATTAGGGAAATGCAAATCAAAGCCACAGTTAGCTATTACTTCACACCTGTTAGAATGGATGTTATCAAAATGACAAGAAATAACAAGTGTTGGTGAGGATGTGCAGAAAAGGGAATTCTATTGGTAGGAATATGAATTGGTGCAACCACTATGGAAAACAGTATAGAGTTTTCTCAAAAAATTAAATGTAGAATTATCATATTATCCAGCAATTCCACTTCTGGATATTTATCTGAAAAATCAGAAACATTAATGGAAAAGATATTTGCACACTCATGTACATTGAAGCATTATTTATAATAACCAAGACACAAATGCAATGTAAGTTGTTTAGGAAGTTGTTCCTTGATGGATGAATGGATTAAAAAATTGTGATATACACTTTGTACACACAAACTATAACACATACACCATACATGCATACATACACATACAATGGAATATTATTCAGCCATTAAAAAGAATGAAATCTTGGCATTTGCAACAACATGGGTGGACCTTGAGGGCATTATGCTAAGTGAAATAAGTCACACAGAGAAAGACACATACCATAGGATCTCTGTCATATGTGGGATCTAAACAAAACAACAAGCCCATATAAACAGAAACAAATTGTAGTTTGCCAGAAGTGAGGGTTGGGAGGTAAGAGACATAGTTTAAGAGACATAGACACTTTTTTTTTTTTTTTTTTTTTTTAAGATTCAGTTACTTTGGGATCCCTGGGTGGTGCAGCGGTTTAGCGCCTGTCTTTGGCCCAGGGCGCGATCCTGGAGACCCGGGATCGAATCCCACGTCGGGCTCCCAGTGCATGGAGCCTGCTTCTCCATCTGCCTGTGTCTCTGCCTCTCTCTCTCTCTCTGTGACTATCATAAATAAATAAAAATTAAAAAAAAAACAAGATACTTTAAAAAAAAGATTCAGTTACTTTTAATCAAAGTATAAGCTCATGAATTTGGGGGAAAAAACATAACTTTTCTTGATCTAGAAAATTACTTTTTGAAATGTGTTCTTTGTCTTCTTGTAATTAGGATATTTTAATTTAACCTTCAAAGAACTGTATATTGATTTTATATGAAATTGTGAACAGGGATTTTTCTTTTTTTTTTTCTTTTTGCTTATAAATGAGAATGTTCTCTCTATATTCATTAAACAAATCCTTTAAATCTTTCATAGTAAGCAAATATAACAAAGGAAGCCATGGGTGCATTTCTAAAAGACATCTTTCTCATTAAAATTCCCATTTCTTAGTTCATTTCAGCAGCACATAACTTGCTGAAATGTCACTTGTATTACTTCTGTTGGAAATAGTTCTCATTTTAAAATTGTGTAGAAAAGTAAGATACTATGTTGAACCACTAATAAATGCATTTTGAGAATAGAAAAAGTTTAAATCTTTAGGGAAATTCAATATTTTCAGCTGCTTATAAATTAGAAGAAAAGGGCTTAATTGGAATTTTCTAAAATACAGAACTGCTAACAAGGAAAAAAAAAAAACCTAAAGAATTTTGTGTGTTACTGGGAAAATCAGAGAAGCATCTATGCCTCGCAATCCTGTTCAGAACCCAATGTATATCACTGCAACACTTTCCAAATAATATAGTTCACACATGAAGCAGGATTAATTCCTATACCCAAAACTACATTTCTGTTCGTTAGAAAGCAATGCTCAATAAATAATGTGAAACTGAATATAATAGCGAATATTTCCATTTACTTTTAACACAAAATAACAATATACATAGATTCTTTGCACTAAAAACAGAAGTGAAAATCCTTATTTTGCATTTAGGGTATATTATTTTCGTTTCTGGATCTGAAGAGTTGTGATAGATGACATTATTTTTAGTTAAAATGATCATGCTATTAAATTTCAAATAATCTTTGTGGTATTAATAAAATATATTGGGGGAATGGAAAGGGGAGAAAAGTTTATTTTTAATTTTGCTAAACATATTTAATAGATTTTTTTACCTATAAGCTATATCCCTCACCTCTTTCTTGAACATCATATCAAATTGTTAATATTTTCATCAGTTTGTACCACAGATCTTTATGCTCAACATGTCCAGATCAAATTCTTTACATTTCACTAAATCCTTATTTTCATATTTTCTTTTATTTTTCCTCTGATAATGACTCGCCAGTAGATGGTAGGTATTTCAAAATCACCTTCTATTCTACCTTCCATCCATCCTTTTTCTCAATTATGTGTTGAAATGATTCCATCGCTCAGAAAGAAGGCTATAGCTTTATTTCAGCCATTTATTATTTCTTTCTCTTGACTTACTGTAGTCATCTTACTCTTCTCTCTATCCTTAGTATATGCCTTCTTCATTCCAAATTTATCTTTATAAAGCATAAATTTGATCATGTAATTCCGTGCTTCATTAACACAACTCAGCCAAAAGCCAATCAAATAACAAAAAACTTTGTTAAATTTGTGTGGATTATACTATACACAAATTTATATTATTACATAAACTTCTTGGTATGCCATATTGTGTTATATATAATTTATTATATACATAATATATATAAATTATGCATACTTATACATATAGAACTCATACATAAACTTTTTGGTATGCCATATTGGATCCTTTATATTTTGTCTACTACTTGCAAAGAACATGGAAAGCAACAGTTAATATGCCAATAAATGAAAATCAGATAAAGAACTCTACTGAATATTTTTTTTCCTAATTGCAAGCAGTTAAAAGTATCGACAACTTAGCTCTGTAGTCCCTGGTATATTGCACAGTATCATGGGCAGAACAGTTGTTTGATAATATGTATTTAGATTGAACCAGCTAGTCCAGTATTCTTTATTCATGTATGATAATGCAAATACCTTCAGCAGTAAAAGATTTTGTCCAAAGTAGAGAAAAGGAACAGAACTAGAACTCAGATCTCTTTAAGCACAGTGATATATGTGCTGCCTTTTCCTCATAATTAAACAGATGATACAGATAGATTTTTGATAACAAGAACTTTGTTTAATAAAGTAGTTCATGGTTCAGATAGAAGTGTTCAAGATCAAAGACCCAAGAATGCCATCTGGTGGTAACTTATGCAAAGCAGCTGTGTTAAATTACCTCTAATTGTTGATAGAAGGTGAACCACAAGGTCGAGGTTGATATAACTTTTCAGACTTAATAGATGATATCAAAGGTAAACAATTAGAAATATGCTATTTTCCACATAGTTCATTCTGTGAATTAAGATATTTGGCAGCAGTTAAGTGGAGTTACACTGACAATACGGTAGAGCCAAAGTCATTTATTATCCCTTCCACATGCTATATATAGACAAACAGTACGCAACGTATTAATGCAGTAACACCTGTATACAAATAATAAATAAATAAATATGAAGGCATGCTCAAAATGTTTCACCAATAGACATATATAGTCAAAAGTATATGTTACATATCATGGCTATAAATTTGTGATCACAGAAAATAAAAACATCCTTTTTGTAAGTATGTTGAACAGTTTCCTAAGTTGCTTGCATACAGAATTACAAGAGCCAGAATGTTGGCAAACATCAATGTCTTGATTTTTACTTTTCTGTGAGCAAAAAAGAGGTAAGATTTATCATGAAAAATATTTCTGGATTTTATCTCTGCCATAGGTTTCAGAGGTTTACTTTGAAGCCAGATTGTTATGGGATTTCCAAGCCAGGTGGTAAAAGAAAAGAGATTTAAAAAAACTAAATTAACCAATAATATGAAAACATTTTACGTATATTTAGAAACATATACTTGCTTATGTGTTTTATACCATATTTGTAATATCAAATAGCGTTTCAGTGTATTTCAAGCCATACTAGAATCAATTTGTTTAAGAATTCCATTGGTAGTGTCTTTTTTTGTGAGTGATTGGGACATTTCTATTCAGCAGCATGGTTAATGATAAATGAATGAAACTATGGCATGGTCTCATGGGTAAGTAAATCTTGAGTTAACTCCATGTTAGTAAATAAATTAGAAAAATCGACAAGGTAATTTGAAGGTGCCCCATAGTAAATTGAAACAGAGATTGCATCTGTTTCTTTAAAAAGAGATATGGGTGACCTTTTAATCAGTCCACTACTTTTTTTTTTTTTTTCATTATGGGTATTTCTGCACTAGCAAAGTCCATTTGCAGAGAGCATAACTCTGGGGAGAAGTTTGTTTGAATAATCACATCATCACAAATGAGAATATTGTCTTGTACTGTGGTTTTAAAAAGAAGAGATTTTTCCAGAAACAGGAACTGTCAACAATTGCCTCATAAGACTTTTAAATCAAACCAAAACACATTGAAATGAGAACTCTTGGGGGTCCACAGAGCCATTCCCACTCCCACTGAAAGGGCAGCACTGGCCTGGCTTATCCTACTTAAAGTTTGAGATTTATGCTGGAGATTTGGGAGGAAATAAGACTATAAAAATACCTTAAATTATGAATTGCTTTTAAAACTCATTGAATTTCAAGAAGGAATGTAATACTAAAAATTATTATATTTGTATAATATCTTGTTTGGCACCAAAAAATGCAATATGCACTATTAGTTTAATGGACTTCATTTTTGTTAGCAAATATTTAAAATCCTTTGTTTTAGTGTATGATCTACATTTATATGTAATACCTTTGAATAGAGGTTACGGACTAAATATTTTACATTGTTAATATTAGATGTCATCTAAGGATAAAAAAAGAAAACAAAAACTAACATATTTCCTATTTTCCTGATAAACTGAAATTAAGTGTCTGCCTGAAATCATCTTGGTCTATCTTTACAGAGCAGAGTGAGCAATCATACTTCTGACCCCCAGCTGTTCTTACAGGCCTGAAAATTTATACAGTCATTCATTTATATCTGCTAGATAAAAAGTTTTACATCTGAAAAATTTGACCTAGAATCTGCATGTTATATTGGTTGTTATTTGTTGCCCTGCCATCTTCTCAAACTTTTTAACAAAATTAAAAAGTAGATAGAATATACTGATAGAATAGTGTCTTGGGGTGAAGAGAAACAAAGTGTTTATAGAAAAACAGTGCGTTCAGTAGTTAAGTGTTTAGTCCTGGAATCAGATAACCTTACTTGGATTTGGATTCTAATACTTACCTGTAGTGTAGCCTTCACAAGTTACTTATGTTCCTTCAGTTTCTTTATTTGTACTATGTGGTTATTAATATTTCATAGTGCTATTGAAAGGAGTACATTTAAAGTATTTGAGCAAGTGCATGATACATATCACACTAAGTAATAATAGCTATTATTCTGAGAATGAAGATTATTGCAAGACACGATTTTGCTCAAAATTAGGATTTCTTTCAGTCAAAATTTCATTCTAAGAAACAGAGTGAATTGAAGAAATATTGTTAAGACAACACATTTTACAATAATGATTTTTAAAAAATCAGTTTATAGTTTGCAAATTGAATAGCATAAGGCATTCTATATATTAATCAAATACAGCTTGGATATGCTATGACAATATTATGTTCTATCACCATATGCAACTGTCTTACAGTAGTTCATCTTTAAATATGTCCAACAAAGATCTAATCATGTAGTAGGAAACAAATAGAATTTGTAAGTAGTTCTATGAACTCAGGCAATATAAATTTTATGAATTTGCCATTGGGGCTTTATCAGTTGAAAACCTGAGTTCTGATCCTACCAGAAAATTTTATAAGATACATCATAATTAATTGCAGTGAAGATATAACTGGCCCTTCTCTAGTACAGAAAACTTCTTCCAAGATGGGTCATCAAAGATGTGAGACATTTGTACCCTTTAATATAAATGAGGCAAATCCTCCTTTATCTCACAGCTGTTTGCTTCATTGATTCTGTCCTCCTTCCTGAAAATCAGAACCAACAGAGATTTTGATTAATTATTTTAATTGCTTATTTAGGGTTTATTACGAACTTGCTTTAGTTAAACAAATCCACAAGATAGATGAGATAAGATAGATGGAGAGATGATTGATAAATAGGTAGATACATACATGCATACGTATATACATATCCATAAGAATCATGTGCATTTGAAGTTAACATCATCTCCTATAATAATCTCTTCAACTAAAACATCTTTTCTAAAACTTGATGAGAAAAAATGAATAAATCATTGAGACACTCTAATCAAAAACCTTCCATAGACGAGTGTGATGCATTATCCATTTTGTTAATGTACCAAAATATTGCTACATTTTTATTTAAAAAAAAAATATTTATTTATTTATGAGAGACAGAGAGAGAGAGGCAGAGACAGAGACAGAGGGAGAAGCAGGTTCCATGCAGGGACCCCAAAGTGGAACTCAATCCTGGGACCACAGGATCGTGACCCGAGCCAAAGGCAGATGCTCAACCACTGAGCCACTCAGGCATCCCAAAATCTTGCTTCATTTTTAAAGTTGAAATAAATAAATGGGGGTAGGTGTCAAAATATAAGGTTATTCCAAAATGTAAAATAAAAAAATAGAGTAAGCAGTTTCAAGGCATCTTTTCACAATTAAAAACAAAAACAAAAACAAAAAACAAAAAACCTGTTCTTTACATTCCAGCGTAGTATTTGTACAATTCAGAACATGATGCCAAGGAAATGATGTTATTAACTGATTGCGTCCCAAGAAAAGCAGATGGTACAATCAATTATATTTGGGGGAATTTTCTTAGATTTCTGATTTTGAAGACTGTTCTTCCATGTAGAATTAAAACAAATTTAGTTAAAAGGCCCCCATATCAAGCCACTTAAGAGAGAAATGCTGTCCCCACAGCATCACAAGTGAAATTTGGGTATTCCAAATTTATTCCTTTGGTTAACAATCTAATCTTTAAAATACTCCTATCAGGAGCTAAAGTATATTACGCGAAGTTAAAGAAGTCTGTCAGAGAATACAAATACCATAGGATTTCACTCATATGTGGAATTTAAGAAATCAAACAGATGAACATAGGCAAGGAAAATAAAATAATATAAAAACAGAGAGGGAGACAAGCCATAAAAGACTCCTAACCATAGAGAACAAACTGGGGGTTGAGAGAGGGGGGTTAGGCAGGGGGATGGTCTAGATGGGTGATGGGTGTTAAGGAGGGCACTTGTTGTGATGTGCACTGGGTGTTATACATAAGTGATGAATCGCTAAATTCTACTCCTGAAACCAGTATTTACACTGTGTTTACTAACTAGAATTTAAATAAAAACTTGAAACAAAGAAATAAAATAAAATCTCCTAGTGGGAACACCTGAAGATGTTTTAAGTTGTTCTTAGTTTTATTTGGGTACCAGAGAAAGAGAAGGCTCTGTAGCTGGTCCAGATACTGCTGGGAGCCAGCTCTTGCAAGTTCAACAGCGTGTTCTAAAATTAACATTCAGTATATACTTAGAACAAGTGAGCAATATGCTACACCCCTCCTTTAACGTAGCCAGAACATAGTCCTAGAAACAAGTATTGATAGTAGAAGAGGCACCCCTCACTATTATGCCTAATAAATTACAATTTTTTTTTAATCTCCACAACTTTGGGCTCTAGTAGTATAGAGATCTTACTTCCTACGAGAGCAGAGTTTCCATTAGCAGAAACAACAATTCCATTTCCTTTTTTGTCTGAGATTCTCCTCTGGCCACATTGAACTTCTCAAGCCACTCCATCAACAGGCACATAAGGGATTTATTATATTGGCTTGGGTGACTGATTCTGATTATCAACAGGATATACAGTTGCTGGTATACTTTGGGATTAAGAAGGAATGTGTATGAAAAGCCAGTAGATTTGCAAGGTTCCAATGAATACTTTTCATGTACAGAAATCAATTCATGGAGATGTACAGCATTTTAGTATCAACTGGTTCATAAATTGCTCAGACACATCAGGAATGAAGGTTTGGGTCATTTCACCATGGAAAGCTGAAGTAGTGGAAAAATATGAAATGAATGATTGAGAAAGAAATGATAGATCCCCCAAAATAGTTTTGTAACTGGGTGTAGAATAAAAGAATGGAATATCTACCAGTACTATCTCTCTTATTTTCTTTTCCTCTACTATTTAAGGCATGTCAGTGGTGATTAGTCTTGTAATACATGTAGTCCTTAAGTTGTAGTATTATCAAGAGACACTGTGAGAAGGGGAACTAACAATAATTGCTGAAAATGTACATCTCTCCTTTGCAGGGGAGAGTAAACATGTCTTCATCAGGACAAAAGCAGACTCCCTCATTCAGTATTGTCTCTGATGGGAGGCACCCATGTGAAATGTTTAAGGCAATAGAAAAAAAGAAGCTGCTGTTCCTTAACAGAACAGATGGGCTCAGGGGCTTCATCAAATAGTAGATATGTGGCTTTGCCAGAGGTTCCAGGGCCTCTTCCCTACAAATTGCCTATTCTGAAGTTACATGCAGCTAAGATTATCAACAGCAATTTCTTGTGATTCTCATACTTTCTGATTTCCTGAATGCTAGAAGCTACTTCCCTGACCTGATTGTTACTATTCCAGCTCTTCTCTGGTTTTATAAACTTTTAATTTCCTGTATTAATCCTTCTTGTCTAAATGGCACAATTTATGTTCCCCATTTAGAACCCTTCTGCTACTGTGGCAATTGCTATATTTTCTCCTAATACTTGACTACTACTCTGAAAGAAGTGAAAGCTTTTATTCTCAATATTTTTCATATCCCTAAAATTTCAACTTGTTCCCATCTTTTGGATAAAATCATAGATTTGTGTACAGACACACCTTGTTTTATTTTGCTTTGCTTTGTGTGATTTATAGATACGGCATGTTTGTTTGTTTTCATGAATTGAAGGATTATGGCAACCCACATGGAACAAATCTGTGAGTGCCATTTTTCCAACAGCTTCTGCTTACTTTGTGTCTCTATGTTACATTTTGGTAATTCTCACAATATTTCAAACTTTTCCATTTTTCTTATATTTGGTATGGTCATCTATGATCAGTGATCTTTGATCTTACAATTACAATAGTTTTGGGGTGCCACAAACTGTGCCCACATAAGGCTGATGAACTTAACTGATATATGTGCTTTGACCCCTCCACCAACCAGCTATTTCCCTGTCTCTCTCCCTCTCCTCTGTCCTTCTTACTCCCTAAGACACAAAAATATTGAAATTAGGTCAATTAATAACCCTACAATGGTCTCTCAGTGTTCAAGGGAAAGGAAGAGTCATACTTCTCTCACTTTAAATAAAATACTAAAAATGATTAAGCTTAGTGAGGAAGGTATGTCAAAAACCAAGATAGGCTGAAAGGTAGGCCTCTTGTATCAAATCGCTAGCCAAATTGTGAATGCAAAGAGAAATTTCCTGAAAGAAATTTTAAGTGCTGCTTCATGGGTTCCTGGGGGACTCAGTGGATGATGAATCTGACTTTGGCTCAGGTCATGATCACAGGATCCTGGGATTGAGCCCAGTGTTGGGCTCCCTTCTCAGCAGAAGTCTACTTGTCCCTCTCCCTCTTCCTCTGTCCTCCCCTCTGCTTGTACTCTCTCTGTCTCTCTCTCTCAAATAAATGAATAAATAAATAAATAAATAAATAAATAAATAAATAAATAAATATCTTTAAAATAAGTAAAAAACAAAGTGCTACTCCAGGGAACACACAAATGATAAGAAAGTGAAAGAGCCTGATTGCTAATATGGAGAAAGGTTTAGTAGTCTGAATCAAAGGTCAGACAGTTCATAACATTATCTTAAACCAAAACCAAATGGAGAACAAGGCTTTAACTCGCTTTGAGTCTATGAAGGCTAGGAAAGGTGAAGAAGTTTTAGAAAAAAGGTTGAAACTAACAAAGGTTGGTTCATGAAGTTTAAGGGAAGAAGTCATCTCCATAATATAATAGTGCAAGGTACAGCAGCAAGTGCTGATACAGAAGCTGCAACAACTTATCCAGAAGATCTAGCTAAGATAATTAATGGAGGTGGCTAAGCAACAGATTTTTCAATGTAGACAAAACAGCCTTATGGGAAGAAGATGCCATCTAGGACTTTAGTAGCTAGAGAGAAGTCAATGCCTGGCTTTAGAGCTTAAAAAGACAGGCTGACTTTCTCGTTAGGAATTAAGGCAGCTGGTGGTTTTAAGTTGAAGCCAATGTTCATTTACTGGTCCAAAAATCCTAGGGCCCTTCAGAATTATACTAAATCTATTTTGCCTGTGCTCTATAAATGGAACAACAAAGCCTGGATGACAGCACATCTGTTTACAACATGATTTACTGAATATTTTAAGCCCACTGTTAAGATCTACTGCTCAGGAAAAAAAAATAAAAAGATTATTTTCAAAATATTACTGCTTATTGACAGTGCACCTGGTCACCCAAGAGCTCTGATGGAGAAGCACAATGAGATTAACATTGTTTTCATGCCTGCTAGCACAGCATCCATTCTGTAGCCCCTGGATCAAGGAGTAATTTTGTCTTTCAAGTTTAGTATTTAGGAAGTATATTTTGTAGGGCCATAGCTGCCATAGGTAGTTATGCCTCTAATCAATAAATTCAAAACCTCTGGAAAGGATTTACCATCCCAGATGCTATTAAGAACATTTGTGATTTATGGGAAGAGGTCAAAATATCAGCATTTTAACAGGAGTTTGGAAGAAGTAAAGTCCAAGCCTCATGGATGGCATTGAGGGTTTGAAGACTTCTGTGGTGGAAGTAACTAGAGATGTGGTGGAATGAACAAGAGAACCTTAGTTAGAAGCAGAGCCTGAAGATATGATTGAATTGCTGCAATTTCATGACAAAATTTAATGGTTGAAGACTTGCTTCTTATGGATGAGCAATGTAGTTGCTTGAGGTGGAATCTGCTGAAGATGCTGTGAAGATTATTGAAATGGCAACAAAGGCAGTATGTATATTACATAAACACAGTTGATAAAGCAGCTGTAGACTTTGAGAGGATTGAGTCAAATTTTGAAAGAAGGTCTATGGATAAAATGCTGTAACTGCATTGCATGCTACAGAGAAATCTTTTGTGAATGGAAGAGTCAGTAATGTGGCAAACTTCATTGTTGTCTTTTTTTTAAAGATTTGGGAGAGAGAGAAAGCACAACTAAAGGGGCGGGGGGTGTGCAGGTAGAGGGAGAAGTAGACTCCTTGCTGAGCAGGGAGCATGATGTGGGGCATGACTTGAGCCATAAGACAGACACTTAATTGAGCCACCCAGGTGGCTCACCACCTTCATTGTTGTCTTATTTTTAAAAATTGCCACAACAAGCCCAGCCTTCAGCAGTTAACATCTTGGATCAGTCAGTAGCCCCTAAAATCAAAATCAGAGCCAGACCTTCCACCAGCAAAAAGATTACAACTCACTAAAAATTTGGACAATGATTAGCACTTTATAGTAATAAAAATTCTAATTAAGGTGTGTACATTTGTTTTTCTGATATAATGCCATTGCTATTGCACACTTATAAACTACAGTAAAGTGTAAACATAACTTCTATATTACTGGGAAGTGAAAAACTTCCTTTGACTTGCTTTATTGTGATATTTGCTTTGCTGCGGTGATGTTGAACCAAGCCCACAATATCTCCGAGGTATGCCTATATTTTGGAAGGAGATCTAAAGTAACTTTTATCTCCACTAATATAATAGCTTTCACTATGAGAGAGGGAGACTAGAGTTGGTTATGTCTTGACTTATAGCTCTGTTTAATATTTTCTTCTTTTCACATCAGGTCCCTCAGCTACTTTGGGCTGTGTCTATCCCATGTGAACAAAGACTCCTCAGTGCTCATATAATCTGTTAAATACCAGAATGTGTACTTTCCGTCGCCCTGGCCTACTTTCTAGCAGCTTTCTATCAAGTGTGCTGTCCTTCCTGCATGTGTAGCATGCATTATTCATCAAACTTTTCTCCTATGCAGCCATTTGTGAGCCAGACAGGCCCATTCTTCCTCCCCAAACTCCTTCAACATTTCAAGATAAATTTTGGCCATTTATATTCACTTCTTTTCTTCATAAAGACCAAAAAGCATAAGCAATTCAGGCATTTAAAAACAAGATGAGCATAAGCGCAAAGAAAACGGGTAGGCTTTGGAACTCTGAGGCTCAGTGTCCTTAAAACTCCCTATATCTGGTGAAGAAACCCTTTGCTGGCACTACATAAAGTTGACAAGGTGTAGCGCTCCTACAGGTGTTTCCTGTAACAACTCCTAACTGCCATGTAGCAGCTCCCCTCACAACCTGTATGGATCTCTTTTGATATCCTTTCTACTAATAGGTCATTTATAAAAGCATTTAAAACATGTTAAACATTCAGGAAGAATTCCTGGTGTATGGAGACTCTTGAGCTCTTTCTGCTCACCACTTTTTCCACATGTTTCCAGTGAGGTCTTTCCTTCCCAATGCCATTCAATTTAATTTAACAGGCTTTCCCAAATATCAATAGTGGCCTAGCAGCATATAATTATGTTCATCCTTCCCGGGAATTGAAGAGGAAATAAATCTCTCCTATGCAAATGTCTTATTTAAATTTTACTTAGTCTTTCTTTATAGAAATTAATGATTTTAACTCTAAAGCATGTACCATAAAAATAACATTTAAAATAACAATTAAACTCAATGTCTGTGTGTCCCCCATTCATCTTCAATCCTTTTCCCAAAAGTAAGGGATTTTATCATTTATCATTTTTATTTTTCATAGCCTTTATCACCATAACCCTACTCCTGCAGCTTTATTTTCCCTTATTATTTATTTATCAAAGTTAGGCATTATCTTTTGATACCAGCAATGCAACAATGGAATTCGTCTATTTACATTATTCTTATCTGTCCTAGCCAATCCATTTTCCATTTTCCAAATGAGTATTGATATTTTTAGGGGTTTTTTTAATTATTGTATACAATTAAATATTTTCAAACTTATTTTTATCAAGGAATGAATACTGAAGAGCTTAATCTAAAAAGAAATCATCTCTTGTTATTACCCTATGTGGAAAATCTTTAAACCATTTTCCTTTTCAGTCCTTTTAGGGGGTTTACCTCAACTCTAGAAAATATATACCTCTGTTTCTCTCTCTCTCTCTCTCTCTCTCTCTCTCTTTATATATCTACTATATAAATATATACATTTCTTAGAAAATATACATTGTCTATTGTATATTACTATTATATATTATCTCCATAATATATATATTCAACAATACATATTGGCTCTGAAAAAAACTTAGAATCTCATTAACTTACATTGTCCCCTTTACTCTGTCTCCTCATAGTATTTTTACTCTTCACACTTTCTGTTGTTAGCCTTTAAACTTTAGAATGCATATTTAAGACCTCTAATTAAGGTTCCAACAAATTGTGGTAGCAATGTGATTTTGCAATATGATGATATTGTTTCCCCAACCCTTTTTTCTACCTGTGATCCTTGAGACACATCCAGTTTTTCTATGAGTCATACTTTAACTTTTCATTGCCAAGCTATTGAGTAATCAATTGGATGTATTAGTGGATGTTAGGAGAGACATTTGAGATAAAGATAGATATCTGGGGGCTATTCTGCATATGGATGGCATGTAAAGCATAAGATTAATAAAATTGTCAAGGGAACTGAGGCTGGGCATTCTGACATTAAGGTCAGAAGGAGACTTACAAAGAGAGACAAGACAGCGGGGGGAGGGGGTGAGTAGGACAAAAAACAAAAAAGGCATGGTAGGACAACATGAAAAGGACCTAGAACATATCATTGAATTTTATTAAATGAAATACACTGGAGTTTATAACAACAATGATTTCTAGGGAGTTTGGGGGCGAGGCTATTTAGAAAAGTCTCAAGAGAGAATGGAAAGTGAGGAGTTGGACATAAGAATTGTTGGCCATTCATTTCAGATTTGCTATAAAATCAGGTTGAGAAATGGAGAAGTGGCTGGTGAGAGAAACAAAATCAAGAGAAGTATAATTTTAAAGATTAGAGAAAATCATTTCTGAACCATGATGAATATGAACATAGAGAGTGAAAATATTCTGATGGAGGAGAGAGAAAGAGAATAGCTGCAGGGATGTTCTTAATTTATAGAGAACATAGAGGACCTACTGCTCAAGTGGAAAGTGTCTTTAGATAGGAGCTGGAAAAAGAGATGATGAAGGACCCTGAAAATGACTTTATGATGAATTTGGATTACTCAAAGAAGTAAGAAATAAGGCTACCAACTTGTGACTTTGTAAGGCAAGTGAGAGAAGGTATAAAATTGTCATCTAGGAAAATATAGACCTACCTCATTACTGCCCATAGATAAGTCTCATGACTTGAAATAGAATTCCCTTTTGACTGAAAAAAAAAAGAAAGAAAGAAGCTAGTTAGTTTGGGAGAATGTAATATTTTGGATAGATAATTTACAATTTAAAAATAAAAGCTGTAAGGATATTTGCAAACAAAAAATTGGAATTAGTTGTGAATATCTTAACACCCTATATACAGATTGTCAGTAATTTTTTATCAAAAGTCCTAGATTTTTTAAAAAAGAATGGGAGGACATGTTATGGGCATAAATCCATGTATACTTTGGGAAAGATAGAACATTTTTAGTGAACATCAGAATAATTTTTTCTTTTTACAAATACAATACTACTTGTATTGGCCTTCTATCAAAATGGAATCTGTTTTTGTGACTTGTTTTTACAGTAGAAGAATTTGAATTGTGTTGCATAATATGATCTGAATCTAGCCATTGGCCCTTATCTCCTACTACTCTATACCTGGATCAATCTGGTCCAGCCACCCTGGCCTTTTTGTTATTCTCTGAACATGCCACACCTCAGTGGCTTAAGGATTTGTGCTTACTCTTCTCTCAACTTACATATATACTTATATATCATATACTCTCATTTTTAAAATTATCATAAAGCACCATGCTCTTATTTTCTACATTATTTTACTTCACAGAATTTTATCCTCATTGACAAATTATATGATTCATTAATTTATTTTTATATTAACTTTCTCTGACCATATGCATGCATAAAGGCAGGAATTAAAGTCTTTTTGATTCATTGCTGTGTTCCCAGCACCAAGAATAATATCTTGCCCAGACATCATATTTAATAAAATTGTAGAATCAAAAACAGTTGATGGGATCCCTGGGTGGTGCAGCGGTTTAGTGCCTGCCTTTGGCCCAGGGCACAATCCTGGAGACCCGGGATCAAATTCCACATCGGGCTCCACTACATGGAGCCTGCTTCTCCCTCTGCCTATGTCTCTGACCCTCTCTCTCTCTCTCTGTGACTATCATAAATAAATAATAATAAAAAAAAAACAGTTGAAAACTTAGGTTTTAATAACATAATTATCTTTCTTTTTATCATGATTCATGACCAACTTCTTCAACAACTACTACTTCTTTTTTATAACATCACATGAGGCTGTTCTTGTGCTACAGTGGTCTCTTGGGTTGTGCATTGTTTTTGAAACAGAGACTGTCTTCTGTGTATATGCTCATTTGCTGCTTAGTATCTTCTTCACAAATTGTATTGTCAAGAGGTTTGTTTCATTCACTATACTTGCAAATTGCTTATGAATAATTACTACTGGGTATTTTCATTCCTTCCCGCTTCTTTATTTTATATATAAATTTATTTATTCACAAGAGACAGGCAGAGACATAGGCAGAGGGATAAGCAGGCTCCCCACCCAGAGCTCCATGAAGGACTCAATCCCAGGACTCCAGGATCACCACCTCAGCCAAGGGCAGATGCTCAACCACTGAGCCACCCAAACATCCCGAATATTGGGTATTTTCATTCCTTCCTGTTTCTGATGCACATTGGCTTACAGCCTGACCCTCTGCTCTTAGTGCTCCTTCTCCATGTGGCGTCCTGAGTTACTTCTTGTCTGTGACAATCAGAGGAAGATGTTAGTCTTCTCTGGTAGGAAGAAAACTCCTGTTAGGTCTAGTTTGTGTGTGTGTGTGTGTGTGTGTGTGTGTGTGTGTGTGTGTGTTTAAAGATTTTATTTATTCATGAGAGACACAGAGAGAGAGAGAGACAGAGACATAGGCAGAGAGAGAAGCAGGCTCCATGCAGGGAGCCCGAGATGGGATTTGATCGCAGGTCTCCAGGATCATGCCCTGGGCCAAAGGCAGGCACTCAACCACTGAGCCACCCAGGTGTCCCGGGTCTAGTTTTTAATACAGCTACAAATAGATCCATCCATCCTTATGTTCAAATCAAAGAGAACATTAAACTGCATATATAAATCCACCCAATATTCACAAACTCCCACCTCAATTGCAGCAATGCAGTCATATCACTCTGCATTATATGTATTGGTGATAAATAATACTAATGTGTTGAATAAAATTAGTACCAATATGTTCCTTTTGTCCCAAGAACTAATTCTAATTTTTAAAGTGCTTTATTATTTCTTGCTATTGTTACTTTGACTACCTCTTCCAAAAATCTAGACCCTTAGTATTTAAGGGAAAAGAGTGAGATATGATAGGTGAAGGCCTCCATTGCAGAGCCTGGGTTGAAGCCAATTGTTTTCTCTCTCCCTCTTTTTATTTGCAATAAATTCCTGAAACATCAACATATGAGAAGTTGTGTATTTTATACCCCTCTTATGTAACCATCATTATATTTTTATAGCTATTTAGTTTAGATGGCATGGTAATATAACTAGTATTTATTCATCCTACAAAGATTGAGAATGGAAATTGATACTCCCTTTACTTCATAACTTCCAACATATATTTAATTCTGTTCTGGTTGCTCTTTATTGAAGAATATTTCTGCTTTTCTTACCTGCAAATTAGAAAGGGAAAAGGAAATTTTTGTTTAAAATATAATAAAACATTTTAAAACTTTTGGTAAAAAGGCATGATAAATATCATGATTGCTCAGAAGCCCATCCAGAATGCATTTTGGTTTCAATATCAAGCCCAGTATACTTCACTAATAAAATATTTTACACTGTTCAGTTAATTTATGATTTTCTCAAAGACTATCCTTATAATCAAAAGGTTTTTTTCAAGCAACTAGGAATTATTTAAGTAAGAGTTTTTCTTTCTTTTTCTTTTTTCTTTTTTTTTTTTTTTTTAGTAAAAATTGGGAAGTTGCCCTAGTTTGCCATTAATTCAGGTGTCATGTCATACATTAGAAATTATGTTCAGAGAAGGTTGGGAACTTGTCTTCTTAACATACCACAGTGTCTGATCCATTATAAGTAGTCAATAAATACTCATTGAATGAATAAATTTCTGGGCAATCTCAATACCCTGGGTTTTAATTTTATTTTTTAAAGAAAAAGAAGAATGGAATTGTAATATCCAGAATTAACATTCAAAATTTTGTCAGATAAAAATGCAAAAATAGTCTAAGAATCTGTTCTTGGACCTAATAACAGAAAATTTTAGACTCTGCTTATTTATATATTCAAGTATAAATAATTAAATTAGTTTAATATCAGTGAAAATGAACTTATCTCTGTATTTGATTTTTATTCATCTTTTCAGTTGAAAGTTATAAACACACTTGCAAAATAGTTGTGTATACTTAATAGATAATAAATTTAAATATTATCTGAATTACAAACTACAAACACCAAAGCCTTTTTATTTGTAAATTTTTTTCTTTTTTCTTTCTTTCTTTCTTTTCCCCTTGTGTGTGTGTGTATTCTAAAATATGAGTCAATCTAGAAGAATAGGATTTTCCCAAGAGAAAAATCCAGAAGCCTGTTATTTTGCTCTTCATTCTCCATCATTATGACCTAATGATGTTATATTTGGTGAAAATATCACTGCTGATATCTGTTTCTCCTGAATTACAAAAAGCACATTAAGATTCCTTAGGCTAGAAATTTTATTCTTTGAACTGTTCATAGTGCCGTTGGCCACTCATAGAATTTAGATTGTAACGGAATATTCAATCTTTCACGTAATAGCACTCAGTCTATTGAATATTTAATTATTTTCCTTAAAATGGTAAACAATTGGAAATATTTTCCCCCTAAAGGGACAGAGTTCTTTTTTTATTCTCCTATGAAGCTAATTTGTTTTATTTATTTGCAATACTTACTATTACCAAAGAAGATTGAACATGTTTTGTTGCTCAATTCCTATTTATTTATAAAAAGTTACTACAGAAGAACAAAAATTTGAGTGGCAATATATAAAACACTTATTAAGAGGCAGTGCAGCCAAGGACAGTGGTAGTTCTTAAGAGTGTGGACTAATAGGCAGCTCATCTTCTAATTCTTGATTCACCTCTACAAGCTGTGGGATCTTGGGAAAGATCAATCTAAACCTCAACTTTTTCAGCTTTAAAACTGGGTAAATAAAGGATTTATTTTACAAGATTGCCATAAAAATAAAATGAGCTAATACATATAAAATTCATAGCATAATTCTTGGGAAAAAATAAATACATTAGTATTGTCATTTCTCTTACTGTTATTATGTATTATTAATTGATATGTGCATAATCAACAAGGTGGCTATTCTTGAAGAGCACTTTTAGTTGCATTATGTCAAAGAACATTAAAAGAGGTGTGCAAAACTCACTTGTGGATTTATTCATTTTCCTATAGATTTCACTGATAAGTTGGGAGGCTGTGATGCTAAAACAAAAAGTTTAGCGGGTAGAAGAAAAATTGATTAAAATTTTAAGCAACAAGCAACTGACTTAGAAAAAAAAATTTAAAGAAATATGTGTGCATACAAATTACAGAAACTCGAAAAGAAAATATTGTGATGATGACTTCTTTATTCTACTTACCATTATTCATGTTAATAATGATGTAACTATTCTCTGGCTCCTGATGCAGATTAAACAATCACATCCTAATGTTATATTATAATACAATTACTAGTACAGGCAGGGGAGTTGCAATTTTGTATTAAAAAAGTTATTCCTCCAGGGGTGCCTGGGTGGCTCAGTGGGTTAATGTCTGACTCTTGGTTTCGGCTCAGGTCATGATCTTGGGGTTGTGGGATGGAGCTCTGCAATGGGCTCTGAGCTCAGTGCAGAGTCAGCTTCAGATTCTTTATGTCTCCTCACTCTCTCTCTCAAAAAGATAAATAAAATCTTTAAAAAAATTACCCCTCCAGATAAATTAGAAATTAGATCTATATGACTCTTTTTGGTATTTTTGAACTGAACAGAGTGATTCATTTGATAGTTAAATGAGTCATGTTATAATGTCAACTAACTCTCATCTTGATATTTATTTTGTTTATTCTTCAATTCAAAGATTAAATTTTGAGAAACTTATGGACCATCACTTTCTTTCATACTAATTGGTAACTATTGTTCTTCTTTTGTAAGGTTTCACATTTTTTTTTTTTTTGCTATTTTTCTTACATTTCCATAGCAACTACTTAAGTGGTTTTTTGGTTTTTAGTTTTCTCTAATGGAGCTTTAGTCTCTGTACACCACAAAAAAAATATATGAGTGTCTTGGACATGCTAATGTAATGGCACTCATTCAAATAGATATATTTAAAACGTATACCAGCATTTATTAAGTATGCAAAACAACTAACTTTTATTTGCCCAGTATAAGTTTTACACCACAAACTTGTGTGCAGGAAATGTTACATTACTTGTCAAAAACTCAAATTTCCACCTGCTGAGTGCCTGGGAAATTTTATTGGTCACTATCAGGCATCTCTCCTCTGAGTGGTCCTATCCTTCTCAGGGTTGTGTGAAGGTACTAGAAAGCTTTCTTAGTATAGAACAATTTTTGGAGGGCACAGGTTTTGGTCGCCATGAATGTATTTGTTATATAAGCCAACCAGGGCACTTGCAGCAAAATTATTGTTTTAAAGTCATTCTTGGGCAGTCCCAGTAGCCCAGCAGTGTAGTGCTGCCTTCAGCCGGGGACGTGATCCTGGAGACCTGGGATCGAGTCCCACCTCAGGCTCCCTGCATGGAGCCTGCTTCTCCCTCTGCCTGTGTCTCTGCATCTCTCTCTGTGTCTCTCATGAATAAATAAATAAAATCTTAAAAAAATAAAATAAAATAAGTCATTCTTTAACAGAAGGAGCTTTGATGAGGCCCAATCCTTTTGAGCTCAGGTTAAGCATCTTATTTCCTCTGAAGTCTAGGTATCTCTAAGTGGTCCTGAAGACATCTTTGACTCTTTCTCTCCCCTCTAGGATCAGTTGCCTTTTTTAGACTTAAAAACGAATGTATTGCACTATTTTCTAGTTCCCCTTTACAGCAGAACTCCTCATAAATTTTTGTACCTATATTTAATGTCTACACATCCCCTTCTCCTATACCATTTAGACTTTCTCAGTACTTCATTGAAGTGGCTTCCTTTTTTTTTTCCTTAAAAGTCATCACTAATTATCATGTAATCACATCCAACTGTAATCCATCAGCCCCTATCTTACTTTACCTCTCAAGCAGCATTTGACACAGTGATCATTCCTTCTTGAAAAACTTTTTTTAAATTTTACATTGAAATTGCTAAATTGCATTTTATTTCTAGAAACTACCCTGCCTTTCTTGCAACCTTACTGGTACTTTTTTTCAGCTTTTCTTTACCAAAACCTCTTCTTTCCAAAAGAAGATATACAGCTGGCCAACAGACTAAATGATCTTCCCCTTTTCTGTACTGTATATCTAGTACTATTAAATATTATGTATTGGTTGTTACCCCAAATATCTATCCCCAGTTCTACTCTTTATCCCTAAACTCCAGGTTCATAAATCCACTCTCTACTGAGCATCTCTACTTTAATGTTATATAATTAATGGTATTTAATCTGTCTCATTATCATGATCTAACCTGAACTATTATTTTTCCATTCAAAACTTGCTTCACTCCACCTATTGCTCAGAAATTTCTAGAAATGATCATTGACTCCTCTTTGTCTTATACTCCATGTGTAATCCATCAGGAAAAATCCATGATGCAGGACAGAAGGTTCACCTCTCTGGAGTGGTGTTCTTAGTAAATGACAGAGAATGTAATCCCATATGCAGGTTGAATGATTGGTTTCAGATTGAAGCAAGGGCAATTCATCCAAAAGGAAGGAAAAGAGCATAACTATGCCAGACACAAGTGAGTTGATTAATTTGATGGTAGGCAGATAGGGAAGTTAGTCTCTGGCAATGCTGTAGCAAGTGCAGAGTAGTGAGAGTGATGGAGGCATGGACATCAGTTGAAAAAAAAAAAAAAGAAACCCTCAAAAATAACAATAAATCCAACTAAACATCCCCACCACTACCAGCAAGTGTTGGCAGTTCTAAACAATGTCAGTGAAAAACAAATTTCTTAGAAAAAAAAAATTATCTTTGTTTTAAGTTTTGAATCAGAGGTTGCAACCTTCTTTGTAAAGAGCCAGATAGTAAGTATTTTAGGCTTCATAAGCCATAGACAACACATTAATGAATGAATATGACTATGCCTTAATAAAACTTTATTTGCAAAATCTAATGGCAGGAGAAAATATTTTGTTTTCTGTTTTTTTTTTTTTTTTGTCTTGTTTTTAAAGATTTTATTTATTCATGAGAGACAGAGAGAGAGAGAGGCAGAGACATGGGCAGAGAGAGAAGAAGGCTCCATGCAGGGACCCCCATGTGGGACTCGATCCCAGGACTCCCAGATCACTCCCTGCGCCAAAGGCAGACACTCAACTGCTGAGCCACACAGGTGTCCCAAGGAGATATATTTTGAAAGAAGTTACTGTGATGTCAAAGAGGTTACTGCTTGTATTTTCCTCTGGAATTTTTATGGTTTCAGGTCTCATATTTAGGTTTATCATCCATTTTGAATTTTTTTGTAAGATGATGTAATAAAATGTAAGATGTAAGTGTAGGATGGTGTAAGAAAGTGGTCTACTTTCATTTTTTGCATATTCCTCTCTAGTTTTCCCAACACCATTTGTTGAATAGACTGTCTTTTGCCCATTGGATATTCTTTCCTGCTTTTTCAAAGATTAATTAATTATACAGTTGTGAGTTCATTTCTGGATTTTCTATTCTGTTCCATTGATATATATTTGTGCCAGCACCACACTATTTTGATCACTATAGTTTGTAATATAACTTGAAGTCTGGAATTCTGATGCCTCAAGCTTTTTTTTATTTTCAAGGTTGCTTTGGCTATTCAGACTCTTTTGTGGTTCCATACAAATTTTAGGATTGTTTGTTCTAGCTCTGCCAGCAGAAGAAATGAATAGACATTTTTCCAAAGAAATATACACTTGGCTACACGAGAAAAGATGCACAACATCACTGATTATCAGGGAAATACAAATTAAAACTACACAGAAATATCACCTCACACCAGTCAGAATGGCTAAAGTCAACCACCCAGGAAACAAGTGTCTGTGAGGATATGGAGAAAAAGGAACATTCATGCGCTTTTGGTGGGAATGCAAACTGGTGCAGCCACTCTAGAAAACAGTATGAAGTTTCCTCAAAAAGTTAAAAAGAGAACTACACTACAATTCAGCAATTGTACAACTAGCTATTTACCCAAAGAATACAAAAATGTCAATTCAAAAGGACACATGCACCTCAGTATTTATGGCAGCATTATCTATAATAGCCAAATTATGGAAATAGCCCATTTCTGTTGACTGATGAATGGATAAAGAAGTGGTGTGTGTGGCATATATATTACACACTGTGTGTATAAATATTACTCAGCCATGAAAAAGAATGAAATCTTGTCAATTGCCATAAAATGGGTGGATCTAGAATATATTATGCTAAGTGAAATGAGTCAGTCAGAGAAAGACAAATGCCATATGATTTCACGCATATGTGGAATTTAAAAAACAAAACAAAACAAAAAACCCAAGCAAATGGAAAGTGAGAAAGAAAGAGTAAACCAAAAAAGAGACTTCCACATAGGGAACAACCTGATGGTTACTGGAGAGGGGGTAGGTGGGGGATTGGGTGAAATAGGTGATGCAAATATATTTGTTGTGATGAACACCAGGTGTTGTTGGAATAGAAGTGTTGAATCATTATATACTGTACACCTCAAACTAATTTTACACTGTTTGTTAACTAACTGGAATTTAAATAAAAACATAAAAATAAAAAGCACATGGCTGGCTAGATTTGACCCATGGACCATTGTTACTAACTTCTATTTTAAGCAACTGTCTACAACAAGAATAGACTCTCTCACTATTCAGACCTTGTTGGTAGTATCACTACTCCTTGTTGTTGCTGTTTCCTCAGTGAAAAAATAAAATTATATAAGAGTGAGAAAGAGAAGAAGGTATTGAAAATATGAAGAGGGAGGACTAAAATAGGAAGGAGTTATTAAAGAGGATAAGAAAGTAAATGAACCAGGAAAATATATAATTGCCTGATAGTGCTACAGGCCCTCTCTGTCCATTTGTTGTAAACTTCAAGTATGGGGCAGTTAGCACAATTTAAGGTGTGTCTCTAGCCACATTTAGCCATGTAGGTCCATTCTTGAAGTGTATTGAAATTTGAATTTAACCAGGCCTAAGATCTTTCCAGAAAAGAACAGTGAACCAAGATGCAAACAAAGACATTTAAGTGTGCAAAAAAATTATCATAATGGTTGTTTTGAAATAAATAGAAGAATATTATAGACATGATGGACCAGTGAGAGTTTCCTAAAAAGATAAATAATCCTCAGAGAGTAAGATTATGAAGTTGAAGTTGTAGATAATGACACAGTTTTGCATATAATCATGGAAATGAAGGACTGAGGTGAAGTGGAAGTAGAAGACAAATCCATTGGAAATGAAGATTTTGAAAGGCTCTTGGGTAGATGTCCATATGGATATTAAAATCACCTAGAAAGATGACTGATGATGTGGTGGGGGAAAGAAAAAAAAAAACAAAGAAAAATAACACAAAAACAACTGGAGGAGTGACTAGAAATATTAATGACACTGAGGAGAAATAGGTCGTGGTGGGGACAAATAATATTAGTTGCAAAGATATCTCTACCCTCCATACTCTTTCCTCCCTCCTTCTAATCCAAGTATGGTATAGTATAGCTCTTTTGTTGATTTATTTTTTTAAGATTTTTATTTATTTATTCATGAGACACACAGAGAGAGAGGCAGAGAAACAGATGGAGGGAGAAGCAAGTTCCATGCAGGGAGTCCAATATGGGACTGGATCCTGGGACTCTAAGATCATGCCCCAAACTGAAGGCAGACTCTCAACTGCTGAGCCACCCAGGCATCCCTCCTCTGTTGATTTATATTTTCAGACACAAAAGACCTGGGCAAAAGATTATCTCTTAGGTAACCTTTCTTTATAATCTTGTTCACAAAAGACTATGGTGATAGAATATAAAATACACAAATGTAATAGAGATCATTCAAAAATAGGTAATATACTAATTGTTCTATTAGCTTATTAAAGAAACCTCCATTTATGGAGATACATAGTATAACAAACATTCCAATATAAGAAAGGGCCACATATTTTAAAGAGAAAGGACTTTAATACAATAAATTAGGTGCTTTCAAAGTTTGTAGATAGGTTGGAGGAGCAGGTTGGAGAAGCAGGCTGGAGATGGCCCTCCAGGCATGAGTACCAGATCACTACATAGGTAGCAACTAACTCTACCACAATCAAGAAGGCGAAAATATATTGGCCTCCTTGATACCACTAAAGGTGAAGACACATCACTGTAACAAGATCAAGTAACCAGTAAACCAAGGCCAGGAAGCTGTTTCCTTTGTTTTTCTAATACCCGTGGAGCTGAAAGGTGATTCCTGTATAACACTGGGAAGTTAATTGGAGCAACTTATATTTCTACAATCTTGACTTGCCAGCAGAAAAAAAAAAAAAAAATCAGCCAAAAGCATCAGGAAATCAAATATTTTGAGGATATATCTAATTGGTGTAATTTAATTAGCATACAGAATTATAGCTGCACGGGAATCTGATAAACATAGTTTTTACCTTTCTGGTTTCTGCTATGCTGAAAAGGTGAATTAGAAGTTTGTGGGAACATATCAGGCTCCTTGTGTGGAGCCTGTTTGTCCCTCTGTCTTTGTCTCTGTCTCTGTCTCTCTCTCATGAATAAATAAAAAAAAATCTTTAAAAAAAAAAAAAAAAGAAGTTTGTGGGAATAAATATGGAAAGCCAGTTGACCATGTCACCACACTGATTTATTTTCCTTGGGGAGAGGAAATGATTATTAAAAATTAAATTAAATTTAGAGAAAGTTTCCTGTGGTTCATATTCCTTCCTAATTTTCCTTCTCTGACTTTCAAACTAAACATGTTCTTAGAGTCATCATAAGGCATTTTAAATATCCATTATAAAACAAATGCCCAACATTATCTAGAGGCATTTTGTTTATTAATTATTATAAGCATATTTCCTAAGTACTATAAGCTTTTTAATGGTATGTGAAAATATTTGAAGACTGTAAGGGTACCTAGGAGGCATAGTTGACTAAGCTTCCAACTCTTGATTTCAGTTCAGGTCATGATCTCAGGGTCCTGGGATGGAGCCCTGCTCTGAACTGGTCCTGGAGCCTGCTTAAGATTTTCTTTCTCTCTCTCTCCTTCTACACATCTTCCTCCCCTCTCAAAATTAAATTTAAATATTAAAAAGTAAACCTTGGGATTGAAATTAGTAAATATTTATTTGGATATAGCTGCAAGGGAATCTGGTAAATATAGTTTTTACCTTTCTGATTTCTGTTATGCTGAAAAGGTGAATTAGAAGTTTGTGGGAATAAATATGGAAAGCCAGTTGACCATGTCACCATAGACACATTTATAATAGCTTCATTAATTATTCAACTTAATATCAAGAAAGTTGTATTATTATGGAAGCATATGTCAGTTTTTTTTTTTTAATTTCTTGAGTATTCTTGAGTATCTATGATAATTTAGGGAAATCATAGCCTAGCATGATAAAGTGTACAGTGTAAAAAAACAAAAATAAAACCCCACACACATATACACCCTAAATCAATATTATGCACATCCTACCTCTTTTGTTGTTTTGTAATATTGTTCTAATTTTGAATATATGGCATATAGTTGAGACTATTTTTTCCTTTTAAAGTAATAGATAATATTATCAAATTAATCAATTTACATTTGATCAATTTGTTCCAGGTATGTTTTGCAGCAGCTGATCAGGCTTATCTCCGTAATATCAGTTCTCACTTCCATTCCAGTTATTGGTACCTCATCTCCCTACCAGCCACAACTGCACACCATCTTCGGAGTTATCTTTCTAAATCAGAGATGTGGCCAGATCACTTACCTGCTTAAAAACCTAAAATAGGGGGCAGCCCGGATGGCTCAGCAATTTAGCGCCGCTTTCAGCCCAGGATGTGATCCTTGTAGACCCCGGATTGAGTCCCACTTTGGGCTCCCTCATGGGTCCTGCTTCTCTCTCTGCCTGTGTCCTCTCTCTCTCTCTCATTAATAAATAAAATCTTTAAAAAAAAAAGGAAAAAAAAAAGAACCCTAAAACACTTTTGTAAGGTGCCCAGGATAAATCCAAGCGCCTTAGTTGACCTCCAAACCATTTTTTTTTCTAACCAGATAAGCCTGTATACCTTTCCTGCACTACACCTTACCCATTCCTCTCTCTGTCTTTGTATTTGTAATGCTGTCTGCTCCTGGAAAGCTCTTTTTTCTTATTTGGCTGACTACTCTTCACTCTTTAAATCATTCAACTCTGTAAAGTTTTATCTTTTTATATGTGACCAAGGTCAGCTCTTCATTTTATTTGGTAATTAAAAATAAATAACCAGCTAAATAAGTAAGACAGTCATAGAACACATAATTTCTATACTTAGAACAGTTATTTTATCCCTTTTAATTCTCCATTTGAAATTATGATTTACTGTCATAGTTTTTATAAATAATTATAATAATTTAATCAATGTGAAAAGGGCATTTAAATTCATGAATACATTTATTGGAAGTCAATACTGGGTTTTAGTAACAAAAAAAATGATCCTCTTATGTTCTTCACTCAAAAAAAAAAACGATTTAGAAATGATAAATATTTTTTTTTAAGATTTTATTTATTCGAGCAACACAGAGAAGAGAGAAAGAGGCAGAGAGACAGGCAGAGGGAGAAGCAGGCTCCATGCAGGGAGCCCGACGTGGGACTCGATCCCGGGTCTCCAGGATCACGCCCTGGGCTGAAGGCGGCGCTAAATCCCTGAGCCACCCAGACTGCTCGAGAAATAATTTAAATTACTTAGCTTGAATTATACTATTATATCTATGTGTTAATCTGCTACATGCAGAAATAACATGGGAATTAATGTTTTGAGTGCAAGGCATTATTCTTTGTGGATTGATGATATTTATAAACTTCCTTCTGAAGTAAAAGTTCTTAGATTCAGTTTAGGCTGTTAATGATATTCCTTCAGCATAGCAGAGACAGCTCTCTGTAGTGTGGACAAATTGTTACAGTATGTTCAACATGCTGAAATTTCTAAAAGTACAACTGAGACAAAAATTTTTAAATGCCCATTCCTTTTTAGTTCTCTCCTTTGAGATGACAATCTTTTTATAAAGATTAAGTTTAGTTTGCTGCATATAATAACATCGCCTAACAGACTATTTTGTAGATTTAAGATTCTCTTGGGGAAATGATTTTACCTAGCCGTTACATCAAATGTCCTTGCTTGCATATCTATTTATCTTACTTTGTTTAATTTTTTTTTTTTTTAAGATTTACTTATTTATTCATGAGAGACACAGAGAGAGGCAGAGACACAGGCAGGCAGGCACCATGCAGGGAGCCTCATTTGAGACTCCCCCCTGGGGACTCCAGGATCACGCCCTGAATCAAAGGCAGACCCTCAACCGCTGAGCCACCCAGGCGTCCCTAATCATTTGTTTTTTAAAAAATATCCTGGCGCAAGGAACAGGCAATTGTTTTAGTTGGCATATTCTAGGAGGTATGCAAAATTGAACCATGTGTTTGTCACAGTGATGCAAGCATTTTGAAGAAAATGTGCATCTGGTAAAGACTATTTCCCCTTTTAAAGAAACACATTTTTTAAAAGTCCAATTTACATTTTAAATGTTAAATGCAGTTTTACCTTACCAAATAACCTCCACAATTTTATCTTTTCTAAAAATCAAAAAGAAAAACACATGATATATAAAGAAAAGAGGGAGGGGGGAATTGTTCATTTCAACATTTTTTCTTTCCTCTTCCTCTACCTATGCATCCTTCCAAATTGTCTTCTCTCAAGTCTTATAAATTTTCTAAGAATGTAGCATTTTAAGATTCTTGTAAGCAATATACTTCTTTAGGGTTTCTAAAACATAAGTAATTAGCGGTTAACTAGCTAACATAGTGGCACAGTCAAAATACTTTGGGTGTGAAGTAAATTATCATTTAAAAGAAAATTATTATCCAATCTAATTTAATTTTTAACCTGAGCTTTAAATTTACCAACCACAAATCTTCTGCTTGGGTAAGCTTATCAATGACAATAGCAATGACATTTTACTTACATGGCATAAGCATTCTGGCCCTATTATTTATAAAGTCAGGGACAAAGGTAAGTTCTGTACTCTTTCAGAATTATTCTTTAGTTTCTCCTGTGAATGAAAGGACAAAAAAGCTGATTAGAATTAAATGAGATAGTCAGTATGGGTGAAAACACTATACAAACTGTAAGATACTATAAAAATATTGACACTATAAAAATATGCATGTCATTATTTTTTTTCTTTTGTTTTCTAACTCAAATGCATTCATCAGTTTCTCACCTTGGGTACTAGAGTCATCCTAAAAGCTGTGCCTCTTAAATGAAAATTCATGGGAACAATTCCAAATTTATTGGTTTGTAGTATTGCTACTTATAAAAATAATTACTTAGGTACATTCACTAAGTAATACATAGCAAGCTGATTTAAAATTGTGTACAACAGAGATGTCACTAAAATTCTGCTAAATATTCACTCAAATTAAAGTTTCTTTTCTAGTATTGCCAAAAGGGTTCTTTGAAGGTTTTCTGTAAATATACACAATCACAAAGAAAGAGTAATCCCAGTGATTGAAATGTTATTACATTGTTTCTTTATTGAAAGCTGACTCAACACACAGCTTTATTTAGAAATTAAAATGATTCTTCATTATACTGATATGTTCTTTCTATTAATTAAAACTAGTCATTGAGAAATCTTCATTTGAAAATTACTGTTCCTCCTTTGAAAGTTAATGTTCATTATATTTTATTTTCTGTGAGAATTTAAGCTTTAATGACTTTTCTGTATCCTTAAGGCAATAAGGAAAAAATGTTTTAAGCTATTTTCTACTGCAGGCTTAATTGCTTTTGTTTATTAAGGCTTATTTTGCCATGATTTTCAATATCATTTTTATTTTTTAACCACATTTACACATAAGCACATACCCACTCGCAAGTATATGCACATATGCATACACATGCGCATGTATGAACATGTACGAAATATGCCTTTATGTCCACCTGTACCAGCTGCATAACATGCAAGTCTCAATCTTAAAATGAAAATGTTGGATTTCCCGTTCAAAAGAATTAAGAAAAAAGAAAAAAAAAGAAGAAAAAAAAGAGAAAAAAAAAAAAGAATTAAGAATTCCAAGGTGGCAACAAAAAAGCTTTAAATGAAAAGTGAGGCTTTTTTGAGAGTGGGGCCCACTGTGATTGCGTAAGTCACACATTCACTAAGCAGGCCAGGCTGTTCAGAGTTTCTACAAGGAATATCATGCAAACTTAATAAGTTCTTTCTTCCTTTTCTTGCTGTTGCATCAGTGATATGCAAAGAGAAAAAATGGTAATAAAATACTAGTTTCTGCTATTAATGTAATTTTATGATGATAGGGCTGTAGAATATATATATATATTTTTAATCTCTCTCTATATATATTTTTTAATCTCTCTTTCTCTCTCTCTCTCTCTTAAAAAAAAATATATATATATATATTTTAATCCTCAAAACTAGAACATGGATCATGTTTCTATTCCATGTACTAGGACATAGTAAAATCAACCAACTGTCTTACTATCCAGTTTTTAAATGACTTTTCTTACCTATAAAATCTCTGAAGTGTAGCACAACTAAGTGATAGGCAAGAAAAATAAGTATGTCTTAAAGTACAATATCCAAACTGTATTTTACATGTTGTACAGATTGAATTCTCATGGGAAGAAAAGAGTCTTAGAACTTTCTACCGGGTGAAAGGAATAAATTCTAATCTCATGACCTAGGTATTCGCTTTCTACACATTCTTTGGAGTCTATCCTATTTGCGTCAAGAATGGCCTGTCAAAATTTAATTTAAGTAAAATTAAAAAAAAATAGAATGGCCTGTCAAAAGATTTTTGGACTCTGCGAACAATGGAAAAGGAGGAATAATATGAGATGTTATATTATAAGCCTATGCAGAAGTATTTTCAATATGAAAGTGTTAATAATACAGCAGTTTATAATTTCAAGAGATTTTTAACAGAAATCCAAGTCCTTCTGAATCAGTTCTACATCAAGTTGGTGTTGTGGCGAGTGGGCACGGAGCAGGTAGAGGTGGAAAATTAGGTGGCACCATGCTCATACCTGGATCTCAGCAGTAGGAACATATGTCACCTGAGAAGTCTTCCCTTCCCAATATCTGAGGAATTTTTCTTTTCTGTTTTTGTCAAGCCTCTTGATGCCATTATCTTTCATCTCCTCTGGGACTACCCTTCATAAATTTTTCTTATTTCACATGTGTCTTTAAAGTTTAAAGTTTGTCACTGGCTTCTTTCATCTTATTTTTATTCATTCCTCAACCCACTTCAGTGTGGGATCAACATTTAGTACCATACCTAAATTGCCTAAATTACTCAAATAATCTTATGTTTTCTTGCCTTTTTTTTTTTTTTTTTTTTTTTTTTATAATGGGAAAAGATAGCATGAGATCTACTCTCAACAAAAATCTTCCTGTGCAGTGAGGTTTCCTTGACTGGAAGCGCAGTGTTTTTCAGCATATCTCTAGAACATATTTGTCTTGCATAACTGAAAACTGAAACTTTAACTCTGTTAGACATTAACTCACCCTTCCCCCCTCCTTGCAGCCCCAGCAACCACCATTCTATTCCCCGTTTCTATGAACTTTACTCTTTTAGATACTGCATATAAGTAGATTCATGCAGTATTTATCCTTCTGTGGCTGGCTTATTTCACTCAGCAAAATGTTCTCAAAGTTCATCCAGGATGTTGTATATGGCAGGATTTTCTTTTTTTTTTTTTTTAAGATTTTATTTATTCATTCATGAGAGGCACTGAGAAAGAGAGAGGCAGAGACATAGGCAGAGGGAGAAGCAGGCTCCCTGCGGGTAGCCTGATGTACGACTGGATCCCAGGATCATGCCCTGAGCCAAAGGCAGACCCTCAACCAATGAGCGACCCAGGCATCCTAGTATTTCTTTTTATATGGCTGGGTGATATTCCATTGTATGTATATCCCACATTTTTTTTATCCATTCATTCACCAATGGACATTTAGGTTGCTTTCACATCTTAACTTTGTGAATAATACTGCAATGAATGTGGAGAAACATATGTCTCTTAAAGGTCCTGATTATGATGTTTTTTAATTACCCAGAATTTGGGTTGCTGGATTATATGGTAATTTTTAATGTTTTAAAGAAACTACATACTATTTGCACAGTCGCTGTACTATTGTGTATTCCCACGGATAACGTACATGAATTTCTCCACATCCTTACTGACACTTGTATTTATATTGTTTATTTATTTTTGGATAATAACCATTCTAACAGATATGAGTTGATAGTTCATTGTGGTTTGATTAGCATTTCTCTAACGACTAGTGATATTGTCCATCTTTGCATATACTTGTGTGGCCATTTGTATGTCTTGAAAAAGGAAAAGGTCTGTTCAATGTTGTTTGCCCATTTTCAAATCCAAATGATTTAGTTTTAGCTGTTGAGTTGGAGAAGTTCCTTATTTATTTTGGATATAAACCCCTTAAAAAATATATTGTTTGAGAAATATTTCTGACATTCCATAAATAAGCTTTTTCACTCTGTTGATTATTTTCCTTTGCAGAACAGAAGCTTTTTTAGATTGATGTTGTCCTACTTGTCTATTTTTACTTTGGTTGCTTTTTAAAATAGTATGGTACAGGCATAAACAAAGACATGTAGACTAACAGAACATAATAGAAAGCCCAGAAATAAACCCACATTTATGTAATCAACTGATTTTCAACAAGTGTACCAATGGGGAAAGGACAGTGTCTTCAATAAATGGTGTTGGTAAAACTGATATCGACATTTAACAGAATGAAAATGGATCTTTATCTGACATCATATGCACAAATCATCTGAAAATCGATTAAAGACTTAAATAAAGACAAAACTATAGAGTTCCATAAGGAAAACCTAGGAGAAAAATTTATTACTTTGGTCTTGCAATGATTTCTTGGATATGACACCAACCTTTTATTAATTTAAATTAAAATACTCAACATACAGTATATTATTAGTTTCAGAGGTAGAGTTCAGTGATTTATCGGTGTTATATAATACCCAGTGCTCATTGCATCATGTGCCTCCTTAATGCCTATCACCTTGGAGCCCCATTTCTACTCCCGTCTAGCAACCCTCAGCTTGTTTCTTATGGTTAAAAGTCTCTTAGGTGAGGCACCTGGGTGGCTCAGTGGTTGAGCATCTGCCTTTAGCTCAGGGCATGATTCTTCGGTCCTGGGATTGAGTCCCTCATTAGGCTCCCCACAGGGAGCCTGCTTCTTCTGCCTATATCTCTGCCTCTCTGTGTCTCTCATGGATAAATAAATATTTTTTTTAAAGAAGTCTCTTATGATTTATCTTCCTCTCTGATTACATCTTGTTTTATTTTTCCATCCCTTCCTCTATGTTCCTGTTTTGTTTCTTAAATTCCACATATGGGTGAAATCATATGATAATTGTCTTTTTCTGATTGACTTATTTCACTTATCATAGTATCCTCTAGTTCTGGGATCCCTGGGGGGCTCAATAGTTAGTGCTTGCCTTCAGCCTGGGGCGTGATCCTGGAGTCCCGGGATCAAATCCCACATCAGGCTCCTGCATGGAGCCTCTTCTCCCTCTGCCTGTGTCTCTGTCTCTCTCTCTATCTCTGTGTCTCTCATGAATAAATAAATAAAATCTTTAAAACAAAAATATCCTCTAGTTCTACCAATGTCATTGCAAATGGCAAGCTTTCATTTCTTGATGGGTAAGTAGTATATATATATATATATATATATATATATATATATATATATATATATATCACATCTTCTTTACCATGCATCTGGATGAACATCTGGGCTCTTTCCATAGTTTGGCTATTGTGGACATTGCTGCTATAAACATTAGGGTGCAGGCGTACCTTAGATCACTACACTTGTATCTTTGGAGTAAATACCTAGTAGTGCAATTACTGGGTCGTAGAGTAGCACCATTGTTAACTATTTGAAGAACCTTCATACTGTTTTCCAGAGTGGCTGTATCAGCTTGCATTCCCACCAGCAGTATAAGAGAGTTCCCATTTCTCTGTTCTGCATCCTTGCCAACATTTATTGTTTCCTGACTTGTTCGTTTTAGCCATTCTAACTGGTATCTCATTGTGGTTTTGATTTGTATTTCTCTGATGCTGAGTGATGATGAGCGTCTCTTCATGGCATATGTTAAGCTAACTTCAGGCCTCTGTGGAGTTTGAAATATTGGTAATTCCCTACTATTAACATATTCTTCCTTTGGTTTCTGAGACATGATTTCAGTCTCTGTATATACTCACTTCATCCCTTTTGTTGGCTCCTCATCTTCCTTCTGAGTTCTAAAATATATTCTTCTCAGTTCTGTCCTTTTATTCTCAACTTCTTGCTGGGAAATTCATTTATTATAATGACTTTAACTTATCATAAATCTGTATTGTAAAAAAAAAAATGAAGCTCTTTTTCTCAAACTATCCCAGTTATATTTATTCAACCTCATGCCTATTATTCTCCTAATTATGCTTCTTGTGGCCAAACATTCAGAAATTATCAACATCCTGGGGATCCCTGGGTGGCTCAGCAGTTTAGTGCCTGCCTTTGGCCAAGGGTGTGATCCTGAGGTCCCTGGGATTGAGTCCCACATCAGGCTCCCTGCGTGGAGCCTGCTTCTCCCTGTGCCTGTGTCTCTGCCTCTGTGTGGGTGTGTGTGTGTGTGTGTGTGTGTGTGTGTGTGATGAACAAATAAATAAAATCTTTAAAAAAAATATTCAACATTCTTAAACCTAGTCTTACTTCTGTACAGTTAAGTTTTACAAACAGATTTGAATAGGCAACATGTGTGTGATAAGCAGCATAAACCTTGTTCTGCAGGATCATTTAGTCTAGGCCTTTTGTATATGCTGTTCACCCTATCTACATGTTCTTCCACAAACTTTTCCTCCTGGTAAACCTCTGCTTTCCTATCCAGTTCAAACATTACCTGCTCTATGAATCCCAACCAGACTTCTTTGGAATTAATGTGAACTGTTCTTTCTTTGAGTGTAAATAATAAAATGCATATCTTCAATATGTCTCTTTTTGAATTTTTTTGTTGTGTATATATAAATATCTTCTTCACTAGACTTCTTAAGTTTCACTTATCTTTTAATCTTCAATGGCTCAGCTATGAAAAAGAAGGAGGAAGATCTATAAAAACAGATAAATGATTTTCTGGACATGCAATGTAAGTGAAAAAAGCAAAACGGAAAATATTAAAACCTATATCCTAAATAAGAAATTTTTTTTTATCATTATTAGCTCCTCATGAAAACATGGTTAATAGTTGGCAAGGGGGATCCCTGGGTGGCGCAGCGGTTTAGCGCCTGCCTTTGGCCCAGGGCGCGATCCTGGAGACTCGGGATCGAATCCCACGTCGGGCTCCCAGTGCATGGGGCCTGCTTCTCCCTCTGCCTGTGTCTCTGCCTCTCTCTCTCTCTCTGTGTGACTATCATAAATAAATAAAGAAAAAAATATTAAAAAAAAAATAGTTGGCAAGGAAAACCACTTATTAGAAATGGAAAGAGGAGAGGTACCTGGGTGGCTCAGTCAGTTACATGTTTGCCTTCAGCGCAGGTCATGATCCCAGCATTCTGGGATTGAGTCCCATGGCCTCCCAGCTCAGTGGGGATCATGCCCCTTCCTCTTCCTCTGTCTCTCCCCTTTCTCCCTGCTCTCTCTCTCTCAAATAAATAAATAAAACATTTTAAAAAATGGAAACAGGATAGGAGGAGATAGGTTTGACAGTGCATATTGAAAGGAACAGAGACATAAAAAGTATCTTTTAATTTTTGTATCATAATTATATACCACAAACAAGTAATGCCAAAAGTTCTAAGACTGACTTTTTTTTTAATCCTAATATTTGTGTATAACAATTTTGGAAATATACACTTTTGTTGTATTTTTAACAATGCAAATTTCTTCCAAGTAATTCTCTGTGGTCAATGCCAAATAAGATTGAGATTGCATTTCCTCTAATTAGGCTCTTGGTGTGTCCCATTTCCTTATAATATGTGATCATGTGAGAGTTTAGCGGTAATATGTATGATATCCATATCATAGGAGACATGATAAATTGGGATAGAAAGTACAAAAACCCATTTAAAAATTACGTAGTTAAAATTTAACATTCAGACATCCAAAAGAAATATATTATGAGGGGAAAAAAAGCCATGCATGTTATCTGACAATATATGGATTGTCTATGACTGGATTTTCTTCTCTTTTTTTTCCCTGTCAGAGAGATGGAACTTAGGTGATGCACATAGATTCTTAGAGCTAGAATAACCATTTTGAGCCTTTCTACCTACATGTGGGAAATTGATATACAAAGAGGTTAAGGGACTTCTTTAAGGTCACATAGAGTTTAGTGGAATTAGTCTAAAAAAACAAAACAGAATTTTCCCCCACTGTATCAAGAATCTCTCTGACAATCTATGATTCTTTCAAGATGTAGGAATAAAAGAAACCCTGGAGATGTTTCCAAAGAAACATGGACTAAAAATGGAGAATTTAGTGTTCTCCGGGTTTCTGGCCTTAATAAGGAGATTGATACTCATCAGTGACTATAGTGGGATGTAGGAAAAAGCGTATTTGAAGTCAACTGCAGCTTTCATCAAAGACACTACAGAGAAAGAACGTTAAGGATGAGTAAAAAACTGTGTAGACATTCATATATAAAAGATGAGAGTACATAAGAATAAGATATAAATATTGGAACTGTGTATCTATTTCGGTAAATATAGAATTTTAAGAAGAGTGACTTTTCCATTTCAAATTCATTCTGTCCTTAACATTCATGGTTAAAAAAGAATTTCTAAGTTAAATTATCCTTACACAGAATACTTTTAGCATATATTACTTACATTAGTTTGGATTTGTTTAGGTGAATTTTTATAACTTTTTGTTGTTGTTGTTGGACTATTTGAAAACTTGCAAACTTGCAGAACTGCTTCTAGAAGGACATTGTTAGGATATTCAGTGAGTGAATTAGGAAATCATAGAAAATTTTCATATTTGAACATAATCTTCTTGGAAAAAGAAACCACTTAGGATGAATCACCTAAAAACTACCTAGAGTTCTGCTGTATATTACAAATGAAAAGAATTGCAAAAATATTTATCTTGAAATGGAAATTATTAAATTGCATTCCTTTTTAGTTAAAATTTAAGCTTAATTTCAATGGCACAATAAATCTTAAAATACACAAAAATTTAGTCAAATGCTAACTTGTTCTTTTGGCCATATTTTAAAATAATATTAAGTGCAATACAGTATTTTTCATTTCACATTTGACTTGTATAACATGATCATAGTAAGAGACGTGTTGAGAAAATAGTCAATGGTTGTTCCACTTTTCCTTAAGAGACTCTCATATCTTTACAATTCAAACATTTCTCTTTTGGAATACCTAGCATGTCATCATTGTTTTACAAGATTTGCAAAATTTACTTTCCAAAATATTTGCACCAAAGGAGCTATGTGCTAGTGTTAAATGTATTGGGATATTTGCAAAATATTATCTAAGTGGTCATTTCATTACTGAATAATTTCATGTTATGATATTGTTTTGTAATGTGTTAAGATTGTTACTGAACACTTATATACCAAGGACTTCCCTGATAATTAGATGAAACAGCTGGATCTTTTAATACTCTACACTTTACCAAAGGATTATTTAATCAATCATTGAGATGCAAACTTCAAATTCATAAAATGAGTGGTTAGTCACTTTAAATATTAGTTGACTTTCTACTTCAAAAATGTCACACTGATACATAACCACACTTGTGGATCCCTGAGCTAATTCCCCTAGTCTCCCTCAACTTTCATCTGCAGGAATGCACCACAATCTATAAACCAAGGTCAGGCTATATCACCACATGATTATACACATTCATTACTGATCAAGAGTATTTTTCACCTAGCTATCAATCAAACTATCATCAGAATGCAATCATAATTCTAAGAATAGGAGATGCGTTTAGACAATGATTTACATTAATAAATAATCTACTTCTGACACTAAGTGCTTTAATTTGCAATAGAGATCTTAATGGAGGAAATGTAAGCTACAGTAATGGATTCATAAACTCATTACTTAGAAAGGTCAAGAAAAGGTTCTTCTTCATTGTTACCATATTGCTAGACTGTATAAATAAGATGTGCAGGTAAAGCTTCCTTTAGAATTAAAGGTATTAATTGTGAGGAATCAGGGCCAGTCATTATGATGTCTATATTTGGTTCTAGTACATCCCGCAGCTTTATTATGTACCTCATCACTCCCATTTCATCACTCCCATTTTTCTCTTTTCTCATTGTCTAGGGAACAATATAATTTATTGTTTGAAGTAGGACACTTCTGAGAATGATATGCAATGCTATTAATTCTGATACTGGCACAATAGGCATAAGCTGGAAGTGTCCAGGGCAAGGCGGGACTTGTAATCTCTCCTACTACTTTTTCCTTTAAACCTTCTATGCCGAGCTCTATCTCGCACTTTTCAGGAAAATCTGCCTGTAGCTATTGATCACTTTAAAGTGTCAAACATAAAATAAATAAATAAATAAATAAATAAATAAAATAAAGTGTCAAACATCAGATAGTGATCAAAATATGACTTCAGTGGAGAGTTTTAGCATTTTTTTTTTAGTTTTAGCATTTTTAACAAAAGACTAAAGTCTGAAATTAAAGAGATAAAGCTCTAGTTACATAAATCCAAAAATTGTACAGAGAGTTTGCCATAAATGGTGCTAATTAAATGCTTGCATCCCTACCTATTACTAAATTTGGTATCCTGCAAGTTTTCAGAAGTTTCCCAAAATAATGTGCTCTTTTATATACAATGTTTTCTTGTACCTACACTTACACACTCCTTCCTTTCAAGCAATTTTTGCTTGCTGGATGCAGAAAATCTCCCAATGGTTTATCCAATTATTTCTGCCTAACTTCAAGTCTTACTCTCTGCTCGATTTTTATTCCTACTGAAAGCTGCCTTAACTTTTCTAAAAGTAAGAGCAAAAGGTAAATATTAACAATATTGAAGTACTAAAAAAAATTCTGACTAGAGAACAAATTGAAAGCAGTACAATTTTACAAATTTGATTCAGTTATTTCCATTAGCCTATTAGTTCAAAAAGAAGAAGGAACAGCAGCTCTAATTTCTGTCAGGGAACTAGGTGCTAGCATGGGTCCAAAGATTTTCTCCCATTCTTCACTGACAAAAATATATTCACTCATTCATTCATTCATTCATTGGCCTATTTATTCAATAGAATTTACTACAGCCTAGCACTACCCTAGAAATACAAAATGAAAAACAGTATAGTTTATATTTCACATCCCAGCAGGGGAGATAAATACACAAACATAGAATTATAATATTACAATCAAAACTCTATAGAACAGTAGAGGAAAAAACACTGAAGAACACTAAAAATGATTTATACTTCTGGAAAACCTTCAGAGTTCATAGGCCAGTGGAATCTTGAATCATGAACACAATTATTAAGCAGAGGAATGGAGAAATGATACGGCAAGCTGAGGAGAGTTCACATAGGTATGAAAGTATAGGGTGACATGTGGTATTCAGGATGCTGTGGGCAGGTGCATGGGACTAAAATGCTGAGAATCCATGCTGCAGTGCCTGTGAAGACAGGTAGGTCAGAGTGTGAATGGACCTAGATAACATGAGAAGGAGTTTTTAATGAAGAGTTGCCAAGATCTAACAAAGGTGTTTATGAAGAAAGCTTTCTGTTGGTAGTATAAAAAGCATTTGTAGGAATACGGGGAGGGGAAGGTTGAGGGCCTTGGGGAGGTCCATCAGTGTCAAGGAGATTGGTATTTAACTTGTCCAAAAGCAATGAAACCACGTATTCATTTACCCTATATGTATTGTATACTTCTATGCCCAATACTGTACTGGCTGCTGGGCATCCAAACATGAAGTAAACTACTAAATTATAATTTAAACCTAGTCTCTTCATAAAACTGAAAATTGAATAGAGTCCATTTCCTACCTACCTTGGTTCTTGAAGTATGTAATGTAAAAACATTTAGATTTTGATAATGCGTTGATGGGGATTTATTTATTTTATTTTATTTTATTTTATTTTATTTTATTTTATTTTATTATTTTATTTTATTTTATTTTATTTTATTTTTTATTTTTTTATTTTTTTATTTTTTATAATAAATTTATTTTTTATTGGTGTTCGATTTAACAACATAGAGAATAACACCCAGTGCTCATCCCGTCAAGTGCCCCCCTCAGTGCCCGTCACCCATTCAACGCCACCCCCCCACCGCCCCGCCCTCCTCCCCTTCCACCACCCCTAGTTCGTTTCCCAGAGTTAGGAGTCTTTATGTTCTGTCTCCCTTTCTGATATTTCCCACACATTTCTTCTCCCTTCCCTTCTATTCCCTTTCACTATTATTTATATTCCCCAAATGAATGAAACCATACAATGTTTGTCCTTCTCCGATTGACTTTCTTCACTCAGCATAATACCCTCCAGTTCCATCCACGTTGAAGCAAATGGTGGGTATTTGTCGTTTCTAATGGCTGAGGAATATTCCATTGTATACATAGACCACAGCTTCTTTATCCATTCATCTTTCGATGGACACCGAGGCTCCTTCCGCAGTTTGGCTATCGTGGCCATTGCTGCTATAAACATCGGGGTGCAGGTGTCCCGGCGTTTCATTGCATCTGCATCTTTGGGGTGAATCCCCAACAGTGCAATTGCTGGGTCGTAGGGAAGGTCTATTTTTAACTCTTTGAGGAACCTCCACACAGTTTTCCAGAGTGGCTGTACCAGTTCACATTCCCACAAACAGTGTAAGAGGGTGATGGGGATTTATTTTAAACTCAGCCTACAACTAATTCCTTTCCAAAGAGTCAAAGATGGATGATAAATCCATAAAGACAGTAAAACATGTGATGTTGTTTCTGGCAGATTTCTCTATAAGGACAGTGAGGCTGTGACAGTGATCAATATTAGCATGGATGTGCCTGAAACGTTCATTTTACTAAAATGATTTTGACCCAATAGATCCATTCAAGGAGAGAGCTGACCTCGAGTTAGGATCACCTTAAGCAACATGCATGTTTTGGCAAGTACTGGTTTATATTTTTTCTCCTATACTTGGACCATAAGCTGCTTGTCTGCAATAATTCTATCTTTATCTTCAGTCTAGATGTTACACTGCTGGAACATAAAATTATAAACATTTGTCAAATAAACTTAAGAAATGAGTATCTGAGATTTGAATACAGAATACTTTCAGTGTGTACTTACATGAAAACCTCTGATCCAAAATCTTTTTTTTTTCTCCCCATCATTGCCAAGACTAGTACCTCCCATTGAGATTTAATATACTTGAGTTGTTTGCTTGCTGAGTTGTTTTGGGCAAACAAAGGACAAACATGCAGTAATTTTCTCTCCACTCACATTGTGATTTGCTGACTTTCCTAGGATTTCCTGTGTGTGTGTTTTAATTCTTAGCAGTCTTTAAATAACCATTATTTAATAAACCTCAGCTCCTATTTAATTGTATATAGGACAAGCTAGATTAGTAGAGTAACTGGAAGGTTTGAGTAGAAATTATTTTTATTTTTTCACTCAAGTGTTTCAGAATTAGATACTTTTGTCAGAGAAAACAATCTTTTTTTTTTTTTTTTTAAATCATGTATGTTCTCTGACACCACCAGAGGGATTACCAGAACAAGACACAAAGAGCTGTCTAGTGAGTTCTTTTTCTACTTCCCTCCATTTCTATAAATCAGGGACCTTTCACTGTCCAGACTTTTGCTTGAGAAGCTGTAAAAAGTACAGAGGAATGAGTATGATACAAGGAAGTATTTTATTAAAGATTTTATCTCTCTTGGGATTGTCATTGCAAATGTAATTATATCTCAGAAATTTCACATTGCTTGTTCTTATGTAGCGTTTATCAATTGTTAATTTATTCACACATTTATGTGTTTAAATTCTCTTCACTAGATACTAAACTGCTTTGGACCAATGTCCATTTTTCTTTTTCGTGATATATTATCTTGCAAAGGACTGATATAAAGTAGTTGTTTTACATGTGACCAATGAATGAATTATTTTCTGCTACTCTTATTTTAAAATAGCTTGCTACTTTGTCTAGCACAAACAACATTCACACATAACATTGATTCCATGGGGGAAATATGTTACAGGTTTGAAGATGATCTGGAAAAATTTGGTATCACTCAAACTATGACTTGGGATTGCTCTTAAAGTAGCAGGTATTCACTGTTAATAATTTAAATGTAAAATATTTGATATAAAAGAGAAAAATGACATAGCAAGAAATCAGTGCAACTGCAGTATTTGCATTCATTATAATTTGAGTAATGGTAATTTCTAAAATGTACTGAGCACTTCCTATCTGCTAAACATCCTTTTGAGTGTTTTTACATGGAAATATTTTTAGTTTTTAGTAAATCTTCACAAAGGCTTTATGAATTCAGTTCTGACTAGGAGCACTAATGTTCTATCATTTCTGAGTTAAATACTCACTAAATCATTTGACTTTGGAATATCAATGTTAATTCTACTGCACAAATCTTTTTTTTTTTATTTTGAAGAGTTATAATAGCTCTCTAAACACTAAAATTTTATGACCTTCTGAATTATATTTTTCCAATTTACTAGTATTCAAAAATGACCTTATCCCATACCTACTCCTTTTGTCTGCTCTACCCCACATATCATCCTCTTGCTTTTCCTTCTTCATCTAAAATATACATATTTGTAAATATGTATATACACATAAATATATGTAGATATTTGTATTGTGTGTGTATGTGTGTGTGTGTGTGTGTGTCTGTAGGTAACCCTCTCTTCCCTCCCTCCCCCTTTCTCAACGTCTCCATCTCCTCTTTTCCTCCCTCCTTCTCTTTCAGGACCTTTGGCTCACATACATACATGACTTCTTTTCTTTTTTTTTTAAACTGTAAGTTATGGGATCCCTGGGTGACTCAGCGGTTTAGTGCCTGCCTTCAACCCAGAGTATGATCCTGGAGTCCCAGGATCGAGTCCCACGTTGGGCTCCCTGCATGGAGCCTGCTTCTCCCTCTGCCTGTGTCTCTGCCTCTCTCTCTGTGTGTCTCTCACGAATAAATAAATAAAATCTTTTAAAAAAACCTGTAAGTTGTAATGTTAATTTATTTGATCCCCCCTGCCATCCCCAAGTGGTCAACTTTTTCATTTCCTTAAGGTTTCTTCCAAAGGGCTAGCTTTTAATTCATTTGTTTTACTGTTCAGTACAAGGTATTCTAGTTCCTTCTGGGTGTTCAGTAACTTGGCAGTCTTCCATCTAGCTTCCTCAGGCAATATCAAAAGAAAACTCCTGGAGGAGTAATAGTGATTAAATGCCCAGACTACATGTACATTTTCTCATGTCCATAACACTCTGGAGAAATTAATTAAGCTTCACAGTACCCTTCTGCGATATTATTATTATCTGCATTTTACCTGTACAAATCTCAACACAGACAGTGACGTTTTTGCCCAAAGTCAAAGAAAAGTGTTAGTTTCTTGCTGAGATTAACATTTAATTATTATAGTTTAAAGTCAATATTGTTTTTTTGCTATTATATCTCTCAGTGGTGTTCTCTATCTTTCTCTCTGAATAAAACTAACATGATCTTATTATGTTATTAAAAGCTATTTTCATAACATGATGTTTACAAAAGTAGTAAATATATGTGTTCTTAGAGGTTTTTATTACTTCAATACTGTTACCTTGTAACTTACAAATTATTTTTTATTTCTCCAGTTTTCTTTACTAAAGTTGTTCAGTCCATTTTTGTATAATTGAGTTTTTCCCTATTTTTAATTGTGCAATCTATATTTATAAATGCTATGTAACCTAATTAGCAGGATTTAATTTTTTTTAATTTTAAGTGTTTATTTTAATTTCTGATGGTTAACATGTATCATATTAGTTTTAGGTTTGCAGTATTGTGATTCAACACGTCCATGCAACACCTGGTGCTCATCAGGCACTCCTTAATCCCTATCACCTATTTCACTCATCCCCCCCTACCCACATTCCCTCTGGTAGCCATCAGTTTCTTTCCTATAGTGAAGAGTCTGTTTCTTGGTTTGCCTCTCTCTCTTTTTCTCCACCACCTCCCAGCCTTTTTTGTTTTGTTTCTTAAATTTTGCATATGATAAAAATCATATGGCATTTGTCTTTATCTGACAAAGTTATTTTGCTTAGCACTATACTCTCTAGCTGAATCCATGTGGTAGCAAATGGCAAGATTTCAATCTTTTTATGGCTGAGTAATATTCCATTGTACATATATACCACTTCTTTATCCATTTATCTGTCAGTGGATATGGGCTACTTCTATAATTTGCTGTTATAAGAAATGCTGTTACAAGCATAGGGGTGCATGTATCCTTTTGAATTAGCATTTTTGTACTTTAGGGGTAAATACTCCAAAGTGCAACTACTGGATCATAGGGTAGTTTTATTTTTAACTTTTTAAGGAACCTCTATGTTGTGGCTACAGAAGTTTGCATTTCCACCAAGAGTGCAAGAGAGTTTCTTTTTTTCCATATCCTCATCAACACTTGTTTCTTATGTTTTTGATTTTAACCATTTTGACAGATGTGAGGTAATATCTCACTGTAGTTTTGACTTGCATTTCCCTGATGATGAGCAATGCTGAGCATCTTTTAAAATGAGATCCTTTAAAATAAGATTACTAGCAGTATTGATCTGGTAGCCTGACACAGTAGCATCAAGTGTCTAAAATAGGCACTCTCTTTTTCATGTCACAAGGGAAAAATATTTTTTATATATCATGTCATATATAAATATAATGCTACCCCAATGAGGTTAATTTTTAAAATAATTGTAACTGTTTTAATTACTGTAATATTCTAATATATTTTAAAATAAGGGAACATAATGCCTGAAGCTTTGTTCTTTCTCAAGGTTATTTGGGATTTCTGGTAGTTCCATATATAATTTTTAAATTGTCTTGTCTATTTCTGTGAAAAGTGGCATTAATATTTTTAAAGATTTATTACTATTATTTTTTATCCATTTATTATTATGAATTATTTTCTATTCATTTGTCTTAAAGAGAGCAAGAGAGCACACACACAAGTGAGAGGGAGGGGCAGAAGGAGAGAATTCTCAAACAGACTTGCCACTGAGCATAAGAAGCTGACACAAGGCTTGATCCTCAGACACTGAAATCATGACCTGAACCAAAATCAAGAGTCAGATGCTCAACTGACTGAGCCACCCACGTGCCCCAACGATTGATATTTTGATAGACATCTGTAGCTTGCTTTGGGTAATGTGGACATTTTAACAATATTAATTGGGGGCAGCCTGGGTAGCTCAGTGCTTTAAGCACCTGTCTTCGGCCCAGGGCATGATCCTGGAGTCCCGGGATTGAGTCCCACGTTGGGCTCCCTTCATGGAGCCTGCTTCTCCTCTGCCTGTGTCTCTGCCTCTCTCTGTGTGTGTGTCTATCATGAATAAATAAATAAAATCTTAAAAAAAATTAATTGGCTCAATCCATAAGCGGGAATATCTTTCTATTTATTTGTATACTCTTCACTTTCTTTCATCAGTGTCTTATAGTTTTCAGTATACAGGTCTTTTACTTACTTGATGAAATTTATTCCTAGATTTTTTTTTTTGGGGGGGGGATGCAATTATAAAGGTGATTATTTTCTTAATTTCTCTTTTTAATTAGCTCCAAGAAATTTTGATGAAGTCTTTGGGGTTTTCTATATATAGAATCATGTCATCAACAAATATTGACAGTTTTACTTCTTTCTCTCCAATTGGGTTAATTTTGTTTATCTTTCTTACCTAATTGCTCTGGCTGGGACTTCTAAAACTATATTGAATAAAAGATGTGAGGATGGTCAACCTGATGGTTATCTTATTCTTGATCTTTGAGTAGAACATTAGCTGTGGGCTTGCCATATATGGACTATATCATGTTGGGATACATCAATACCAATTTTGTTGAGAGTTTTTATCATAAATGTTGAATTTTGGGAAAAGATTTTCCTACATCTATTGAGATGATTGTATGATTTTTAGTTTTCATTTTGTTAATGTTTATGTTTCCTTATTACTAATTAGTACCCTTTCTTTTCAGCTTAAAAAAGTAGCTTTAACAATTCTTATAAGGCTAGGTTAGTGGTCATGAACTGTTTTAGCTTTTGCTTATCTAGGAACTCTTTATCTCTCCTTCAATTTTGAATAATAACTTTGACAGGAGACCATTCTTGGTTGGAAGATTTTGCTGTCAGTGGTTTGAATATGTCATGCCATTCTCTCTGGCCTGAAAATTTTCTGCTGAAAAATATGCTAATAATCTTATAGGATTTCCCTTGTCAATAGGAAGTAGTTTTTCTTTTGCTACTTTAAGATTCTTTATCTTTAACTTTTAACACTGTGATTATAATGCATATTGGTGTAGATATCTTTGGGTTCATCTTATTTGGAACTATCTAGGCTTTCTGGATCTGGAAGTTTCTATCTATTTTCTCTTTCTTCATTGAAATTCTCTTTGTGTTCATCCATTCTCCAGAGATTGGTGAGTAATTTTATGGCCATTGCTTTAAACTTTTTATCAGGTAAATTACTTATCTTTGAGTTCATTAACTTTGGTTCTCATACTTGCTTCACTGGGGTTTTATCTTATTCTTTCATTTAGAACATATTCTTATGTTTCCTCATTTTTGCTTGACTCTGTTTTTGTTTCTGTATATTAGGTAAACCAGTCGTAAAGAGAGGGTCACAGGAAGACTGGGAATGTGTTTCAGAGTGTTGTCTATATAGTACCACATGAATAATAGCCTACCAAAACCTGTCTCTCAGTTGTTTCAGTCCCTGAAGCCCAGAAATGCAGACCCTCTGTCCACAAAAGCCAGGGCATTTCCTATATGGACTGTAAGTATCCACCAGTTTTCTTGGGGCCATAAAGCAGCACTGCTTTGGAACATGCCCATGTTCCACCTTTGGCAGGACTGGGCTGAGGGTCAACACCATGTCAGTGAAAGCCCATCTGCCAGGTTTTGTGGGGCAAGGCTGCAGGAGAGCACAGGGGTAGGGAAAAGAGTGGTAGCAAAGTAGAGAGGGTGCAAAAATGGTGCCCTTCAGCATCTCTATCCCTGGACAAAATTTCAGTGGGCCCTACCTTTCTGGCAGATGCTTTAAAATTAGCTAATCAATTTCCTTCACATATGGTCTAGGCACTTTTCAACCTGCTGTTTTTATACTGGTTCCTAGGGTAAGTGAGTCTGTCTATGAGCTATTTAAGAGCAGAGTATTGATTTCCTTTGAGTCTTCTGGACCTAAGCCCCGCTGGATTTCAAATCCAGACATTGTAGGGGCTAGTCCTTCAGGTGCAGATCCCAAGGACTGAGGTGCCTGATGTGGGGCTTGAACCTCTCACTCCTCAGGGATGCACTTGTTTTTGTAAGATCCCTCCCACTAATGGGTTCTGCATAAGGGGTAGGATTTGACAAGATCACATGTCTGCCTCTCCTACCTATCTCAATGGACCTTCTTATCCTTTTTTTTTGTGGAGTAGCTGTGCAACTAGTTTTAGAGAAAATGTTCAAGTCTTTTTAGAGGAATTATTATTCTATATGTAACTATACCTTTGGTGTATCCATGGAAGGAGGTGACTTCAGTCTTCCTATGCCATTCTCTTGAACTGCCCCCACTTCTAATTCATATATTCTCGGCCCAGTGTTTTGGAATTTTATATTACCTCTGTTTTTATTGTTTAATTTCCCAAGTCATTCATCTAATAAATTTACTTGCACTCTTAGGTTGTCATAATCAGTTTATTGTCTTGAGAGCACTTTATCTACTCTTAATGGAGGGAAATTAGGGCTCCAGCTGACAAAGCTTAATACTTCTAAATGATCTGCATTTTCTATCACATGACTACCCCCAATTAATGATAGTGTTAATGCCTTTTGTTTTTTATGATAAACAAGAAAATGCTAGTCAGAAAAGGAAATTAGCATGACACCAGATAGTTTCAAATTGATGCTGACACAACATAAGAGTTTACAGTCTGGAAAATACAAGTCAAATTTTCAATATTAAGATTCAATTATCTGGGATCCCTGGGTGGCGCAGCGGTTTGGCGCCTGCCTTTGGCCCAGGGCGCGGTCCTGGAGACCCGGGATCGAATCCCACGTCGGGCTCCCGGTGCATGGAGCCTGCTTCTCCCTCTGCCTGTGTCTCTGCCTCTCTCTCTCACTGTGTGCCTATCATAAATAAAAAAATAAATAAAAAAAAAAATTAAAAAAAAAAAGATTCAATTATCTGATTTTTTTCTGGTCAATGAAATGCTTCTCATATAGAGAGTCCACATTTTAAACACATTTTTGAATGGTATTCAAAAATACCATTTAGAATTTAATAGTATTTCACTATTGTATTTCATTTTGAATAAGATTTGGGTAAAGTGTACTTATTTCAGAAAAGTAATATAAAATAGATTAATGCTATGAAATCAATTCTAGATCTCAAAAATCACATGTAAAATAATATAATGCTATTAGTATAAAATGTGTAAAAATGAAAACAAGTTTTGACTATCATTTTTTATTTATGACTATCATTTTATTTATTTATCATTATCACATATGTACATATATGATATGTATTATATATATATGCTGAGGTAGGCATTTTTTAAAAATCCAATTTCCAAACTGAGGAGGAAAATTATGCCATTTATACTGAATTATTAAATATCTTAGAAGCAGTATATAACACCCTCCAAGGGTGTTAAGAGAGTCCTTGGAGGTTAAGGACTCAATCATCCCCTTTGTTAGTTTAACTCAACAGAAAATATCTTGTTCACATGCTAAACAGAGTTGGAAAGAAGCCACAGAAAATTAAGATTACTCAATAAAATAAATCTTTTATGTTGCCTTGCTCATAATTTCATATCTGTAGCACTGCAACCCATTAATTATAATCAGTTGTTGAAAAATCAGATACAGTCCACAATTTATCTCTTTGACAAATTGTTGCTGGGTAGCTCATATGCCTCCTTAACACAGTGTATGAAAAGCTGTGAATGAGATGATTATTCAAAGTAATTATATCTTTTTATAGATTTAATTTGGACTCTATATATTTTAAATTAAGAAAAATTACAGATTTAATAGCATATGAGACTTCTTAATGCTCTATATTTTTTGGTTTAAAAATACTTGAAGAATGATGGTAAACAAGTAATTTAAGTAGCACAGTCATTTTGTCTTTAATTCTTTATTTCTTGATTTGGTCATAACCTAAATTGGCGAATAAAGTGAGCTTTAATGACACATTTTCCTTTGAATCCCATCTTCATTGGTTCTTGTGTTTATCCTTATCATGTAGCATCATTATGTTGCCCAGTATTATTTTCCATTAAAATTAATGTCATACATCAATTATCAAATCACTTTTTTTCTCTGCAGTTTTTACTCTAATTTAATGAGTATTTGGATTATCTTCAGCTACTTTATTGTCTTAACTATACAAGTAAAAGTATAGAAAAAAGAAGAATTTCTAAATAGTAAAGACTAAAAACTTACTAGTTGAATGAACAATGTTCTCTCTTCTAAAATATAAAGTGATTGTTAGCTCCACATCTAAACAACAAGTACTGTTGTTAAGTACTATGCACCAGGTACCCTGCTCAGTAACAGGCTTACAAATATATATCACCCTCTTTCTATGTATGTATCTTCCCTAGCTACATCCCTGTTTTAGTTCACTGGGCTGTTATAACAAAAATAGCACACATAGGGAGCTTACAAACAACAGAAGTTTATTTTTCACAGTTCTGGAGGCTGGGAAATCCAAGATCAAGTCACTGGTAAGTTTGGTATCTGATGATATAGCCCTCTTTCAAATTGTAGACTGTGGCTTTCTTGCTGTGCTCTCATGTGAAAGAAGGGACAAGGGAGCTTTCTGGGGTAACTTTTATAAGGAGATCGATCCCATTCATGAAGACTCTATCATTATCACCTAATCACCTTCCAAAGGCCCTTCCTCTGAATGCCACCACTTTGGGATTAGAATTTCAATATAAGAATTCGGGGTGGGGAGAATGCAAAAATTCAAACTATTATACTCCTTGCTTTCCTATTGTTTTTCCTGCTCTTCCTAAAATTATCTTGATTGCTGGCCAAATTATAGTCATTTGCTAAATACTAAGACTGCATTTTAAGCTTAGGAGGAAGTGGAAATGAGTGCTAATTAATATCATTGGCATATTCCATGTAAACGATACTTACATAATCATTATTAATGTCTCTCAATAGGAAGTAGCAGCCTACACACCCAGAACAATCATACACAGGTTGTAGTATCATATTTCTTGTCCTTTCATGCCTAAGTCCCACTTCACAAGTTAAAACTTAATAAGAACTAAACATTTTATGAATTGAAATCCAAATTTGTATAAACTTCACAATTTAAATAATAGTTCATTGTAAAGAAATGCTTTGGAACATTTTGTCTTTGTTCTAAATTAGGTATGGAATTTTGAGTACTCTTGATGTTACAAAAGCAAATAAAAGTAGCCACTGGTCAATTTTCCTTTTAATATACACAAAAGAAAAAATGTATTTTAGTTGTGTTAGAGACTAGTTTTATCAGTATATATGCAAAAATAATTTTGATTTCATGGATTTGAATTTAGTCAGCTTCTATTTGAGCTATAGCAGGAGTTAAAGAACTAATTAACATTCACATGTTTTCTTTTAGAGTTAATCTTAAGTAGGATAGTATTAATTATATACTGTATCTACCACCAGATCTACACATATATCAAGATGATTACCTATTTAAGTGGCCTTCCTCTTAATGTAAATGAAATAACAATGCCAGACCATCCCACTACCTCCAGTTTGCTCCAGCCAGTCTTCTCATGAACGATCAAATTTTCTCTTTGTATAATTCTCATGATTGTACAAACGTGGATTTATTTTGCCGTCATAAAAACAGAAAAAACAAAATTATTTGGCCCTGTTTCTCCTGCCAGCTATTACCCCATATCTTTGCTTTTATTTGTTGGAAAATTTCTCAACAGAGTTGGTCACTTTGACTTGTCTCTAATTTGCCTTTTCCCATAGTTGCTTAAACCTACTGTTTCAAATAGATTTTCACTACTATTGCGGTACTAAAAGATCTCTTGTCAAGGTCAAAAATATCCTCCACATCGTTATATGTATTAGTAGATTCTCTGTACACATCTTACTTGACAAATTAGCCATATGTAACTCAGTATTAAATGCTCACTTCTCTTTATTCCCTATATTCCAGAACATTACAACTCTTTGTGTTTTCCTTCTGCCAGTTTTCTCTCCCTCCACCTGATCACTTAATATTAGTGGTCCTTTGTCCTCTTTTCTTCTTAACTCACTACCTCAGAGATTTCATCCGGTTGTATGTTTTAAATACTATGCATGTGTCAACCTTGTATTCACATTGGCATGTCCTGTTAAACCTCTAGACACTCAGCTGCTTTCTAGATACTTCTAGATACTTCCATCTAGATACTTAACAGACTTCCCAAACTCACCTGAGTTGCTTTCTTACCAAATTGCTTTACCTACAGTTTTCTCCATCTTTGATGGAAATTTCAACCATTAGTTGCTCAGACCAAAATTACTGGTGACATCTTTGATTAACCTATTTCTCTCATTTTCCCCTCATTTCATCTATCAACAAATTCTCTCAGTTCCACTTCAAAAATATACCCACAATCCAATCAGTTATCACTACCTTCCTTGTGAACACTCTGCTTAACCCATTATCATCAATCACCTGATTGATTTCTCTGCTTCTAGTCTCTGATGCCCTCAAAATAAAGCCAAATTGATCATTTCAATACTTATTCTGTGGCTTCTACTCTTCTTTAAACACTCAGGCACATTATTTCCTTATGGCCTTTCCCCATTATGTGTATGTATGCTAACCACATCATCTTTGTCATGTCTTAACTCCGATGTCATTCTTCAAAGAGAAGTTCTTTAACCACTGTATTAAAAATTGTAACCCATTCACCTTTCCACAATTTCCTCTTTCTCTATGGTTTTGTGCATAGTACTTGCCACCTTCTAATACACTCTTTGTATTGCAAAAATACCATCCTGTGTATATTGCATTGTCTGCCTCCCTTCACCAGAATATAAGCTCCACATAAACTAGGATTTTTCCTTTTCTTTCTTTCTTCATCTTTTTGGGTGGAGGAAGGTTGGGAGGTTCTTTTTGTTCATTGCTATGTGAACCATACCTAGAGCAATACCTAGCACACAGTGAGTGGGAGTTCAATTCATATTTATTGAGTAACAGAGTTGGTGTTCTTAGTACGTGCCTGGCAATATGTTGTGTTGACTACCTGATTTAATTTTTCCAGTAACAGCAAAGCAAAAACTAGATTTAAACCCAACTAGTTTTACTCCAAAGCCTGGGCTTCTAATCTCTATTCCCTCCCATCTTTAGCATCAGTTCATAATTGCATGTAAAACCTGTATTGCAGAGTATGTTGTACTCTGAAAACAAGGTTCCTGATGATACTCATGGAGAATTACAGCCCTACTTCTTGACAAGAATGAAAATTCATTGTTGTGGACATTTGATGTTTAGAATTTATCTTACACTTTAATGAAATATATCAACTAGACTATTTGCTGCCTTCATGAGTTTGAGATGTGACATGTCAAATCTAATATACTCACCACAAGAACTGGCAAATATAGATTGAAATGCTTGAAAGAAATGTACTGAACTGTTTTGACCCATTGGTGGCACAGCAATATAATAGTTTCTCAGGAAATAGACCTAGCAGATATTCTATCACTGTTGGCAAGAGAATTAATGAGAAAATGAGTAGTTGCCATTTTTAATTAAGAAATCTGTAATATCAGTGTGTGCTTTTCTTACACTCGGTGTTGATATTTCCTTCAGCCTGTGCAAATGGTTCTATATGCTTAAGTTAATGATTAGTACATCACTAGATTTTTTAGTTATGGAACTGATAACGCTACATTTTATAGATACTTTTACAAAGAGTTGTTTTGTTACTATCAACAAATATCTAGTATGATGTGCATGTTACTAACAAAAATATGTCATCCGTATGTTTCTAAATTACTAACCTGGACCTCTGTTTTAGCCTATTACATTTTATTTTATTTTATTTTATTTTATTTTATTTTATTTTATTTTATTTTATTATTTTATTTTATTTTATTTTATTTTATTTTATTTTATTATTTTATTTTATTATTTTATTTTATTTTATTATTTATTTTATTTTATTTCATTTTATTTTATTTTAATTTTAATTTTTTGCCTATTACATTTTGTATGTTCAGGAAAATACGAAAGAAAACCCAACATACTTTACAATTTTTTCTAAATCTTCATTTTAATACTCTTATTTAAACTGACACATCTGTTTTGTTATTATTATCATTACTATTATTACTTATGCTAATATTTTTGTAGCTTATGAATAATGACTTATTTTAGTTGAATGATTTGGTCAGAAAATTTGAAAGAATGATAAAAGAGACACTTGTATACTGCTCATCAAGGTTTATCAGGTTTTAAGGTTTTGCCATATTGATACACATTTTCTCTTTTCCCACAAACATACATACACACACATACATGAATACACAAAAACTTTATTTGCTTTATTTATTTTACTAAACTATTGAAAAAAAAGATACACGTATCACTCCATTGCATCCCTAAGTACATAAGCATCTGCTAATGATAGAAACTTCCATTATATAGGCATATATTATGATCACAATAAGAAAATAAACATTCATTAGTTAATGTCATCTACTATATCACCCATTTCCAATGCCCCCAGTTGGACCAAATGGTCTTTTATACATTTCTTTTTAACCTAAGATCCAATTAAATTTCACTCAATGCATTTGGTCATTATGTCTCTTCTGTCTCTTGTACTCTGGAACAGTCCCATTGTTTTTATTGTTTTTCATGATTCTGAAGTTTTGCAGAGTCAAGGCCAGTTCTCTCATGTCTCATACTATACTAATTTGTATTGATCAGTTATTATTACATGACTTATCCACTAAAATCCCCAACTCAGCCTTATTAGATATTTTCCTCCCCCCCCCCCATAATGAAATAGAGTCTTAGAAAAGTGAAGTAAATTTCCAAATTTATATATTTGGTAAGTTGTTAAATCAAATTTCAAAAAAAAATATATAAATATTTATATGTAGGGGATCCCTGGGTGGCTCAGCGGTTTAGCACCTGCCTTTGGCTCAGGGCGCAATCCTGGAGTCCTGGGATCGAGTCCCACGTCAGGCTCCCAGCATGGAGCCTGCTTCTCCCTCCTCCTCTGTCTCTGCCTCTTTCTCTCTCTCTCTCTCTCTCTCTCTGTCTATCATAAATAAATAAACCTTTAAAAAATATTTATATGTATATAAATATATTATATGTGTATATAAATATAGTATATATATGATGCAAGATCCTTGCATCTTGAATAAACCATATCCCCGTATTTTGTTTATTTGAAAAATATTTATGACAATTGATAAAGGCAGTAAGATTTTATTCAAGGGAGGTGAGGGGCAATGGTGATAGGTATGGTAGGGACCACTGCAATAGGGGCTTTATGGGGAGGAAAAGAGACTGGACTGAATTCTAAGTATAGCATGAGCAAGGAGAAATTTACAACCAAGAAGCAGAGTGAGCAACAGTGGATGGAAAAACAAAGGTAAAACTGCAGGAGTAAAGGGAATTCTGGCTAAACCAACCTATGGGAAGGCAGTCTAGGATGTTCAGATATCACCGAGGGAATGGTAAAAGATGAGAAACCCAATAAGATATCAGGGGTATCAGATATCAGATATGGGAGAGGTGGGAGTTCTTGCTAAAATGATGAAGCAGAGTTCTTTGTAAAATTGGATTTTACATGAAAGTGCACAGATGAATCTAGGAGAGGGTTCAGGGGCCTGACTAAAGTTTTGTCAGGCAAAAGAATTTTAATCAATTTGTAGTTTTGATTTATTTGTCATCTAATATTGAGAAATTTTCAGGTGCATTCTATCTTACACACCATATACAGTGAAATCATCCCTTCAAAAATACTGGTGGTATTTACAAAGCCAAAAACTGGCAGTCAAAGGGCAGGAACGTTAAGACAAAAAATAGTTCTAGGGATTCGCTAGATGTTTTTTTTTTTTCACTAGATGTTTCTTTTCTTTATTTTCAAATAGTGCCAAAGCTGACATAGCAAGAATGCATCAAGGAACAAAGCTTTAAGAAAAGCCTAGATAAGGTAGTTTTTCTAGATCAAGGACAGAACTTGTGAAATTATTATCATTGATAAATATTTGCTCTTCTATTCTTTCAATTATTCTTCCTATGGAATCCAGTTCCAACAGAATCTATTCTACCATGTATTTGGTATATTAGTATTTTTAATGTAGTTGTTACCAAGGTCAAAGAAGTCACACTGATTCCAGTTTTCCAGGTGATTTTTCCAGTTTTTGGCTTATCAGAGCTTTCAGAATATCTCAGGTAATTAACAATTCAAATAACAAACATCCTGTAATTGGGAAGGTGACAACCACCTGTTGTTAACAATTGTTCAGCTCAACAATTCTAGCCTAGTGTTGGCATTTAACCATATGGAGACTAACTTTGTGGTAGACTCTGTTCTTTTTTTTTTTTTTTGTAGGATTTTATTTATTCATGAGAAACACACAGAGAGAGGCAGAGACATAGGCAGAGAGAGAAGCAGGCTCCCTGAGGAAAGCCCGATGCAGGACTCGATCCCAGGGCCCTGTGAGCAGAAAGCAGGTGCTCAACCACTGAGCCACCCAGGCATCCCTGTGGTAGACCCTGTTCTAATGTTAAAGCACTGTAGGGTCACAGATGAATTTAGAGTTGAACTATATTTTATAGAAAGTGTAACAATACAGACAATGAAAGTGAGGGATGAAAATACATTCTATATTGATCATTTCAGAATAGTAAAGCAGCTAAAGTTCCCTGGAAGATTAGTCTCTTTTTGCTTCCATATTATCTAATAGAAATATGGATAAATATATATGTTAAAATATATAATTTATATTTGAACACAATTCTATTCTAAATATTATCTGTCTGAAATTTAGACTGTGAGCTCCCCGATGATCTTTTATTTTCCTTCTTCTTCCTTTCTTTTCTTTCTCCTTCCTCCCTTCCTCCCTTCCTTTGCTGGTAAGAATCTCTGTGCTTGGTACGTGGAAAGTTTTAGTGAATGCTTGTTGAATAAATTAACCAAATTCTGGATAGAGACTGAGGTACATTATGAACTACCAGCATCTCAGTTCAGAACTTGCTATTTATGTGAATGGATATAATTCCTTGTGTTTGTTTATAGGTCTAGAATTCTGTATAGTATAAATTTTTGGAAAACAATTAGTTTATAGGTGAGTTATATAATACTTCTCTTTTACCATAGATAACATTAACAACTTATTAAGCAGAATTTAGAAAGTACCACAGAATACCAACATTGGTACAAAATAATGTGTTAATATCACATTTTCCTAACCTGTTGTATTAGTTCCATTGGTAGCAAAGGAAAGGTGCCTAGCCATTTTAAGAAGAAAGTGATTTAATATAGATAATTTTTTGTAAATTAAATTGCTGGAATGGTCAAAAGGGCAGGTTCTACACTGAGTCTCCAAGGAGACTATAAGAATAAGCACGAGATGCAAACTGCCAAATGAGTGCTACCTCTGACACAACAGGAAGGTGGGAAATCAGGAATTTGATGTTAGCATCAACAAAGTCTTCCATTCAAGGATTAGTGCCCTCAAAGTTATGACTGGACAATGGAGTTTCCACTTGAGAAAAACCCAATGAACATGCTTACCTTCATGAACAAAAGAACAAGGAAGATGTCTTCCATGTCTCTCCCACTTTTCAAATCTCCCCAAAATGCACCTAATTGATGATATTGAATCCACATGTGGAATACTAGCTGCAGAAGAATTTAAGACAAATTAAGCTATTCCATTGGTTCATTTGTTCTTTTAACTTTTCAGTCCTGTTAGGCATATCCTATGAAGATTGGAATGGATGGTTAGTACTGGTCCCCCTGTACCTTCTTCACCTATTTAGTTAAAGCTGGCTGCTCTCTAAAAGCTTTCCTCATCTTCTTATTTCCTTTTATCTTTTTATTGTTTCTATCCACTCTCATTCTTTCTTTGGGTTCTCCAGGGACCTTGTTATATTACTGACCTTTGTATCTCAAATTTTAAACTCTTGATGGAAAATATATATAACTTTTACCCAGTCCTCTAATCATCCTTCCAATTCTCTTCCCCATGGTAGCTACCTATATTATTTGTATATATTTTAAGATTTCAAATGAAGTTATTTTTCCTTCACATCAAGTTTGATATAATTACTATGATTATAAATCTGATTATTTTGTTTTTTTTATTTTGATATCTGAATAATGTATCAAATTTAGAGTGATTTTAGACAGATATGCTTTCTGCTTCATTGAAAGGCATTCAAATTATAAATCTTTTTAAACAGAAAATGAAACTAATGCTATCTTATAAATATATTTACATTTGCCTTTAAGAACTTTACTTATCTGCCTATTTTATCCTAAGTTCTGTGTTACCTAACACATGTAAAGGGCTAAAAAGATGAAATAGACAAGGTTCCTTTATCTACAGACTTTCAGAAAAGTGGGCACAAGTACATTTAAATAGGCCATTTCAATATGTGCTCTTAACGTTTAAAACAAACAAGATTTGCTAAAAATGGGGGTACAGTACAGGCTGCTTAAGGAAATGATACCATACCTAAGTCTGAAAGATGAATAGAAATTTTCAAGATGAAGTAGTAAAAAGTCTGAATTACTTATAATATGTAAAATGAAATGAAGTTTAGTTGTGTAATACTTTTCTCTTGCATTGCTTGTAATGAACTGTCACTCTAGGTCACCAAACCCATATACCTCAAGGGCACTGGGACAAGAACTGTTAAGGTGGCAATTCAAAGAAAAGGAAATAGGTCAGCTCTTGACTAAGTGTGAGTTTGAGTTCAGTTGAGAAGACAGTCTTGAAGGCCAGCCCTCATCTCAGAGGAAAATAAATTTTCTAATTTCTTTGCATTCTATGAAACCTATCACCATAAGTTTCCTCCATATTGTATACAGCAGACATCCTTTCTATTTGTGCAAGTTCTGTCTTCAAGTTCAGTATAATACAGAAGAATAAGAATATGCAGAAAAGAAGATAAAAACCCCGTAGTAAGCACCGGAAACACCCTGAAGAATTATGGGAAAAAAATCAGACACTAGACCTGTTGCTCAAGGACAGACTAATAACCAGCTTCCTAAGTGTTGAGTTGGGTGGGGAAGTATGCAATCCAGCTTTCCTTATAATATGGCATAGGAGAAAATTCACCCCCTGTTTTTTGTTCCATACAATATGGACATGTGTAGATAAGCAGTAACTTCTACCTGCTGCCCTTGTGAAGAGTTTTGTTGTGTAACATTTTCCTTATAAGACTAACAGCAGATACCCAAGATTAAAGCACTTCAAAGCACAAATACCTTAAGAGCAAATGGCCATATTTCTTTGATGCCCAAATTACTCCAAAAGTCCAGAGCAGAATAATTTTACCAGAAGATTAATCAGTCCAAGTAAGATATTAAGCCAGCTACCCTACATCAGCAGCAACAGAAAAATAAAAGGACATCAGATAGTTACTGACCTCCCTTGTCCTGTCAGTCTTGTTGATGTCGCATTAACCCCTCCCCATCACACAGCCATTATATAGCCATTCAGGGGAACCAAGAGGCTGATGCTCAACCTACTGAGCCACTCAGGTGTCCTAGATGTTGATTTATTTTTGACATACTCCTATAAACTAAGAACATCTGCTATTGAAAACTCGGGCAGTGTGAGTGTCTATATTTATTTTAGTCTTGATGTACGACTTTGAATTTCCCCATGTATGTGACAATTCTTAAAGTAATAATACCTATGCAGTGTATATTGATTTACATAGTAGATATATGCTCCAGAAACCGAGCAAAAATCATGTTAGATTTTTAAGAACACTTGCAACTAAAATGAAATCTGTAACATTTATTTTAAAATTTAAATATTTGCTCACCATTTATGTAAATATATCTAATATATTTTCTTGACTAGTTTATGCAGAGGTAAAAATTCTTATTTCAGAAGAAAATTTAAGTTCTAAAGGTAGGAATAATTTAAACTTGCATAAGTAAAGCTTTAATTTTTCAACAAATTATGTGGCATTTGAAAGGCCATTTGGAAAAATCAAGGAGCTATTTGTATGGAACTCCTTCCCCCTTCTTCTCTGTTATAGATTATTTATGAAAACGTAGAATCATGGCTAGAACGGAAGTGATAGCTTATCCAATCTACATCAGAGCATAAAGAAATTTACTTTAGCCACTCCAAGCAAGAAATAATAAATTTTAAATTGTATAGTATAAAAACACTCATGAAATAAGGGATTTTTAGGCTTTGTATCCTTTGTGATCAGCCCATCGTGCTTTTCTCAGACTTTTCTTATATTTCCCCACACCTAATTCTTTTAACTCCAAATCTTAATAAAAATGAAACAAAAACATTTAAAAATAGAAATCCTTTCTACTAAAGAAAAATGTATATAATTTCTGTATAGGGCTGTTTTTTGGGGGAAATAAAATTAAAAATAGAATCTGCTAACCCAGAAAACCTATTCACAAAAGTAGTAGATAAAGAAAGCTGTTTTATTATTAAATAAGCATTACACAAGGATATGATGTCCCATCATAAGAACTCCACCAAAGAGTTTTCAAAGACAGAAAATCTTCCCTTTTATATAGTCAAGCAGACAAACCTATTACATGCCTATTCTAAAGATGAATGACAAATAGTCCTCAGGTAAGAGAACTAGACAACATTATTGCCACACATAATTCATCCTAAATTGATCTGTAATTGGGGTGACTATCTGTGTTAGCTAATTGGCTTTATCCAAAGGAAAGATAAGTTTCTTGTATCTTTATGACAGGGAGTAGTTTTGTAACTTGGAGTGAGATGTCCACTGAAATTAGGTTCCTACCTTTCTACGGAAAGGGAAATAGAAGTGCCATCTTCCTGATAATTATATTTCAAAGAGATTCTTGGGAAAACATTCCTAAGTTTTGAGTCTAACAAGAGGTTTATTTAGCACTTGAAAATATTTATGTACATTTGAGAAAGACAGATAGAACTATTACAAGTTTTCCAAAATGAAACTTTTAAGATAAAGAGAGGTGAGGAGTAGTCTTCTATTTTTAGCGGGGAGAACTAAGCCTCTTATTACTTGTATTTACCCTTACATTCCCCTTTCAATTTCTGATTGACAGGGCTTTGTCTTTATTAAATTTGCTCTACCCAATATATACTCCTACTTTATTAGTACATAATAGGACAGAAGGCTAAATGTTAAAGAAGGTTTAGGAAAAAAGACTAGAATGAAAGAGTTATGAAACTCTTTCCTTTCTTGATTTCAGTTATTTTTCTTTCTGTTTATCTGAGCTGTAATTTCTAAATCAATATGCTTTAATTTGAACTAAATGGTGCCATTAAAAACTATCTTTATCCTGATTATTTGCTAATCACATCCCCACTCTTCCAGTAATCCCTACTCAAAATGTATGCACACTTTCCCAAGGGTAATCTATAGAAATAAAATCCAAGAGATACTCCATGAACATGATTCTGAAGGCAAATAAACCTTAGAAAATCAGTGTACAATTGCTTTGCGAAAAAAAAAAAAAGTCATATTAATTAGGGCCATTATATAATTTTAATGGGTTTGGTCCAGCTTTTTTTCTTTTCCTTTCTAATATATGATATATATATATATATATATCATATATTAGATATAAATATATATTAGATATATATATATATTTGGCTATATATATCTCTGAAAAGAATAGAATGGAATAGAAAATATTAGAGGGCATCGTACATTTATGGAGTTATGCATTGTTCTATGAATCATGTTTGAAGTTATTTACTTTCATGTGTGATGTTGGTATGTATAAATAAACATAATTGTGTATTGGAGTTTTGAAAATAATAAATAAATACCATAGAAATGAAAACAAACAGAAACTACTCAGAGCTTCTATAACAAGGGGGTCAGCCACCATCCCTTGCTTTAATAGAAACTCAAAGACAGTCAGTGGAATGGGAAATCTTTATAGTGAAAAAAAGAAAGAGGGAAGGAAGGAAGGATTACTTTCTAATTTTGCTCTGATGGAGATTATTGTCATGGGGAGGCTGGAAGTGGGCTAACTAGAAGTAAAACAATCTTACCTGATTAGTTTGTGCAGCATATTTGGCTTTCTCTGATTGATTCTGTGTTGGAAGTGGGAGCAAAAATTAGGGAAATTGGCTATTATTGTCCAAGTCTTACTTTTCTTAATAGATTGCTGCAGAGGTTGTAGTCTGGCTTCCTGAGCTTCTCAAATGGGTCAGAGCTGTTGTCATATATAGAATAGCCATTATCCATGTGTATATTTGGTCCATCAAATAAAAATAATAAAAGTTTTAAATGCAAAAAAAAAGTTTTAAATGCATAGTCATAAACTACATACCCCACTTAAACTTTCATAATGAACATTAATATATTAAAGAATAAAAAATGCTACATAAATCAATTTAATATTCTATAGAGTATATTCATATCACAATCATTTTGACTATCAAGCTCCATTTTTATTCCATAATCCCTCTTAACTCATAGAGCTTATGTTGCTTTGGGAATTTTTTTTAATTATATATATTTTTTTCGACTTTAATTATCCTTCTGTACCTCCTACATTAAATAAGTTGCAAGTTTTATCATTTGTCTTTACCAGTACTTGTCACCTCTGTTTTGGCCACAATTATAATACCTTTTATTTTGCTTTTCTTGAATTGTTCCAATAGCTAATTCCAGGTTCCTTTCTTGAAGCTACTCTTCTCATAGATTCCAGATTAGTTTTAGCTTTGTTACTTGATTCTAAAATCTTTATAGAATCTTCTATATTCTGACATAATCAATTCCACTCTGACTAGATACAAGAAGTCATGCACTGTTTGACTATAATTTGCTTTTCCACTCATATTTTATGTTTTTTATATAAAATTTTTTCTTGTTCAAACTTATGCCCCTCAGTCCTTTTGTAATATATTTTCTGATTTCCATTTATAAAAGTCCTTTGCATTCATTAAGAACAGTATAAAATTCAACTTCTTTGATATAGTTTTCATTATTCATCCCTACACTTTCCTTCTTTCTGTGTAGGAAACACAGAAAACTGTTTCCTTTTTCTGAATTTTTAAATTCTAATTACTGAATCACTTCCTCTGGCTTTTATTCTTATGTATTTCTAAAACACCTTAAATAAATAACATACTTTTCACATATTGTCTTGCATTAAAATTATTTATACCTATTTTAAGTAACTAATCCTTTTTTGTCCTTATACATACACAAAATCTATACATTATTCAACATTTTAAATCTTTATGGCCCAAAATATCACGTCTTGCACATCCTATCTTGTTGAATGAACAAACAAAACACCTTACTTTTTTCTAATCTCTAGTCTTCAAACATCACAATTAATCCCCCCTTGTCTGCGATTTTACTTTAGGCACTTCAAGTTATCCGCAGTCATCCTTGGTTCTGAAGCAAATGATTCTCCTTCTGACTTACTGTCAGAAGGTACACTAGCCTCATGCTTCATCTTAATACCTGCCTCATTCATCTCACATCATTTCATCACATAGGCATTTTCTCATCCCACATCATCATGAGAAGAATAGGGAGTGCAATTCAATAAGATCTTTTGAGAGATAGATCACATTCACATAACTTCTATTATAATTGTTCTGTTATTAGTTATTGTTATCAATCTTTTACTGTGCCTAATTTATTAATTAAATCGTATCATAATTATTCATGCATAGAAAAAACATGTTTTTTTTTTTGGAGGGGGGGACTTAGTACTATCTGAAGTTTTAGGCATCCATTGGGGATCTTGGAATGTCTCTCTGTGGCAAATTGAGAGCAACTATACATACCAAACACAACAATATCCTCTTAAAATTGCAAAGTCATTTATTTTACTATTTGAGAACAGTATTAACTGCAAATAACTTGCAAGAAGTTAGGTAATGATTGAAATTTAAACTAGAATGTAGGTGAATAATACAGGATTCTCTCCTGAAAACTCTGGAAACAGAGCCCACAGCCTGAAAGATATACAAAGATAATGGAGAAGTGGTTGTTAAAGTAGTCTCGGAGGCCTAAACTATATGAGAAATCTGGTCCAATACTATAGCATTTATTTATCATATTTATTGCCAGCACTTTAAAATACCTAATTAAATGTTATATTTATTTCCTTGAGCAAATGCCTAGTCTGTTGCATTTAGGATTCTCCCAATGAGACAGAACGTAAAGACTGCTAACTAGACAGAACGTAAAGACTGCTAACTCTGGGAAACGAACTAGGGGTGGTAGAAGGGGAGGAGGGCGGGGGGTGGGAGTGAATGGGTGACGGGCACTGGGGGTTATTCTGTATGTTAGTAAATTGAACACCAATAAAAAATAAATTTAAAAAAAAAAAAAAAAAGGATTATCCCAATGGCTAGCTCAGCGCTTAATACCTGTTTCTTAGATTGAAAGAAATTGTGTGGATAGTTCCAGGACTTAATTCCATAATTATCAGCATTATTATTTTTTGAAGTGCATTTATGTTTAATGTTTGACTTTTTCTCTATCATAGTACAGCACAGGGTAAGGGTCATATAGCTTAGATCTTTGATATGAAGTACACAACATAACATTTAGGTATCTTCATCATACAGACATACACACAAACAGCCATGGTCACCAACATTAAGGATATCAAAACAAAAATTAAATTAAATTAAACAAAAGACCCAGAAACATGCAAGATATTTTTTGTGTGTGAATGACTGATATGGAAGGCACCTGGTCTTCAATATAAATGTTTTTGAGTAATAAAAAAAAAATAACTTTTTTGTGTCTGTCTAGGGACTATACTATGTGTTTTACTTACATTTCTTATTATTCAGTCCTTATAATGACCATATAAATCAGTTATTAATGCTCTTGTTTTACTCATGTGAGAAAACTGACATATTTAGAAATTTAGACATATTATCAAGAGCAACTTCATTCTATATACTCTCCTATCCATCCTTCTCTTTCTTTTTAAGCAAATAAATGTTTATTTTTTTCACATAACAAGAAGTCCAGCATCAGGTAGTTGAAGATATTAGTTCAGCAGCTCAATAGGTCAAGGATAATTTTTTTTTTTTGTAAATCTCTTGGCCTTTCTTTCATAGTTACAATATGACTATAGTAGTTTGAACTTCCTGTATTCATTCAAAGGAGAAAAAAAAAGAACAAGAATGGGTTGCAACATGCAATGTCTTTCCCTTTTTGTAAGGAAAGAGAAGGCTTTATCATAGTTACTATTGGATTCCTGTTTACTTAAAAAAACACACAACCAAAAAATAATAAATCATAGCAACATGAAAGAAGGTATATAACATGAATGTACAACTCATGATAGATTATGATAAAATAAATACCCAGAACAAGAAAGAGAATACTGCCAAGATTCCAGAGACTCTCCACCTTGCCTTCTCCTAATAAATATAATAAATATAATAAAAGCACTAATTTTTTAAGTCAGGATAATGGTCACTTCTGGAGGAGTGGAAATGGTAGTGATTAGGAGAAAACATTATTATTTTTAAAATAAAAGACATATTCTACTTATTTGTTGCACTCTGGATTTTCTCTGTTTGGTCTTTTGTAACAATAAGAGTGGTTGATTCTTCTTATTTGTTTTATAAATGTAACTCCAAATAATTATAAGTCCTTTCACCATCTGGAAGAGATAGTAAGAGAAATAAGGTTTAGAAGTTTTTGATGGCTGCAGTTATGCTGCTAGCAGTTATGGTTCTTTCGAAAGAAAAAATCCATTTACTTTGATTGCTATTATAGTTCAAAAAATATTGATCTACCCCTGCTTGCAAACTCTTTAAACAGGTAGCTACAGAGATTTAGACAAAAATCTATATTTCACTTTGTTCTTTCGTTCAACATACTTTAAAGGAAAATATTTAAAGAATAAGCAGGTTAAGTGAAGTTGAAGTGAACAATGCTCTGTTGAGTCCTTCTTATAAAAAGGAATACTTCCTGATACTTTGATTTAACTCTTCCATTATTAGACTATAAGTTCCCAAGGGAGTGGGGTCATATCTTTTTAATTGACTCTATATCATGTTTAGTTCATTTCATGGGAGATTAGCATGACTGCTTTATGTGAAGGATTTGTTGGGTGTGCATCATCAGGATATTTTACCAGTGGCTTCTATGTGCTTAAAATAAAGTTAGCAAAGCTTCTTACTGTACACAGACTATGCTACATCTCCCAACCTCGTGTCTGACCTCACCCTCCTTGTACCCTAACCTCAGCCATATTGAGCTGCTTGAGTTTTCCAATTATGTTGTTTCACACTATCACCCTTTGGTCAAACTATGTCCCCTACATGAAATGTTACCAATCATCAAACACATTATTACACCTCCTCCAATCACTCTCATCCTGGTAAACTTGCCCAATCTTAGTTTATGCTTCAGTTTTGTTGTTTTGTTTTATCTAATTTATTTTTAAGTAATCTCTACACCTAGTGTGGAACTCAGACCCACACCCTTAAGACCAAGAGTTTCAGACTGTACTGGCTGAGCCAAGCAGGTGCCCCACATATTTCAGTTTTTAGAATCTTTCCACTCCTAAGCAGAATTGTTCATTTTCTTCCCATGCCTCCTATATACCTCAATATAAAATTACATTATTTATCACACTTTTTTGTATCAGTATATTTGTTTTTTTCCTGATAGGCAATAGTAGACTAAGTTGTATTCATCTCTACATTCTCAATATTTAGGAGAAAGTACAATTTCAAGACATTCTTCTCAAATGAACATAAGATACAATTGAATGGACGGATGAATAAATGAATATATGAATAAGGTCACTGTACCTGAAAAAAGTGTTAACGAAGCTGTCTATAGTTAAATGATTTACTGGTTGATAGCACCAACTGATCTAAAATTTTTACAATGTGAATGACCTTGAGCATATCCCTGGGTTTCCTAATCTCAATCAGCCTGCCACATTGCCCTTTTATCATAGACACTGTATCTAGTCCCTAACCGAAGGCAAATGCTAAGGAGATGCTTTGAAGGACATGAAGAATATAAAGAATGGGTCAAGCTTTAAAAATACTACCTCAGGGCAAGTCAGGGAAGAGGAATCACTTTTCACTTTACATTTTACAGTTAGAGTATCACTTAAGTCAGAATACATAGGGAATGCACTTAATTTCTCAAATCATCTTGGAATTTTAAAACATTGACAGTTTGTAGCATAAGTGTCAACCAGAGCATAGTCTGTTTTTATTCTCTTAAAAGTCTGTGCTAAGAAATTGAATACATATATAATATATATAAATGCTGAATCCACCTATTTGATAGCTCTTACAGACTGTGTTTTAAGGGCTAGGATTATGACACATATCTCTTTGTGTCTAGCACAGCTCTTGGTACACAGTGGAAGCTTAGCAGACATTGAACTGAACTGAATTTGTTATACTTTGAAGTTGGTAAGACTAGCCTTTAGATTTTCCAAACTAAGAGATTATCTTATTATCAGCAAGTGTGTGCATGTATGTGTGTGTATATTTAACTGATTCTTATCTTTTTTCATTAAAATGTTTCAGACAATAAAATTTATACCCTAAGGAACTCTCTACTAGTTAACATGAGTTCCTAGTTTTGGAATCACTACATTGTAGTATATTTTGAACTGTTGTGACAATTTAAGAAATATGCCAATACTTAAATACTTTCCCTTTTTAAATTTTTTTAAAATTTATTTATTCATGAGAGACACAGACAGAGAGAAAGAGAGAGAGAGAGAGAGAGAGAGGCAGAGACACAGGCAGAGGGAGAAGCAGGCTCCATACAGGGAGCCTGATGTGGGACTCGATCCCGGGTCTCTAGGATCACACCCTGGGCCGAAAGTGGCACTAAACCGCTGAGCCACCCGGGATGCCCGATACTTAAATACTTTTATACATTATTTCTTTTCAATTAAATTAGAGGATACTTAGTCTTTTCTCTAAAAATAACCTCATTCCCTTGAGTAATGTTTTTCATGAAACCCTAGGCAGCCCATAGAACAAAGTTTGATAATCACTTGGTCAAAAGAAAATGCTACCTAATTCAGTTCATAGATTCCATATTTACTGTTTTAGTCTATTTGGGCTGCTACAACAAAATACCATAGACTAGGTAGTATATATATATATATATATATATTTAGAAATTTTGATTTATTTCTCATAGTTCTGAAGGCTGAAAGTTCAAGATCAAGGTACCAGCATGGGATCTTTCTTTCTTTCTTTCTTTCTTTCTTTCTTTCTTTCTTTCTTTCTTTCTTCCTTCCTTCCTTCCTTCCTTCCTTCCTTCCTTCCTTCCTTTCTTCTTTCTTTCTTTCTTTCTTTCTTTCTTTCTTTCTTTCTTTCTTTCTTTCTTTTTCTTTCTTTCTTTCTTTCTTTCTTTCTTTCTTTCTTTCTTTCTTTCTTTCTTTCTTTCTTTCTTTCTTTCTTTCTTTCTTTCTTTCTTTCTTTCTTTCTTTCTTTCTCTTCTTTCTTTCTTTCTTTCTTTCTTTCTTTCTTTCTTTCTTTCTTTCTTTCTTTCTTTCTTTCTTTCTTTCTTTCTTTCTTTCTTTCTTCTTTTTCTTTCTTTTCTTTTTCTTTCTTTCTTCCAGATGGAACTTCTGTTTGTGGTTCATAGGTGGTACCTTCTCTTATGTTGTAGAAGGTACAAGGTATTTCTCAGAAGCTTCCTAACCTAATCACCCCAAAGATCCCACTTTTAATGCTAGCATCTTTAAACTTTGAGGAGATACAATCAGACCATAGCACCTATGAAGGCTGGCAAACTCCTTGTTTGTGTACACATATTTTAACTGAAATTCCTTGGGTATCCTCTAAATTAGAAACATGGGCACTGAGATGATGGAATATAAATGGTTTTGTCATAAACATATCAACACAGCCATAAAAACAACTCCAAATTGATATGTCAAATAACATATTTAGAAGCAAAGAAAAGCACATTGTTTTTATCAACACATTGTTTTTATCACCAATAAAGAGCCCTGAATTCTATGAAAGGTATTAAAGTATTCAATAACTTTTTAAGGTGACATATGATTAAGAATTGAGTAATTTTTTTAGTTCCTCTATTTGCTATGTATCAAAAGAGTGTATGATTTAACTACTGGCTACAGATGTTCTTTTATACAATCTCTATTAGGAAAGGTAAACTCTGTCTCAGAGTATATTTACCAGCATTCTGAAGTTTGCATATTTTTTTATTAAACGGTTTTATCTAATGTAAAGTTTTTAAAATATCAGAGTTTTCATCATGATTGTAAAATACACATTTATTATTGCAAATACATCCTTTATTACTGTGCCTGGGAAATTATAGATTTTTTTTTCTCAAAATCTAAGTGTTAACTATAGTCTCATTTGTCTGAGATACTTGAAGGTGAGACTGAATTTGACTCACAAGGTCTTTTCTAGCTGCATGGTTCCGTATTTCACAACCTCTGTAAGTCCGTTGCTAAGGTAATGAGATTCCCAAGAGGCTTCTTAACATTAAGAATCAGCAAAACTGCAAGTTTTACAGATCACTTTCTTTTAACCTACACAGTTTCTCTGTGAAGTATTTGAATTACAGTGTCAACTGTTGTCAAGTCAGAGATTGATCAATGAGAATTTCTATGTCACTTTGAGGCCAGATGTTAGTCTTTGGCTGGAAATCTGATTGAATTTAAAATTAGAGTTTATTACTTTAGGCATCAAGGATCAAAGTTACTTGGTCACTACAGAGAAGGTGTTGAAAGAGTCCTGTTCTACAAATTTCAGCCACTGCCATTTAAACCTATATTTCCAATTTTGTTCCCAACTCACTGCAGAAGAGCCTTCCTTAGCGTTCTGTTTCTATTTCCCTGACCTCCCATCTTCATTTGCTTTAGCACCTCTTCCCCAGCCTCTGATTTCTTTGCCTCCACAGAAGGAAAGAGAAAGAGCAGAACCAGGTGCTACTCCTCAGATGCCAATCTCTGATTCTGCAAATGGATATTCATTATTTTCTTCATTCTTTACATATTCCACAATCATTCCTTGAAAATTACAATGACAGAGGATATAGTGCTAAAGAACATGTATTCTATAACCACACCAGCTGGGTTCAAATCCCAGCTCTGCCATGTAAAATATTTGTGTGTCTTCAAATCACTAACCTCTTTGGGTCTTCAGAGGGTTATATTTGGATTAAATGTAACAAGAGCTTAGAACTTTGCATGGCATTGGGGTGCCAGTTGGTTAGGCATCTGACTTAGGCATGGGTCATGATCTCAGGATCTGGGATCCAGCCCTTTGTAGGGCTCTCTACTCAGGGGGAATCTACTTCTCCTTCTTCTTCCCTCTGCCTCTCTAACCCCCAACTCATTCTCGGTCTCTCTCTCAAATAAATAAATAAAATCTTAAAAAAAAGAACTTTGCCTGGCACTTTAAATGATATAAAAATTGTTGTTATCCTCATGTGTGTGGATACTTGAAATGCAAAGATCAATAAAGGCTCATGAAAGAAGATAAATAAGTAAATAAATTATAGTAAGTATATGGGCCAATATATAACTATTCCCTTATGCATATAGAAGCCCAAAGAAAGGAAAAACTAACTGTGCTTGTAAGCTCAGGACAGTATTTATGGAAAAGTATAGTCTGACCTTGAGAAATACATGAGAATTTCCCAGGTTTTACATACTAGGAGAATGTCTTATTTCTGGGCAGAAAAGATGACATACCTAAAGCCATGTGGGTGTGAAAGGGAACAGCAGGTTTCTCAACATGCAGGACACTTAGGTAGCTTGTAGAAAAATGAAGGGTGACAGGACTGGAGAGATGGAAAAGATTTAAATTATGAGGGCCTTCCATTAGAAAGGATTCGAGGAGAACTGAATAGTTTTAAAACCACCCTGGTGCCATGCAGAGGTGGGATTAATGTGTTGAAGTGTTGGAAACAAAAAACCTTTTTTTAAAATTAATGTTGCCATCTTTTCTCTTCCAATACTGGAATCAAGTTAATTCATCTATTTTCCTTAATTATTCCAGTACCAGGCTCCCATGATCCTCTCCATCCTTTCTCTCAAACAGCATGGAACAGTGGAAAAGAATGTGCTTACTGGAGTCATGTAGATGTTGAATTGAATCTCATTTGAGTTATTTCTGTGTATATGAGTGTGGTCAGCCTCTCAGAACCTTGTTTTTTCATCTATTAAGCTAGAAGAGTATGCCTCACTCTCAGTGCTGCAGTAAGAAATCTATGATGTAAAACAGTATCGTATTTAGCAAACTTCTTGATAAATAATAGTCACTCAATAATGAGAGCTAATATCTTAGCCTCCTAAGAATCACACTTGTGTTTATACAACTATTAGGTAGCCCAGTCCCTTACCTTGTCCATTCATTGTTTGCAAGAGATAAGTCACAGGTCCCAGCTTTGGCTCCCTAGAAAACAGAGGCTAAGGCGTAGTTACGGACTATTACTATATGGGAGGAGAAAGGTAGTACGGTTCCAAAAAGATGAGAGAAAAAAGAGATAATAGGGAAAGGGAGGCATCAAATACAGGGTGATATGCTATTGAGTATTACTGAGTTGGTCACAGCCTCACAAGAAACACCAAACCACATAGGTTTGGTTATGTGGGCCATGTGGACCATGTGGGCCAGTTGTGTTTTAGAGCTATCTTTTGGGGGAAGAGAGGTAAGCAATTAATCCACTGATCTCTTCTCCTTTCCTGCCTTTCGGTGATCAAAGTTCATCCCTCAGGCATTTTTTCGACAATTCCAGGTAGCATTGAAACCCCTTGAGGGAGCCTTTAAGAAGATCAAACTTTTGACAAATCCTATTGGATCAAATCTGGTAACTGGAGCTTCTACAGTTTCTGCTGCAATGAACAAGATAAAATAGACTGTGCTGATTGTTGCTCCATGCCCTAACCACATACAGGCTTGAGACAACAGGTAATGTTAGGAGAGCTGCTAAGAGAAGTGGTCCCTTTTACCATATTCCATTTGGTAGAAGCTAGCCATTAACGCTGCCCATTAATCAAAGAAAGGAGAATTTGATTCCACCTTTGGATAAGCGGAGCATCAAAGAATTTACAGACATTTTTTAAAACCACCACAGAACTGTGTGAAAGCAAGATGCAAATATAATGCCTCATCATTCCCAATACTTCGAGTTTACTAAAACGGAGACTCTGTTTCACAAAACCACACAATAACCATCCAAATTAGAAAGTTACCATTGATATAGCATTATCAAGTAATTCACAGGCCCCATTCAAATTTCACTAACGATCCAAAAATGTTCCTTTTCCCTTCCTTGTCCAGGATTCAACCCACAACATGATTGCATTTATCTGTCAAGTCTTTTTGTAGTTAGTAATATGTCCTTCAAACTGAGTCCCTACAGTCTTTCCTCCTGTCCAGATTTAGACCCTGCATTCTTGACAAGAATACCACAGAAATTACTCTCAGTGTCTTCATGCATCTTATCAGGGAGCAAACAATGTCTGTATATCCCACACTGATTGTGTGATCCTTGATCACCTAGTAAAATTAGTGTCTTCTGGAGTTGTCTATGGTAACATCATCATTTTCTCTTTTGTGATTGATAATCCAAGGTAATCCAAGACTACACTGTAATCTTGTTTTTTTATCAAACATTCACCCAGAATCCAAAATCACTGCAATGGCTACCAAATGTTGATCTTATTTTTTTTTGTATTAATTCTACATTTTTTGAAACTGTCATTCTACATGTAGAATTTTATCTTCCCTCTCATTTGCATTACATTGAATTAAATCCGTTGTACTAAAAAAAAAAAAAAAAATGAGTTGTACTCTATCATTATTAGTGTTAGTTTGATGGTGAAACTGTTCCAGCATGCCCAGTGGAGCCTCTTCAAGCTTGTGCTTTTGATAGTCCCCACTGGTCCTAAAGCACTTTTTATCTTTTTTTGGACACATCAGTTTGTTCTAGGGTTGCATTGTTCCTTTTCTTGTCCAACGCTGGAAGCAACCTTCCTGATTTCTTTTAGTAAAAAATGGCATTTAGAAACCAAAATGTAGGTACTTAGTGTGCTTGTTGCGATAGAGATTTATTGCTTTAGTATTCATAGTGGATGAAACTAGAAAATATGTGTGCATATATGTGTTTGATATATATATATATATGTACACATTTTCATCTATATCTAATCTGTGTATATCTATATTTTACATGAATTCACACAGTTCCTCTACTTTAGTTTCCCCTTGGGATTCTTTGAAGCCTTCCCTTTTTTACACCCCTTTTGGATAATTAGAAATCTGGTTGCTCTTATCCTGAAATTTATGCTTTTCACAACCCCTCATATATACTCAATCTCCCAACCTTACTGGCTGCCTCCTCAGCCTTACTTCTACTTGTCTGACCCCCAGACACATCACCTACTTGACCTCACCACCTCCTCAACCCTTACTGACTTTGCTATAGGCTGAATCCTTATGTCCCCTGGAAATGCATATGTTGAAATCTCCTTCCCAATGTGATGGATTTGGAAATGGGGGTAATTGTTGGTAGGTGATTAGGTTACCAGAGTGGAATCACAATGAATGGGATTAGTGCCCCAGAGAACTCTCTCACCCCTCCCACCATGTGAGAACACAGCTTTCAGAGAAGACAGCTTTTCCCTTCTGGGTTCTTTGTCTGATCTCATAATTAAGTTGACAGAAGACAGATTGACAAAGGAAAAAATGTTAATTTCATTTTTACGAGAACCCCAATGATATTAGGATTCTTGACAGTCAAACAATTGAAGTTTATATAACCATCCTGAGCTAAGAAGGTAAGAGGGGTCTGGGAGTTCAAAGGGGAGGAAGACAATTTACAGATATATGAAGAGACTTAATGTTTGTAAACAGTGTTTGCCCTGCTGTGCAGACATAATGGAACACAGAGAGAAATTTGAACAAACAAGCCTTGCTGAGCTCCTTCCGGCTTTACCACACCTAGCTCATATTCTTTGTAGTTATTTTCAGTGATAGCTGTCTACCAGGCCAGGCCCTCTATCTAAATGCTTTCAGGCAGTTAAAAGGGAGGCAAAAAGCTCCTCCTGAGCCCCTTGGGCCCTGATTGACTTTAGCTCAAAACAACCCACACATCAAAGTGGCACACTCTGGTATGACCTGCCCTGGATCACATCACAGGACCACATCTCCTGTCTATGACCAGGAGATAGGCTGTCTCCAGACACCAAACTGCTGGCATTTGATCTTGGACATCCCAACCCTTACGACTGAGAGAAACAAATGTCTGTTGTTTATAAACCCAGTCTATGGTATTCTGTTAAAGCATCCCCAATGAACTCAGCCTCTTAACTCCAGCCAAGCCATCACCTATAGAAGGAGAGAGAAGCAAGGAGACTGCATATCTTTTCTGATATTACTCTTCTTCCATCTAAATGCTTTCCTTCCTTCCTCTTCTCCAGTTCACTAACCTAAATAACTAAGCACAAGGATCACCTTACCTATTTGCCAACCTCCAGCTCCAAGGGGGCTTAGATATACCTCTTCTGTGCCCTCATTTAAGAGCAGAGGATACATCTTATTTAGTTTTATGTCCCTAATGCTTAGTATTATTTTGATAAATATTAGACATATGTTTCATAAATAGATAATTAAAGAATGAAAATTCCTTTCATATAGCTTACTGACTAAGACTTTTTGGGGCACCTGGGTGGCTCAGTTGGTTAAGTGTATGACTCCTGATCTCAATTCAGGTCTTTGTTTCAGGGTTGTGAATTCAAGCCCCACATTGGGCTCCATGCTGGGTGCGGAGCTTGCTTAAGAAAAAGACTTTACTATGCACCTAAACTCTGCTATACACAAATTCTGTGAAATTGTCAAATTAGTGTCTTTGTTTGGGCTGTTATAACAAAAATGCCATAGACTAGGTGGCTTATAAACAATAGCTTATGCTCTTCACTCAGAGTCTGGAGACTAGATCAAGGCACTGGCAGATTCAGTACCTGGTGGGAGCTCATTTCCTCATTCATAGATGGCTGTCTTTCCCCACATCCTCAAAGGGCAGAAGAGGCAAAGGAGCTTTTAAAGGCCTCTTTTAAACGGGCACTAATCCCATAAATGAGGCTTCTATCCTCCTGACCTAATCACCTCCCCAATATTCTATCTCCAAATGCCATCACATTGGGGATTAGGTTTCAACATATTAATTGGGGGGGGGGGGCAGGAATTATTCAGTCTAAAGCCATACTTACCTTTTCTGATTCTCACTTTTCTCATCTCTAAATGGAGATAACAATTCCTTCACAGGGTTGTTATGAGGATTAAATTATATAATTTATGTTTTAAAAAAAAGATTTCCACAGTGCCAGTATAGTTTCCATGCTCAAAAAAATGATAGCCACTATTATTAGTTATTGTTTGTGACTGTTTCTACTGTAACAATCATGTTACATATTAATTATTTTTTCAGATATCAGTTTCACCTCTTGAAAAAAAATTTCAAAGGCAGTGATATATAATAGGTATGAATTTATTGTAGTAACTGCATGTTGTTTTTCAGTCTGAGAGTACTGCAGCTTCAAAATTACATATTTATTTGAAAATATGTCTTTGATTTTTAAAAATCAAGGAGCAAAAAAACAAAAACAAAAAACTATGGTTTCAAAACAGTAGAATAAGCACTTACTTTCAATCCTAACCCAAGGGTGATAGAAAATATATTTTAAACATTCACTGAAACTGAAGCATAGAAAGAGGAAATGTCAGTTGTTATGAGGCTGTAGGGGATCACTAAGAAAAAATATATATAAATAAACATGTAAAGATATATACAGAAGATAGAGGTAAACTGAGAATTTCATAAGCCTCTTTCATCACAAGAGGCTATTGCTATAGCTTCTGCATAGGAAGCCACCAGACATATTGGGTCTAGAAAACACCAGGGAAGAGTCTGCTGGCAATCCTGAGAAACTGCAGCGATGACCCCAGAGGAAAATATTTCAGCTACAGAGCCAAATGCTCATATATGGAAGGAGAGTCCAGTGAAGTTGTCAAGAGGGAGAGCTCCCCAACTCAACATGAAGATCACAGAAGTGAACTGTACCATAGATCAACAGAGGGGATCAATAAAGGGGAAAGTTTATACCCAGAACTACAAGGCAATTCTGACATGAGAAGAAGTAAGTCTGAAGGTGGGGGATGTTGAAGGTGAAGAATGGGGACTGAAGGACCTGCAAAGTTACAGAGAAGCAAGCAAAGAAGAACATTTATTTGAGAACTTGCTCAAAACCAGCCATCTTGTTCTCTCAACTATTTCCTCCTGCACCTTCATCACAGGCTTGACAACAGGCATGATTTACCATGTTCTCCTGAAATGTGCAGCTGCTTTTTTCATATACTTCTGTTCATACCCAAGGAAACATTTAATAGAGGAATAAGAAAATTATTTTAAAGAATTATTAGATATCTTCACAAAAGTTAAGGGAGAAACCCATGAAAAAAATAATAGGAGGTTATGAAACAGTCAAACAATCATTAAATGTTCAAGAAATGATGACATAATTTTTCAGTATATAGGTTGAATTGGGATTAGATAACCATCCACAGTGAATTAGTAAATCAGAATATATATACATATATTTACATATATATGCAGAATAGAGAATTTCAAAATTCAAGAATGCAGAATAGAGAATTTCAAAACTGAGAATTTGAAAGATTGAGTAACACAAAGGCCAAATCCCTAAATTCCAATATTCAATGTAAATGACTTTTAGAGATAAAAGTATGAGACAGTATTTTAAAGGAAAATATGGTAACAATTTCTTAGAACTTAAAAAAAAGTTACAAGTTATTTGATAGAAGGAATCGATGAAGCACCAAGCATAAAAAATATTAAAAACCAATACCTAGGTAAATGATAGTTACATCAAAAATAGCAAGTCTAGGGGCATGTGGGTGGCACAGTCAGTTTAGCCCCAACTCTTGGTTTCAGCTCAGGTCCTAATCTCAGGGTCTTGGAACCGAGCCCGACCTCTGGCTCTTCACACAGCATGGAGTCTGCTTCAGATTCTCTCCCTCTCCCTCTGTCCCTCCTGGTTGTGTATATGTGCTCCTTTCTCTCTCTCTCTCAAATAATCAAATATTTAAAAAAACAAAACAAAAAACAGCCAGTCTAAAAAAGAATACTTCAACTTATGGTAAGGGAGAAGGAAATTGCAAGGGACAGATAAATTATAAGAAAATTAAAATCTCTTTGGTATCATATTTGTAATCAGTAACACTGAATGGATAAAAGATCAGGGGAAAAACATACTCAAATGCTGATAGAAAATAATTTTGAATTAAAATTCTATAATTTATCAAGTATCATTCAATAGTGAGGGCCAAATAAAGACATTTTATGATGAAGAAGAATCTGTTCTTTCAGTAACAGAAACAATTTCAATTTCAAGGCTTGAAAGTAATACAATTTTGTGAGCCTGCTAACAATGTCATTTTACCATAGCCTAGCATGTAAGCCCATCTACTCCCACTCAATATTTTCCCCTAGAGCATGTATCACCTTCCAAAATAAGATGTTATTTACTTCTTGTTTATTATTCATAAACTTTCAGTGAAATATATGGTACAGGAAAGCAGGAATCATTCTCTATTTATTCATTGATTTTTCCCACATTCCCAGAACCAAATCTATAATATCATAGGTATTCAAATAGGTATTTGCTGAATAAATTGAATGACTAAAGGGTGGTTTCATATATGTGAAGTGAACTTGATTCAACTACAAGGAAATATGCTAAATTCCATTTCTGTTAGGAAGTTTAACACAGTTCTTTTAGAAATTGTCAAAGAAGGAAGACAAAAAATAATTAAGGGCATAAAATAATTTCAATTTGACAAATACAACAAGTTGGATTGAATATATTTTACTGATTTATCCATTGTAAATCTGAATATATTTATATCGAATACAATATAACATTAGAAATCAACAAAAACAGGATGCCTGCCTGGCTCAGTCAGTTGAGTGTCTGGCTCTTGATTTCATCTTAGGTCACAATCTCAAGGTCATGAGATGGAGCCCAGGGACTGGCTCCATGCTTGCTCAGGATCTGCTTGATATTTTCTCTCCTTCTCCCTCTGTCCTTCTCCTGCTCCCATGCACACTCTCTCTGGAATAAATAAACACAATACTTTTTAAAAAAAGAAATCAACAAAAATGTGATAGCACTGATCCATAAATTTAAAGTCATTTTGAAATTATTTATGAGTTAAAGAGGAAATCAAAATGGAAATTACAGACTATTTAGAAGTGAACAAGGAAAGTTCTCTGTATCAGAGCAGAACTCTGAGGAAAATTTATAGATTCAATTTTGGTTTTTTTTTTTTTTTTTTTTGGAAATAAAAAGAACTGAAAATAAACTAATTTAAAAAACCCTAAGATTTCAGCCCAAGAGGCAGAAAAATACTGGCAAAGTAATGCAAAAGAGAGTTGAAGATGGAATCCATAAAAGATAAAAAGGAAAGATCTTTAAACAAAATTAAAACAATAGAATTGATCAGCAAAAGTTGGTTCTTAGAAGTAGACTGATAAATTTGGGAACCATTTGTAAGTATGAGCAAAGAAAACTGAAAGACTAATCACGAGTAAATAGCATTAGGAGTGAGATTTATGACATACTTATGAAGAGATATGTAAAAATCCTGTAGCACAATCCTATTACTACTAAACTATTTAAGTGGCAAATGTCACTTCTCTAAATATATAATAAGTAGCCAATATTGCCCCTTCCTCCCTAACCCCCCCAAAATACCTTCAGTAGAAAAATAATTTTAGAAGAGATTAAAATGGTAGTCAGATATCTACCTCAAAATTATACCAGTCTCAGCCAGCATTTTTTTTTGGCAAGTTCAAACACTCAAGGAACTAGTTTTCCTGTTATACAAACTAGCCTAAAAACTACTGAAAAGTTGCAAAATTACAAATCTCTCTTTCTCTGATATTAAATCTGGATAGGAATACCATAAGAAAAAAAGGAAACTAAGTAGCCTAAAGTCAGTATAGCATAGGGAAAATATCAAATCCAGTGTATTAAAGGAATCATTATAACCATCTGTGCTTTCTGCTAAAAATACAAGGGTATTCAAAAATAAATCCAAAATTATAGTTTGGCTGGAAAAAGAGCAAGTTATAGAATAACAATGACAATATACTACAATATAAATATAATACATATGTAAAACAATACTACATAGTTGTAGAGAGGATGTTTTTATTTACATAATAACAGGTGTTTATAATATTCCATATTATATATATGCCTATGCATAGTTATGAAAGCATGGGAAAATAATTGGAAAGACCACACTAAATTGGTGCTGGTAGATTTTAGAAAAACCAGGAATGTGTAGTTGTTGGAATATCAGGATAGAGACCATAACTTTATCTCAAAGCTTTGTCTTTTAATTTTAATTTTAATTATTTGCTGTAGTTTGCTTGAAGACAACTGTATTAATGTGATTTCATGCAACTGAAAAACCAAGACAACCACCACAATAATTTACTACTGACATTCATAGCTTCACAACGAAGATTCTAGGCATTTGGAGTCTCTTTGAATATAAGCTAAAAGAGTGCTTTTATATGCTCTTAAGAGAATTGTTTCAACCTTTTAATTCATTTTTGGAGGAACGTATCTGGATAATTTGGAATGCAAAATAGATTTCTGCCCTAATGCATCTTTTGACAGGTGTCGTTGGGGGAAATAATTGAACCAACAAGTGTCAGGGAGAGTGGCAGAGCCATTGAGAAAGGTATTCACTAACTGCTGTAGGGATATTGAGGCACAAAATGTTACCCTCACATCCTGGTCATGATCTACAGATTTACTGTGTCATGTACAGATAACAAAAATAAGAAATGTTTTTGGGATTTGGGGAAAATACACACATACGTATACCTGGGTGTATATGTGTGTAGTGCAGACAGAAAATTTAAATCTTGCCATAACTCTTCTGTTAGGCACAACCTCTAGAATATACTCTAATGACTTCAGCTTCCCCATCTACAAAATGAGAGAACTATATTGATTGTTTTCTAAAGATCATGTCATCAAATTATAGTCATAAGAGTAACAAAAGGGAAAAAAATTAAGGTTGGAGAACACACTCATTTTTGTTCTGAAATATCTCAGATATGCGAGGTGTACATCTACAAAACTGGTTACATGGATATCATATGCCCCAAACCCTTGGAAGGTGACTTGTATCTTCTGTTTTTGCAGAAATTGAAAAAGAAAGTTGTGGTGATCCTGGTACACCCTTATACGGAATTAGAGAAGGCGATGGATTTTCTAATCGTGATGTTTTAAGGTTCGAATGCCAGTTTGGGTTTGAATTAATAGGAGAGAAATCCATTGTTTGTCAAGAGAATAACCAATGGTCTGCAAACATACCCATCTGTATCTGTGAGTACCAAATGCTTTGCTTTCAGATAGCATATGTTACCCTGTCCTTGCATATAATTGCTTTTGTAATTAATTGCAAAGAGCTGGAACCATGTAATTATTTTTGAACGGGTAGCACTTTGTGATACTATCTTTAACAAGTGTGCTTATGCCAAATTATAAATTTCATTAAAGATTTAAATAAAGTTAACATAGTTCACTTGGTAATTGCAAAGTATATATTACATGTGTTCTTATAATGTTTTATTGGTGGCATTTTATACTTTATAGATAGCATACTTATGGAAATTATACATCTGAGCTAATTCTAGTAGACTCATTTATTTATTTTAACAAGATAGTATATGCTTATTTTCAATCAAAAACACTTAAAATATTTAAAGCTTATATTCTATGTATAATGCATTAACTTATTTTTTGCTTGTAGATGCTCACACTAATGCATACTTATGTACCATTTATTTATAATGCACAGAAAAAATTCATGAATGTTCATGATATACAGTATGCTTGTATTAAAAGAATGTATTTCTTCAAATACATTAAAACATTTCAATATAACTACAGCAAAACTATAATTTGTATTATCTATTGATACATTTTTATTTTAGTTTCAGTTAAGTACCAACAAATGCAACTTATCAAATATGGGTACAATATTGAAAATTTTGCATTTGAGCTTTGACTGTTCACAAATGGAGATATCAATATTCATGAAAATAAAAAATAATTTTCTGATTTTCAAATATAATATTTTTTCATCTATATCCAACTCTCACAGTGTTTTTCATTTGTGAAACCCTTCATTCACTACAAAGGCACAAACTTTACTTCAATATTTAACTGGTTTAAAAAGTCACATTTTTCAAGACCTATATTTCATCTGAATTATAATACATGCTGAAAAATATATATTTTCCCTTATTCAAAATGTTGCTTATTTAACATTTTTAAATTATTTAACATTTTTAAAAAGTGATAGAACTTTTACTTATTTATTTATTTTTAAGGTAATAGAACTTTTAAAGAGGTAATTTTCTAATATGTGTTTTTGCATCGTTAAAAAGGAATAAAATATCAAGCAAGCATTACTGTTTCTCGGTATGATGTCTGGATACATATTGCCATGATACTTAATCTTAGGTTTTAGCAAAGTGGGCATTTTTCAAATGTGGCAGAAATTTCCCTACTTAAAATATATTCTGCTGGCTCTTCAGGGAATGTAGGAGAGGAAGAGTGCATAGACTTCCTCAATAGAACCCTCTCCTTTTAGGCCTAGTGCTCATCCCTAACCAAGATCATTGTGAAGTTCCTGCTGTAAGAGAAGAAAATGTTAGGGGAGTTTGATTTGATTCCATTAGCATTATCTTTTTTTTTTTTTTTTTTAAGAACTTTATTGAAAGACTTGGTGCCTATTCTTTTTTTTTTTTAAGATTTTATTTATTTATTCTTGAGAGACACAGAGAGAGAGAGAGAGAGAGGCAGAAACACAGGCAGAGGGAGAAACAGCTCCATGCAGAAAGCCCCACGTGAGACTCCATGCCGGGACTCCAGGACCACGCCCTGGGCCAAAGGCTGAGCTAAACCTCTGAGCCACCCGGGCTGCTCCCATTAGCACTATCTAAAGCTTAGTGATACTTCCAGAGTCTTCTTTGGAAGATCTTTAGCTCTGGATGTCCCTCCAAGGAGACAATGTTGTATAATATTGAAGAATCTATTAATGTGGTATATCACATCAAAAATGAAACTCTCTTTAAGTCATTTTAAGGGATGCTAGAATCCATTTAGTAAAATATTTAAAATAATGCTGACTACAGCAAACTCTTGAAAAACCTATAAAACACTTTTTTTTTACTATTTTAAAAGTAATGAAGACCTGCACCTTGTTATATGATGAATATGTAGCAATTATTAGTTTCATATATACCAACAACAGCTAATTTGAAAATGTAATGAAAAGATAATTTATCAGAAAAATAAAATTAGAAAATATGTAGAAATAATTCTTACATAAATCCAAAAAACCCATAGAAAATTTCAAATTTATTCAGAAAAGGAAATTTTATGAGAAAAACATTGAGATAGATGCCATCTTCCTGAATTAGAAGACATTATATAAAATATGTTGAGCAGCCCAGGTGGCTCAGCAGTTTAGCGCCGCCTTCAGCCCAGGGTGTGATCCTGGAGACCCGGGATGGAGTCCTATGTCAGGCTCCCTGCATGGAGCCTGCTTCTCCCTCTCCTGTGTCTCTGCCTCCCTCTCTCTCTGTGTGTCTCACATGAATAAATAAATAAAATCTTTAAATAAATAAAATAAAATAAAATAAAATAAAATAAAATAAAATAAAATATAAAATAAAATAATAAAATAAAATAAAATAGAATAGAATAGAATAAAATATGTTGTTATATAGAAATTGCTTTCAATAACTTCAATAAAAATCCTGACATACTTTCTTTGTGAACACACATTCACATTCTTTGTGAATGTGTTGACATGCAGCTAGGCAAAAACAAAAACAAAAACAAAACAAAAAACAAAACAAAACAAAAAAACAGGCAACAATAGAATAGATGTGAGAATTTTTAAAAGAAAAGTGTTTATTCGATACTAAAGTATAATATTGAGTTGCTACCAGAAATTAGTGTGGTACTCACAGAAATATAACACTGAGTCAAAGGAAGTTATATTAAAAACTGCATCTAATATAATTAAGGGTTTAGAATATTACATTGGCATTGACCTATTCATCTGAGATGAAAAATTAGCCTGATAGTTCTCAGTCATCCCTTGCTAGAATGGGGGTAATTTAGATCAGAGATTAGCCAAGTGGGACAAATCTGGCCTGAAGCCTCATTTGGTAAATAAAGTTTTATTGGAACATAACTGTGTACTTTCATTTACCTATTGCACGTGGCTGATGTCCTGCTACAGTGACAGAGTTAAGTAGTTGCAAGAAACCATGTGGTTTGTAAAGCCAAAGCATTTACCATTCCTCCATTTACCGAAGTTTTCTGACGCTGCCTTTAGATCAAGGGCCATAGAATCAAATGATTCCAGGATGCAGGCAGGTAAAAATGTGAAGAGGAAATAGGACTAGATATGTGTGCACCCATTATGGAAGTAGTAGGGGACTGGAGTGCATTAACTTTCTCAAAGAAGTTAGAACTCTGGAATTTTTCCCCTCAGATGTGAAATAGGATGATTTTAAAATTGATTTCAAATTTTTGACAGGTATAAGAAAAAATTGTACCAAACACATTTACTGGATCCAGCCCAATGGCTATCAGTTTCCAAGAGCTGGTTTTAACTCCTCACATCATTCCATCCAGAAGAACAAGCAAATTTAGGTTAGAAACTATATGTTTTAAATGATAAAGATTATACATAGGTAGTAATAAATAACTGATTATATATAATTCCTATCATTCTTTGGCATATGTTAAATATTTTACACATCTTATACATAGGTATAGTTATATTTTTGTCTTTTTGTTTCTGTAGATAGATATTTGTCTAATTTCTGAATGCTAATAAAAGATCTAAAAAGCAATATAAAAAATCAGAAGAAGGGATCCCTGGGTGGCGCAACCGTTTGGTGCCTGCCTTTGGCCCAGGGCGCAATCCTGGAGACCCGGGATTGAATCCCACGTCGGGCTCCTGGTGCATGGAGCCTGCTTCTCCCTCTGCCTGTCTCTCTCTCTCTCTGTGACTATCATAAATAAATAAAAATTTTTAAAAAATCAGAAGAAATTATTATTTTTAATACTCAAATCAAAACAAATTATTTATACTAAAATTATTAACAAAATAATGTATGAATATTGTGTAAATCATAATATTGAACTAAGCATTCATAATTTTAAGTGATCAGAGTTCATGAGCCTGTAAATTCCAAAAAGAGAGAAAATGGAGAAATCTTCAACTTTACAAGTAGCAAAGAAGGGCAGATTAATAATATGTCATTTTTCTTATCAAATAAGGAAGGTCAAATGATCATATTTTATGCTGGTAGAGCTATATACTCCCTAATATATCCTTATAGTTCAGAATAAGTTAATACAACTTTACTAGAAAGAAATTTAGCAAAATATTTTCAGGCTTAAATTTCATACCCTTGTAAATTAAATTTGGTGCAAAATTATATGAATTATATGAATTATATGAATGAAAATTATGTAATGAAAGCCACTGGAAGAAAATACATCATTATTTTAACTATGATTTCCTCTTTTTAATAAGACCATTTACTTTTCTGTTCTTTACCCTTTTTCTACTTCCTAAATATTCTGTGTGATCATTTAGCCCAGATGTTTTAAAAATTAGAAGAAAACTGGGATGGGTGGACCAGGGGCAGAAAGAGACTTCATCTAACTAAAGTGTGAAAGTTTGTCCAGTGTTAACAACTAGTGGTGATTGCTACAAAAGCTAATTTTTCTCCTTATCTGTGTTTTAAAATATGAGAGCATCCCATGGCCATGGTAAGAATGAAGCTCTCCTAGTTACCACCCTCACCCCAGGTTTCATCTGTGCTACAACATCCCTGTTTGTTAATATCCAAATAATATTTTTTGTCTTCAATCATTTCATGAGCATTATAGCTTTATATGGAAATCTCTAAATGTTTCACCTCTGTTCTTTCTTAAGCACAGAAACAAAACTGTGTAGAACTCTAATACAAATATGATAAATGTCTAAATAAATTGCCTTTATTACTCCGATGATACTTTTGTGCATACTTAAGCATACAGTCATGTCATGCAAAGTAACAGTTGCCTTTCCTAATATATGAAAGTGGTAACATTTTTTCTGTTTTATAATTTACATTGTTTAATATTATTTTTTCAAACTGCTAATTGTTTATCATAGTCATGAAAAATAAGAATAAAGAAATAATAAGGATATAAAGGATATAAAGGTATAATAAAGATAAGTATAGTAAGTAAATAAGGTTAAAGCATAATAAGGTATAAAATAAAGCAAAATAAGGTATAATATTAAAATATAAAATAAAGCAAAATAAGGTATAATATTACTTTTGAACATTTACTGTATTTTATAATCTTATTTTAACAGTTCCTTGCCTGTCTAATTTTACTGCGCCAATGGGAACAGTGCTGTCTCCTGATTACCCAGAAGGATATGGAAATAATTTAAACTGTATCTGGACAATAATCTCTGATCCAGGGAGCCGGATTCATCTTTCTTTTAATGACTTTGATCTGGAATCCCAGTTTGATTTCCTTGCCGTTAAAGATGGAGACTCTCCAGACTCCCCAATTCTTGGAACCTTTACTGGGGCTGAGGTGCCTTCCCATCTTACTAGTAATAGTCATATACTGCGATTGGAATTTCAGGCAGACCACTCAATGTCAGGACGTGGCTTTAACATCACTTATAACAGTAAGTTTATTTTTTCTATATAATGTATTTCTACAACATAAAGCTAGAAAGGAATCATGTAAATCAGCTCTCCTCCACAGAAAAGGAAGCTTGAACAAGTCCTATATATATATATAAAATATTGCTAAGGATAGTCATTCAGTTTGCAATTTCCAACCATATTTTATTCCCTCTTGTGTCATTTCTCTGTGAGAGACCTCAAATTAAGGAAAAATGTTTCAAATATTATAATATCAGCCAATACATTATTTATTCTATTCAATCTTATAAGCATAAGTTCAAACCTAACGTATATCATATACTTTGACCATTATTGGTATGCAAACTTAAGGTAAATAAATCTTTCTTTCAAAATATTCATAAACCGGGGCACCTGATATGCGACTCAAGGTTGCAGTTTCAATACCCATGTTGAAGGTAGAGATTACTTAAAAATAAAATCTTAAAAAACAAAACAACATATTCATAAACAAAAGGAGGACCTTAAACAAATAATGACAACACAGAATTATAATTCCAAAGACAAAATTCACAAGGCTGCAGAAACATTACAGAGCAGGCAATCATTAGCTTAGGGACAGCAGACCACTGAGCTGACTTTGCAAAGTCATCATGGGGGAAGTACTTTAGAGATTAAGAGTGTCATCTCTGCACTGAAACTATGCAACTTCAAATCTTGGCTTTGCTCCATTTTTAGGTTTAATAAATGAGCCTCATTGTTCATATCAGTAAAACCATTTTAGGTTTCTGTAAGGAATAAATTAGATGATGCATGTAAATAATTTAGCATAGAGTATATGATACCTAGTAAATGTTAAATAAGAATTAACTGTCATTGTTTAGTTACCTATTAGTTACCTAAGAACTATTATCTTAACATCTTATTTACTTGTGTTTATTATGTTGCTTTGAGATTTTTTTGAGGTTATTGAACTCTTATCTATCACTCATATTCTTTGTATTTTTCTGAAAAAATGATATAAATATAGTAAAAATATGAATCACATAAAGGAGAAAATATCTTAGTACGTTAACACACTTACATATAGTGCCTCTGTTTGCAAACGTTTCCTAAAGCTATAGAATACTAGTGACTTTTCTTGTTTTTTTCCCTGAAGCTACCACACTCTGTCAGGTATTGACCAACTTGATGAGTTAATATTTGTGTCATATAACAATAGGATTATAGTTTCCTGCTCTTTAAAGAGAATGGCATCCCTCACCTCCACCCCCGCCATTCAATGCTGAACTTTGGCAATTAGTAACAAAAAGCAGTTATTGCCTTTTCAAAGTGTCACTGGTGGTGAAGTTGTCAACATGTAATTGCACATTATTAAAGTAGCTGTGACATGTGTCACACAGACTGCTGTATAAAATAGTTGCTTTATCTGAAAGTCCTCAAAAATATTTCACATAAAATGAAAGATATATATATGATAAATATATATATATGCACTTATCTATTTATTATTTTTATTTTGTCTTAAATGCATATTATTTTTAACTTTAATGTTTCTGGTACCTTCAGGATATTATGGAAATAGATTCTTTGTGTCTTGATCTGTTTCTCTAGTAAATAATTTAATCTATTTTATTCAAATTCTTACTAATGTTTTCTACTGAAATTTTATTTTTCCTAAATAAATACCTATCAGACATTATATATAGGAACAAGTTTTAATCAATTGAGGTTTTTCATTTTTTTAACACAACAACAAACAATAAGTAGAAAAAAGCATACCTACAAGTATATTTTTAGGTATATTAGAAGTTACCTTAATATTCTTCTGTATTGCTTAACTTAAAAATGAAGAGAATGAATAATAAAAGTTATATAATTTATGAACAATATGAAAATGATGATTAGTGAGATAATTTCAAATAACTTGATGTACTTAAGCAGCATGAATATAATTGTAAATAACTCATTAAACTATGTTTTGCACATTTAGACTTTGCTATTTTTAAATGTTTTTCCATTTATATCATGCTTATTTACACATTTATGGTGCATATTTGTTGATCCAGACGAGTAAAGAGAGAAATTTGGAGGGTGCGTGTAATCTATAATCTTGAGAGATTCAAATAAGCACATGGTCCCTGCACTTCTGCTACTTGCTAAGGCTAAGCTAAATATATCATAGAAGACACAAAATAAAATAGGAAAATGACCCTGAACTCAAGAATTCACATTCTCTTGAGACCTGAAACAAAAAACCCAAGATATAATATGTTGTTGAGAAAAAATGAGAAGCCAGACTGAAGGATACATTTCAATCCTATCTCTATGACCTGAGGCAAGCTACTTATCTTTCTCTGAATCTCACATTACTCTTTAGAGCTCTAAATGTTAAATGAGATTATAACTTTTCCAAATCTCCTATCACTGTCTGAAACATGGTAATTGCAAGAGTTAGCTCCCTTTCCCTTTCCTACATAGCAGAAAATAGATGACTAATGGAAAATTATAAAAAAATTTTAAGACTTTCATACCAGATTGGAACCTTTCACTATAACTTCACAAGACTGTCTCTCCATTCCAATGAGTGAATCACAATAAAAGTTTGCAATGAGATGTGGTCAACCTGCTTTGTACTTAGAATAATTAGAATTCTAATCAGTTTACACTGGAAATTTTTACATAGCTTAAGTCTAATGATCTCCAGAAATAAGCAGAAGCAATTCTATTTTATATAATTAATACTTTAAAAATAATTACACTATTTTAAAACAATCACACTTGTTTACATCATAGGCAAATAGATTGTGTCAATGGAGAACCATCAATTTTTTTAATAAAAGTTTTTCTAGAAATAAATATAATCTTATTTAAAATCAGTTTTTCTCATCCCAAATATATAAGAATCCCTCTCATACTGATTGTATATTTTTGTTTGCTCTTCTCAAGCATTTGGACATAATGAATGTCCTGATCCTGGAATACCAATCAATGCACGGCGGTTTGGAGACAACTTTCAATTAGGAAGTTCAATTTCGGTTATTTGTGAAGAAGGATTTATTAAAACCCAGGGAACAGAAACAATTACATGTATCCTTATGGATGGAAAAGTAATGTGGAGTGGACCCATTCCAAGATGTGGAGGTAAGTGCAATGGCCAGTGAAAATTATAACCCGATCATCATTGTGCCCTAGAAACCATCACAGGGAATGCATTGTTTACCAGGACTGTTGTAATCTTTATCTTAAAATATTATTTAATATTGTACATAAGACATATGTAGTTAAATTACAGTTAGTGTTTCATGTTAAAATTAATTGTTTAGAAACTTTCTTAGAAGTCCCCTTTTTTTCTTTTTTTTTTCTAGAAGTCCCCTTTAAAAAAAGAGCTCTTATTAAAAGATATACATTAAGATATGGTAAATCTTGGTCGTATGTACAAATTCTCTTTTTAACTATAGAGTTATAGTTTAGTATACTTTATACTCTAGTCATCCTTTTTTCATGGTATTTTAACTATTCACAGTATAAATACTTAATTTTTAAAATGTGTTAACAATGGGGAACCTAGGCGGCTCAGTAGGTTAAGCAGCTGACTCCTAGTTTTGGCTCAGGTTATGATCTCAGGTTTTTGAGATCAAGCCCCATGGCAGGCTCTGTGCTCAGTGTATTGTGTGTGTATGGGGAGGAGATGGTTTTGCCTGAGATTCTGTCTCTGTGTCCCTCCCTGTAGCACTCGCTCTCTCTCTCTCAAATAAATAAATAGATCTTTTTAAAAATGTCAACAATGAATAATTGCTATAAAGAAATAACAATAAATCAATGTATGCTAAAGCAGCCATTATTTAAAATGTGTAATTTTTGAGGGCAAAGTTTGCTAAACACCTTTTCTTTTTCAATTTTGATTTGCTCTATAAGTTGTAGTCAAGGAAGTTCAGGGCAATTTATGCACATATGTAATGTGTGTATGTGTTGTGTGTGTGTATGCAATGTTTGAAAGTTTATATCCTTAAATACATGCACTCATATAAAGTCACAAATTATATTGCTAAAAAGAAAGAATGATCCTACTTAAAATATATCATGTATAGTGTACCAATTTAGAATCTATGGTAATGTTTATATGAGGTATGGAGCTTCAATTTAGAATTATCACAATAAGAATTACCATTCTGAATTCTACTTTTCTCCTTCCACTCCAGTACCTGAGATTACATATCTATTTTATTTAAAAAGATATAGAAGAAGTTTTACTAAGGAATAGATAGATGAACCAGAGCCATGAAACACCTTTTAACAGATCATCATGTAATGAATAGGTGATGCTTTTTGAGGAATTTCTTCATTTTCTTACTTGCCCAATTTTTCTTCTCACCTGTGTCCAAACTGACAATGAAAGCTTTTTTGCCGTTTTCTTTCAATTTCTAGCTGATAAATTGAGAATATTTAATCTATAATTTTCAGAAATATTACAAACTTCATTTACTAATACAGCCATTACCTATAAATGCCACCCTATGTTGAGTTAAACATTTTCATAATGTCTCATGATGAACTAACCCAGACCATGCAATTATGTTTTCCTCGTAGCTCTTCAACTAGCACCTCCTTCCTCTTCTAATCACTTTCTCATTTGTATTATCAGGGGGCTTAACCAGATGACTCCACTGTTCTTTTCCAAACCTCAGATGTTATGGGCTTTGTAAGAGGCTACCCTGGCAATGGTTAAGACTGCACTATTATATATATGTGTATATATATATATATATATATATATATAGAAATAACATAATGGAGTTGCATTATAAAGGGTGAAATAAAAAAAGAAAGAAAAAGAAAGAAAGAAAGATGGAAAGTAGTGTTCATTTTTTTCCCCATTATACTTTGTCCCTGAGCTCATTCATTCCTTTAATCGTAGTTCCTAACTCAAATTTGGAGAATCATTCTGAAAAGCCTACATTAGTATTTGAAGGAAAAGTAGATGGGAGAAATTTTGTTTCAGACAAAAGGAATGAACTGGAGTGGAGGATAGAGGGTCAGGGGTTGATGACTAACCAGTGGGGTGCAGAACATGGCATGCTATGTAAACAATGCTAAATGGATTAAAATTATCTGTGGCCAGCAGGAAGCCACTTCAGCTCAGAAGTGACATGATCTGAGCCTCTCCCTCCTCTGCCCTGGTTGTTGTATACAGTTCAGTGAACAGACACAGAGACCACCTCCAGGGAGTTGTTGAGGCTGTTTGGATCTTCCCCTGCCTAACTTGGGGGTTGGCTTAGAGGCTGCTTATTTCCTAGCTGAATGAGAAGGTAAAAATAATGAGTTTGACCTCAACAAATCATTTTATGAATCACTGCTTAATTTGAGAGCAATTTTAGCAAGTTTTTCACTGTGAAAAATGAATGGCTTTTAACTTTTAGAAATGAGTGAAACGAATATTCCAAACTCTAATTAGGCACAGGCCAATAGGCTCTTGAGGCATCTTCCAGAGAGCTTTGTGAAGTTTCCAAAGGAAAAGAGTATTATTTTCTGGGTGTTTGAGTGAAGTTACATACACTTGGCTCACCTGCCAATTTCTGGATCTAACCCCAAAGTGGGAACATGACTAAGAATGAGGTTGGAAAAGAGGAAGAGGAAGAGGAAGAGGAAGAGGAAGAGGAAGAAGGAGAAGGAGAAGAAGAAGAAGGAGAAGAAGAAGAAAAAGAAAGAAGAAGAAGAAGAAGAAGAAGAAGAAGAAGAAGAAGAAGAAGAAGAAGAAGAAAAGAAGAAGAAGAAAGAGGAAGAGGAAGAACAGGAGGGGGAGGAAGAGGAGGAGGAGAAGGAGGTTGGGGACAGGGAAAGCAGAATCAGAGTGGGCTGGAAGTGATTTTACTGTGGCACTTGTCAGGTCACCAGCCATATCCCAGGCCATATCCCAGGCCATGTTGCCAGGCAGTTTCCACCAATAAACTAGGCTGCTGTCGACCCCTGTATAGTTCACTCTGGCTGGTTTAATTTCTGAGACTCTAATTAAGGTTTGTAAAGATTTCCTTTAGTTTTAGTTTTGCCTCAGTTCTACTTAGATGTTAACAACAAAAGCCTGAGACTAGCTGAGGAAAGCTTATTCTTTTTCTTCCCTAATGTGTTTATGCTTTAATTGTTGTTGATCTGTTTTTAATCACCCCTCTCCCTCCACTATTCCCCAACTTGCTATACAGTCTCTCCCACTGACTCAAAGAACTATGTCTGGGAGTCCTCTCTGCCTGTCTTCTTTGTCCTTTACACCTTCCATATTTTGACAGAGAAGTCTTGCTTATTATTTATTGTAATTTATCTTTTAGGGCACTGTTACAGCCTTCAATACAGGCTTGATGTTTTAGATAAAATGTTCTTTATCATCATATTAAATATTTTATATGGATGAAATACGTACATGTGTATGTTCTGATTAATACAGATAACTATTTATATTCTAGTCTGTTAATACAAAATATCCAAAATTAAATGTATTGTTAAAAGTTGCTTGTATGTATGGATTGTTGTGTGTTAATATTAGAAAGTAGGAAGTTGCTTGTTTCCATCAGGATTTATAAAGCAAGGGAGTCAGGATAAAATGTTTTGATAACACAACACAAAGCTCTAACCTCTTTAAAGATTGCCTTCTCTCTCCACACACACACCCGCCCAACTAATCTACTGCAATTGTCTAGAAATTTAGGCATATTGGCAAATTAGTAATCCACCTGCATCAACCAATCTTCAACCCTAAAACTGTAGGAAATCTTTGAAAAAAAGTGAAAGGAAATGTTTGATCAATCATAGTCCTTGAATAAGGGTTGGTGAGCAGAAAGAGAGAAATGAGATCATAATTTGATACAGTTCTATGATCCCACAGCTGAACTTGGATTCATTTCAGGTAGCTTAAATGCAATTGTTGGACTGAAGTGGGTTACACATTTCATTTACTGACCCGAAGTTCACCACTGATGCATTAACCAAGGATAGATTTAAGTTATCTTTGTGAAAATTTGAACCTCTTTCTCTAGAGTGGGTTGATCAAATCTTCTCAAGAGGAAGAATGATTAGAGGCATTCAAAAGCCTTGGGATCTTTCAGTTTCACTAATGGAAAACAAAATATGTGAATTCCTGTAATCAGCATTGAAATCATTCACTTTGAATTCCACAAACTCAGTGTGACAATCAATGACTTCTTCACTTACCCTTAAACTGTTGCCTGAATATAACTGGCTGTATCTAGGGCCAGTCTCTGCATGGTGTCTCCTTCAAAGATATATCCTACAGCCACGAACAGTGTAGATGGTTATCATAGGTCTACCTTAATGGGCTGACAGAGAGATTTTCATGATGTGCCATGAAAGCTTCCCAGCTCCCACTGACTCAAAAATCCTCTTCCTCCGTCTCCACCAGTTTTCACTCATAACAGCTGCATAAACATTCTCCCTCTTTGTCCCCTCAGGACCCCTCTGGCCTCACATTTATTTCTTTTTCTGCACAGCCCAAACCCCTGTTGGGCACCTGTGAGCCTCCTCATAAAATACAACCCTCAGGAAGTGCAATTTTCTTTTTAGAATATTTTCCCTTGGATTTTCTTCTTTCCACACCCTTTTTCTTTTTCCTAATACGATCAGAATTTCTCTCAAGGGTCTCTGAGGGCATTGTGAGGCTCGCCGTTTCCTTCAACATCCTTTTGACCAGCGTAGGTGCTTGAAAATTTGGAAAAGGGGAGAAAGGAACACAGAATTATTGTGTTTGGATCAATTTCTCTCCACACCTCGATGTATGAATGTATCTTCTGAAATATGGGTAAGATGTTGCTTTCCCTTAATTTTCTCAAGGATATAATGTATAGCTAGATTTCCTTCACAGTACCAAGCGATGCAAACTGGAGTCATCCCTAAACCTCAAATCCTAGAATCTTTTTCTCGGTAATATCCCAGAGCATTTCTAGTTTCTGGAATGTTCCTTGTGAGCATTCTGCATATATTGCTATACAGAAGGCAAAACTCAAGGTACAATATTTGTATCAGAGAGGTTTCTTTACTGGGCTTTGGGAAACTCACTGGTCTCTGACCACCATATTCTGACCGCCCAGCTCCAAAGTGCTGAGACAACTCTGCCTTATTGTCTATACCTCAAATGATCTGAGCATCATTAGATTCATGGGTCCCTTTGTAATATGGTTTATGTGTGTGGTCATTTGGTCAATTGGCTATAAGTCCATTGTAATGTGAACCAGTTACAGGTGCTTCTGATCCTCCCATCTGTTCATACCTTTGCCCAGTGGATGTCTTGCTTTTAACAATTTATTAAGAGGTTAACACATACGCAGAAAATGCCATTCCAGCATTTGCACTCAGCTCAGATTCATCTGGATATTCGTATCCTCCAGGGTGGTGAGCCTGACTGCCATTAGATGGAGGTTTCGATGGATCTGTGTCCACAAATAGTAGCTAATGCCCATTGCTATAGATAAGGAGTCATAACCTCAAATGCTTACAGGAGCAAAGCAATAACAGAAGCAAATTAGATGGGCTAAATAGAACAAGCTGCCCTCCTAGGGAGAGATGTGATTTCTCACTTTTTTTAGAGACATGGTTACAAATAAACATTCCTCTTTTTTAACATCAATAATAACAATAATAAATAATACAAAAATGACATCACTGACACTGATGACAGTGTTCCCATTAGCCATCACAGTTCCTTCATGCACACTAGAAAAGGGCATTTTCCAAGAGGAAGATGACTTGAACTAGTGATTACTAAGGTCACTTTAATTTGAAATCCAACAGTAGCAATCAATCACTTGAGGACTGTGCCAGGCCAATGGAGCAGGTCAGAAGTTATACATCAACCTCTCCATTTTGAGAAAGCACTCCAGTGTTTCTTAACTCCAGTTAAGAAACTGGGTATCCTTTGGACTTACCTAAGAACTACTTTCCAGATAGTTATATCATGAAAAAAATGTTTTAAGTTCCTTCTATTTGTGAATTTGTGTAACATTGTTCAACTCCAATCCTCGAGCACCTAGAGTCTAGGCTGAAGCATCCTATTCTGTGAACAGAGCATTCTCCCCAGATTGTCATTTCAATCCAGAGTAGTGTCTATATTGTCCTTTTGGCTTTGCTTTGGTATTCTGCACATGTCTGATTCTTTTTCACCATTTGGCACTCATTTTTTTCTAATAATCTAGCTGCTGCTATGGCTCAATTATGTGGTATGATCTGATTCAGGTGGACTTGGGCACTGTCCAGGTTATTCAAGAAGTTTTAATAAATAACAGAGCTGTTTGCTTTGCTTTCTTTAAGAGTTAAGATATAAACATTTTATATAGTACAGTAAATAGAAAGCTTCCTGAATATCTTCCTAAGCCATATCTCCCTCTATTTCTTCCTCCATCCCCCACCCTCCCATGGTTAAATGTAAAAATCATCATCTCCATCATAATCATCATCATCATCATCATCATCATCATCATCATCATCATCTCTCACATGCTTACACACACAGTCCTATCATCACTAAGCTGTGCTCTACCTTCCTATTTTTCTTCTCTCAGCCCCATGCCCTTGCTTACATATATGTAGCTCCTCTCTTCCACATTTAACCCTTAGACTAATACAAGACCTACTCATTCCACTGTGCTCTGTCCCCAGGAAAGAGTAGTTTATCCCATTCTAATAGTTTCAGTTGAGATTTTATCTCCTTGGAAGGTTGGTAAATACAGTTCTCTACCTCATTATCAGGAATCATGCATTAGTTTAAAACAATGAAAAAAGAGAAAGATCAAATTTTTGACATGTCTTTTCAAGCTAATCTCCGGGTTGCATTTCTACTTTATGAATGCCTGCTTCAGTATTTGCCAGTAATAAACCAGCGAATGAATCCCAAAGAACTTGAAAAACATACCATGCCATGAGACTCATAATAAAACAAGAAAGTTCTCTTTCTAGGTGTCAAGAAGTGAGTGCTAAGTTATCTAGAGTTTTCTGTTTTAGAAAGCAAGACAGTTGGACATAAATTAAGTCTCCTATCTTTGGTGCAGTCATAGAAGGAAACTGCTCCTGGGTATGAGAATTTATTATTCATTGGTGAATGTCACTTTCTTAAAGCTACTGAATTCAACTATGTAGACTGAAAGATGAGAAGGATTTATTTACAGGACAAAAATGAGAGTTGGACTACAATGTATTCAATATTTTGTTATAAAGCCTGAAGTACCTACCATTTACTTTTTAAAGTCAAATATTTCTTAATACTTTAAAGTTATAATCATTTAACTGTTCATGGAAAGTAAGTTACACAGTCTAAAAATTATACATTTTATTAAATTTCACTTTATTAATTACACTACTCAGGCTCATTTTAGACTCTCTTCCTGGTATCTCCTCATTTCAATGATCTCTGTAGTTTCCAAGGTAGGTCTTGAATATCTCCACTCTATCCATCCTCTCTATGGGTAACTGTCATCTAGTCTCTAACATTAAATAATATCTATGTGCTGATGTCTTTCAAATTTACATCACCAGCCTAGTTCTTCACCCTGAAGTCCAGACTCGTATATTCAACTTCCTACTCAACATATCCACATAGATGTTTAATAGGCATCTCAAATTTAATCTGTCCAAAACTGATCTATCTCCCTCTGTCATTCCAAACCTGCAACTGTCACAGAGTTTCACCATCATCATTAATAGCACTCCTTTCTTTCAGTAATTCACACCAAAACTCTTGGAGCAATTTCTGACTCCTTTCTTCTGCTACAACCATACACAATCCATCAGAAAAATTTGTTAGCTCTACCTTTGAAATATATTCAAAACTCATCTAGTTCTTATTTCCTCCACTGTTGACATACTGGTCCCAGCAATCATCATCTCCTGCCCAAATTAGTGCAACACTCTCCTAACTGGTCCTGCTACTTCTGCCCTTGTCCCTATTCAGTTCTGTAGAAATGATTTGTTGTCCAATTCATCTGTGCCCATTGATTAATTACTTCATAAATCATTTCTCCCCTGGGACTCAGAAAGGTTCTAATGCATGCTCACTATCTGCATCTCTCCTCATTTTTACCTGGCTTTTATCACCCCTGCTCTCTGCACTGTAGCTAGCAATGTCCTCTTTGATCTAAAGCAATCCTTTCAACAAAAATGGAAATAGAATATTGGCCTTCTGGATTACATGGTCATGTTCTTGAATATAATTAGGATATAATACATTCATTGGACTGCTTTATAGATAAAGAGGATTACATTTAATGAAATACATTGGCAGAGTCAGATGAATGCTATTGGCTCAAAGCTGTTGATTTAATTAAGACACCAAGTTAAAACTAACTGAAAGAAAAATTACCCCTTCCTGGTGGAGTCTCATAATATTTAATAATATTATCATTGTAGTCTCCCCAACTGACAAGAAAAACATTAGGAGCAAAATGTCTGACAAATAAAATATAAGGGTAGATTTTCCTGTACCTTTGGTATAAGCAACTTAGACACCCAAATAAGGAGAAAAAAGTCACAATATCCACTCTATAAAATAGTAATATAAAATAATAATAATAATAATAATAATAATAATAATAATAATAATAGAAATCTAGATACCCTCTTCATGGCTAATTAAATGTGTTCTGATCCATCTTTCTCAGTCATAACCTCAGGTACCCCATTTGCAATTTATAAAATCAGGAAAAAGAAAGTAAGGGAGATAAATATCTAGATTGATTTATCTATCTATCTGTCAATGTATGTCAATCTATCTGAAACTGTTGAAGTCAAAGTTGTTCAGTTTTTCATTTATCTCCCTCTAGGGAGGAGGGTACTAGTCTTTTTTCTTCAAGCCAAGTTGACGGGAAAGCTTTAGAAGAATCTCTCATAGAGAATGGAGTTTCCTCAGAGAAAGAGGAGCAGGACTTCCAAGTGGATATCTGATTATACTGTATAGTACTTGCTGATCTGTCTTCCGTGCTGATTGATCAAGAGGAAGAAAATTGGTGAAAGCTGACAGATTGAAAAGAAAGAAAGCTGTCTAGGTCAAAAAATTTGGCAAGTCAGTGATGTGAATTTTCTGTGCACAAATGAATATCACCAGGAGCTTGGCCACCAAGTGAAGGAAACCCAACCACCTGAGATCATCGGGTACACTGCCAGGGATGGGAGCAAGAGGTGACTGGAAAAGGATGACTTTCTCCTATATCAGGGAATTTTACATTGAGAATCCACCATTCCACACTCTTTCCCTTTCCAAAGGACTCATTTACTCTCATGGAAAACAAACATTTTCCATATCTGATCAATGGAAGGCATCAGGGAACAGTCAGAAGTAACGAGAGATACGGCAATAGCCAATAGCCAAGAAAGGACTGACAGCACAATCTGTCCCATCCCAGCCCTAACACACCACAGGCAAAAGGACCTAAAAGGAAGAGGAAGGAGATAAGATGAGGCGGAAACTATTCTCAGTGCTGAAGTGAATGCAGGAATGAATGAATCAGCAAGTGCTGGTCCTCTATCAGCACCCTCCTCCCTATCCTCCAAGCCTCTCTGACCATTGCTGAGAGACACACCTTGGGTGGATGCATGGAGAAGATAAGATGATAATTTTATTTTGGACAGGACCAACTTTTTTTTAATATTGAAAGTGATGAAAATGTTAGAGGACCTGCTCAACATTTTTTAAGGAGGTGGAGATTTAGCGGTGCATATTTGAAGGCAATGGAAGGAGGGAAGGAAGGAAGGAAGGACGGAAGGAAGGAAGGAAGGAAGGAAGGAAGGAAGGAAGGAAGGAAACCCATTTCTGGTTTTGTTACATCAATTTCAGAATGTACCATAAAATGCTTACTCAAGCAAGAACTTCCTTGCCCTTAGCAGAGAACTCCCTGCATAACTATGGCTCATTCTCCTTCCTACTCTCTAAGGGGATATCTGAGAAAATTCCTTGAGTGAATAGGATGGGACTGAAGTCCCTGGAGAACTGTTTGAAGGCAAGACTGGATCCACATGCCTGACAAACTTTCCCTTTGAGAATAAGGAGTTTTCTCTTGAACTCAATTAGCTTCAAAGGATAGGAAAACCTTCTCATTCACAGACATGGCATTCTCTTTGGAGGGAGTTTTTTTGAAAGAGTAATTAGAGTAACAGTCTGATACATAGATCAGAATTTATTTGTGGTTCTCATTGAAAGAATATGTGTACGTCTAAAAATAAACCCCACTTTTAATTACATGTTTACATAGTATTAAATTCCATTCTCCTAGAGGACTATTGTAGGGAAAGTGATGCAGTAGCAATCGGCAAGGTTTTGCTCCCACTCTCTGTAGAGCTGAGTACAGGAGAAGGGATCAAGGGGTCATAGCAATGGAAGAAGCTGCAGAACTATGATCATTTCTCTGTAACCCTGGCCTTTTAATTTGTGTGTCTGGCTTCCTCTTTTTATCCTAGATTCAGACCCAACAGATATCTCCTAATTTTCTTTGAAATATCATCCAGTGCAGAGGTTAAAGAGAGTCAGTGATTGCTTACCACACCTATATCCATAAAGCAAGTTAAAAGGGGGAGTGGGGAGGGACTGGGGATGGAACCATCATTGTTTGATAATCCTTGAGATGCTATCTAGATTTTATCATGCACAGCTCTACAGAAAGGCTATCTAATAGATGAAATGTTAGAGTACTCCCTTTTTAAAATCACTTCTAGCCAACCACCAGAGATCACACCCAGCTCTTCCCATCCCCAACTATCCCCTGAGCACCTAACTGCCACTTCTCAGATGAAAGAGCATCTCCTGCTGTGGAACACTAAAATTCCTTGGCCTTTTTATTCAAGGGAATTTTATCTGAATACAGTCTGAAGCACTTTTGACTCTTTCATACAGGTCTTAAAACATATTGGGTATTTTGAATTTGTCTGTTCTACTTAAAGTAACACAGAAATGAGTCAGCACTCCAACGCAAATTATTTATAACAGACTTTCTTCAGATCTTAGAAAAATAAATGTAGATAAATGAACTATGTCTACCGTGCATTTACCATGTATGTCCTGTTTTTAATTGCTAAAAATGGGGGGCAGGGGTAAGAGGCAACAATCTATATTACACTAACAGATGCAAATCACTTATTTATCTCAGGCTCCTGAGATATCATCCAGTAGAATCATGAAGCCACAGACCAGTCACATCTTAGGTTTTGTCAAGTGGTCTATGGGCAAACAGCAGCAGAATGACCTATGAGGTCAGGGTGGGGTAAGGTCTTGTTAACAATACAGCTTTCTAGATCCCACTTTATAACTACTAGAAGTGCCTTCTGGAAATCTGCATTTTAACAAGTTCTCTGAGTACCTACTAAGGTTTAAAAGTTTTCAAAAGCAATAACCACTGCATAAAACCATAAGTGCTCTCCTTTTTCCTCCACAAACTATACACTTTGGAAACAAAGAACTACTTGACTTTACCTCACACACATTAGTATTTTTCACTTCCTGCCTCTGCTCTTACTGCAACTCCCCCTGTCTTCTACTTATTTTTCTAAATCTAAATTCACTTCTGACAAAATCACCTTCAAGAACTCTTTCCTAAGGTCTTTAGGATGTTACCTGTCTCTTCCCTGTGTTCCCAGACTGCCTACCCAGCTCAAGCATGCATTGCATGTTAGCTGTGCCTATTGGAAAATCGGAGTACCTACATCCACGTAGAATACTTGTCTCTTGAGGGCAGAGAAAATATCATATGGATTTGTTTTTTAAATTTCAGCAACTAGCAGAGTATCTTACATATATAGCAGAAACTAAACAAATACTTATTGAATTAATGGAATACATGAAGAAATAAAAATAATAATATTGGAGAAGCACTTAAAATGGGGTTGTTAGAATCTCAAATTTGAATTAAAAATCTTTGGGAAAAAAAGAAAATCTTTGGGTTGGGGACATCTGGATGGCTCAGTGGTTGAGCGTCTGCCTTTGGTTCAGGACTTGATCCTGGGGTCCTGGGACGAGTCCCACAGCAGGCTCCACTGGGGGGAGCCTGCTTCTCCCTCTGCCTATGTCTCTGCCTCTCTCTGTGTGTTTCTCTCATGAATAAATAAACAAAATTCAAGAATAAAAATCTTTGGATTGGACATTCTATCCCCCTAGCCATCCATCTTTGTCTTCACTAAACCTATTAGGTTTGCATGGAGCCTTAATTCATGTCCTCTTCCAGACTCCTTGTCCCATGGACATATCTTTTTAATAGAATTTATGACATTATTACTTTATGTTTCTGTCTCTTGCACATGAGCACTATAAGAAAAGGAAAAAGATTACTTAATGGCATTTGGAAAGAAGTTTCGAGAACCAAATCGCTTCTGTTCAAATCCATTCTGGCTGATATGTGAAGGAAAGGAAACTTTTGTCTCTACTAATCAAAGTCTCCCAACTGAACTAAGAATTGTATTTACTTGAAACAGATTAACAGGAGGAAAAAAAAAGTTTTATTATATGCCCAAGGAAGACCAATAATGAAATTGAAACCTAAAGAAATGAGCAAGGCAGGTAGTTCCTACACTTCGTATACAAAGAGGTAATGAATCTTTGAGGAATTGGCAGGACAAAGAAAACTTAAGGAGCTTCAGTTGGTAAGAAATCTAAACAGAATTTGGACCACAGTAGTAAATTAGTAAAAAAAAAAAAAAAAAAAAAAAAAAAAAAAAAAAAAAGTCACAGCCTTCTTAGCTCTAAATTTCCCATCTTTGGTGATAGGATGTCTCTTTACCTCTTGGAACAGGGAAGATATCTTTGATGTGGGAGATTTATTTCCTGCTTTCAGGCAGACCAAGAAGGATCCAAGTGTCCTTTTTTGTCCAGGTTGTCTCTTCAGTAACCTTTATTTAAAATAATTAAAATGCCAATGTGGCCAATCTTGGGGTGGCCTGCCTTGGTCCCACATAAGCAAATTGTTTAAATTCTCTACATATCAATGTTCTTATCTATAATGCAGTTGGATTTTTTTTTTTTTGAGCATTCTATAAGATAATCCAAGGGACTTTTCACACAGTTCCTGGCACATGGGAAAGATTCGATAAATGTTAACTGGTAAAAGTAGTACAAAAACCACACAGAACACATACTTAACACACAATTATTTGCTCCATGAATGAAATATGAATGAGTAAATGATGAGTGAGTGAATGAATGAATGAATGAATGGGACTTTGAAAACACCTTATATGGTCTTGATCTCCTTTCTGTTTTATAGATATTCTAGTTTTCTTTGTTCAGGCAAGGATAGTTACTGTCTTTTATAGAAGTGTGTCTTAAACTGTGTTGCCTTTGTACCTGAAGGTACACAATCTATTTTAGTTGTTAAATGTGTAAACACTTATTACATTTCAATAGCTACATATTTATTTTTAAGCATTTTGGGAAAAAATATCAGTAGTCTATTAAAACTGTGATTTCATAGATATTTTTGCTTAGAGCAAGTCTAAAAAAGTCTTTAAGTTAAAATATAAGCGAATCTATTTAAAGAAAATTATTAGTTTAATATAAGCTGTACACTGATATGACAAAGTTGTAAGGTTTAGGCTGCTAATTTATTATTCCTTTTACAGTTAACTTTCACTTTACAAATTCAAATATTTGTTACTAATATTATTAGTTGTTCTTTGTTCAAAAGCGTGCGCTCTGTCTCTGTCTCTTCTTTCCTATATTTCTTACTGCTTTTGCTTTGGGCAGATTTCTACATCTCTTTTCTCCATACTTGATCTCCTCTTATTTTTTTCTTGCATTTTGCCCACTCCATACTTTGCTGCTGTTGCTACACTATAGCTTCTCCATGCACACATCTCCCTGCCCTGTGTCTGCCAGTCACTGTGACCATAAGGCTTTTCCTGACTGACCTGGACTGAGCATCTTAGGTTTCACACTCTCTTATGAAGTCTATTCCCATACTTTTGGAATAATAAATGTGAAGAGTTTCAACCCTTTATGTAAGAGAAAGAAGCTGCTTCAGAATATGTCATAAGTTAACTAGAAGACTCACCTTTGAGTAGGGTCACAGTTCAGGAAAATCCTTTCAGGGAACAAACAATAATCACATCTTTAAGTTACTCCTCTGTTCTAAAGACCCCTCCTAACTGCCTCCCTCACACTTCAGATGGAGGGACCAGCTAAAAGGCTTTACTTAGTACTTTACTTTTTAATCCTTTATGGCCTGTTACTCAATTGTTAATTTCATGACTGATTACCTCTTTTAATGATGATTAGACTGAAGTGCACAAATACTTGCCTAAAACAATGAGTCCGTGACATATTAAGGATTTCTGTCGATTCTCCATATTTCCAGGACCTTCTCTCACTAAGATACTTTACTCTGTCTTTAAAATATGGTAATTTAAGTGGCTATTATGCACATAATTTTATTTTTGAAATACATAATAACCCAACAGGAAACCTAATTATGAGTCATTGTAACAATGAAGAGTAAATAATCCTCATGAAAATGGTCTCCTTTGAAAGCTTTTTAGGAAACAAAATTAAATTCTACTAAGGAAGAAAATCTAATTTTATATGAAAGGTTTTTTTTTTCTTCATGCAAATAACAAATATTGGCAATTTAACATGAAAATATTCTCTAATGGATATTTATAGTAATGCTGGATTCCTAGGCCAATTTGTAAATATTTCCTATTTCGTTTATAGGTTATACCAAATTATTTTAAAAATAAAAACAAGTAAAAATGGGGTCTGGAGCAATAGCTTTTAGAAATTTTGCAAGATAAAACAGAAAGAAACAAGTAAACAACACAAATATAACACATGAGATAAAGTTTAAGTGGAGTGATTTAGATAAAACACAGTTATTGGGGATAGGCTCTAATATGTTGATAAGCTAATACAGTACATATTTGATCTTTTTTTTTCCCCTTCCTGGATAATTTTCAGTAATTCCAATACTCTTTGCTCTATTTATATTTTCTGTGCATACTTCCTGAAGGTACAGGCAGGCTTGATACATGGGCTGCAGAGTCAAGTCAAGAAGTTCAGAGTCTAGGCTAGACCGTAAACTAGTTCATTCAGGACCTTACTGGGTCAACACAGAAAACAGCCATTGAAGTGTGTGGTCAGAATGCAATTGAAAAAAACAAAAACAAAACAAAACAAAAAACCTCCTGGCTATCGCATGGAGAATAGAAGTATTTTCAAGTCATTTTTTTTTTTTACAAAAAAAGGACCTCAAAACTTCTCAGACCTTAATAAGTCTTGTAAACTTTGGGGAGTACCTCTTCTCTGGATTTGGTTTCTTCATCTCCAGAATGAGGTGTTTATACCAAAATACCTAATCAGGACCTACTGGAATTACAATATTATCATTATGATTTCAATTGTCTGTAAATTTAGAGAAAAGCAGAAAATTATATACTTGAAATGATAAACTGAGGATTTGAAGCTAATGTAAAGGAAAAGGGATCAAAGTAGATGTCTAGGGAAGGGAATGGTATAATGAAATTGTAATTTGAAGGAGATTATTCTGATGGCTGGACTAAAGCAAGAGAGAAATCAGGGGATGGGAAATATCAGGGAAGAGGCTCAATCAGTGGGGGCCCAAATTGTGGTAGGGATTCTGGAACAAGTATGATTAGAGTTTTAGACAGTGTGTAGCATCAATGAGCAGTATTTGATAATGTGTCAGAAAACAAAAGAGAGAGAGAGAGACATTAAAGCTAACAATTTACATTGTTTTCAAGCCTTGAATGTGAAAATGACGGAGACACAAGAATGCATTTTAGGCACATCATCAGGACACTTGAGGATGATCCGTTTATCTGACATGCAGAGGATATAGACATGCCGTGTCTCAGTTACTTTTTCTAAGGAAAATAATCATTCAGTAATAGGACTGGATCTAGTTTTACTTTCAAAATGTTACTAAAGAGCATTTTTGAAGTACATGCAGAGGTTCTTTTAAAAAAATTACACTTGGAACTAATAATAATCTCTGCAATTTGTTCTAAAGCTTCTGTTCTCACTGGTTCTCTGATTTCATTTTCTCAGCTCCATGTGGCGGCCATTTCTCAGCTCCCAGTGGATTGATTCTCTCACCAGGATGGCCAGGATACTATAAAGACTCTTTGAATTGTGAGTGGGTGATTGAAGCTGAACCTGGACACTCTATCAAAATTACATTTGAAAGGTCTCTACAAATATTTTTCTACCTTTAAAAAAATACATATTATCTAAAAGAACAGTTGGCATTATCCACTTTATTTACCAAATTTGTGTATCATTTTATTGAAATAGTTGATTACTGAGCCAAGAATGCTTCAGACTGCCCCTTTTAACCTTTCAGGCTGCTTTCAAGTTAATTTTCTATTTGTTTAATGCTCTGGCAGGGCTATTGAGATATGCAAGATGGACCTTTTTTGCTTTATATGCATTTGCTTTATATACATATATACACTACTGAGATATGAATATGTGGCCTTTAACTTAATGAGTTTACTTGTCCTATATTTTAAAGGGTCTGTGTGTCCTGCTTTATTTCAAAAGGCAGAAGTGCTATAAACACATTTGAATTTATACTGTAGTACAGCCTGAGAGACTTAAGCACACCACCCACATAACTTAGGTCTTAAAAAAAAAAAAAAAAAAGGCTGTGTCAAATTAATGCGTGTTAATGATTGGCCAGTTGAGCTTTTTTTTAATCAGTGCTACTGATCAAATAATGTATTTCATGAAAGATTACAATATTAAATATTGAAGAGTTAAAAGAATGAAGCTTCAAGTCTATGATTGGATTGCTATTTATAAATTGAAATGGAAGTATTTATATAATTTCCCAATTATATTTTTTTACTCCCTCCATCTTCCAATCCCTTTATTTAAAAAAAAAGGAAACTTTGTAAGCATTTTATTCACATGGAAAACATAAAGGTAGCAGAATTATGCTGATGATTGAATTTTATGATCATAACACAATCCTTCATAGTTCAAGAGGTTCTTCATTGAATTAATACTAGTATTTATTAAAAGTTGAGAAGGAAACAAATTTTATTTGACAAATGTAAAGGGCTAAACATTTCACGTGGGGCCATCCTACCTTATTTTGGACTACACAACTTTACTACAACTGTATTACTTTGGCAGGGCTGCCATAACAAGGTATCACAGACCAAGTGACTTAACCAACAGAAATCTATTTGCTCACAGTTCTGGAGGCTGGAAGACTGAGATCAAGGTGTCAATAGGATTGTATCTTCTGAGGCCTTTGTCCCTGATTTGTAGTTAGCTGTCTTCTCCCTCTGTCTTCACATGGTCTTTCCTCTGTTTCCTAATTTCCTCTTCTTGAAAGAATATCAGTCATGTTTGACCACCCATATGATCTCATTTTTGCCTTAATTATCTCTAAAGAAACTTTCTCCAAGTACAGGCACATTCAGAGGTACTAGGGGCTAGGACTTCACAGAAGAATTTTAGGGGAACACAATTCAGCCCAAAACAATGACTTACACATTTTTTTAAAAAAAAGTTTATATTTAGAATACTTTGCAGAGTTTTTTGTTGTGCTATTGAAATCATATCCTTTATTCGATGATACAGCTTGTTTTGCCATAGTAATTTTAGTGTAAAGCATATGATTTATTCAAAATAAAATTTTCATCATGTAATAATGTCCCATAAATGTGGGAGCTAAATTAACCAAACTTACTACTCAGAATTCTATTTGGTTTGGAACATATAACATAATAATATTGATCATATCATTGAATAATTCAAAAAATTATATTAATTCATGTCAATTAGACAAATTTGTTGCATATTTTTAATTTGTTCAATTTAGAGCACAGACTTGAAGAAGGATTAGCATATTTTTCTATCATAATTGATTCATATTTTAAATAAGTATATCATTATGGGTATTAGTACATAATTTTTTAGGATTTCCTGTTTGGGACTTAACATTATTTTGTATTAGATGTTATGATGTTAAGGCAATTGAAAATGTGTTTATACTCCCATAGCTTATAACATCTGTCATCTGTATATTTCTTATCATGTCATTATTCTTCAATATCTGAATAAAAAGGCTTGAGCCTCATCTTATATTCAGAGGAAAGTCTGGGCCCTTCTTAAGTTTTCAGAATTCCTGGGGAAGCTTTTGTTTACTTCCATTTCTGAAACCCTGGTCTTAGCATCATCTCATGTGTGAGCTAGGGAGGCTGCCACTCTCCTTCAACTTCTTATGCTTCTCCTTCTTTGTATCACTTTCCTTCCTTCTTACAAAAACCTTAATCCAAGGGATAACAAAAGAGGATTATTGCACTTTCTTAAATTTTTCCTGCAAATCCCTATCTTGGGAACGATTGCATGTATCTTTCCAGGGCCCTTTCTTATCTCAGACTCTTCTCTGGCTCTTGCCTTTTTCACACCCAGGATCTTCAACCCTCCTTCCTCTACTTCCCAGTACTCCCTCCAGTATCTAGCACGGTAAACTTCTTCTGGTAGCTTATTATCTCTTGTTTCTATGAGCTTCCAGTGAATGACGGGGGACAGGAAAGGGTGTAGATTTTGTTTTTCTTTCCAACACATGCAAATAATGATGTTTTTTCCTAACTCAAAGATCAGTGTTTTCCTAAGAATTCACTCTTTCTCCACCTCCCAGCTGACTCAAATGGTAGACAACTTTAAAAATAGGTTATTTTCATTATTTTATATTCAATTTAAAAAATACTACATAAGCAGAAAATAATATCACTAGAAAATTAGCTTAAGTTTTATTAACACAAAGTGCATTATTTTATTGAAAAACATCCCCTGGTTTGCTCATGAGAATCACCAACCATAATTAAATAAATAAAAAACAGGGGATATCTCTCAGCTATCTAGAGTTGCCAACTTGAGAAGCAGATTGCAAAGCAGTGCTTATAATTCAGAGCACCACACTTGTGACTTTTGACTTTATTCTTTTGTTTGAAGACAAATTTTCTCTGTCCAACATCTTTAACATGCGTGTTCTATCCCTCCTGATAGGCCATTACACAGGCCTCTTTGCTGCTTGCCTATCTTATGTAGATACTTTCAGAATTCTCTAAAGTAAAATTAGTGTTAGTTGTATCACCTATATTCTACGTTAAACCATCCCAGACTTATCTTCTTGGTAAAAAAAAAAAAAATCCTTTCAACAATTTTTATAAACTGTAATGCCAGTTAAATAGACAAAAACCCCATTTAATTCTGATAAATATGGTTACCTAGCACTTTTTCTTCTGCCATTTTCTTATTCTCTTATCTGCTTCCTGTGACACAAATCCTTTAAATGAGGCTGTAAGCAAGAGTCACACTGCAAAATGATTTTCAGTGCTAGGGTTTCTGCACAGCAACAATACACAGTTCTGTAGGTCAGCCAGAACTGGCCTGGGGTGAGAAATGATTCCCAGAGTCCAAAGATTTTGTCTTCTTCCCGCGAGCACCACTGAGCAAGACTTGTCAACTGTGCCTCTTTTCTTAATCCCTGTGTCACTCTCTGAAGTAAATTATAAACCTCATAGCTCCTCCACCTCCTTGATAACAATGTATATATGTATATACACACACATATATACACAGAAATATATGCACACATATATATATATATACACACATATCAACATACATCCATATAAAACTATTCCTTGTTAATTAGCTAAAACACTGGAAGAATGGTTTTAAGAACTTTAAGAAATGTTTTAAGAATTTATTGATGTTATTTTCACTGTTTTAGAATAGACAGGGCATAGCTATATCAGTATATTTCTTTTGAATTTTACTTTACATAACTAAAATAAATAAGTCTCAATTCTGAAACAATGTTCTAAACTGAAATATTTGTTTTGGGGGTTGAGTCCTCTATCTACCCTTCTCTCCTACACACACACACACACACACACACAAGCCCATAAGATTCTTGAATTGGAACAATTTGAAAGGAAAACTTTAAATACCATCTTCCTTTCTTCTTTTCTAAAGATCCTCTAAAGGTATGAGATTTTCACTTAGGGCTATCCATATACCGTGTGCTTTGTCAGAAAATGGGTTCCTTTAAAATAATCCACACCTTAAACAGCCATCACACAGTTAGGAGTAGTTCAGTTAAGATGCAGTGAACAAGGGACTTCATCAAGTTAAAAAAATAAATGAGAAGTTTATCCGTTAGATTAGAGGTATCTTGAAGTCAGAAATATGTACATTTATCACTTCCTTGTTTACTGACCCTATAATATCTTGGCGCTTCATTTCCTGTGTAAGATTGTTTTAAGAAACAAGATATCCTCTCTTAAGTAGTAAGAATTATGTCTTGAAATAACTAATTCCCTTCTGATTTCCTACCAAGTTATTGTAAGAACACTGGTTGCCAGCTCTTCAATAATTTCTGTCATTGTGAGAATACTTTTTAGAGAATTTGGCTCCAAATAATGAATTGTGTTTATTACTGAGTTATGTCCTTTGTTTTCTAATACCCAGGAATAATTTAAATTAATTTGGTTAAAATGAAATTTTAAATAAATACTATAACTAAGATGATGACAGAGCTATTTTCATATATTCTCAAATGTAGCAATTGACTAGATTTAATCTATGGGGAGAGGAAAAAAAACTAAATAACATTACAAATATATAAGCCACTATTTGGCTCCTTGAAATTGTCTCAAATACATTAAGTCAATGAAATCTTAAGAAATTGAATTTCCTATCAAACACAAAGCAACATAATAATGCCAAGGAACATATGTGTTTTTTTAGCTGTTTATCTCTTAACATAGCCAGTTTACAAGTCTTATTTTCAGATCTGCAGAAAAATTTTGCTTTGTTTCTTCCAACAGTTTCTAAACTTTCTCAATGTTTGGCAGCTTCTAAATGAACTGATTTACTATTAATCATCCTAAGCCCATCTTTCTATTTCTTTTTCTGACCTTAACTACTAGATCATACCTATCAGTATCACTCTTCCAGACAATAACTCTTTTAACTTTATTTCAGTTTGGTCAAAATGGCTTTGGATTACATCAAGAATATTTTTAAAAGACAACAAAAATTGAGTAAGATTAGGTTCAATTTCATTTTTAACACCATATAGTGGTTCCATAACATTTGTTTATGATAAACAATAAATTTAATGTCATGAAAAATGAACACTAGATTGAGGCAATTATTATTTTTTAAAATAAATTTATTTTTTATTGGTGTTCAATTTGCCAACATACAGAATAACACCCAGTGCTCATCCCGTCAAGTGCCCCCCTCAGTGCCCATCACCCATTCACTCCCACCCCCGCCCTCCTCCCCTTCCACCACCCCTAGTTCGTTTCCCAGAGTTAGGAGTCTTTATGTTCTGTCTCCCTTTCTGATATTTCCCACACATTTCTTCTCCCTTCCCTTCTATTCCCTTTCACTATTATTTATATTCCCCAAATGAATGAGAACATACACTGTTTGTCCTTCTCCGATTGACTTACTTCACTCGGCATAATACAGATTGAGGCAATTAATGAGAAATGTATACAACTATCTTGAAACATAAAATGAAAGAAATTCAAATTATTGCGTAACCCTAATTCATTTCCCTTGTTATTGTAATATATTTTTATGGTTCCTTAGGGCAAATCTGTGTTGATTTTCTTTTTTAAGGATCCACTCCTACTGAACAGTGTTCTCTATATCACCAGTTAATGTTGCTATTCTATTAAGAATTGTCTCTTTATGTTTCAATTCAAAGTAATCTCTGACTCTTCTGTGCATTTTAATTTGGTTATTATCAGCTGACTAGCTATCGAAGTGAAACTCCAATTTTAATACTACAATACACTGACTACAAACCAACAAAATAATGGACTCGTAATATACTATTGTCTGATCATTTACTTAAAAGACATAATGTGTTCCTATACATTTTCTATTCTAAATCGTGTTATTGGAAAAGTTATTTTTAGACCAATGCAATATATTCCATATTGCAAAATAAAAACTAAGATAAACTTATGAAATTCATTTATTTTACTAATATATTGCTTAACAGGGTGTAAAAGTGGTACAGATTGAAAAATATTTCAGCTGCACTTCTTAAATAGCATTTAAAATGCTATTTTTAATAATATTTTATGCATGTTAAAAGTAGCTCTGTGTTGATTGCAATTTATAAAAATTACATCTTTTACAAGAATTGAAAACATTAGCAGTAACTACCACCAAAAATCTAAAAATAAAACCAACCAGTATAGTATAGCATAAGATAGTGGTTAAGGAGCAACAGAGAGACTTGGATTTAAACTATTTAAGTTCTGCAGGCCTCAATTTTCTTACCTGCAAAATGAGTATAATAATAGGAGCTAATTTACAGGGTTAGGTGAAGCTTGGATAAATGAATGTAGATAAACTATTTAACAGAGCCTCAAGCACTTAGTAAACATTAACTACATAATCATTATTATCATTAATTAATAATAATCATGACCACTGTTTTGAAATAAAAACTATATAGAATTTCTAATGACCGAAATAGATTTGTCAAAAAAAAAAGAAAGCGCCGCTACATAGAGCAGAAGTGAGATTTGAAATGTATATAGAATTAAGATGAGAATCTGATTAACTGGTTGAAGATAAATATGAATCACATACTTTTCCATAAAATGAAGAAGTTAAAAGAAAGGTGACTCCCAAAAAATGCATGGTTAATGGAAAGGCCACTTATTTAGTGATGATATTTCACAATATTTGAAAGAAATCTTACTTCTGAACAACAAATACATACACATACCTCTTTAATGGTAACTTTCCATAGGAATAAGAGCTTACAATTTAGGTATTTGCACATAACGAGGTCTTAAATGATATATATGATATTAGATAAGCTAAAGAAAAATTACAATATAAAAATGGTAAAATGTTTAGTCATTTAAATAACAATCTAAATTGTTATTTTCCTTATAGTGTTATTCTAACAAATATATTTTCACATGTGTCTCTTAATCTTAGATTTCAGACTGAACTGAATTATGATGTTCTGGAAGTCCATGATGGGCCAAATCTTCTGTCACCCTTGCTTGGATCTTACAATGGTACCCAAGTGCCCCAGTTTCTATTCAGTAGCAGTAATTTTATATACCTTCTATTTACGACAGACAACAGCCGTTCTAATAATGGTTTCAAGATTCACTATGAAAGTAAGTAAAATATTCTTTGATTTCCCTATTCCATCTTTCCTACATTTGGTATTACCATTGTATCATTAAAAGAACTACAAATTTATTAATAAAATAAAATTAAATCTTCCTTGACTGATGAGAATGCTAATACTTCACAAAGTATGTGTTTTAGTAAATTCTGCAAAAGATTTTTCAGCAATACCTATGTAACAACATTATAAAAGGAAATGTCAGAAGTATGAAATAACAAATTCCAAATGAGTTCATGTACTAGTTATTTGTGCACAATTCTGAAAAGCCAATAATAGTATCAATCTAAGATGTATATGAACATTGACAAATTCCTTTAGCATACACTTCATAAAGCCATTCTTTTATATTTTACTCACATTAATTGCACACATTTTTCCATTTAGAATACTCAATTTTATTATTCTGTGTAAAATATTGAAAATTATGGTAAGTTTGAAAAGTAAAGTACATACATATATGTCCAAATATGACTAACATAGCTGATCAAAGACTACATATTAAAACAAGCTGTAATTCACTCACAATGTTGCAATCAGCATATAATAATCCCACTTAGAAGGTTACAGTTTTATTTTAAAAAATCTAAAATACATATGATATTTAAAAATAATTTGATTCTAGTATATACATAGAAACAAGATTTTTACTTTATAAACACTTGTTATATTTATATGTGTATGAGTGTATTGCATATGATGTATACATATATGTGTGCTCACTTGCGTCTTGACATACATTGCCATGTATCTTTGTGTGAAAAGCAGTTTTGGTGGAATGGATCTAATAGCACATTTAAGAAGGTTACTGTAAGGTATTTTATATCAGGTACAGATAGGTATTCTACCACTTATTTTTATATTCAAGTCTCCTATACCTCTTGTCCCCTCAAGACAAATTTCTGCATTTGAAATATATAACTTTATATTCCATATTGGATGTCTCTTTTCAGCAGCTCTGGTCAATGGGCTTATGGGATTTTAAAACCATAATCAATATCTACTCATTACTTTTTTTAAAGATCGTATTATCCATAATATTGTTTAATTATATTAACTTCTCTTTTTATTTAGAGCTTTATGGCATGGAAAAATATTTTCTTAATATTATTGTAAAATGTAACAAGAGGCTTGACTCATACTTGGGAATTCAGATGAATTGAAGGTTGAGTTTAATTGAGATTTTAGTTTAATTGAGATTTTAGTTTGATATGTTTGTGTTAAAATGGAGTCAGAGTAGCATCATTTTTTGCATCTATTTCAAAATTAATTCTTCTTAGCAATTAATTTCTATCAATGTGTTCCAAATGGGCAGGCCCTTTTCCTTTAATCCATTGCAGTTTCCTATTCCTAACAAATCTTATTCAATCCCACTCCAGCCAAGCCGTGTGATTTTATCACGTGTCAGACATAGGACAATTTTAAGAACTAAATAAAACCACACATGCAATATGTTATTATAATAGTTAGCATGCAGTAAGTAATCAATGAATGATAGCTCTTATATTTTTTCTTTGAAAACTTACTGAGTGAGAAATTAAAATGAGAAGTCAAGCTCAAATGTATCGTTTTTATAAAAGAAATTATTCACCGACACTCATTAAAGACAGTGGAACAGACTACTACAGTGGGGTTTCCTCTAAGGCGAGAGACATTGAGCTCAACTCTGACTACAAGTGGGACTTCATACTCAAGAAGCAGGGTAGGGAGAATCAGTGGGAGGGAACTTGCCAAGATGAGCAGACCATTAGTGGTGAACGGAATCTGGCTAAACCCAACAGACAGGATTTCTGCTGAAGGCAGGTCAGAATGAAGAAGGTATTGAGGGTGGGGAAAAAGGAATTTGATCAGACATCAAGACAGGAGGATTTTCAGTAAACTGACCCATCAGGATTGTTGCTAAAACTGGACTAAATGGACCACAGGTGAGGCCTAGTCAAAAGGATTCAGAGGATCCAGACGACACTATGGTCAAGGCAGAGTGTCTTTGTCACAGTCAGCAAGTTTGTCACCCATAGGCTCTTAATACCATAATTGAAGTTATGAAGCTAGTGACTAAAAGGAGGAGTGGAGACTGAGAGCTAGAGAGGCAGAGGTTGATCAAAGATGCATTGGATGTTGGTTTGGGTCAAATCTGGCCTGAAGGCAGTAATGTTCTGTTTAAATTAGTTTATAAGAGATCACTTCTCATTTTTATTCTATTTAATGTCGTGGTTTAATTACTATTGTGAAACAATCTCTAACATCATAAGCCCTTTCTTTTCAGGAATACAAACAGGCAAAGACATTTTTTGTTGTTTTTGCTACTTAGTAAGTTCCCCAGCTGATGGTAACCAAACTCTTTTCAAATCAACCATTCACAAACCCCAAAATCAGTAGAATGAAACTTTAATTGTTACACTTAATAAAATTTTAAAATGTATTTGGTATTTGGTGAATTTCTATTTTTTTAATTAAATTCATTTAAAATTTTCTATTTTTCCAGAAGACCAAAACGTGATGAGAAGGATTATTTGCAGTGCTACCACTGCGCGCACTCCAGATTTTCATGGTATTCCTTTGCCAGGGCACTATTTACCTGGCTCTACTTTCTCTGAAAATAAGGAGATTGCAAAAACTATACCAATAACATAATATTTATAGTTCTCAAAACACACTAAAAATAATAATAGTAACAACATGGACTAGAATTTAGGAATATAACCCATTTTCTGTTTCAGTATAATTTCCCTTCCTTGACAAGTAGCCACCAAAGCTTTTGTACTGCTTTATTTAGAAAGGTACGGTGTTTGTACTTTCATATATCACTAATATTTATATCTATGTATTTTTTAAAGATTTATTTATTTATTTGAGAGAGAAAGAGAGCAGGAGGATGGGCAGAGGGAGAGACAGAAAGAGAGAATACCAAGCAGACTCCCCATTGAACGTAGAGCCTGACATGGGGCTTAATCCCAGGACTCTAAGATCATGACCTGAGCTGAAGTTAAGAGTTGGCCACTTAACCAACTCAGCCACTCCGGCAACCATATATATATATATTTAAATTTAAATAATATAAAGTTTGATAATTATACATTTTCATTAGGTTCTTATATAACTAAGTGATCTGAATGTGGGCTTTGCAGGTAGGAAATGTCAAAACAAATTTGTTAAACAATTACAGGTTGTTTAAATAAAGCTATTGGCATGTTAATTTATTTGTGAAAATCATAACACAATTGATTGAAGAAATAGGAATAGATTTTAGCAAATCTGAATCCATCAAACTTACTCTTTGTCTATTCCCTTTGTTTCCTAGGTGTTACAGTGAACACTTATTCTTGCTTGGACCCTGGCATTCCTGTACATGGCCGTCGCTACGGTCATGATTTCTCCATAGGTTCTACTGTTTCATTTAGTTGTGACCCAGGATATAGGCTTAGCCATGAAGAGCCTCTTCTATGTGAAAAAAACCACTGGTGGAGTCATCCACTTCCAACCTGTGATGGTAAGAATTAATTCAACATGCCAAATAAGCTGATTTATAAACCAAAATAAATCAATATAGTATTTATGAATTGTGAGGCTTTATACAGCTATAAATATTTCATATTTTAAAAGATTATCTTGAATTTTGGTAATTTAGTTATCAGACCCTGAATTTAACAAAATTAAAAATGTGTCATATGTCAACAATACTTCAAAAAGAAAAAAAAGAATAAATACTGATAACCAGCCCAACTTACCCTATGCCTAAAGATGGTATATATATTTTCAAAATGTGCTGATGTAACCATTTTAAGTACATATTGTGTGCTTGGACCTTTGACAAAATAGTATTGAAAATGTCAAATTGGTATCAATGAATTCACTGAAAGGATAGAACATTACCTACTACCTTGCAAGGCAAAATGCACCAGTCCAAATTCCACCTAGTTACACAGCGCTATGACTACATATACAGACTACTCTGTGGTGGAAATTCTTGGTTATGATGAATATTTTACCAGTGTCCTTACCTCTACTTTCTTTCTATAGAGAATAAGTCAGAAATTCTTCATTTTTGTGCAAATACAGTAAAAGAAACTGCTTCTATAAGTTTAAGAAGTGTTTTCATACTTGTTTTATCAAAAAACATACACATTGTAAATCTGTGAACTGTTTGATGCTGGGCTTTAATTTTTATTTATAACACTATTTCCAAGTTCTGTACTTATTCTTGTTCAAAGGGGAAGATTGCATTCGTCATTTTATGATCACATTTTCAAGTGACATCACCTTTTGTAACAGCTTCAGGCCAATTTGTTTTTATCACAAGTTTTAAGAATCATCAGCACATCTTCCTTGCATTTGGTACAATACTAGTTATAATAGCATTCTTGTGATTGTAAGTCCAGAATCCCAACTGTAACTAGTTTAGAATCTCAACTGTAACTAGTTTTAAAAAATAAAAGCAGAATTTGTAGTTTATTCAAATCTTAGAAAAAGCAGGGGTAGTATACTTTTAATAGCTAATTATAAACATGAATTCAAAACCTCTATCCATTTTCTACCTGAGCTTTGCTTGTGTCTTTTGCTTTGTGTCTTGACATAATTCTCTTTAATTCCAGCCCAGCTTTTTCTCCATGGGTATTTAGCCATGGAGAACACACTTGCAGGAACACACAGACTTACAGTCTCATATTTTCAGGATCAGACAAGAATGAGCATTCTTCCATGATCCAATTAGAAAAATCCCAGGAAAGGTCACTGATTAGTCCATACCTGAACCAGTTACTGTGGTAAAGGAATAGAAGAGAAGGACTCATTACAACTAACCTCGTCAAGGTCATGTGTTTATCCATTTCTATGGTTGAGACAAAAGATAATGGTGTAAAGGTACTATGTTTGCAGAGCCCTGGTAAAGTCATATGGCAGGCATGAGTAAGTTCACCAAGATAAAAAAGTATGGAGGTAATGTCAGAAGGAGCATCAGGATAAAAATAATTTCAAGAATACCATCATGCTTACATTTTATTAATAATAAAAATGAATAGATCTAGTTTTCCTGAGAGCAACCCAGGTCTTCATTGTCTTTTGCCAGTACAACTGCAATCAACCTTATATCCAGTCAACTTTTTCAATCTTACTTCCATCCTCCACACTGGGGTTATTTTATATTATACCTCATGTCAAAAACACTTAATGGCTTTCTGTTACCTAGAGATGAAAGTTCAAATTACTAATCATGGAATTCATGATCCTTAACCATGGGGACTCTGTCCTTTCCAGTTCTTTCTGTTCCCTTCCTGTATCCTTACAAGGCATTATTTTTTGAAAGATCAGATCATGTCCCTTTGAACCTCCATCTTAATCTATCCTCTTTTATATTATCATTTCATTCTGAGGATAACTGGACAAGGGCTGAATTTATTCCTTTTTTTCCACATGTCTGAGGTTTATATAAAGCAGCTACTTAATTTTTCATTGACTTGAACTGAACTCAACTATCCATCACCTGGTAACGTGATTTGATTAGGCTGTTTCTCTAAGCTACACTTTTTCCCCAGAGGAAACTATTCTACATTTCCTAGGATAAAAAGAAGAAAAGTGAATAAACTGGATTTCTTTCCCTCATCCAAGAAAGTAATCTTGATTGGCCTCAATTGCCTGGATACTCAAGGTCCAACATGCTTCATTCTCACATAGATCAACTCTTGTGGTGTCTTCACAGCCCATAATAAATGATTTACAAAGCAAACTAGATAATAATGGTTGGTGATTATAGTTATAACAGCTAACATTTAGTGACAGTTTACTATTTACTGGCACTGGTACTATTTACTGGTATATATATATATATATATATATATATCACAAACGTATACACACATATATATGCATACATATATACATGTATATATAGTTTATATATATAAACTTTATATATGAGTTTGTTTTCAAAATAATTCTCTATCAGTTGAGTGCTATTATGATCACCACTTAACAGAAGAGAAAAGTAAGGCAAACAAAGATTAAGTATCCTGCCCTGTGTCAGGCAGAGTGGGGATTAAAACTCAGGCAGCCTAGATCCATATCCTATACCTAAGTCCACTATTACACTGCCCCTACCCACATTCTCCACAATGATAAAATAGTAAAATTATTTAAAATGAAAGTACAATTATATATTTGGCATTCTTTCCTCAGTGCTGCCACATGTTTAAAAATTTTGTGTAGCCTTTTAAATAGTTGATGGATACTCTGTACTTGTTAGAATGTGACAAAAAGATAATACAGTATCCTTTTTTGCTATCCATTCTGTCAGATGGAAAGAGTACTTTGAATTCATTTCTCTTTTCTGTATATTCAGGTTTCTGAGTAAAGACTGGTTGTTTTTAAATCCATCTTGTTTCATTTTTGACCAAGGAAACTTGAACTTCAAGTCAGAAATGGTTCGGTTTAAAAAAAAAAAAAAAAAAAAAGAAAAAGAAAGAAATGGTTCGGTTAGATTCTGTGCTATTTACTGAATTTGATATCTTATCTTTTTTTGTTCTTTTTAAAAAAGATTTTATTTATTTATTTATTTATTTATTTATTTATTTATTTATTTATTCACTTTCAGAGAAAGTAAGAGAGCCTGTGAGTGGGGGGAGGGGCAGAGGGAGAAAGAGAAACTTAAGCAGACTCCTCACTAAACACGGAGCCTAACTGGGAACTCAGTCTCATGACCCATGAGATCATGACCTGAGCCAAAACCAAGAGTCGAACACTTAACCATCTGAGCCACCTAAGCACCCCTGACACTCTGTCTTTTGCTACAAAGTTACAACTGTCACGCAACTCGTATTTTTCTTTATAGTATTTTTCACTCCCAAATAGCTTTATGTATTTACTGTTCACTCTTCTACAAGAATGTCAGTTCCATATGGCAGGAACTTTGTTAAGTTTATTATTATGTCCTCGGTGCCAAGAGTAGCTCCTGTCACACAGTTGGTACTCAAAAAATTTGTGTTGATTAAAAAAATGAATGAAATATACTTGTCAGACTTTTCGGAATACTTCCGATGTTTTTATTCTGCATATATATTTTCTTGTCCTTACCCTTTATTCATCTTTTTATTTCCCTTGCACTAGAAAGTGGTAGACCTCCCCTCACCTGTATCAAAATCTTAGTCAATTTTCAGTGATGCCTGGGTGACTCAGAGGTTGAGCATCTGCCTTCGGCCCAGGGCGTGATCTTGGCGTCTGAGGATCCAGTCCCACATTGGGCTTCCTGCATGGAGCCTGCTTCTCCCTCTGTGTTTATCTCTGCCTCTCTCTGTGTGTTTCCCATGGATAAATAAATAAAATCTTAAAAAAATCTTAGTCAATTTTTAAAAGTCATTGACTTTTTATGCTTTACCTGGAAAATATATCTGAACAAAATCTCAACTTTTCTTAGACCCTGTAGTTCTTTGCTTTTTATGGGATTTTTTTGATAACTTATAACTACCTTTTGATTCACTAAATCAATATTTATTAATTTTACTGTGTAGCCATGAAAGAAATATTGTTAAACATGAAAAAAAACAAAAACAAAAACAAAACACCGTCTATTTTCTCCTTGAGCTAGTGGAGTAGGAAATAGTTATACTCATTTTCTTATTTTCCTTATGATATTCTTGAGGTCAAGAACCATATGTTCTTCTTGTTTCTTTAACATAAATTGTTAAAAGACATCTTCTGACCCATCAGAGATTCTATCAAAACATACACACACTTTTTATTAGCTACTTATTGGATCTTACTATTGAGTATCTCTATAGTATTTTTCATAGAACTGAGATTTGAATGCCTCTAGAGAAGGTCAGATAAGAAAAGCTAGGATAGCATTCTACTTTGGCCAGAAAGTGTCAAGAGTAGTGTGTAGGTCAAAATTCACACCTAAGTGATGTTGTCTATGTACTGAGAACATAAGGTTGTCGTAAGTACTAGGAGTAAATTTGAGGTCATATGGTTGTTATGACTCAACCCTTTAAGAACTAGACATTGTTAATTAAGATAGCTACCCTATTTGATAGATAGTTGGGTGGGCCATATGTTCTGAATTGCCTAAGACAAGCCCTGTTTTTACCTTTTGTCTGGCACTCTAAGTTCACCCTAAAATTACTCCATTTTGTTTGATAAACAATATAGCCATTTTATGGGGGATGGTACAATTAGCTCAGGATCATTAGTTGCAGAACCCGAAGTCAAAATGAATGTATTTAAACTCATAATTTCTTTATTTCTTCCATCTTACTAGAAGAGTTGAGCATATAGACTAACCTAGCAAAAGAGTACATGGATTGATGTTTAAGATCCAAGGGTTCAAGATAAGCAAGCATGCATGGGACTTAAGAATAGTTTCTCATTTGGGTTTACAATTCAAATTGAGGATACCTGGAAATAGAAGAAAACAAATTTGAAATTAAAAACAAACAAAAAATCATAATGGGATTTGTAATAGATGGCTATATCTGTGCTCTATTGCAATACTCAAAATGTTTTTATGCATCCTGGTCTAGAAATTGTCTGTTACAGTTATAGACAGTTGAGTGCTTGCCAGGTATTTATCACTACAAAGAGCAAGGTATAATTTTATAAGTCTGGGCAATAACATTCAAGGGCTTGGCTTTTTAGGAGACTTTACTATTTTAAAACTCTAATTGATACTTACGTGACAAGTAGTGATCATATATGACAAAATCATGGTATATTTGACTAATTGCCCACAACTCATAATTTTGGCTATCGTTGTGACTTTGCTGTGCCACTCATCTCTGTCCTTTTATGTGCTTTTCTTTGCCAGATGTTTGCTCTAACATAAAGTAACTGGCTATTTCATATACATTTCATCACTCCCTAATTTCTTTGCAGTGTTTCACTTGATACACAATTTGTCTATCTCCCATTCACAAGAACATATAAACCTATTACATCTGTTACAAAAGTGTTTGCATCCCTAAAGACATATGGCATCCATTAGCAAGGTTGTTGGGATAAATAAGAATTTCTTCAGAAGAGGTGATATACAAAAAAAAAAAAAAAAAAAGAGAGAGAGAGAGCGACAGGAGATCCATGACATCCTTTTTAGACACTCTCATTCTCACAAAGTTTACTGTACAAATGACTCCCTTGAACTGAATTTTTTTAAAAAAATATTCTCAGAGAAATATTCTTAGTCTGTATACTACATTTTTACAGTATATTTGAGTTCCATTTTCTATCTTAAAGTAAAAAAAATCACATATAAAATTTACCTTCTTTTATTCATTTTAATATTTTAGTCTTCTATGACTGATTCTAGTAGGCTGATTTTCCCTTATGCTTTCTTAGCATTCTAATAGGAAGGGAACTTTAGATAAGTAGACATCATCAGATTGGTAGAATATTCAGTAATAAATTAACCACTTATAAAATTAATCCAATTCAAATCTGCATTAGCATTTATCACTATGCATTATACCAATGCACATGTAGTTAATTTCTTGTGATTGTTCAAAAAACCAATAATATAAAGCAAATACAGTTCCAAATATTTGCAATGTAAAATAATCTCATTTAGAAAGATGAAGGATTTCATTAGGTTGATGAAAATGATGCTGTGGCTGCTGATGATTGAAGACTGTTTCAATTACAGACAAAGCCATTGACAAATGAGAATTTGTAAGATATAAATCAATTAAAGGCAAGAATACTGATGCATTTAAGTATTAGGTGTTTTAAAAAGACTGTGATTCAAATACAAAAGGATTAAAGGAATCTCTGAGAAAATTAATGATATTCTTGATTTTTTTTAAAGATTTTATTTATGTATTTTGAGAGAGAGTGAGCAAGAGTGTGTGAATGGGGGTGGGGAGACATGGAAGGCAGAGGCAGAAAGAGAAAGAGACTCTCAAGCAGACTCCATGCCCAGCACAGAGTCTGATGTGAGGGTGGTGACTGGATCTCACAACCCTGAGATCATGACTTGAGCCAAAATCAAGTTGGTCACCCACTGACTGAGCCACCCACATGCCTTATCTCCTTGGATAATTTTTATATAGATTGAATGTTCGCAGGGGAATGCAAAAAGTAAACATAAGTGAAGGATGTCATAGCTTGCTATATACACATATATTTTTTTTGTAGAAAAATTAGCTTGTAAAAACAAAATCAACACTCGATTTAAGAGTCAGCATAAGATCACAGACTCTGGAACTAGGCTCCTAGAATTCCCTCCATACTTGCTTTTTCATTTGTAAACTGAATAATTACAGTACTTATCTCTTTGGGTTGTTAGGGGGTTGAGTTAATAAAAATTAAAGTCTTCTGGATAGTGCCTATCATGTTGTAAGTTCAGTATGAGTGATTCTTTTGCTTTTGCTACAAAGTAGTGAGTAGACAAAATTTTACCCTACATTTTATGAAGGTATAAAATACACATATTTTCATATTTTTAGTTTCATCTTTCAAAAAAGATACCTAAATCACACTCTTTCCCCGTAATTTACTATGAAATTCTATCTTCAAATCAGTTCCTTTCAAGGCCTTTATCTACGACTAATATTCTAAAATAACAGAAACTTCCACTGTGTCATAAAAATGCACTCTATCACCTGCTTATAATCAAAATCTCGATATACATGTTCACTACTAGTATTTTAGTTATTGATCATTCTTACTAAATATTTTAAAGTGTTCATGGTTACTTAACTTTATTCATTTACAGAACGTGTCTTTAATGTTCTGCCTTCAACACAGATGTGGTAGGTATAGTTGGCAGACAGAAAATTCTCAAGAAATTCTCCCAGTACAAAAAGATTTGACAAAGCAGATTTATTCAGAAGAATGCTGACGTGTAGAAGAGTTTTCCCCCTACAAGTTCTTTTTTTTTAATTGCAATGATTTTATTCTCTATTTATTTAGCTTTAGTTTATTTCAAATAAGACATAGTGTTTTTATTATTAAGCATGCATATGTATGTGTCTTCCATGCTCTCTATCCTATACACACAGTGGTTACACACATGCATGCATAGGGGCACATGTCTGATGCACTGAATACAAATTTCACATCTTTCTTTTCTGTATTTAACTAATTAATTTGACTCACTTAATTTTTACTCTTCTGTTCACTGAGTTTTACTCTAGCTGTATGTAATATAGTCCTTTCAAATGGTAAAGCATCTTCACGCATCACATTTCACTCAACAAATTCATACTATTTTGTATTTTTGTGTGTGTGACTCTCATAATGGAGAATAAAATAAAACAGAGTGTATTAGGAATAGATTGACATATGTAAAAATAGTCTAACAAAAAATACAGTACTGTGTCAAGTAGAATGCATTACAAGGGAAATAAAAGCAGATCAACTTAGCACCACCATTATCAGCAAGATACAGTAGAAATGGTATACCTAACTCTTAAATGATCACAAAAACACAATGAGACTTTTTTAAAAATTGAAAGGAAATTTGAGAGGTTCAGTCATAATAGTTGCCAGTGAAAGCCCATGCGGGATCTAAATAGAAGCCTAAAGTAGCAAACCATGCATATTATTCCAATGAATTGGTAATAAATGAGATTGGAAGCATGGGTTTATTTTAGCCTTAAGGAAGCTATCTATAAGTACCTAGAGAGGTACTTGTAAAGGACCTGCCTTTACTCCTTGGTGGAGTAAAAGAAATAGCAAAGGGAGAAGTGGATTTTAATTTTGTATACATATGTAAATGTTCCATGTGTGTATGTGTGTGTGTGTGTGTGTGTGTGTATGTGTGTGTGTGTAAGTTCAAGCCTGCATGCTTAGATACTTACAGGAATTGCAGACAATGTATTTCTAGTCAGGTCAGTATAGAATAGTAACCAGATTGCCTTGACTCTTCTCAACACCGTTACTTGGAAGAAATCATGGAAAAGGATAAGGCCAAGTCTCACCTTTCTGTGTTCCCGGGAAGTTGCTTAAGCAAGGATCAGAGCAGACAAGACCATATGTTGCATTCACAGTTCTTATTACCTTCGCCATGAGAGCTGACATCTCCACATGGAATAGAATAAGGAGTCCATACCTTTCTGTTTCCATTACAATATACATTCTTACTTGGCTATATCTTTGTCTCCTTTAATTTTTAATACTGATAAAATTATCTGGTATAGCATAACCACTGATGGTTGTTGAATGTGATAGAAGACATTTTAAACTATGATTTGTTCTTAAAAAAATGAACATTGAATCAAATTTAAATTTATTTGACCTACATTATTAAACATATATTTATTTTTCTTATCTCAGAATATTTACTTAGAAGTTATAGCTTCTCAAACATTCCTGCTTGTTCTTGATATAACCCAAAGACAATGGAGAATTGCAGACATAGCCTTTAAAAGTTTTGCGGCTTAGCTCACTGTTTTAAAAAGAATTATATGAGAAATGACACATACCCCTTTAGGAATCTAAAAGAAATGATTCTGCATAATTAACAATTCGTTTCCTTAAAGCTTAATAAAAGTGGGGCTGCTAAACAATTAATTACTCATGTTTAATTTATGACCAATTTATGCAAATGTTAGTTATAATTAGAAATGTGTAAGATAAGTATGTACTTCAAATTCAAATGTGGGAAGATGAGCTACGTTATCTTGTGGCTAATTCTCAGAGGCTGTTACATACCTTTTGCTTCTCTAGAGCTGCAGTGGATGAAACTGTTCCCTAGTATTGGAGGAGGTCTTATACGCACTCCTGTTATTACCGAGAAGTAGCTTAAGCAAAGAAAATCAGATTCATTCTATTTCAAGAGAGGAGAGATTTGTTCAGCCTCTGCCTCTCTAACTATGACTGATCACATGACTGTATTTCTTTGTATTTTCAGCATTATGTGGAGGAGATGTTAGAGGGCCTAGTGGAACAATCTTATCACCTGGTTACCCGGAATTTTATCCAAATTCTCTGAATTGTACATGGACTGTTGATGTAACTCATGGAAAAGGTAATTTGCCTCACGCAATGATAATTGGACTATCTTCTGAATTTTCATTGCATCTATTTTTATTTCATTGTCCTTTACAATGTCATTTTGCATGAGCAAAAACAGATCAGGACTAAAATATGCTAACACAAAATCCAGTTTGAGTAACCGCAGCAGAAGATTATATTTACTTTTCCATAGTATTATAATATGCTTATGTTTCTGCCAGAATGATAATGTAAAAGATATTTATTTTCTTTTGATGTATTAAATTAATGTTATTTGGAATTTTCATATCAACAAAAATCTCAAACAGGATGGCTTTTGTTCTCTGGCATAGTGTTAAGAGGTTGATTTCAAAAGTTCAAAAGGAAATTGGAAGATGATCTGAAGTGCTGAGCCAGTTGTAAAGCAAACATATTTATATGCATTGCTTTTAACATGTTTATGATTATTTATTGTAATTATACTCTTCATATGAATTTATAACCATTCTAGAAATACTTGTGTCTCGGTTTTCTGTCAGAACTACAAATATATCTCACAGAATTGATGGGGAGTGTAAAATTGCACTGTGCCTGTGGTACATGTTAATAGATGTCTTTTGAACAAATAAGTGAAAGGCCCTGTAGAACTAAATATGGTTCATGCATGCTATACAACCAAACTAACGAACTAGCAAATAGAAGTGATTGAGGCAACACCTTAGCAGTAAAATGGTCATCCTAACATATCAAAATCAAAAATGGATTAAAATTATTGACCTAAAAATCTCTATATCCTAATCTTTTAAAAAGAGTTCATTTATTCATTTGAATAACTGCTTTGGAGAAGTTATTTTTCTTTTAACTCTATCATTAAATCATTCCCATCGGTTTTTACTATTATATCATACTTAATGATTGATTTTACTATAGAAAATCTTTTTTAAAAATCCTAGCAAGGAAAGGATGCTATTACAATTTTAAAAATTAAAGCTTATGTTTGATACATTTGAATTTAGTGTTCTTGCAAATGAAGTTTGGCTTTATTAAAATTATATATTATTTTATTGAGGGTGAAGATTCTATTGGAGTTATTATCATGATGAAATTAAATATTATAGAGAAAAAAGTTAAAATGAGCATTCTGGTATTGAACAGCAGGAACGAAGTAGAAGACTTTTGTAAACTGTGGTTTTTGTTCTGCATAATACAAGACTCTTTGCTCGAAGTTAACCAGAGCATCCTATTATTCCAGCAGCAGTGGATTAATGGAGTTTAAAATAAGCTTCCTTGTATTATACAAGAAAATGGAGGGCTACATACTGCTTGCTATGTAAATAGAGGTTTAATTAACACTTAAGGTTTTGCATCTTCACAGGTTGCAAGTGTTAATTAAATCTGTATTTACATGGCAAGAAATGCAGATTTAGATGCTTCTCTGTAGGAGCCAACTAAATTTGTTGGAAGTACAACTATTCCAGAGTGTAACCAAAGTTATGTGAAGGATAATCTCTTAAAGTTGGGAGACACTGTCAAGGTAATACAGTCTAATTTCTCACCCCGTACACCAGTTTCTTTCTATGGTGTCTCAGAAATATGATGAACTGGCCTGATATTGACACTTGTGTTGATGGCAACCTTATTTCTTGGGAAAACTTGCTCAATTTTTGTATGGTTGTAATTGTTTGAAAATTATTCTGCAATTGTTATCCTTGTTTTGCCCTCTGGAGTTAGACAAAATAAAGAAAACCCACAAAAACAATCTAATCCTTTCTCCACCAGAACTCTGCACTATAACAAGTCACTATTCTGTGCCCATCATGCTTTTCATGTCTGCTACCCTCAGCTTTTTTTTCCCAGACTGATCACCTCAGTTCCATCAATTTTTTATTCTAAGATATTTTTACTGTCATCACCATTCTAACCACCTTTTTCCAGATGTGTTCCAGTTTATTGATATCCAGGGATAGCATTATCCTTCTAACATGTTTTCCCAGGACAAAACACTATATGGCATTATTTAACTCCACAAAGTATTTCCATTAATGAAGTCTGTACATATTTGCTTTTGTTAACTTTTATGCTGTTGTGTCATAGTACTAACTTAAAGTAAGCCCAAATCCTAAAATTCTGTATTTGTGCAGTTGATTTTTTTCTATCTTCAGTGCAAGACATTTTTTTTAAAGTTGATGTTATCAAGGATCAGTGGAACTTTCAAATGACTCGTGAAGTAGTGAAGGTGTTACTTGCATTTTATAAATAAGAGTCTGAAGTCACTAGAGGTTATTTATTTACACTCAAAGACTTAATGCCTGTAAAGATTGGACAAAGAACTTGAATTTACATCCTATGACTACATACAAGTACTCTTTTTCTGAAACCACATTACCTCTCTACCTATATCTATATATTTCATTGTCTGGTATTGTGTCTTCATCAAGACTCTCCATAATTCTGCTTTTTGTTTGTTTGTTGTTTGTTTTACTTACATCTCTTCTACTTCCTTAAACTTGAATTGACCCTTTTACCTTTATCCTGATTCCATAGCCATAATGGAGGTCACATCAGGCTTTTATATTTACCCCTCTCATGTTTTCTTTTTATGTATTACCCCTTTTAATTTTTGCCCAGAATTCTTCTGAGATTATTTTGAAGCAATTTACATTTCATTTATATTTACATAAACAGTCAGAATTTTCCTAAGTAATTCTGGGAATTTAATCAAGAATCATCAAGACTTTAGGGGTTTAAAAAATCTTAACAGAACAGATCTAAATATCCAAATATTTAAGATAAAAGAAACTTCAAATATACCATCAGCAACCTCTTCACCACTTAAAACTAAGTCAGGGTGTTTGAATACATACAGTTGTTTCAAATTCAGTTAACTATAGTATCATTCAGCCTATATTGCTCCTTGTTTACGAACGACACCAGAAGAGATTTTCCTTAAATACATTGCAGAAATCAAGATGCTAATTATATGTTCTAGTCTACTAGAGACCTGGGTGGGGGGACTGCATTAAAAACAAAACAAAACAAGACAAAATACCTTAGACTTTTTTTTTTAAGATTTTATTTATTTGTTTAACAGAGACAGAGAAAGCACAAGCAGGGGGAGAGGGAGAAGGAGAAACAGGCTCCCCACCGAGCAGGGATCCCAATGCACGTGGGGCTCCATCCCAGGACCCAGGGATCATGACCTGAAGGCAGATGCTTAACTGCCTGAGCCACCTAGACACCCCATAAAAAAAACCTTAGGCTTTTAAGGGTGAAATTGTCCTTAGATAATGCATAGTCTAGTATAATCCCGTACATTTAAAGATTGGAAAAAAGACACAAAGATCTGTAAAGCACCCTCAATATCATGGTTGGTGGCATGACTATAACTGAAACCTAGGAATTTATAATATTTTGACTTTTTAAAAATATTTTGACTTTAAGGCCAAGTCTTTACACATATGTCTGGTACAGTAATTGCCTTCATAGGGCTTCCTCAATGTTCATTCTTATGAGAAGATACCAAGATGTTGAAAATTGACTTTTTCTCACTATGTCTCAAATACCCACCGCCCTATTAAAATAGTGTGTCCTTACCTATCTGCTCCTTCTTCCTGAAATGTCTGTCCTGGAGCTGCTCCTTCACCAAATTCTGCTCACTTTTGAAGGTCACTGCTTTCAGAAGCTTCTGCTGACCCCTTTGACAAGTTGGTTATTTCTATTTCTGTGCTCCTGTACTGACTTGTCCATACTGTGCTCTGCTGACTTAGTCACTTTCAGGGCACTTAACAGAAAGTTTGAACCATTGGTTTAGGTATCCTTTCCCTTAGATAGACCAGGAGTTCTTTACAGTCTTCTAAATCTCTACATTCCATAATGCCTAGAGTATAGTAGGTTCTTAATATAATTTCCTTACTTGGTTTCAGGACCTTAGCAGAATTTTAAAGGTCTTAACATTGTGGTACAGTAGTGAAAACAGATTTTATTATTTAAACCATAATCTGAAAAAAAAAAAACCATAATCTGATAAACAGAAGTTTCCTTTTATAAAGTGGCTGGCCTGGACTGAGTGACAAAAAAATCCACAAAACAATGAGCTTGCATGTTGAACAATAACAAGTTAACAAATGCTGAACACGTCTTCTATGCAAAGCACTGTGCTATTAGCACCATGATCTAACAGAATTTTTAATTTTTTAATTTTCCACATATTAGTTCAATGTATATCAGAATAAAGACATCTTTCTAAAAATATATAAATTATATGCAGAAAAACATTTTTCTTATCTCTTGTTCATCTACTCTCCTATTCTCTAATGACTTTTTCTTAGCTTTATTATATTGTAAAAATCAAATTGACTTACCTGAAATTCCACTCAGGCTATTTTTTACACTTAGATAGCAGTTAATGTAGATGACAAAGCATCTTCTTGCCATATCTATACTGTATTCTTATTAGCATCTGGTGAGTGTCAATTACCACTTTTATACTGAAGAACATTTGAAAGACTGACTCAATTTCTGAACTCCTTCTAAAGGGGTTCTTATATTCCTGATCATTGTGGGGAGGGAAAAACCTCACATTTTGAAGAAGAATTTGAAAAATAGTGTTTTTGTACATTTCTAATCTTTCCTGAGACCAAATCACTGGTCCATTCTGCGGTAATAACCTTGTTTTGCAGTAATAACCATGTCTTTTTTTTTGGTAATAACCTTGTCTTATGATTGCTTATGTTTTCAGGGTATTTGTTTGGTTTCATTTTATAGCTTTGTTTAAAAAAACAATGAATATTCGAAGGATTTTGAACTAAAATATCAATGAATAATGCTAAAAAATGTTACTTACCGTATTCTGTTTTTTTTTAATTTCTTTACTAAATATTTTGATGAATCTTTTTTTGTTTAATGTAAAAAAAGAAAACACTTCAAGGGAAAGGTGAATGTGATAGTCATCTCTTACTTCACTTAATACCTTGCCCAAAGTATGAGTGGTGTGTGCATATGTGTGTATAATCTTTAGTCTTTAATATCTGTTCTAGACAACATCAAAAACTCATGTGAAAAAAAAAAAAACTCATGTGAGACCACAATGCAATGCCACACCACACTCACCAGAATAGAATAAATGAAAAAAAAAAAAAAAAAAAACTCAAGCATTGACAAAGGTATAAAGCAACTAGATATGGCAATGGAAATATAAATTGGCACAGCCACTTTGTAAAGCAGTCTATTAAAGCTGCTATTAATGACCCCTAAGGGATAATGACCCAGTAATTCCACTCCTAGATTATTCCCCAACAGAAATATATATTCTTCAAAAGACATACTTGAATAATCATGGCACCATCTACATTCAGGCTAAAACACAAAGTACTTAAGTGATTGTCAAATGTTGAACAGATACATGAATGCAGTGTTTTTGCAAAATGAAATGCCATGGTATACATCACTGAAATAAACAATTCACAACCACACACAGAAACAGAGATAAATCTCACATACCTAATGTTGAATAAAACTCAACAAAGGAGTATGTATTATATGAATCCATTATATAAAACCACAAACCATTTATATAAGGTAGCAAAATTAGCCTGTGTCTCTAGAAGTTAAGTGAGTAGTTACTTTTGTCAAACTGAAGTGAGAGAAAGTTTCATGGAAGAGGTTCTGCTGTCAGTAATGTTGTGTCTATCGTTTCATATTATATTTGCAAAGATAAGTTTACTTTGTGAAATTTCAACGATCTGAATTTTCAGTATATGATGTACACAGGTTGAAGCATGTGAAAAAGAAATAAAAACTATATTCACTTAACAAACAGTTCCTTCCTATGCCTACTCTACATTTCTCTTCTGCAATTAAGCATTTGTGGAAGTTGGGTGTTGTATTACTAAACACTGTTTATTGTTTGAGAAGATTGCAGAAGGAAATGAAGGAGGCATGTAAAGTATTTGCCAGAAAGCTGCACTACTATTATAAATAAAGCATATGAATTTTCCTCAAAATTTTCTGAAAACTCAAGTGATATCTTTTCAGGCTTTGGTTTCCAAAATATGACTCGCTACATGTCTTATAAGCTACAGGGGGAAAAAAAAGATTTTATTAGATGACACACCTGGAGTATTTCATAGCAGTACTTTTCATTTCCAGAGAATTTAATTACAAGAGGAGTCCTGGCTTCAGTTACTTTGGTATCTCTCTGTGTCTTACAGATATACTTTGTGAGTCTAATTTTCTTCTTTTCTCAATAGGTGTACAGTTCAACTTTCACACCTTCCATTTGGAAGACCATCATGACTATTTACTGATCACAGAGAATGGTAGTTTTACCCAACCACTGGCACGCCTTACTGGTTCAGAACTTCCTTCAACAATCAATGCTGGTCTCTATGGAAATTTCAGAGCTCAATTGCGCTTCATTTCTGATTTTTCAATATCATATGAAGGATTCAATATTACATTCTCTGGTAAGAAAATAAATTTTAAAAGTCTGTTTTTATAGTATAAAAAAAGAAAGGGAAAAATAACAGAAATGATTTTAAAAAGCAAATAAATATCTGTCAACCAATGTTAAGGAAAGTGTGAATATCTTGAAGATTGTCTATGGTAGTATTAAAGGGAACCTTTATACAAAAGCAAAATATAAATGACTTTCCTAAAAGTCTACTCTAAGTAACAGGGCAAAACTAGCTAAAATGCTTCATGAACTTAAAATAGAAATTTAATGATATATTTTAGGGATGTCTGGGTGGCTCAGTGGTTAAGTGTCTGCCTTTGGCTCAGGGTGTGATCCTGAAGTCCTAGGATCGAGTCCTACATCAGGCTCCCTGCATGGAGCCTGCTTCTCTCTCTGCCTCTCTCTATCTCTGTGTCTCTCATGAATAAATAAATAAAATCTGTAAAAAAGGAAAAGATATGTTTTAAAATTTTAATTAAACTCAAATGAACATGGGACAGTGATGTTCTAATTTTATGTCTCTTGGAAAAGACATAATTTACAGGCCAAGGTTAAGATAAATTTAATTTAGTACTTTGGAAATAAATGGTATAGAAAAAAATTAATGTAGTTATCCCTCTATTCTAGAATAACCTCATCTAGAGAAAACATAATTTGGATTCCAGAGGGAAAACTTTATAAAATTAAAGTGAATAAATATTTTTCTATAAAAAAAAACAGAAGTTTTTCTATCCGGTAGTTCTACTTTCTAGTTGAATGGAATAATGAGGCCAGTAGTTACTTCTTAACACAGAAACAAATTAATAAGTAAATCTTATGTCCACTTGCTAACATTAAAAGTGTAATATTATAATTATATATATTTATTTCTATATGATTTTAATGTATATATAAAATCAGACAAAAGCTAACCTTGTTTTCAGTTCTTGCTCTATATTTGCATGGAAATACTTGTCTTCTAAAATAATATAGCACATGAGCATAATCGATTTTAACCTAGAAGTTTAAAAGTATGTCCAAATAAATTTTTTAAACAATAAAAATAATAGCTCATCAACATGGAACAATTCCTTTTGTTCTCCATTGCAATTACAAGGTAAGTACATGCTCTGGAAATAGTTTTAACAAAGCTACTTCTTCTTAGGATGCTATATAAATTATAATATTGTTGTTTAATCAACTCTACTCTCTTATACCCTGAAGAGTGTTTAGCTGTTTATTTTCATGGTGCTCATTCATTGCTTAGGGAAATTTTCTTGTATAAATCTATAAAGTAACAATTTTCAGTGTGTGGGCACTTCAGTCTTACATAAACCATTGCCTTTGAAGTTCTGTGTTTTTCAGAATATGGATTAATTGAACTCCTTGTAGAGGAGAGACATAAGAGCCTTTGTCATTTAGATTAAAACCATTAAGTAAAATGCATTTCAAAAGTGCTAATGATTTCATCCCAAATGTTATTTTGTGTTTGAAAATATGCATTTATTATGCTATTATTATAAGTCAAAATCGGTGAAATGGAAATGTTTCTAATGCAGAAGAAAGAATATGAGATAAATAGCTAAATTCTCAATTTATCACTCAGAAGGTGACATTTTCTCATCTGTATTGAATTTCACACATAAAAGTACTTATCAAGCTATTCGATCTTTCACAAAAGAAGAAAAGTATGTGTGTCATTAGCATGTTTCCATAATTACACACAACATCATTTTTTAAATGTCTGACTGAGCCCAATAGCATCCAGTCTGCAAACAATAGCAATGTTCCCTTAAAAATGAATACTATCATTTTCTTTGTCCTCCTCTCCATCTAATTTACAGAATATAACCTCGAACCTTGTGAAGATCCTGGAATTCCTCAATATGGTAACCGAATCGGGTTCAACTTTGGGGTTGGTGACACTCTGACCTTCTCGTGCTCATCAGGTTACAGACTGGAAGGGACATCCGAGATCACCTGTCTTGGTGGTGGCCGACGAGTGTGGAGTGCACCTCTGCCAAGGTGTGTGGGTACGTGGTCAGCTGCTTTCATTTGCTTGTATGTGTAGTCACTGTCCATGGAGTTGCATGGTTATACACCCTTTGTTCTTTTATAATCTGTTGAATTTCTTCATTTATTTTGTATTAGTTAGTTCAATTTTTTTTTTCACTTGGCAATCTGGTGTACCTCAATTAACTTCTCAACTGCTCCATTTAAGTAACCATGCTTCTAAATTTGTTTTCAGATGACAGGGATAAGGAATCAATAGATATATAAATAGGTGATATAAAAATAGATAGATAGATAATCACATTTTCTGAGTTTACAGAAAATTACCTTCTTATATTCTACTGATGATGATTTCCCATGACTTATGACAGAAGATTTGGCAATAATTTATAATTTAGGATTCACATTCATGAAAGATGACTATGAAGGAAAATGTGTCAAATAAATAATAGATAATTTAAAGGCTATCAAGTCATGTATTGACTCAATGTATATAATCAATATATGGACCTATTATGATAGATGAATTAAGATGGCAATTCATTTTATGTTGTGAAATAAAGAATAACAATAATTAAAGTATTGAAAGTTTAGAATCACCATCCCGGTCTTTGGAAATTTAACTGATAAAAAAGAAAAATAAAGTAAAATTCTGTAGGGAAAATGAAGGATTTTCGATTAAGACTTAAGTCATTTCCTATTTAAAGTAGGAGATAAGGAGACAAAAATTTCTTCAGGTCATTAGCCATTTAGTGGTTGTCAGTACTTGTTTATATGACAGAAGAAGATACAAATGGTCATTTTATAATTATTTTATAAAGCTGTTGAATCTCTCAAAAGCACTTAATTTGAATTTACTTTAATTGTAAATGTAATTGTAGGTCACAGATCTATGTAAGTTTAATATGCTACAAAATCAGGAAAATTGTTAGAGATTTGATCTGTGGTTCAAGACCTTGTCATTTCTATGGAGGCAAAATGCCTACAGATGAAATTTAGAATGAGCAGGATGCCTTCTGTGACTTACTAATATATTATCCAGGGTATAAAATGTGGATATTCTGGTGGATCCCCAAATCAAGTAAAAAAATTATGATCTTCCAGGTTAATGTGGGTCTGAAGACTTTTATAGTGATGAGATTGTTTTCACAGCCTCTGTGGGTTATATAACAGACAGGATGATATATAACAGATGAAATTTCTTTTTAAAATCCTAGGCTTTTATAGAAATAGCACAAGCAACCACAGAGGCTTGAAGTTGGAAGGTGATGAGCAGTCACACTCTCAGAGCATCTTTTTCAGGAAGCTACATAGAATGCAATTTCTCTGGGTTTTTTGTTGTTTTGTTTTTTGTTTTCTGTTTTTTTTTTTTTTTTTTTCCTGCTGTATCCAGGTTTTGAATCCCTCCCTTTACCTGAGTTGCCCCCTTTCCATTTTTGCTTGTTGTGCATATTTTCAAAGACTAGTTAATGAGAATCTTGGGAATAATCCAAGTGAAGGCTATTGAATGTCCGAGTTTAGATGGTAGTCATTTGATATTGGGTTAATTCATTTTTCTAAACTTCATTTTTTCCATCTGTAAATCGGTTATAACAGTAGTAGCTAGTTCATTGTTATGAGTTAGTTAGGAGGATTAAAAGAGATTAGCCATGCCAGTCAGACACCTAATATAATTTCTGGAATATAGAAAGGATTCAGAATTTAGATGTTATTATAACTCATAATAAATATAATCTGGTATCTACCCAGCCTATCAATTTAGTTTATAAAACCAGCTATAGTAGGGAATGAATTCCATTTCATAAAACACTAACATTTATGAGGGTCTACTTGGCTCTTTCATATATAGTTATCTCATTTAATCCTTACTATAATCCTGTTGTTATTATCCTACTACCCACTCTTCCTCCACCGCCACCATTTTTCATCAGAAGAATCTGAGCCTTAGAGATTTGAAATAACTTGCCCAAGATCATCAAGGTTGTAAGTGACAGAACCATGATTTGTATGAAGTTTTTCATATTCTAAAATGCAGCTTTTTCTCACTAGAGGGTTTTATCTCAAAAAGGTCTAGAGGAAGGTGAATCTTGAAGGACTCTATGAGGACTCTAGGTCAGAGTTAATATTTTCTCTCAAAGCATCAAATACACACCAGGAATTACACACTTTAAGAAATTGTTTGCACGTAGATTTTTAAGGTTTAGTTCATATTTATGAAAAATTTTAATAGATTTACAAAACTCTGACTTGGCAAAAAAAAAAAAACTTTTAAATTAATTTTTGTTTTACTATCGTATTTCTTTGAGACTAGGTTTATTTGTTTCTAAATCTTTAATGGGAAGGATAAAATAAAATCACCCTGTAGACAAATTTAGAAAGCAAATTATTGCCATGGGATTTTTCTCCACATTTTCAAATTAGCTGTGCTTGTGTTTAAGCTTATTGAAATTTACAATTAAACCTACTGACTTTAATAAATTCTACTGTAGGTATACATTTAAGTGACCAGATGCAAAGAAACATTTCAAATAGAATGACTTTTAAAATTTTTACTTCTCCAGTTTTCTTTAAACCTTACTACTCTGCCTATGCATTAAAACAAATGTATTCCTTTTTGTATTCCTGGTTACATATATGCATATATACATATTTCTTATTTTGTTATCTTTTCAAAGTTCACATTCTTTAGTCTAAAATGCAAATTATTTGTAAGTATTCATATGAACAGACCCAATTTTAGCAATGCTAGTTTATTTGAACAGTTTTTATTTCTTTTTAGATTTTCTTGTACTTTTAACTTTATGTATCTCGCATGCCAATTCCCTTATCCATACTGGCTTAAAAACCATTATTTAGTCTTTGGCGTTACCAACTTCATAGAAAGCTTATGTTATAGATAGTGGCCAAATTAGAAGTAGATTGTATTCCAAAAGTTTGCTTCTGTTTCAGATTTTTGGAATCTAGATGGTCTTTCCCTGGCACAAGGTTGCAAACGATGGATACATTCCCAGAATAAACCATAGATGAGGTTTTAAATTTTCTGTCATGTGGAAAGCTAATACTAACATTTACTAAAATGACTTATGTATACCTAGGTTCTTACATTGGTTATATAAGACGATATCTGACTCTGGACAGTAAGACAATTCATATTCAGAACTAATTACAGAAACTTTTTGTTTATATAAGTTTAATTTTGACTCTGTTTAGTATATAAATTGTTTGGTGTCTTTCGGTTTATGTTGGTAGAATCTGGTGAAAATTATCTTAATTCTGGATGGTACATAAGTAATAAATAACATTTTCATTTAAATAACTTTTCCGAGTAACCTCTGCATTTATGTTTTTAAAGTGATATTTTACACTACCTATTAAATGATTAAAATATAATAACACCGTAATATGGTCTTTACAATCTATAAAGGATTTTATCATGTATTGTCTTATTCCAAAAACTCATCAGTGCTGTGAAAGCAGACTTAGCATAACTGTTTTATCAGTGAAGTTATGATGTCTATAAAAAATGCAAATTTAGGAGCAGAGCCATTACTCTCACAATGCTCTGAGTCCCAGGCTTGTGCACCATTCAAAAAAGCACACTGTTGTCTTTGGACAATCAAGTTGGGAGGAAATCTGGTCTTAATTATAGTTGATACATGGCTTCAGAGACTCCTTATGTTGTCCTCTATTTTAATCGGAGGAAACTTCTTTGAACATGACCCATTTATCAGGGATTACTTAACTGCAGGGAAATTTGTAGAGCAAGAGAAGAATCTGGATAGAAACTGAAAGCATAAAGCTGAGAAACAGGGATTTTTCTCCCCAAGAGGTGGCCTCCATTACAGTCCTATGGTTAATATTTATACTCCAGCTTTTCTTCAGGTGACCTTTGGGAAGTTGTTCAGATATCTTTCCTGCCAACCTTTCTCAAATGTAAAATATGGATAATCATATCTATGGTGCAAGATAGCATATAGCTCTAAGCAGTGAAAGACATGTAAATCACCCAATGCACTGCTCAACACATGACACTCTTTCAATAAACCTCAGTCTCTTTTTCTTGTACCTGCAACTCTTTCTGTCGACATATATCCAGTTATCCTAAGGACCATCATGGCAAGAGTTGCAAGGATTGATTTTTACCAACCAGCAGGAGAGGAAACAGAAGAGATGGAGGAGATGAAAAGTTTAATGTGCTATCAGTAGCTATGTATTTCATACATATCTTATTTATGACTTAATTATCAAGGTGAAAATTTTATCTTAAAAACCAACACATACCTATAATTATGTTTTACAATTTAGAAATCAACAGATAAAATTATATTTCAGTAAAGATATTTTATATTTAAGTGATAATCCTGGAGAGCCATGTTTCTATGGAAATAGATAATCTGGTCATCTTCATAAGTGACCAAATTAAAAAAAAAAAAAGTAAAAGAGAATTGATTACTTTGAAAATAAGAAACACTGGCCTGTTTTTTACTTTCTTTACTAAAGTTCACATTCCAAAAAAACATTGGCATTCCCATTGCCGTCCTTCTAGATCAAGAAAAAACTTGCATATCCATAGTCCGCCTATATGCCAGAAATCATGCCAGGTCATGTTGCAAATAAACAAGAAGTTAATGAAAGAACATATTGTTTTGGAAAGTAGATTAGCAAGTTCAGTGTTAGTAATGATTTATCTTTAGTCAGGAGTCCACACATTTTGAAATCATTTTAAAAACATTCATTCATTCATCCTCATAGTTCCCCATTTAACACATCTTACTTCTATTTCTAATTTTATGTGTCATTGATTTTTTATATGACCTTGGACAAGTAACAACATCTTTCTTGAATCATAAATCAAATGAGAAAACTGATAACTCTGTATTATACATCTACACATTTTTCTCTTTTCTCACTTTTTAGATGATAGATACTGATTGTTACTTAGTTAAAAAATGAATGTTAACAATATGGGAAATAGGGTGCAGCATATATGGGACCTCTGTACTATCACTGTAACAACTCTGCTAATTTAGAACAATCTTAACATTAAAAATATAAAAATTTAAAAAAAATAAAAGATTAAAATGCATGTGAAGTAGTTTATCTTTGAGCAAATTCTATTTCATGTCAGTCTCCAAGCTCACTATGCTAAAATTATTTACATCAGATACCCATATATATGTATCAAATATGATTGATTTATCAAGTTTGTCAGGATTGTAGATATATAGCCTTGTAGAAAGCAAATTAATATTAAGAGACCTGCCTTGCTTTCAGATGCTACCATTAATTAGCTGACTGCTTCTAAGCAAATGCCTTCATTTCCTATACTTCTCTTTTTTAGAAAGAATGGTGCCAGTATGAGTTCTATTCAACCCAAATATTTATATTAAAAATAACAGAAAATATTAGATGGACAAGTGCTCTAATAAATATAAATGCATATTTATATTTTTCTTGTATAATTATGATTGGGCACATTGGTCTTTTGATTTGACAATGTAAAAATCCATAATTTTAACTTATATCTGTTTCTCTGTTTGTTTTTGAACTTTTTGCTTGTGACCTTACAAAGTAAGCCAAGAAGGTATTAATGCTATTTAACAGCTGAGAAAATGCTGCTTGGAAAGATTATAAGTAATTAATGGAAGGTTATGCCAGAAACTGAGTCTTGAACCTTTTAGACCAGTGCTGTTATATTCCAGGTGAAATTTCTTTATTATTTTATTTACTGATGCGCTATTTTGGAATATTAGTTTTTTTTTTGTTTTTTTTTTTTTGTTTTTTTAATAGAACAGACCAGGAATGAGCAAAGTGCCAGGCAGTAAATATTTTGGGATTTACAACTTGTAGTCAAAACTGCTAAATGCTCCCATTGCGTCCTGAAAGCAACAATAAATACGAATGAACAGGTGTATCTGTGTTCCAGTAGAACTTTATTTACAAAAGCAGGCAACAAGCTGGATGTGGCTCTGGGCCCAGGATTTGTTAACCTTTACAACAGACTGACCAAGCTTAGTCAAGTTAAATATTTTCTTTGCATTTGAGAACCTACTAGTCATTCAGCTCTAAGGAAAGAAAAAATTCTTTACCTATTCTCTATTTTTTTTTTAAATCATGGCTCTGCTTATTAAAGTACCACATAATTTATTTATTTCTAAGATAAAAAATTTCTCATGTTTTTACAGAAAGAATATTAGGGTGGCGTGTATGTGTGAACACTGATGTAATTTCTGGATAACATAAAACCTCTCCAAAACCTTCCAGATACCCAGATCTCTTCTGAGTACCAAGTCTGCATTCCCAGCTGTACACTGGACCTCTCCATATGGATGTCCTCCTACAAGCAAGTCGGCTTCACATGCCAAACAGAACTCATTATCTCCTCAGCCAAATCAGCCCTTCCTTCTGCACTCTTTATTTCAATTATTGTATCATTCTCAGCCAGTCATCCAAGCTAGAAATTGTGTCATCTTTCATCAGCCCCCTCTCTTTCTCTCTATCCATATTGGAATAGTCACTAAGGCATACCACCTATAGCATGGTGATCAGACTTACCACCATTTCTGTTTTCATTATCATTATGCTAATCTAGGTCTCATTGGTCCTCATGCAAATGAACATAATAGCACAATGATAATAATGTGTGCTAGGCATTTTGCTGAACTATATATATTTTCTTCTTTCACATATTCCTTTTAAGAACCATTTGAGAGAATATTATTCTTCCATTTATAAAGTAGCTAAATTAATTGCCTAACTTGATAAGGAACAAGAAAAATATTCCAACTCTTTTTTAATTCCAATGCTCACATCTAAGCTATTACATGTATAATTCCACTGTATCTATCTCCTTTCTTCTTCCAAATTCCATCTATGTTCTTCAGTAGCATTGCCAGTTATATATTTTTTATTAATAAGTAACAAATTACCATGAATCCATGGTAGCTTAAAACAACACATTTACTTTCTCAAGTTCCTGTGGGTGAGGAGTCTTGGCACAGCTAAACTAGGTCCTCTTCTTAGGGTCTCAAGAGCAGCAGTCAAGGTGTTGACTGAGTTCTCATCTGAGGTTCTGGACCCTCTTCCAAATGCACAAGGTTACTGAATGTAATTCGTTCCTTGTAGGTATAGGAATGAGAGCTTTAGTTCTTTGTGCAGTTCCTAGAGACCATCTACAATCCCTTGCCATGTGCCCTCTTCCAACATAACCACTTCATCAAGTCAACAAGGAGAGTCCCTGTAGAGGGTCACTAGCAAGATTCAGTTTTATATAGTGAAATATAGTCACAGGAGTAATGAGAAGCAGGTTACAGGTCACACTTATCTCAGGGGGAGGAATTGCACTGAAGCATAAACAAATGCCAGGAAGTGGATATCATTGAAATTTCACTCTAAAGTCTGTTTACCCCAGTTAACCTAAGAAAGACCAGACCATTTCTGTTCCCTGATTAAATCACTACATGATTTCCCATCGCCTATTACATAAAATTGAAATACCTTAGTCCTTTCTTAGGTTGGCCTTAGTATCTCTTATAGTCACTCTCCTGTGTGCATTCTAGAATACAGCCACACAACACTACATGCCACTACCAAACATACCAAGCACTTTCTACACTTTAAAATGATAAAAACCCGTTGAGGTTCTAATGCGTGTGAATAATCAAACTTTCATTTGTGTTGGCATAAGCAAATAAATCATTTATCTCTAAGAAGGTGAGTGCAAGGGTATAGTGAGAAAGCACTGAAAGTGTTCTTTAGTAACTGGAGACTCTTTGCACTTTATTTTTTTTAATTTAAATTAAATTATCCAACATATAGTACATACGTAGTTTCAGATGTAGTGCTCAGTAATTTATCAGTTGCATATAATGCCCACCCAGTGCTCATCACATCACCAGGCTTTGTATTTTAATCTGTTGAGCTTCCATTGCTACTATCCTAATCGACACCATTATCTATCATTGCTTACCTGTATTATTGTAACAGCCCAAGCAGACTCTAGTATCGATTCTTCTCCCTCTTCCCCAAACCAACAGTCGATTCAAAATGAATTTCCTATGATAGAAATTTGACAATGTCACTCTCTTACTTAAAATCCTTCCATTGCTCTCCATTGCCCTTAAAATAAATTCTGAATATGACCATCTTACCTCTCCCTTCATTGGCCTAACCAGTTTATTCTTCAGACACACTTTATTTTTCCATTCTGATTTGAAGCCTCCTTGACCTTCAAAGTATGTGTTAGATGTCCTTGTGATAGGTTTCATGAGTTTTTTTTGTATTTCCCTTTTCTAGGTTTCATAATGCTATATTGAATTACCTTTTTATCTACAGTGGTGTTTAGCATATAGAAAGCTTTCAGTAAATTTGTTGAGTTGATAAAGAAATGAATATATAATAGCCAATGCTCCTTTATTTTTTTACATTTTCAACTTAAAACTTTAATTTATATGAACAAAGTACTAATTCAGAGGTACTGTATTCAGCCTAACACAAATAAAGGGCTATAATTACTATTATAGCCTGGGCCATCACACATGTTTTTAGTCGGTAATTCATTTGCTGTGCAGATATTAACACACAATCCATCAAGTTTAATAAGTTAATCAACCAACAAATAATGAAAGTTTCCAAGAAGAATACTAAGGAGAGCTTATAATTATGCTAGAAACAGAAAAGATTATTTTATAAAACTTGAAAAGGATGAGGAAATGTTGAGTCTTGTATGTGTATATGGAATAAAGCATTCCCCCAATGTAGTGAAATTTAGAGCTCAAGAAAGGGAACAGCTCGCAATTTTTTTTCAACAAAATGAAAAGAAATTTTAAAAATGTGCCTTATAGAAACTAAGCAACCATAAGAATGCAAAGAACCAGTGCACATGTCCTATTTAACAGAACTGTTTAGAGGATTGTGAACTTAAACTTTTCTAATTCATTTGGGATTTATAAACAGATTTATAAACAGATTTACAGGGAGCCTTTATTTTATTTATTTTTTTTAAGATTTTATTTATTCATTCATGAGAGACACACAGAGAGAAAGGCAGAGACACAGGCAGAGGGAGAAGCAGGCTCCATACTGGGAGCCTGATGTGGGACTCGATCCCAGGTCTCCAGGATCAGGCCCTGGGCGGAAGGTAGCACCAAACCGCTGAGCCACCTGGGCTGCTCCAGGGAGCCTTTTATAATCCAACTGGTCTGTTCATAAATAAGTGTCTAAGCTTATTTGATTATACTGTAGTTGACAAGTGAATACATGAGCCTCTTGAAGATGGAGCCTGTCTCTTATTTATCTTTGTCTCTTTGGGTGTCTACCACAAACTTTGGCATGTCACAGGTGTTCATTCCTTATAAGACAGTATAAAGTTAATTCGCCATATGATCATAATGAACCTGTTAATTAGAGTAGATTGTGATCTACCCATAATGGTGATACACCCACAAGATTTTGAAATGATCTTCGGTGTTATTCCAGTCTCAAATTTCTGTGGATATATATATTTTTTAATTTTGTGAGGACTTAAAATTGTAAACTCTTAAACACACTTCATTCCTTTATATTACTTAATGCTCTGACTATAAATCTTGTTGTAAGCCAAAATCTGCCTGCTAATTAGAAAGTTAGAAGGTAAGATAGTTGTTCTTTAGAGAGAGTTGAGTTATAGAAGAGGGGCTAGAAATGAAGGATTTACTGGAATCTGTGCCTCAGGGTCACGTCCTTCAGGCAATTGCAAAAGGAAGGGTCTTTTACCAGAAAGAATCACAAAAGTACCAAACGAACTTGCTTTCTTTGCAACTTCTGGTGATCTCTTCCTGGTTTTGTGGAGAATATGCTCAAGTTCAGAAATACCTCAAGCATAGTATTCTTTCATCTGTATCTAGTAAACTTAACCTAGACATATTGGGAAACATAAGGAAAAAAAGAGGAGATGGTGAGAGCTCTGAGAAAAATAAATACTAATATTAGCCTAGAAAGTATGAAATTCATCAACTTTGTCATTAGACAGACTAATTTTGGTTTTTACCTTAATTTATTTTTACTTAATTAGAAGGTGACTTGCGCCTAGTATGTATTAGCACCAGATAAGAAATATTTTACCTGAGGTAATAATAAAAGCTAATATTTGCTTTGTGTTTACCATATACCTGGCATGGTCTTGTGAGGTTTGAATAAAGACACTGAGGCATAGGGAAGTTAAGTAATTTTCTCTAGGAGAATATACTAACAATATTTTTATTTGAAGCTGTTTAGATTGGGAGCAATTTTTTTGCTATATGTAAATATGAGCCATAAAGAATAAAAGCATTAAATAAGCCAGTGTGATAATATTCTGTACATATCCCTAAACTGGTTCTTGCTTACAACAGTGACATCTGTGGCTCTCAGGAAATACTATCATTTGGCAGTGTAGATAACGGGAGGAGATAATTAAATGTTATTGCTACTTGTAACTGAATTAGATTTTGATGCCATGTCTCAGGAGAGGGTAGGATTTAATTGAAGTTGCAATAGGCCGAGAGTACCTAAAAGCCTTTTGAAACTGGGAGGAAAGGTCATTGTCACATTAGGCAAATAGATTTTAAAATCACCTCTAATTCTATGTTTTTATAAAGTCCACATCTATTTGTTTTGTGTATATGGTATATAGATTTTTTCCCCATTTCAGCCTCATAATGAAAATAATAGCAAAAATTATGCATGCCATTAGTACAGAGGTTGATTCCTAATAAATGGTTTTATTATTTGTCATCTGGTAATGCATTTAGCTAAGATATGCTCAAATGTACCTAGGGCTTTGAAAACAGACAAAAGAACAGTGGAACAGACTAGAACTATCAATTAGGAACAGTGCATTGTACTAAGGAACCAATCAGCCTGAAGTTCCATGGCACTAACTGGGGTACATTTAGGACAAGCCCAGGAGAGTAGGGCTGTGGTTATTCTGCAGAGTAAATGCATTTGCCCCCTAATCAGAGGTATGCAATAAAATGAATTTCATTGTTTTCACCATTATTTTTTATTTTTAGCTGTTTTCTTTTCAGCCCAAGCTTTCAAATCTCAAATCCAGCTCCTTCACAGGACAAAGCAGCTGAAGTCATCTTCCTTTGTTTATTATACCAAGACAGTTGCCATGGAAATAATATAATGTTACAGAATAAGCATCATAAGTTAAATCCAGAATCAAGAAGGGACATATAAGTCAGGTTTGAGAGAGTGTGCTTATTTAAATAAACAGTGGCTTGGCAATCATTTAAAAATGTCAAGGTAAATTACTGAGAAAACAGAGAAAAATAAACTTAGAGCTTTAGGAAGTTTTTTGCAGAATTTAAATATTACCCTTCAAGCAGGTATTTTAGAGAAAAGGAGTTAGGGGATTATTAACCCTCCTACAAACTAAATTTCTGGCTATAAGCCTTTTTTTTTTTTTTTACATCTCTGCATTGTACTCAAGTACTCTCAATAGCTCCCTCTGAATCCCAGTTCAATTATTGGTACGCTCGATGCATAGGTACCATTTTTCTCTTCATGTGTTTTAATCAGTCTGCAAAGACTGTGTTTCAAAAAGTGATGGATAGTTTTTATTTCGTGTGTTTTACTATACCTTTCTGAATTTGTATTCGATGTTTTATTATGCTTGGCTACAGAGTTCTGCAGGTATAAAATATTAACCTTTTCCAATCCTGTAAAATTGGAATCTCAACTGAAACTGATCACTACTTTTTAAAAGAAAGTCTGGGTTTTGTTTCTTCTAGGAAATTTTAATTTGTTTAGAGATTTTTTTCTGTTTTTCTGATAATGTAAGATAATTTCCCACATGTGCAGTCATGTATCTAAAACTACTTGATGTCTTTTGCCTGGGCGAACCCACTATACAAGAGACTCACCAGGGACACCTGGGCAGCTCAATGGTTGAGTGTCTGCCTTCGGCTCATGGTATGATCCCAGATCTGGGGATTGAGTCCCACATCAGGGTCCCTGAGAAGAGCCTGCTTCTCCCTATTTCTGTGTTTCTGTCTCTCTGTATCTCTCATGAATAAATAAATAAAATCTTAAAAAAAAAAAAAGAGAGACTCACCATATTGTTGCCCACATCTATAAAAGGAAAATCAAATTGTATCTTTTTCTACTTGGCATTTGAGTTAAAAAACAAAACAAAACAAAACAAAACAAAAAAACTTTGTTTTATGGTCTAGGCTATGTCACCTTATCCGAAATTCCTTTATTCATCCAAAACATATTTTTTTGATGTCACTCCATGATAGTTTAAAAAATACCCTGCCCTCTTCCTACTATATGAAGACAAATAAAAACTATCTGGTAAGTTTTGTAAAACAGAAAAACTCTCTATTCTCCTGCCAAGAGCCTCTCCTCTCTTAACCACCTCCAGCCCCACCACCCTTGCCCATGAAACAAAATGACTGTAGTAATCAACCATGATCACTAATGATGCTGTGTATTACCCTTAGATGTGTGGGGTTAAAACAAAAAGTTGAGATGTGCTGATGAATAAAATAATATAGTGCAGTTCATTGTAGTCCACATTTTCTTAAGATCTTGAAAAACACTAACATGCCATTACAAGTTTTTTTCCTCGGGTACAATTTTGAGGGTACCATCAATGACTCTATGATGTTTTGCTATATTTTCCCCCCTTTTTTCTAATCCCCTCCCCTAGCTTCATTTGATTATATTCCATTTCTTGATCTCACAATGCCTTTCTCATAAAAGTAACAACAAATGTACAAAGAAAAACCTAAAGAGAATTAAATAGAAATGAAGACAACATGCAGATTGCTGAGGCTTAATGAATACAAGGGATCCATGAGTTATTGGTTAGTCAAAATCAAATACCCTAGAAATGGAAATCATATCTTTAAAAAATTGTCAGCCTTTTAGTAGTCTGCCACAAGCTATAATGGAGAGAGAAGAGAAATAATGTTGTTGAATGCTTATGATGTACATGGCAGCATGCCTGGTACTATGATGTTTTTCTCTCATTTACTCCTTACAGTAATCATATTAAGTAGATATTAATATTTCCACTTCCTATATTGAGAATGTAATGCTCAGAGAGGCGAAGTGTTTCACATTTTATGTCACAGCTAGTAAACGTAGATTCATCTATCTTCCAAATCTCAAAGTCCAAATTCTTTCCTTCTTACTTTCTTCATTTGAATTTTTCCATAGTTGCAATAATGACACAGTGTCATATTGCCATTCTGTGAACATCACTTGTTTTTATTTTCTTCAGAGGGAAAAAGAGAATGGTTTGGGGGCTAAAAATAAAATCATGGAATTTTCCAAGGAAGTTTTCCTTGAGTTTGGTTTACTTTACTTTCAAGATAAGTATTTCTATGATATTTAATTCATTCTCAAATTTGAAGAGATGTATTATTCAAGTTACATGTGTTGTCCACAGAAATGTTAATAAAAATAACTAGAAACAAATTTCAGTAAATACTATGATATGATCTAGTTGGGATTAAAATTATTCTTTTCTTTGTACATAAGTAATGATATAATAATGAAAGCTTCCAAAAACCTTAATGTCTAATACACATATATTTTTTTCTTCTTTAGCAATATGTTTCTGCCACTCCCCAAAATAACTGTTGTTCATATTAATGTATCAGGGTTCTTTTGTCATTAAATTATCTGACAACTTAGCTTTGGGCATCTCTAAATTTATATTCATAAGCTTACCAAACTTAGCTTCAATGACAATAGTGGTTGGAATGCTATGCTAGTAATGGTGACATAAGAAAGATATTAGCAATTATTTTATTAGAACACATTGATGGTGGGGGTGGTGTGCATGGGTGGCTCAGTCAGTTAAGCAACAGACTCGATTTTGGCCCAGGTTGTGATCTCAGGGTCAGGAGATTAAGCCCCAAATGGAGCCAAGCATGGAGCTTGCTTAAGATTCTTTCCCTCTCCCTCTGCCCCACCTCAATCTCCAAATACACACACACACACACACACACACACACACACACACACACACATTGATAGATTTGGTATATTATTTATTCTATCACCCAACAAAAATTAATCCAATTCAACGAATATTTAGTAAGCACTGACTGATTTGGGTTGTTAAAGGTAAAAATATAGAACATATGCTTTCCCAATAAGGATCTCTTACTCTATTTTAAGTGGAAATAAATTCTTAAGACTAATTATACATCATGAAATGAGAATGAGAAATAAAATCCATAATACAGTAGAGGGGAATAAGTTGTTATTATTTTCCCTGGAAGGATAGACAACATCTTCTCAAAAGTGCTATATTTGTGAAAATGAGCTGGATTTTACCAAGCAGAAAAGATAGAGATGACCTCCTAGGCAAAGGATGTAACATAAGTCAAACAGGTAAAATTAATTTGTCTACAAATCTGTTTTGGGTCTGAATGGATTTTTCGTAGTTCTTTTCGGAGTCCCAGTTCAATTATAGCTGTAATCAATATGTAGCTAACACTTCCTTCTTTCTGCTTTTTAATCAATTCATGAAGGCCATATTTCCTACGATGATAGATAATTCTTATTTCACATATTTTTCTTGTTCAGAAATTTGAATGTATGCTTTATTAGAATTGATATGGTAATAAGTAGCCACACTGTAATATTCCATATGGTACAAAGTCTGGACTTGGGGGGAGAAAAAAAACACCCTAGGATCAAATCATGGCTTTACAACTTACTGGTTGTGGCAAGTTGGACTAGATATTTAACCCTTCTGTCTCATCTATAAAATAGAGATCTAATTTTTTTAAATGTTTAGATTTACTGAGTTCTTATTATGGCCAGGCTCTGTGCCAAGTGATTCACATGTATTAACCCATTCAATCTCAGCAAGTATCATGTAGAAAAAAGCATTATTACCACTTTCATTTCACAGATAAGGGCAATGAAATACAGAGTTGTTATTTCACTTAGATACCTGTGTGACCAAGGTAACACAAAGCTCATTGCCTGACATTGTTATAGAGGCTCTATGAATTCAGTGTGAATGAGCTTAAGTTCATTCATTTGCATACAAACCAAACTAGAAGGCTACTCTCTCTTCAAGAAACCTGAAGCTAAAAACAAGATTCATCATTGCCTGTGCAGCAGACCAGGGCTGGACAAAATGAGAGGCAGACAGAGTTTGAGAATCTTGTATGCTATGTTAAGGAGCAAATGAGACCCATTACAATGTTTTAAGCAAAGGAAAAATACAGTCAAATTTACATCGTACAAGATCTTTCAGATATTTACATATATGGATGAAAGATCTGGGCTTCCTTAACTTGAGTTTGTTCTACTGAAATGAGAGAAATCCATTAGGAAAGTGTTTTAGTACCCCTTACATAAGTTTATAGAGCAGAGTAATAAAATTGGAGAGAAGGGGGCAGTTTTAAGAACCAAAGATTATTTGTGTTAGAGATCTCCAGAATGTTTGGTTATAAACTCCTCCTTAATTTGTTCAAGTTACATGCAACAGCAGTTATTGCCTAGTAAGATACCAATTCCTGGAATGAGTTTAGTATAACATCTCCAATTCAGAGGCAGATTCTTGGCTTCCTGATCAGAATTCACAGAACATCTCTTTTAAATACTCTTCTACTGCTTTTATATCATAGCCAGACCACAGACTATTCCAAGAGACAAACTCCTCTTGAGTATACCACAGAGAGAGAATAAAGAGAAATACCCACTATTCCTGTGGCATGGTCTCCAGGCTCCAGCCAGAAGAAGATTCCAACTGAATACACAATCTGGAAATCATGGGAGAGGTCCAGGCTGAGAAAAATTTATAGGTTTTCAGTGTTATAGATGCTACTGAAAGCCATGAGTTTGGATGAAATTAAGCAAGGAACTAAATATAGACTGAGAAGAAGCCAAACCCTGGGTCTCACCAATGTTTAGAAATCTGGCAGATTAAAACTAACAGAGATGGAGAAAGTCTATAATGTAGAAGAAAAACATAGAGATCTGATGTCCTAGAGGCTAAGGGAAGAAAGAGTTTCAGGAGAAAGGAATAATCCTGCCCCAAATGTGACCCAAGGGTAAAGTAAGGTGAGGGGTGCAAATATACATAACAATGTGGAAGTCTTTGGTGAACTTGACAAATGCAGTTTCTGCAAAGTGCTAAGGTGAAGTTCAAGAAAATGGGAGGGGAATTGCAGAGTGAATCTGGACAACTCTCTTGAGGAGTTTCCCTGAGAAGATCTGTATAGTGAAGAGGTAGCTAGAGGGAAAGGTTAGATCAAGAGTTTTTCTCCTCAAATTTTTTATAATAAAAATGTTCAAATATGCTCCAGATATGAAAGAATAAGACGTTCATATAGGTAACACCAAAGTTTAACAATTGCTGAAATTTTGCCATATTTGTCTTAATATTAATTTTTCTGCAACATTCGAAATTACATTGCAGATGTCAGATATATCTCCCCAGAATATTTTAATAGGCATTTCTAAAAATGAGGTCATTGCTCTACATAATTGTAATACCATTATAATAGCTGGAACCATTTAAGATCCAGCCCACCTTCAAATTTCCCCCAGTTTTTCCCCAAATGTCTTTTATAGTTATTTCTTTTCCAAAATTAAAATTGAAACTAAGCTTCATGCTTATATTTGGTCATTATAATTCTTTATTCTTTTTTTTTTTCTGTAACATGACTTTTTTTAAGAAACTGAGCTAGTTGTCATGTAAAGTATTCCATGTTCTGGATTATTCTAATTGTTTCCTTGTTTCATTTAACCTTTTCAATTACACCACTCTCCCACTGGTGTCCAGCTCCCTTGCCCCATCCCTTTGCTGTTTGTCATGTAAACAAGAAGTTAGGTCCAAAGACTCTTTAGTTTCTGGCTAACCACTCCCTCTCTTTCACTCTCTCTTCCTCCCTCTCTCTCTTTTCACCATAGTCCTTCATGGGAGATACTTGTACATCATTTTATATCTTATTAGTTGCACTCAATGTACTCGATGTCTCACTATTTTGGATGATGCTTGATCCCATGATTGAAGGTTGTTTTTTTATAAGATAAAAATACAATACAGTATAAGCTGATGAAAATGATCCAATGAGGATAGGAAATTGATGGCAAATTAGCAGAGCGCTGTCGTTGCCTAAGCAAGAATAATGTAGGGCTGTAAATATACAAACCTTAGGAATACAAACGACTACCCCAAGTGACAGATCACAGGAGAAAAGCAAGGAATGTGAGCACAGACAAGAGTAGATGGGGTCATGTGGTGCTATGTTGTGCTATGTTGGCAGAAACTTATAAGAAGTTCTTTTGATTAGTGTTCTCTGTGAAGTAGGAGGCAAGATACTTAGCTGACAGGAGGATGGAGGAGAAAGACACTATGTCTTTGAGAAGAGATGAAAGTATGAAATAGTCATAAAAGAGTGAGAGAGTGAATGAATTAGAAAATATTGAAAGTTGGGGAGCCTGGGTGGCTCAGTCAATGAAGCATCCAACTCTTGATTTCAACTCAGGTTTCATCTCAGGGGCGTATGATGGAGCCTCGCTTCAGGCTCCGTGCTCAGCTTGGAGCCAGTTTAAGACTCTCCTCCCACTCTACTGTCTCTTTTTACCCTCCCCCTTGCCCTCCCACCCCCACCCCGCTGCCCACACATGTGCATTCTCTCTTTGAAAGAAAGAAAGAAAGAAAGAAAGAAAGAAAGAAAGAAAGAAAGAAAAGAAAAGAAAAAAGAAAAAATATTGAAAGCACCAAGAAATAGGACAGAAGTTGTGTTTTGAAAGAGTGACAATAAATCAGGAGCTCAAATCCAGTCCAGGGATGAAGGGAGTAGTGGATAACTGCAACAAGAGACCCACATTCTGATAATATGTGATTCAAAGACTAGGATGAGGGAAAGAGTAAGCAATGATGAGAATTAAACAATCCTACTGCACTTCCAGGCACTGGAATACAGGTCAGAAAACAGCCAGTACTTGAGAAGACTGCAGAAAAAGCAATGAAATGAATATCAGCTCCTAAGTACTTAATAACACACCAAGCATCCATCTAAGATTTCACATATATGTCATCCTCACAGCATTCCTATGTAGGCACTATTATAATCCTCACTTTGTAGATTCAGAAGCTGAGGCACAGGGAGGTTAAATAAAATATCATGCAGTCAATAAGGAATCAGAAATCCTAGCTCCCAATCTGATTCCAGGGCCTCTGAATCACTTTGATTCAGCAGCCTTTTTATATAAAGATGATCTGATCAAATAGACATATAAATAATAGAATTATTTGAAATGAACTGAGCCCCAGAAAAATTGATTGCAAGTGTTACCTTAAACATGAATCTATCTCATAATATATGCAGGCATAATTACAGAGCGGTTCAGTATTAACACTGCTCTCTAGGATATTGATAAAAATCTACATCCAGGAGTAACTTTAGTTAATGCCTTCTTCATTCAGGTTCAAGTCCCCATCTTTCCTTATGATCCTTATTCTGTGGCCAATCCATATCATCTGTGTCTATAATTCAATATGGTCCAGATTGGACTAGTTGCTTTTGGAAGTAGATCTAGGCGTGGGGATAGAGTTCAAAATCTTTGGGAGCTTTTTCTAAGAAGAATAATGCAGTTGCTAATGTAAAATTAAGCAGAGCCTAGAAGGAACCTGTGCTCATAAAGCGTCCTGAAATTTAAGCTCCATTAGTAAATCAATCTTGGGATAATTCCTGCTGGTATTCTGATTGCAAAAAAAGTTGTACTTTCTCTTTTTTTTTCTTTTTTTTTTTTTAAAGACACAACACCAATCCTTAAAATATAAGCCTTCTGTCTTGACTCTGTCTTATTAATCATATTTCTATTTCTTGTTCTCTTTCTATTTCTGTTCTAATTGCTGCTTCTCAAATTGAGTTAACTTAAAAGCTGTAGGAAATGGGGGTTCCCTGGGTGATTCCTTTACAGTGTGAAAGTCCTCTGCTCTCAATAGCCATTCTTTCATAATCTGAATCTCATTGTGGGTTATGATTTTAAGCAGGAAAAAGTATCTTTACACTATTTGTTCATTTTTAACCTAGAGGATTCTTCTGTCTCCCTCCAGAGCACTTTCTTCAGTAGTCTTAACTTTCTCTTGGTAGGAGGTCTTTTTCCTTTTGTCACCCTCAATCCATACATTGGCTACTTTCCTTCCCTACTTTCCTGGTTACTACTATTTAATCACTTCATGATCCTGCTTATCAATAACTGGCATTGTATGAAGACTTGGGAATTTCAAGTCTGAGAATTTGGATGTGAGTCTTGACTTACTACCTACCCCCTAATGTTCTCTTGAGCACATCTTGTAATTGAAATGGGGATAAAGTCAGTGTGAGAAAATCTTGTGTGAAAAGCATGTCGTTTAAAACAAACAAAAAAAAGTATATATTGTGCCTGTGCATGTGTGACTATGAAAATTTTCCTGTAAATTAAAGTTCTCATGTATCTGCTGCTCCTTTAAACTTCTTAGTAGGTGGAGGGAGGCCAAAATTAAACCCAAAGTCTTCAAAAACTGAACCATTTGTTTCTGAGAAATTCTCTTCTTTGAAAGGGAAGACAGTGATTACCTCTGTGTATGACTCTTACCTTTGTGTATGACTATAAAATACTTCTGCCAGAAGTATTTTACAGATAATCTGGCTGAACCCTAAGTGTTAGAGTTCTTTGTCAGAAGTCACCCCAGGTTCACAAGGAACTACTTTATCCAAGGTGAACCCATTGCTCCAAGGTGGCTGAGGCCGGATGGGTTTCAGCAGCTGCAGCAGTAGTGAGTGCCCCAATCTGGTATACTGCTCAGGTCCTATCTTCTCCTAACCTCATGTTAAATTCTTGTTCAGATCCCCCTGAAGTTGGGCCATAAGTAGGACCCCTCAATTTTATCAGGTATTTTTATATATGTCAGCCTCAGAGGCAGAGTTAGAATAGAGAGCTGATAGATATCAGGCTTCTTTCTTTCACAAAGACAGAGGCAAAGAGACATAGGGAGAGGGAGAAGCAGGACCCTGGATCATGCCCTGAGCTGAAAGCAGACACTGTTTTTTTAGTGACTCCCTTCTCCACACCTCATTTATTTATTCTGAAGATTTGGAGGAGAAAGGAATCCTCGGGTTACATTTACATGGTAAAAATCATAATCATTGAAATCAGCTGGTCAATGTAATGGTCCCAGGATTTGACTCATAGAAAGCCAGGGAAAGGATAGATTACCTACATATTTCCTGGCCGTTGGATTTGTTTAATATATTGTGACATTTTTAGTTTTCAACCTTCAAGGATCAATGCAGAGTGTGTCCCTTTTAAACAACAACAAAAAAAGAGACTCTTTATTCAGTGGGATAATTACTGATTTGAAACTGCTATGTGCTTTACTAATGAGCCTGAATATTTTTAGCTATTACAGGTTGTTTTCTTCCCAGCATATTTACACATAATCTAACCCCAAATTGCAAAGACTATTCTTGTGCTTTAAACGCCAATTCATATTCCTCCTAACTCTGTTTTATTAATGGCCTAGGCCAGAAGTATGCATGTTTAGAAAGGTCTTTTTTTTTTTTTTAGTGTGAAAAAAATAAAATCATCTGACTTCTATTATAACCCAAGTGTTAATGTTTTGCCTGAAAAAGAAAAAAAATCCTAAATCAATATATCCTTCCTTGTTCTAGAACATGGAAGACCAAGTTTTTATGTTATTGTCAATATACTCCTCACCCTACACCTAATCTATATTGTTTTGTTGTCAAATTTTACACATGTATTACTATTTTTTTTTTTTTTTAAGAAAACAAGCCTACAAGAAAAACAGTTCTGGGTAGTGGGTACCCTGATGACCTTACACATTTTCATCTGGGTCATGTAGGTGAGGTCTGTAGTCTGACCTGACTCTTGGCTGAATGTCCTGAGGGTCTTTCAGGAATAAGGATAGATAAGCAGGCCTGTGAAGAGCTGCCACTGGGCCATTTCTCATTTATCTCCCCAGTTTCATTTGAGCCAGGACTTATTACTGCTTTCCTCTTTTTTATTTATTTATTTATTTATTTATTTATTTATTTATTTATTTATATTTATAATTTTTTTTTTTCACTGCTTCCCTCTTAAAGTACATTTGCAAGCTCCTGTATAAGCCTTTATAACCACCTGGCCCTAATTTAAAGTTGGCTCATCAATGGCAGAGTGACCTAAAACTCATGCCATCTGTCATCTGGCCTCTTTGGTTTGATGTCATACCCTCGGATAAGTCATACAAGAAGATGATATTATGCTAATCCTGTATTTCCTGTCTCTGTGAGTAATGATCTGAAGCCATTTTGGCATGCCGTCTCCTTAACAGCCCAATCTATGGAATAGTGGCAAGCCAACCTTCTAGATGCGGAAGTGACCCTTGTGACCTTGTATGACCCTTAGCTATTGCACTGCTGCTGAGGGATGGCTTGACCACTTGACAGTGCCATAACTCATGAAACCAATGCTCTAAATTCAAGCATTTATTAAATATCTATGGATTATTCATTTTATAGGATAGGAGCACTGTGCAGTAGGAACATACATAGCAAGCATTTTCAAACTGTGTATGTTGCTGCCATATGCATCTATATCTTTAAAATAGGAATGCTAAAAAATACTTATACATGAGGATAAAATGATGCAATAGTAGATATCATTTGTTGAGTGTTTACCAGGTACATGGCTTTGTTCCAAATCCATTACACATTAATCCTCACAACAACCACAAATTCGGTACTATAATTACCCTTATTTTATATGTAAAGACATATGAGATTAATAACTTACTTGAGATCACATAGGTAGAACCCAGGTGAGAACCCACATATTCTGACTCTAGATTCACTTTTTTTAAAGATTTTTTTAACAATTTTGTCTATTTATTCATGAGAGACACACAGAGAGGCAGAGATAGGCAGAGGGAGAAGCAGGCTCCCTATGGGGAACCTGATGCGGGACTGGATCCCAGGACCCCGGGATCACGACCTGAGCCAAAGGCAGATGCTCAACCACTGAGTCACCCAGATGCCCCTGGAGTCACTTTTAATTATTGTACTATACTGTGGCTCTAGTTAATGAATGTGAAGTTCCCAAACATTATGACTTCAATGGTAGCTCAAAGAAGCTTTAGGGTCACTCTTCATGGAAATATCTGCTTCTAATATTAAAAAAGCAGGGAATGAGATTTTCTTTCCTCAATTCCAGAGAAAATCTATTGCTAGTGCCTTCCAGCAAAAACAAGACTGATACTTAGCTCACATAAATATTATTGTCTTGTACAGATAGAATTTATATAGCAGAATGGCACTATTGTCACTATTGCTTTGTGATATTTTGTTTATAGTGGCTTCAGTCTCCTTAGGAACAGCAGATAGATGTCTGCCCCAGAATACCAGCACTCTTTCTCATATAGCTTATGGTATAGAGGTTGTAATTCTGTCTTTCTTTTAGAGCCACATTTTGTGACAGCCTATTATAGATTTTGCAATTAGTAGTTACATTATTGGTTAAATGTTATGACATAAGCATATTTCTATATCTTGTCCAGAGTGGCTTAAGAATCCTTTATTTGAATCTCTTTGCTTCAGGTTAAGGTGGTTTTCTGCATGCTTCTAGGTTCCAATTACTGTGCTATCTTAACTATCTGGAAAGATCAACAAACGCTCAATTAAAATTTGCAGGTTCAGTAATTTCATGACTATTTCTATGGGCATTTAAAAAGGCATTTCAGTAAATGTGTTTAGGTTTTATTGGTAGGTCAACTCTTGAGAGCATAAGCCTATATTTGTTCAACTTTTGTGAAACACTCAACTGTCATGGTTCAAAGCTACTAAATTAATCTCATCTATTATGGGTTCTGACAGTTCAAGTTCATGTGTTTTGTGATAAAATTTGGTATGCTACATTTTGCATGATCAAAAAAATTTGCTTTCAAATATCGGCTCAAAATTTGTTCAGGAAATACATTTAAAAATTAATTTGTTGTAGGTTATTGCAAAACAGAGAATTATTTTTATAATAAGTCAAATTATATAATTCAAGAGAAGTTTAAAGTTATAAAAAATATTGTTATCCAATTTACCAGTAAATAATATATTTGTAGTGTATTTTAGGCAGAGCATGATTTTGAGGTTATATATGAGTGCTATGCTCTAAAAAGGGTTAGAAAGCCTCCTCAAACCATAACCTTTCAGTTTGATAAATTGATAAAAATCTAACAAATATTTATGTAACGTTGTTTTAGTTTAAAATCACCCTGTTGATTTATGATTTTTCTAAAGAAATTTAGGATATTAAGTAATGTCTACATACGTTAAAAACTCTCATTGCCAAAAACTATTGCATCATATATTTAAATTTAGTTCTTCTGTTTTATGCTTAGCAATTTCATGGAGATTGTATATATGATACAAATGACCATTAGCAGGTTAATTAATGAAACTATTAGGCTCTAAAGGGCTATTTTCAGTTTTAATTGTTTCTAAATCCCAGTTACTCATTTTCATATAGTCTCATTTGCAGTGCATTCTGGGCCTACCAGTGTGTGCTGTGTTTGTCTTTAATAATTCTGATTACAAAATGCAGCATAAGCAATATTTAGAAAAACCTGGTATTGCAATTAGAGAAAGGCAACATTACTACTGAAGTACTACTATGAGGATGATGACTACTACTACTATTACTCTTACTACTACTTGCAATTTATCTATTACTTTGTATCCAACCTGGTTCTAGACAACTTACGTTTATGATTTCCAATTCTCACCATTATAAGAGAGATTTTATTTAATTTACTGATAAGAAAACTGATGTACAAGGTTGAATAATTTGGCAAAAGTCTCTTCCAGGTGACAAAGCTAGGTGTTGAACCTGACTCCAAAACCTACTCTCTTTAAGTACAGTGTTGCTATATGAAGGGACAGCTAGTTGGCCACTGTGTTGAGGCCTCAAACGGTCATATTATTCTGGCAAAGTCCCCTAATTCAGAACCAGATTACAGGGTGGGAAGTCAATTTTGTGAAGCCTGCTAGGTGGATTCACACATGCCAGACAAAATTAGTTAAATAAACATATTGATTTATTAGAAGAGGGCTACATTTTATTCTAATGATCACAATATTCATAGTCATTATTGTATCTTTCTGATATTAGGTTGCCAGGGATACCGAATCAGTAGTCAGACAGTTTTTTGGTTATCAAAGAGCAAAATGAGATAAAGTGTCCAGAAGGATATTTTCTCTAGGCCATGATCCAGCTTTCAATGGCCCCTTCCCCAATCTCCTCCTCCCAGCAAACACGCATACACATGGTAACAAACAACTCCCTGGTGAACTGACTCCTAATCTTCTGTATCTGTTCCATGGACATACAAATTCTTCTTCTTCTTTTTTTTGTTTTTTATAATTTTTTACACTTATAGTTAACCATTTCCTTCTGAAGTATTCAGTTTCAAACAAAGAGCTATACAAAGTTAGAAATTAAAATTATTTTTAGTTTATAATCCATTCTTTGTATGCCTGTTAGGTACCTGACACTAGGATTGGAGTCTGATTGTTTCAAAACCTCTTAAGAACCAATTTAGTACACAAATCGTACCTTTTACACATTGCTGTTAATTCATTTTCCTATCCTTATGTCTAAGTTTTCAAAATACTCCACTGTTATTCTCATGATTCAGCTTACAGATTAGTTATTGAGTTAATTCATTTCCCAAACTTACCTGTTGAGGATTGGAATAATTATAAGCATAAAGGGGGAAAAATCTATCTCTATTCATGTTTCCTGGGATTGGAAAGTAACAATTGATCTTATTATATATATTTTTTTAAATTTGTACTTAGTTTGTGAAGAATATGGAACCTAATTAAGATTAATACTCTAAAAAATCTTTTTTTTTTTAATTTTTATTTATTTATGATAGTCACAGAGAGAGAAAGAGAGAGGCAGAGACATAGGCAGAGGGAGAAGCAGGCTCCATGCACCGGAAGCCCGACGTGGGATTCGATCCCGGGTCTCCAGGATCGCGCCCTGGGCCAAAGGCAGGCGCCAAACTGCTGCGCCACCCAGGGATCCCTTAAAAATCTTTTTTTTTTTAAATTTTTATTTATTTATGATAAAGATTAATACTCTAAAGTACTATTTTAATTAATATAAGTTTATTGAGTATCCACTCAATATTATCCACTCTGGGCCAACCACTGTGCTAGGCAATTGAGAAATCATTGTCCCAGGGTAATGATAAGTTACTTGATTTCTGAAAGCTAACAGTCTGAGGAAGATGTAAACAGTTAAATAGGCAATTTTAATAGAGTGTGATAAATGCTCTAAAATGAAGGAGGCTCCCCCAGAGAAAATTATCTGTATTCAAGACTAAGGGATAAGTAGGCATTAGTTATGTGTTTGGGGGGATGTGTGTGTGTGGGAAAGAAAATGTTCTGTTTAGAGGTAATTACTCCTATAAAAGACCAGTCTCAAGAAAAAAGAAACCATTTGTGGCAGTGTATGTATTAACAAGCCATTTGGCTGATGTTCACTGAGATAGAGTGCAAAGAAGGCAGAGAAGGCTGTGGATTGGGAAGGGGGAGTTAAATGACTTCTGCTTGGAAATTTGAGCTGCTTATGGTGAGTACATGTGGAGGTATGTGGTAGAAGGCAGGACATACAAATCTGGAGCGGGAAACAGAGAACTAAATTGAAGATAATAGCTTTGAGATCATTGGGACTCCTGGGTGGCTGAGTCAGTTAAGCATCTTACTCATGATTTCAGCCCAGGTCATGATCTCATGGGTTGTGGGATGGAGCCCCCTGTTGGGCTCCGAACTCAGCGGAGAGTCTGCTTGAAATTCTCTCTCTGTTTCCCCTGCTCCCCTCTCTCAAATAAATAAATAAATCTTTTAAAAAAAAATTAAGGAGGGGACTGGTTGTGATGAGCACTGGGTATCATATGTAAGTAATGAACCATTCCTGAAACTAATATTATACCATATGTTAACTGGAATGTAAATAAAAATTTGGAGAAAGAAAAAGAAAACAGAAGTTATATGAAGTCATCTCATTTTATGCAAGGGTTATATTCCCAAAGACATCACATTTCAAATTCTGTTAAATAATGTATGCATTTCCTACAGTAATTAATTAAAAGAAGAGAGGAAAGCATTATTAAAATTCATAAATTTAGAATAATAGGGATCCTCTCTTGCTTTAATACTGTTTTTAAAAATGTTTCAGCATTATTCATAATATTTTGTAAACTGCTTTCCCTTAAATTAACAGTAAAGTCTATCATGGGAGTTCACCAGTTTCATTGTGTTTTATCACATCTAACTTTCTTCTAAAGTGTTTGTTTTTTTGTTTGTTTGTTTTTTGTAAGATTTTTTAATTTATTCATTCATGAGAAACAGAAAGAGACAGAGGGAGAAGCAGGTTCCGTGCCAGGAGTCCAATGTGGGACTGGAACTCCAGGATCTCACCCTGGGTGGAAGGCAGGAGTTCAACCACTAAGCCACCCAGGTGTCCCTTGTTTGTTGTTTGATGTTAGCATCACCACCACTTTATGAGTGCTTGGATGCTTGGAAGAGATTTTTATGAGACAATAGTATGTAATTAGAATTACAGCGACTATTAAAATAATAGCAAAGCGATGGTGAGCACCTTTGATTTACCAGACTGTTTCCAACACAGAGCCTGAGTGATCATTTAGGAATATACATCCTAGGATCTGTATACAGTTTTGCCTTTGATAGTCCATTCATCAGAACCCGAGAAGAGTGGAGGAGGGGAGAGCAGAACATCATGCAGTGGAGTGGAAAGAGGAAAAGGAAAACTGAGATCATGTGAAGGCAGAAAGATAAGTGAGTAGAGTAGATCACAGAGTACTTTTTGGGCCATTACAGCAACTATGGTTTTACTCAGAATTATGTGGAGAGCCATAAAAGGGTCTGAACAGGGGCACCTGGGTGAGCATCTGGCCTGGCTCAGGTTGTGATTCCGGGGTCCTGAGATCAAGTCCTGGATTGGGGTCACCACAAGGAGCCTGCTTCTCCCTCTGTGTATGTCTCTGCCTCTCTCTGTGTCTTTCATGAATAAATAAATACAAATATTTTTAAAAGGGGGGGATTTTTAAAAGGGGCTTTGCTACCACAGTGATTGCACTGGAGTCACACTGGTTACCTTGCTGCTTCCCCAAATGCCAACCTCATCTCACCTGGATTTGCTATTCCCTCTACCCACAATGCTTTTCCTTTTATAACGACATACTTGTTCTTTTACTTCCTGCAAAGCTCTGCCCAAAAGTGATTTCTCAAAGAATACCCTCAGTGAATACCCTTCCTACCCCCTGTCTTTTCTAACTTGCTTTTTTTCTTCTTAGAACTTATGGACATCTTATCTATTGTTTAACTTATTTATCTATCTTTACTTGTTTGTTGTCTGTCTCCTATTATAGGAATAGATGCTTCATGAAAATAAGGATTTCCATCTCTTTCCCTATGTCTCTCTTTTGTGTGTGTGTGAGTGTGTGACTGAATCTCTAGTAAAAATAAGAGTGTCTAGTAAACACTCTTGAAGATAGATACTAGACAGTAGATACTAGACACTCAATAAATATTTGCAAGATGAATGAAGAAATGCACTGTAATCATGCCATAGTATTTCTCAGGCAAAGCACAGTGTCCCAAAGAAAAGCAAATGTTTCCAGTTAAAGCAAAGGGGAAGGCCATGGGACGTCAGAATAAACATGGTTTATAACCTATTTGGTCTACAGCTTTGAATTTATGAGATTCTTTTTTATTTTTAATTGAATAATATACATAAATCAAAGTTAGTTATATAAAGTTAGTATTTATTATGATCTGAATTATTAAGATATTTCAAATTTGTGTAACTCAAATTTATATAAAATGAAACTCCACACAGATGACTTACTACAAGATTTTCTTCTCTTAATTTTTGCTTTATAGAGTACTTTTTTTCCATAAAAGAATGTAATAAGCAAGCAAACTAACAAAGAGAAATAGTAACAGTAGCAAATAAAACAGAAGCAAGGAAAGAAAAACAATGCATAGCAAACATTGATAGAAGAAAAAGACATTTTCAGGTGACAGTATGCTAGAAAAACACTCAAACCATGTGTATGGAGACATTTTTCATGCAGTCAGTTTTAGAAGACACGGACGTAACTTTACAGATTAAAATTTGTAATCTGTTTATAATTGGTGCTGTCTAAAATTATACACCACAGGACCATAATATATTTGTCCCCTCTTTCATAATTTTTTCTAAAGAACTACTGATTCCCTACTCTTTTTTCATAGTCTTGCTACGGAGGAGACAGAGGGATGAGCCACCATTCTCTGATTGGCCCTAGGATTTATAATCTCCTGGCATGTTGCTCTAGACTGTAACCTATGCCCTAAATTTTTATGATTTATTAGTTACCTCCCATTAGGATACAAGACAGAGAATGTACAGTTTCTAGATAGGATAAAAGATCACCAAGGAATCTCCAACCCATCCACTGCCTAAGAAAATGGTGTAGTAAAGACCAGGGAAGTGGAATAGTTTCTTATTCACATTCATGCAAGCATTAGTTTACATAAATAAAAATTAATGTGTTTCTATATCTGTTATAGCTGATTGATACTGCCTCTTGAGAACATGAGGAATATAAAGAGATGAGATGTTTCTTAGGAAAAGCAAAAGTATTGTACAGTGTTTCAGCAGATTGTGCTTCATGCCTTCAAGACCTGATTAAGTTTCATTTTCTCTATGGGCTTTCCTCAACTTTTACAGGCAAAATTGGTTATTCCATTCACAGTACTCCCACCAAACTTGTTTATGTTTGTTTTTATAGCACTTAGCACATTGCATAGCAATTTATCATTTAATCTATCTGTTTATCTCACTCCTCTCTACTCCCAGAGTGCCTATTATGTACTAGAATTTCTATCCATCTATCAGATGTTTAAAATGTAGCATTTGAATTCAAGGTGCTATATTTTAGATGGTTAGATTTCTGTCACTTGAGGGAAATTTGAATTTCTTATGTTTTATGTAGACAAATTATCTATTCTGTATGCAATCTCATTGTCCAATAGACATAAAAAGACACATTTGAATTTTATTTCATTATCTATAATCTGTAATGGGAGTATGAAATGACTCAACATGTGTTATTGTCAGCAACAAATACCATGCTAGTACCAATGATTCATATCTACTTTAAATGGAAAAGCCATTTCCAAAACCAATAGTCTGTTAACGATCATGCCTTGAAGCAAAACATAAGGTAGTAATGTCAATACATAGCGATCTTGCTTTTGATTCTTTAAATTATTTTTAAATTTCTGGATGTGTATGTGTATGAGGTGGGGGGAGGTGTGTGATCTTATGTGCCCATCCAAAATTAGACTACTCTTTTCTGAACACTTTTGTCTCTTTTTACTATTAATACAAAGAAGATGATAACTGATTCGTAAATTAAAGTGGTAAAACTCAGGATGATTCATTTCCTTGGATTAATTTGGTACATTCCATAGAAGGTAAATACTCCCCATGTTTCCTATGCTTAGAAAAGTATTAAACATCCAGAAGGTATACCTGCTGGCATATGTATAGTCTAAAATTAAGACTCTAGCTCTTGATTTACAGATGTAAAGTCAAGAATTATCTGGATTAGGAGTAGCATTTATCATTCTATCTCCACAAAACCTTAGAAGTTGAGTGAAAATTTCTTATTTTGGAAAGTTATTTAGAAATTATCAAATTTTTAGCATATTAAATTTTGTTTCTTTTGATATATTCAATTTGCAAAAAACATTTCAATACAGAATAAATAATTTGATATCTTAAAAACTCATTTAAAATTCCACATATTCCAGGAAAGGGATATAGTTTGAATTATAGTATGTGAATATAATTATTGAGTGTTTATCAGGGTTCATTTTAATGCAATTTGAAGTGGAAAGCACAAGCCTTCTTACTGAATTTGACATCCTAACACTTCATGCACTGGTTAAGAAAAGTCCACCATGGCAGGCTCAGTAGCCTCTGACTTCTACATCCATCTACCTCCAGAATAAGCTATGAGCTGAGAATCAGATGATGCTCCTCCACTGGTGAGGCGGCAGTCAGTCTCAGGACTTCCCTCATTAGTTTTTGTGGGCTTTTGAGAGACTTGGGAGGTAATGTTTTATGACTTCAGTGGAACTGGAAAATCACTAGTCAAAATAATCTTAGGCCAGCTATTTATCGGTTAATCAGATCATATTCTAAAGTTGTTCGTTGCTACCAGCAAGAAGGGAAGAATTGGAGAAATGAGCAACAACTTGGATTTCAAAGAGCTAAGTAAAAAAGCCTCACCCTGACCACTACCATTTCACACTTGATGATAGGAATCAGGGAAAGATCAGAGATTTGAGATAATATATGTTATGAAGAGGACAGGGAGTCTAAGAGATCAAAACATCCTTTAATTTTTGCTGTGGCTCTTTTACAGTGTTTAAGTGTGAGGAACACAACTGTGCCTCTGCTCACAAAGGCCTTAACTTAGCATTTAGGGCAAGATGAACAGATCATGCCAGAAATTCTTTACAAAAATGCTAAGCTTAATTATGGTTATATTTGTGGAGATGAGCCTTGGAAACCATTCTTAAGGATTTCTGGACTTGTCAAATACTAAAATAAATTTTTATTTTATGTATACAATGAAATGTGAATCAATAATCCTGCTTAAATGACTACATTTGTTTAATGTACATTTCATTTCCCATAAAGGACATGTGTTTTTTTAACCATACCTCAATTTAGCCACCATACTCCTAAAACATTCATTATATTATACACTCCCTTCTTTAAATGTGCTATTTTGTATACTTTACAAAGTTTGCTTACTATAATATTTGATTTATTTAAATAGGTATGAGGGAGCTTTCAATATTATAGAATCACCTTCATATTTAAGAAACCATGTGTGCCTTATTTGTTTTCTTAACCTTCCATTAAAAAATATTGGACAATGCTCACAATACAGGAAAATGTACAAAGACGTTATCTGCTCCCCTTTCCAACTCCTCTTCTTTCAGTTTCAGTAGATAACTTTATTAAGCTTACACTTAATCTGAGACTGTTTAGATGAAAGACACTGCATTTTAACCTCTGGATAGGAAATGTGTTTTGAATATCTCTGATACCTATGGTTAAAGATTAAATTTAATATTAAGTATTTAATCAACACATTGCAGAGAGCAAATTCCCAAGGCTGTTATGAAGGTGAAGATTTATTTTTATACATACATACCTGTTGGGCTAAGTAAAATTAAAACTTACTCCTGCCTTTCCTTTCTTCCTCCCTCACCTTCAGGAAAATTAATAATATTCTTCAGTGAAATTATCTTTTTCCCCTAAATCTTCCCTTCCCCTTCTCAGTCCATCAGAATTCCATCCACCCTGGAAAGTGCAACCAAAATGTTACCTTCTTGATGAAGCATTGTCTGGCTTTTCCACAAGGAGGGTTTTTTCTCTTCTTTAAAGTTGTAAATACCATCAGTTCTTTACACCCCCTGCTTTATAGCATAGTTTTATGCAGTTCCTGCCTTGATTTGTAGTTTGTATCTTATTCTTTCAGTGGAAATATCAACTAGTAGTTGAGAGTTTAGGGTCTGGAGAGAAACATCTGAGTTTGAATCTTCACAAATTTTGTGATCTTGAGTAGTTTTATACAGTCACTCCTATCTTCAAATTTCTCATTAGAAACACAGGCTTACTTCACTGAAAACTGTAAAGAAGACACTTAGTATAGGAAGCACTTAAATGCTATTAACCATTGTCGTTGCTTGTATCCCCTTCATATATAAAGCTTTGCATATAATATATGGAGTAAACTCTATTAGATGAATTATATTTTGTTCTATTTTCTATAAACACTATTTATTATAATTTTTTCCAAAAATAACTAGTTTCTCTTATTCTAGTATTCCTTCTGCCTTGTTGTTAACAGCATTTATTGGGCTTTCACAGGGTCTAGAAAAGTATATTAGACTCTTGGGATATCAGAAATATTATTAGTTGTTGTCTCTCAGAGTACTTACTACAATTTGGTCCCCTTCACTGAAATAACTCACAAGGAAATGTAATCATTACTGTTACCTAAAAGATTATTTTCTCTTGTATCATAACAATGTATGGAATAATTTAAATGGGGTAGAAGTATTTTTTTACAAACATTTTTGATACAACATCAATAATTTTTATAACACTATTAGTTTATCAGTTGAGTTAAATGAGGTAGTCGAAGAGTAAAATATATGCTTAACAGTCTTATTATAAACCAGTAACAATCTCAGCCCACCATGCAATCTTCAAAAGTAATGAAAACAAAACAATCTATTCTAAGCATAATGATCCCATTTTTTCAGTGTGTTTTTAAATATTAAGTAATTTATCTAAAACTACTAAAGAATTTGTTGCTATATTCTTGTAGCATTTTTTCTTATGTATATGTTGTCCCATGAGCATCGTGTATATGGAATTTAAATCTGTATCTTTACTTATCACAATAAAAATCACACAGATTTTCCCAAGTCACTTTTGATTACTCTAGTTGTAGGATACTAGACTATTAGGTCTTCAGAATTGGGATGGCTTTTGAAAATCCTGCTGAACCTCTATCTCTGTACTATTATAATATAAACATCTTCAAATCTTTTTAAATTCACAATTAACCCAAACCAAAATAACAACAAAAATAATAGCAAAAAACAAAACAACCACAAAGAACTCTTCCTTCAAACCTGTGTCACCCATTGCTATCTTTTTATCTCTCTACTTTTATCACCAGTATCATTAAAGACTTTGTCTTACTCCCTTTCTTCCCAACCTCTTAATTACCAAAGCAGTGAACTCTTAGTATTCATCTTAACTGAACTCTCTCTGACATTTAACACTGCTGACAATTTCCTTGAATCTATAACTTCCCTACTCCTTCATCAAAGCATCTTCTTTGAGTGTCCTTTTGCCTCTGATTTCTCTGAATGTCCTTTTGCCGTGGGTTCTGGTGTTAGTTTCCTTTTCCTCTCCATTCATGATCTCTGGATGCATCCTTTTGTTTGTGGCTTACATTAGCAATCCCATGACTACAAGCATGTCTAGCTGCTTAGTGGACTTCTTCACATGATATCCCACAGGCATAGAAAATTCATCATGTAAAAATAAGTTCATCAATAGACCCAAAGCCATTCTTCCTCCTGTCTTCTTTATCTTTCACCCTCTTTCATTCCCCATTCTCATTTAGTCTCCAAGTTCTATAACCTTTACTTTCAATTTCTTCCTCCATCACTTTAGTTCAAGCCCATCTTCTGTTTGACATACTACAATTAATTTCTGTAGGTGTTTCTGCCTCTAGGAGCCCAAGGCTATTATTTTCTCTTGTATCATTCCTCATAGAGCTGCCCTAATGGGCTTATCAAATCTGATCATCTTTTTCTCTTCAGTGGATCCCTACTGCCTACATGACGAAGTCTGAGTTTCTTAGAAAGGCACATCAACTACTCATTCTCCTAAGTATATCGAAGTATATCGATCTGGTTGACTCATTTGTGCTTTAATTCAAGTAATTCTTTCTGGAGTCTTTTTTCACCATTGTTATTACTTTTGGAAATTTTTTTTTTTTTTTTTTTTTTACTCAGATCAAAGATAACATATTCCATGAAGTCTTCCCTGACATATTATCTTACCATTACTTTACAATGCTATTATTTCCTCATTTTCCAGGACATGGCAAACTTGTGTTATGCTACAGATTATACATCAGTGCTGTGCCAGTTTTTGTGTCTGTCTCTCTTCTGACCACATATCACATGAGAATAACCTTATTCCCAAGGCCTAATGTAGTATATCATAGGTATCACTGTTACAGTTATCTTTAATGAGTAAATAAACTGAGTACAGTAGACCTTGAACTGCTGCTTATAGAAGTAAAGGATACATGAACGGGCAATGGCAGATTATAGGAAATCCTCCATAGTTTCTGGCAGAAAATTGTTATTTAATTTTTTTTAAAAAAGAGTTTTGGGATGCTTAGGTAGCTGCATTGGTTAAGCATCTGCCTTCTGCTCAGGTCAGTATCTCAGGGTCCTGGAATGGAGTCCCACTCTGTCAGACTCCTGCAGGGATCTGCTTATTCTTCTTCCTCTGCCCCTCTCCCCTGCTCATGCAGGCATACTCTCTTTCTCTCAAATAAATAAAATCTTTTAAAAAAATAAAAAAATAAATAAATTTAAAAAGTTTTGAACTTATGCTCCTTAATTAAGACTGTAATTCATAAAATAATAATTCTGCATGGCAATGATGATTGCCATGATTTTTCATGGAAAAATGAATATAGAAAATGCATTAAAATGAAATTTTAAGAAGAAAAATGACAAATTCCAAATTAAATTCTTCTAGTGAAAATCGGTTTAGAAACTCTTGATTCATAGATAATTTTAATAAGCAGTAGTTTGAAAAAAAAATAAGCAGTAGTTTGTTCTTGGACACATAAATGCATTGTATTTGGAGGGACTGGAAAAAAGAAAAAAAGAAATCCAATAGAGTGTTACTGTTGTCAAGAATAACAAAGGTTAGGAAACCCAGACTTTATACAAGTAATACTAATGGATTCTCATATTTTCAGTGATGGCATAAGAAGATTAATATACTCTCTACCTTCTAATTTCCACCACTCTATGAGAATCTAAGCTTTATTTAAGTGCTTATTTGAGAAAAAAAAAATTTGACAAAAAAAAGAAAAAACTGTAGAACTAATGTGTTATTTATACTGCCAAGTCATAAAGGCATATTAAGAGAAGTGTTTGGGAATGTATTCAAGCTTATTAACACATCTCATCACATTTCACAGTTTCTTAGATGTCCCTTTCAAAAAATTTACATCTCTAAAATTGGTATGTATGTCACAGTCAATGGCTATCATAGCTCATTGGCAACGTTTTGCTTTCTTAGAGACACAAAATAATGCTGCCTTTTAAAATAAGTAGTGTCTTAATTTAATGAAATATAGTGAAATTAGATTTGGGACATATAGGCTCAATAACTGATTGAAAACTAAAACAAAAGTAAATTTATATACATGACATAAAATAAATGGCTGATTTGGATTTGACAGTTTGAATGCCTCTGCCCCGTACCTTTTTATATGAAGATAATCATTACCATTATTTTTCCTCTGGTAATAATTAAGCATATGGAAAATAATATTTCTACTTAATGCTATACCCTATTAAGTTAGCATACCATATGTTTAGTTTTGAAATTTTTCAAATTTTTTAATATTCCAAATCAAGTTTTTTAACTGCTTTCACAAAACAATTTTAACATAACCTGTGGTGCTATCAAAATAGCATAAAAGAAGAGATTCAATTGCAATGCAAATTCTTAAAAAAAACTGCAAACCTCACTGATCATAGACATTTTTCAAATTTCCCAGCCAAATTACTGAAAAGCATTTTACCAGTTTATCTGAAAATATGTGGCTGTATGCACACAATAGATGCTACCAGATTTTCTTACCCTAGTAATGGAGATTAATGATGCATAGGCTGGCTTGTTTTTCAGTAAGTAAGAAAAAAATTGAAATGCAATGGATATCCCTGCTGTAGTGAATTCCTCACTGTAGCAGTGACTCTTATCACCAGATTCCAGTACACATATCTCTCCTACTCCAATCCAAGGAAGGTTACATTTATCAACATATTATTTTCAGCTCAGCAAAGAGTTTCATATGGGCAACTTGCATAGATTTCTTAATCTGTATGTTAAAATAAGAATATTTATATAACCAGGATTTGTTTTTCACAAAATGAAGGTGTTATAACAGATAACATTTGGATTGGAGATTGCACAGAAAATATTTGATAAGAATGATTAAAGGCCTACTTTCCAAAAATATTTCCCTAGTACTTTGTTAAATTATGTAATATTTTATATAATTAATTCTATAATTTAAAGATGATCTCCCAGTTCAAATTAGAGAGAGGAAGTATTACCTCTTAATATTTTAACATTGATTATTTTGCAGGAAAATTGATTTTTTTAACATTGATTTTCATTATTAACAAACTTAGGCTTTAGAAGTTAGTGACAGTTACCAAAAAGACAAAATTTATTCTAGACCAAAGCATGAAAGAAGCAAGATGTTGGGCTTGTGTTATGGTAGGAAAAAGTATATTTACCATACTTTTAGAAAAAAAAATATTGCAACCCTTGAACCATGAAGCAATAGTTTTCTGACCCAAAATCTCAAATATTTTATGAACAAGTCTCATTCAATCTACTCCTGTATTCTTCATCTTCTGCAACTGACTTTCTAAGCTTTAAAAAACAAAAGTATTCCCCCCAACACAAGAACAAGCAGTTCATGTCTAGTGACATCCCCTTTCCTACGCATCTAAGAAAAACATTTTTTTCCCTATCATAACAGATAAACAACAAAAGAAACTCTTATCCTGAGGGACCTCCCTCTAGCTCAAACTTGTACAAATAAAACCTCTCCCATATCAGATCTTTCAATTCCCAGAATCTGTCAAAATCCCTCACCCCCATAATATTTTCAGAAATATTTCTTCTGTTTGAAATATTCTTTCCCTCAACCTATCTTCTCCTGTTGCCTTTAATTGACTTATTTCGATCCTTTAGAGAAATCTTGACTTTATTCGGAACAAGTCAGGGCTCCCAATTATGTCTTGCCACATATAATATGCTTATTTTAATGATTATGCAGTAGCCATTTGTCTTTTCTGTCATAAAGTAAGTTCTATGAGGGTTTCAAAACTGTACCTCACATGCCTGGTACATACTAAGGATTTGATAAATATCTGTTAATTAAATCAATTTGAGTTTTTCCAAATCGGAGCATACAATTACCTGTCTCTAGTCACTTTAAATATCTTAGTACACAGGGACACCTGGGTGGCTCAGTGGTTGGATACCTGTCTTCTGCTCACGTCGTGATCCCAGAATCCGGGATCAAGTCCCACCTCAGGCTCCCTGTGAGGAGTCTTCTGCCTATTTCTTTGCCTCTCTCTCCCAGTCTATAGCTCTCATGAATAAATAAATAAATATCTTAGTATACATTCTCTACCAAGTTACCCAGTTTAGCAAAAACATTAATAGTTTATATTAAAGTGATTCTGTAGCTTGATTTTTATTAAGATAAATGTTTCTCCCGTGTATGTTATATGATATATGCAATTTGTTACAGCACCTGCCTGAAAACCCTGGCATTGCCCTGATGTAGTGAGTCACAAATTTGTGTTCGTTCAGTGACAGCTGCATACTCTTCATAAATGTCACTTTGGCTGGGCTATGATGACAGCTTTTCAACTCACTTGGATTTCTAGGACTTCCTTTACTCAAACTACTCTTTCCCTTGTAGAGGATGTTTCTTTATATAACCTTATCTTGCCAGAATCAACTAACCATTTTTCTTCTCTCTTAGAGCTAGCTGTTCTGCTGCTATTTTTACCCCCTCAGGTGATTTTAACATATCTTAAGAACGTTCAATCACAGTTTGTCAATACTTACATATCTTCTCATTTTTAGTATGCTTTGTGAAAACTTGCTGTGATACTGATGCCATATACAATGGAAATGTAGTTAGCGTACTTTTTTCTGGACATTCATGAACATAATAGCCATGACTGTTATTTGTGAGAATTATTCCTGATACTTCAATGTGATATTATTTCATTTATTTCATACACCATCACAGCCACCTGATGCTGGGAAGATCCATAACAGTATAATTCCATAGCAAGTCAATTGCTTCTTTGGGCCCTGAAATCGCATCCACTGGAAGTAGAGGTGGTGCTTACATGTGGAGAAAATAACAGCACCTATAAAGGCTGAGTATGAGACCCTGGCAAGGGGCCAGTACCTCAGGATAGCTGAACTGGAAAGAATGGTAGGGAATAGCTAGAAAGGTAAACTGGATTCACAGCATAAATGGCCTGTATCACATTCTATGGACTTTGACTTGCTGATGGTGAGTATATTTGAGGCACAAAGTACAAGATCAAATTTGCATTTGGAAAATATCATTGTGTCAGCTTATTACACAACAAGATAGGAACATGTTCATTTCTAGACTTGGGCATATGGTCAAACTGTGCAAAGTTTGTTGTTAATTTCAACATTAGATCCCACTCGATTCCAGTTGGCAAGCAAGAGCTCTGTAGCTGGAGTATTGGAAGAGACCTTGTACAGGGCAAATGTTCCTACATTGAGTCTCATAAACCAGTTTGGGGTATATTTGAAATTCAAAGAGAAAATAAAAAATGAGATTACATGTACAAATAATGTTTTTATTAATCACCTAGCTTCTGGAGTTAGTATCATGGTGAAATGTGTTCCTCCTTAACTTAATCCTGTTTATCCTTTAAGAGTCTTATTGAAAAAAAAAATAGATCTGTTCATTTTCCTATATGTGTAAGTGGACCATTCTGAATTGAGTCTCATTTTTTACATTTCAAGATCTTCCCTTAAAATGAGACAGTCATTCTGAACATTAATAATTATTTCTTATAATTTATAAGTGGGGTGAATACGTTCTGACCTCCAGGACATACCCCAGACCATAGAAAATAATTCTTAGTTTTTAATGGAACAGTGTGTGTTCCAAAATAAAGAAAATGACCTTGCATACAAGTTTATAAAAATAAAGAAAAAAAGAAAAATAAAAGAAAAAAATAAAGAAAAAAATGACCTTGCATACAAGTTTATCTAGCATAGCTTCAATCTGCACCTGTTGTGTGGCATAATTATTAATATTACCTCCTGTCACACTAAAGAAACATTTTGATCTGAAAGAGAAATTGTATTTTTTTTTTTTTATTTTAACACCATGGGCAATGGCAGGTGTAAATTCCAATGTAAATCCCAGCTCTGATACACACTGTTTGAATTTAGCAAGAAAGCTCACTTTGGAGTCTTCATCTATAAAATTAGAGACAGTACGTTTTACCTTGCAGAGTTGTGAGGGAAAATATGCAGAATTGGCTTCATGTGTGTGACAGAGATCTATGCTAAGAAGGGCCCTAGGCTTGTGTTAATGCTTTATTGAAATGCTCAGTACAATTTTAACAAGGGGCAGTGTGCTTTCATTTTACTCCGGGCCCCATAATTTATGCTTAGTCATGATTAAATGCAAAAGGTACTAACTTAATCCAAATGTTCTTCCTTAAGACTTCCATTCTGGTTTAAGCCCTGATTTTATTTCAGCAACTAGAAAATCATTTATAGCCATTTAAGCCAACCGAAATACTAAAATGCAACAGAAGCAGGTTATTTTTCATATAAAAGCAAATCTCCATTAAATCATACAATATAAAACAAACAAACAAATAAATAAATAAATAATACAATATAGACCCAACAATATTTATGGGAGAAAGCACCTACCTTCTATTCAAATGTTAAGAACTTAGCAATAAATTATTAGTGAATTTTCCAGGGTAATGAAGTAATTTATTGCTTTGCTTGGGAGGGCTAATTTTTGTTTTGTTCAGTTCATACAAGTTACTAAAATAATTTTAATATTATAAGTAATTCTCCAAAATTATGAAGAGTCCTCTGGCTTTTTACATACATAAATGTCTTTGTGCACCTGGATAGTCACACCGGGGACAATGTAAGTATCCTAAAACTCTTTTTCTGTATGTGGAGCAGAATGCTATCCTTAGTATTTACACCTAAATATTCATAATGACAGTTTTAATTTTTGAGCATTTATTGTATGTCAGCACTGAGCTAAATGCTCAACATGTATATTCTGCATATATTATCAATTCATGCATACAAACGAAGCATCTCTTTGAGGTGGGTATTATTATTTTCACAGTAATAATGGCACTATTCAAGCTTAGAGAGAATAAATAGCTTGCCGAAGCCATATATATAGGTAGAATATAGAACTTAATTCTGAAAACTAAATCTCTGAAAAGCCTGAGCTCTTCATCAGGGCATTGGTGTTTCAGAAGCTGGCATCAAAGAATGTATTCTCAGAACTCCATGATTCTATATCAGTTGAAGCTGGGTGTATTCTCTAAAAATAATCTAACTGATAAAAAATACACGTGTATTCTGCGTCATCCAGGTGGTCTGATAATTTGTCTTTATTCCTCGCGAGTATACCTAGATTCAAATAAACTAGTAAGAAGGAAGTGAGTCAGATTTAAAATATAAATTATTCTCTGGCACTAAGGGAAGGCCATGTGGCATCATACTGGACCACACAGATGAAAGTTTCTCAGCAGTATAAAGAGGGATAAGATAAGAGAGAATTGAATCATTACATAGCCTCGTGTACTTAAAGGCATAGCAAACTCCAAATGCCTGTATGCTAGCAGCCGGCTCCTTATCCACACTGCCAAGGGCAATTTAATTTCAGGAAAATGAAATCTTATGTCACATTAGATACATGTTGCTATTTTAGATTTTACTGTTTTAGTCTTATATTTTAAAACATGTTTTGGTATTATAATTGTGTACAGCTAAGAGCACAAGGACTTATTTTATGTTTGCACATGGTTACGTTACATTAAAATGAAAACAATTTAAATCAATATTGGGAGTTTTTGAGGTTTTTTTTTTCTTCTACTTTAAAAGGAACTTAGTGGAACTCAATTGTGTGGCAGTTGTTCATGTGACTGGTTAATTGTTAGCAACACATCATTGGTTTTTATTATTATTTCACACTATGTTGTTATTATCCTGACTGCTTCATTTTGATCATTTTCATTTTCTCATTAGGCTTTCTTCTTTTGCCTTAGTTTTGTTAATGTTTAAGCATTAAACATTGCATTTAAAAGTTAAAAGCAATTCATTATATTTTACCTTGTTTTATACCTCCTATGATTATTCTCATGAATAATTATTTTAAAAATCTTATTTCTGGAACATAATGATTTGCTTAATTTTCTTGATAAGTTAAAACTTTGAAAAATGTAACTTCCCTTGGCTTATGGTATGATAATATGAAGCAAGTTATTAGATCTGATAGAAAACTGAACTCATTGAATTTCTGAGACATAAGGAATATGTTTCGGAATTTATAAAAACTTGTTTGATTTTGTACTATTGCCACACGCTTTTTAAAGTATAAATTAAAGTTAAATTTGAAAAAAAAATTGAGAAATTCCATCATTAAATTTTCCTAGATTAATCCAGAGGGTCATCAGTAACCATATACTGATTATGAGAACCCCTTAAATTACTTTGTTGCTTAAACTGGGAAATGTGATACATTTTCCAAAAGTATCCAGTTTGTTACAATTGCTGGTTAGCAGATTTTACCCATTATATCAGTTTTCAAAGGCGATGTAGTATTTATTTCCCTTTTGTTCCTGAGGTTCTTGGATCAGGGGAAAACTGACTATTGGGAGGAAGAGGGGTCAAATTCAAGAAAAGATAAAACTAAAAAGATCGAATAAAAATCATTCTAAAATAAAATTGATCACTTTACCTTTCTTTTAGACTTTAAACGATATAAATTATGAATTTAATCAGAAACCTACAAACTAAAAATACATCCTGAAAATCTTGGGCTGCCATCCTTTTCCATCCTATCCTTTCATCTTTGGGGCAAGAGGAAATGACTGAAGCTATTGTATATTTCCATTTATGTACAAATGTCCTGTCCATGGACAGTTTTTCCTTCTTCCCATGTATTATTTGAGAGGGAATGAGTCATCTACAACACACAGCCATTCTGTACATTATTTTCCTGTTAGGTTCTAGTTAGAGTAAAATGCATTAACACTTCCATACATTACATTACTTGCAAATGATAATGCTTTCTATTAAACTGTACTTCAATATTCTGTTTTATCTGCAGCTGAATGTGGTGCATCTGCAACAAATAATGAAGGAATTTTGCTTTCTCCAAATTATCCACTCAACTATGAAAACAACCATGAATGCATTTATAGTATTCAGGTTCAAGCAGGAAAGGGAATCAATATTTCAGCCAGAACATTTCATTTAGCACAAGGAGATGTTCTTAAGGTAGGTGGACTCAGAAATACTTGTATTTTGATCATTTTTAGTCATTCAGTATATATGAATATATATAAATGTGTATATATATGTATGATCAAACGTAAGTTGATTCTGCCAATCATAGATTTCAATTATACGTCGTTTCCCATTTTCCTATGATCATTTTCATTGAGATAAATGTTTTGTTTCCAATGTCCATTTATAATATATTCATTTTTATTTTATGGTACATAAATTTTAATGTTTCAGTAACACCAAAATAACATTTTCAAGCCAAATATCTTCTAATCTCCAAGGAGACATGTATTTAAAATATAATTAACACAGGAATGGTTATTTCTGTAAGAAATATAGTGATGATTTATTTCTGTTTTGGTATACATTAAATAATTTGGTTATCTCTGTTGATAACATGGATTTTTTTTTGCATTTATGACTACAAAAATTTTATATTTTATAAATACATAAAATGAATTACTTCCTATCTATAAATTATTGAAGAAAAATATATTTTGTTAATAATAAATGTTTAGTGGAGCACCTGGGTGGCACAGCCGGTTAAGCATATGACTCTTGGTTTCAGCTCAGGCCATGATCTCAGGGTCATGAGATCTAACTCCCCATCATCAGACATCATGCTCAGAGTGTGGTCTGCTTGAGATTCTCTCTCTCTTTCCCTCTGCCCCTTCTTCTCACGTTCTCTCGCTCTAAAATCAATAAATCTTTTCAAATATTAAGATGATTAATAAACATTTGGAGTAGAATTTGTAAACTTATTCTAAAAAGTTGAAATAGGCAAAGGTCCCACCTTTTTAATAGATACAATTTTAGGAAAATAAATATTTCCATACTTGCTGATTCATATTTTGCAAAGTGTTTTAGTAAATATAATTTATATGAAGAAGTAGAATAAAAATAAATCCTTCTGTAAACATCAAATTTATATATTTTTAAGATGATTGCATAAATTTCCCTACTCATCAAGATTTCCTTACCTGGTAAGAAATTCAACATAATTCTGTTTTCACAATCTTAAAAAAAAATGTGACATCTCAGATTGGCAAGGGTAGAGGATCCTTGCTTAGCAGTGATTTTAAGAGTGTTGGTTATTTTTTTCTCTTGAAAAGAATATAATTTTGATGATAATTGATGGTTCTCTAACACAGGAGTGTGTGCTTTGGGGTTTGTATAGACGTGGGAAATTTCCCTAAATGTAAACAATATTATTGTTAATTTAGGACCATTCTTGTTTTTTGCACTTTCCCCCAACAGGCAACAGAAATTCACTTTATAATCTCTTTAACCTACAGATCATTGTTTGGGTTTTCTTGTTAAAATAAGTTTTATTTGCTGACTTAGAGTCAGCATTAAGATTAATGGGATGCCTAAACATAGAAGTGAACCAATGCTTATTCTTTTCTCAGGCTATGTATGGGGAAAAATATATCAAGATACAGACTAGCTACTAACCTGTATGGCACAACAATAATAAACATATGGTTATCAGTTAATAGTAAAGAAGTGCTTCCCCACACCACCACCATTCTTCCTAAAATATTTCTTTACTCTCTGTGATGCCTGAAAAGTATCTATTACTTTTCCATGCCGAGTGATGTCTATTAATTGGAAAATTCATTTGAGATAGGAGATGATGCCTTTAGAAAAATAGCTGTAGGAGCACCTGAGTGTTTCAGTCAGTTAAGCATCTGCCTTCTGCTCAGGTCATGATCCTAGAGTCTCAAGTCCGAGCCCACATTGGGCTTCCCACCAGCAGGGAGTCTGCTTCTCCCACTAACCCTTCTCCCTCTCATTCTCTCTCTCTCTCCCTCACTCTCTCTCAAATAAGTAAATAAATAAATAAATAATCTTTTTAAAAATAGAAAAATAGCCCTAATGTGTTCCTCAGAGTGATTTCTGACTAATCTCCTGCTTCTTTGGAGTAAGGTAACATTCACTTGTTGCCTGTGTTACCCTGAGAATGGTTGAGTGCATGGGATGGTGAGAGACGAAGAAAGGCAGAAAAATTCAATTCAGGGCCCTTTAAAAAATGATTTTTAAATAAATAAGGATTTTTCTTTCATGAGCAACAGGATGGAAATGTATATCCCCAGCAATTAAGATATTTGTAACTTTCCCAGAATAAAGACACGTTTCCCAAAGTTGAAAATATTATGTACTAAATATTACAATAGAAACACCCCCTGTTGCTGATAATCTTCCCTGGGGTTTATTCTGAATTATTATTTCAAAATAACTTCAGCAAGCCACTGTATAGAGACAGTTGGGGATGGACTTTAACCTCTAAATCTTTCTTCATGATTTCTCCACCAGTTTAAGATGTAAGATGCTTGTATATTGTCTTATTCTTTCTATTAATCTAATGGACCACTAGTTCAAAAATACCTACTGACACAGGCACAGTTAGATATTCCCAAGTAGAGAGATGTGCTCTCCAAAGGACAGAAGATTCATTTTCCAAGTCTAAGGAGCTCAGGGTCATTTGCCTCACTGCAAACCATTCCATAAGAGCCCATCCCTATCTCAGCATTTTCCAACATTACACTAGGTGTAATGTTGTCTAGTGCAGTCAGCTCTTCCTCCATTCAGACTAGGAAATAGGTAAAACGAATGTCTACAGTAGGACCCTCTGCCCCTTGACTGAGAGAATTTAAGAGCTGACTGAAACTAAAACAGCAATAATAAAAGCATGGGTGTGTATTAACTTTATCTATAGCCACACACACACACACACACACACACACACACACACACACTTTCTAAGAGCTCACCATCCAGGTTGATGCCTGCTCAGTTACCTATCCATTCTTTCTCCCTCTCTCCTCTTTCTATAAACTACTTTATTTTTATACAACCACACTAATAAAGTTGATATCAAATGTAGCTAATCATTTGACTCCACTAGGTAGTTTATTCCTGGCACCACTACCAGATTTTGTGATTCAGCAGATCTGGGGACAACTTGTTTTATTTGGTCTGTACCTGGAACTGTGGATTTTTATGAAGCTCTCCAGATTCTCTGATAACCACCAGGTTTGGGAATTATGAATATAACTTCCCTTGGTGTTGTTCCTTTCAATGGGCAAGAATACTAAACTTCTAAAACCTCACTCAAAATATGTAATTTAATTAGTTATTTCAATTAAAATTTATAGGAGGTATTTATTATATGAACACTCTAAACAAGGAACAATGAGTAATTGGCCTTGTCAGCCTAATAAGACAAAAGCTGAATAGCAATCAGAAATATTATCTCTGTTTTGTTGTTGTAATGTTTGTTTTTCTTTTCAGAAAAAGATTAAGCACTATGTTTAGATAAGGGAATGTAGCAGGGACAAAATTCAAGACAATCTTTTGACCACACTCAGTATTGTGTAGTTTAAAGACCTATATCTTATGCAAAATGTAAACAGAATGGATGATAATGGAGAAGAGTCAGTAAAATAACTTAATACTGGTTTTGAGAGTCTGAAAGAAAGAGTTAAGAGAATTGTCACATTTATGAGAAACTAGATAGTTGAAGGATTTGATTAGTAACACTAATACCATTCTTTTAGCAGTATGATCAAGAAGTTATTAAAATGTTGTTTTTTTTAAGATGTATTATTTTCAAGCATATTTCCTAACCAATGTGCTAGTCTTTGGAATACTTCTTGTGAGAACCTACTGGTAAATTGTTAGTAATTTTGTGAACTGGTTGTTAAACATAGCCACTATTAAAAAATAAATTAAATTATATTACAATTATAATTAAGTTATATTAAAAACAAAGGTAACAAATACAACTTTTAATTTCCTGATTATTTTGTTACTTTTATTATTACTATATTTTTAGATGATTTATGTATATTATATCTCTATGGTGGAAATACTGTGCAGAATGTCCATCCTTTCCCAGCTCTGCATACAGAGATGTCACATTGATAGCTTGATATCAGCAATACTAAGGAGAAATCACACTGCAGAAAATGACGAACACTACAGATCTTGACTTGATCTATTGCTTTACTTATCATCTATACTTGAGTTTAAGAATGGATTGTGTCTATAGCCATTCTGTTGTGAATAACACAAAAATATTGAGAATATTTATTTTTTAGAGAGTATTTATTTTCCAGAATTAAAAACTAATACTCAATTTAGCCAAGAAGTTGCTCCCGTCATTTACAGATATGATTTTCTAATATAACATTATTTTAACTTTGCTTTTCTTTGATCTTGTTAACATAAAAAAATCAAGCAATATTCATTTAGGAACCACTCTTGTTTGTCAGTTGCAATTATAAGTTGCAGACACAAAAATTTGGCAAAAAAAAAAAAAAACACTGAATCTATACTATAAGAATCAATTAGCTCTATGGAATATGCAGTAATGATATTGTATATTTTTTTGCTGTTTGTAAATAATGACTATTGTATATTTTTTTGCTGTTTGTAAGTTGCAAGCAGGGATTCCCAAACACTCTATGGGCCAAACTGGTCTTGACACCTATCTCTATAAATAAAATTTTACTAAGAGAATTCATGTTCATTTATTTACATATTATCTGTACCTGATTTTGTACTACAGTGGCAGTATTGAGTAGTTATGACAGAGATATTATCCCCCAAACAGTCAAAAATATCTTCTAATTCTTTTTCAGAAAGTTTTCCAACCTCTCTTTATGTAAATAAAAAAATAAAAGTTTTTTTTTTAAATGTGTGTGTATATACATCCACTAATTCTATTTGTTTGAAAGCTGGTTGTTAAACATTTCCTAGCATACTGGAGATCTCATAGGTCCACCACACATATCTGCCAGCTTTGCTTGTTCACTGGTAATCCTTTATTATCTCTTCCTTCAAAAACATTCTCTAAATATTTATTTGTTATGAGTGCTATATTAGGCCGCATAAAATCCTTCATTCTTTCCCATACTGAGGATAACAGGAGTGAAATGATTTGTGACAGGCCATACAGCTTTAAAGGTAGAATTGGAACTTCAACTCTGTTATATTATCAGAGCTTAAACTCCTGAAAAGCTCACTCTGCATCATGTCTCAAACTCCTTCACTAAAATATATTAGCTCTTATAATTGAGTACGCATTATACAATTATTTCAAAGACATAAATATTTTAGTATGAACAAAAGTTCTCTGTTGTTCTGTTTCATTTTATTTCAGAGAGCATAAAGTTTGGAACATTGTCCTTTTTGATAAGGCATTGTAAAACAATTTTTTTAATTCAAACTTTGACATTTCACTCACCTTATTTGAAAAATTATTTATTTAAATTTCCAAATCAATTTATAAAACAAGCAGCAGAAATGAAAATTCTAATATCCATGAACAGGAATAATTTGCAGGTGTGTATGATTATGGATATGTACGTATATGATTTTTCCCTTTTGACTTTATTTTCTATGTACTTTTTGTTCTTGGTTTCAGATAACATCTGACTTGCTAATTCATTAGAGGAATGACTGAGAATATGCCTTCTAATCATGCATTTATTATAAACAAAACCCACAGTTTTGAGTGTTGATAAGCAGTTCATTATAACAGGATTTGACCTTCCAGATCTAGGAGGGTCTGTACAACAAAATTAATTTCAGGCCCTGATCCATTATCAAAGGTTTGATAACTGAAACACGGCAACATTAAGTTCTAGTCTGTTCTATTATAAGATTACCAGGTTAATGACAACCATTTGACGAATGTGAGCCTCATCAGAGTTTCATTAATGTTACAAAAGCCCTCAATGGCTTTCATGATATTAATTGTTAAATAAACCTGAAATTCTAAATTTGACGTTAAAGTGAGTCTTCAGTATCTGAATTAGGTGCTAAGTAACAGAATATTTCGGCGGGGAATACCAGAATCCTCTCATTTCTAACACAAAAAAATATAATAAAGATTCAGTTACTGTATTCTTTTTTAGATTTGTAAATTTTGGAAAACAAATGGATATAAGACCTGTGCTGAAAATAATAATAATAAACTGAAAAAAAGAAAAGAGCTCCAAATAAAAGCATACTTAAAGATCCTGACTTTAATCAGAACAGAAATATGAAAAGTAATGATCTCAAATAAAAGTTCTATGGGTAAGACCTAGTATAATCACTCTGTACTATAAATTTATTCTTTTTAAAAAAGATTGTATTCATCTATTAGAGAGAGAGAGAGAGGTAGCATGGAGGGAAGAGGAGAAGGAGAGGAAGAAGCAGACTCCCCAGTGAGCCAGGAGCCTGATGCTGGACTTGATACCAGGACTCCAAGATCATGACCTGAGCCAAAGGCAGATGTTTAACCGACTGAGCCACCTAATGTCCGTGTACATTTGCTTTTAAATGAAATGTACATTTTGATGGTTGTATTTTCTTATTTATGTACTTGCATCCATATCTACTTCCAAAGTAATTTGCCTTTGACTACATTGCTTTGTCATTTCTTGTTGCCATTATGCTTCCATACGTCCTTGGATACATTTGAAGGATTTTATTCACAAATTAAATAGCATTGGCTTGATCATTACTATAAAACTCTCCCTTTGAAGTCTTGCTAATCAAAACTTGCTTTTCATCTTGATTTATAATAACTTTATACAAGCTTCTAAAAATTCATAGTTGAATTATCACACTTCATTTTACTTTTATGATGATAGTGGTATTTCTGTGTTATTTGTTTTCTGCCTTTTGACTTTACATTGTTAAATAAGCTGTAGTTATTGAGTGTGGGTGCTGAATTAGATCCTCTTTGCTGGGCTTAAGATTTTATATATATATATATATATATATATATATATATATATATATATATAGTATCAGCCCTTTTAATGCTTTTTCTTTTTTTAATGCTTTTTCTTTCAATGATTAGTTTTCAAATGATATCTTAAAGACAGTTTTGTTTTTTTTTTAAGAAAAAAGTATTCTTCTAGCTTAAAAAATAATATAAATGTTTCTCTTGGGACAAACAATATTCTTTAAATCTCCTTCAGGTTAAGAATTATGTCTTTTTTTTTTCCAATTGTATTCCCAGTACCTAATCCAGTGCATAGAACTAAGTCAGTTGAATTTTGGTACTTTCTAAACATTAAGTTATATACAAATGATTTTCAAGTGTAAAGTGAGGGTTTCACTTATGATTCAACTTTTCTTTTATTACCATTGAAAATTTAAGAAAAACATTAGGAGAGACTTTTAAAAAAATTAGAAAGAGAATTCAAGAACCAATTTCTGTTTACTCATTTGCATCAATTAATTATTTATTTGGCTATTTTTGACAAATGAAGTTTATCCACATATAAAAGCAGAAAACTAGTTGAATCCAAGAAACAATGATTTATATAACATAAGAATGAAATTATGTGCTGGTGAAAAGTAAGGAAAATAAAAGGAAAATATTCTTTGGCATTACCTAGGCAGTATTAGCCACAAATAAGAGCCACTGGATCTGCAAGTTAAATGATTTGGTTGTAAGTGTATAGCTCTCAACTTAGAAATTATGAACTATGTCATATGTAGAGTTATAAAATAAACGTGTTCAGAAGCAGCTTCTGAGAATAATGAACATTTGAAACTCACAAACAGAAAAGTCTGTTTTCTAGCAAGTGTTGCCTTGTCTCTGAATTACTACTGGTTTTTACCATTACTATTCTTAAGAAATAGAAAGTTGACTCTTGTAATTAAACAATAAAATTCCCGAGCTAACAAACCTCAACATTTGGTTCAGCTTTGTTGAAGATAAATAACTTCTTGCTGATAACTAAAACAGAAACTTATTTGTCTGGTAAGTGCCATCAGTGCGACTCAAGGTTCTCCCTATAATATTAGGAAGTTTGTCCAAGGAGCTCTCTACCTAGTGCAAATCCTCTTAAACAGTCAACCTACTTTTGTTGTTCTTGTTGTTCTTGTTGTTGTGTTTTAGTTGACAGAAAGACTTTTCAAAGAAAGGAGAATAGTAAAATGTTTTCTTTTAGGAATTCCATGACCATGTTGGCTTGAGTTTAGCCCTCAAATCTGCCCACCCCTCTATTTCTACTCCCTCTCTGTCCTAATACGATAAATAAACTAGTGGAGCCTGTAGGCACATAGGAAGCTGCTGATTCCCTCAATCACAAAGGGAAAGAGCAGAAGGTCCTGGTAATAGAGACTTCAGAATTACTTTCAGAAAAGGCATAGGGGGGATCCCTGGGTGGTACAGCGGTTTAGCACCTGCCTTTGGCCCAGGGCGCGATCCTGGAGACCTGGGATCGAATCCCACGTCGGGCTCCCGGTGCATGGAGCCTGCCTGCTTCTCCCTCTGCCTGTGTCTCTGCCTCTCTCTCTCTCTCTCTCTCTCTCTCTGATGTGACTATCATAAATAAAAAAAATTAAAAAAAAAATTAAAAAAAAAAAAAAAGAAAAGGCATAGGGTAATGTGGTTCAAAGAGGACCCCAAGGGCCTTGAGTACAAGTTATATTTTCACAGCATGTTAAATAAAATTTTATCTGTAGTCTTGATAACACTTAAATCCTATATCAATAATAAATATAATCCTGTAAATATCTAAGGGTACATAGATACATATTTAAGGGGAATTCAGTAATTGGAGGGAAGAAAGACCAAATTAAATGCATAGAACAGGGGGTATGCATTAAATTCAACTGTGGAAGTACTAAGAGAAATTTGAAAATTAATTTAAACTTTTGTGTAAATCTTAAGATAATGCAATTAGAGTGTGAAGAGAAAGAGAGAGGAGAGACTTTCTAGAACTTGATCAATGATTTTAAAATTTAAGATTTTGCTAGAAGCCCTAAAAAGAGATTAGTCACTGCTGAAACTCTAATTATTCCTGTGGAAGATCAAATAGAAGAGTTTTTTATACTACAGTGGGAAAGACAGTTGAGAAGAGAAAATATAGGAGTATCACAATACAGGTTTAAAAACAATACAAGATAATAGACATTCTAGGTAGAAAATAAAAGGATAAACTAGACAAGAAGTATTTAAAAAATGAAAACCCAAAGATATTTTCTTGAATTGAAAAAATCTTAAGCCTATAAATAAAAAGTCTCATTTTATTTGGATAATCCAGATATTAGAAATATAGTGAGAGGGATCCCTGGGTGGCGCAGCGGTTTGGCGCCTGCCTTTGGCCCAGAGCGCAATCCTGGAGACCCGGGATCGAATCCCACATCAGGCTCCCGGTGCATGGAGCCTGCTTCTCCCTCTGCCTGTGTCTCTGCCTCTCTCTCTCTCTGTATGACTATCATAAAAAAAAAAAAAAAAAAAGAAATATAGTGAGATTTTCCCAGTCTGTTTTATGAAGTTAACATAAATTGATTACTAAAACCTGATAAAGATAAATGGAAAAAAGAAGAAATACATAAAAATTGTGCATGAATTTTCATTTGTTAATTATAAAAAATTTCTATGTGGATTATCAAATTGAACCCAAAAATTTAGCCCAAAGAAAGTCTACCATGCAGGTTAATATAATAATAATGGAAAGTTCCATTGTGTACCATGTAACTGCTTTCTCTTATATGACATGGACATGATGAATCCCACTTTTGGGGATCACTGATGCAATGGCAAGGTCACTGGATTAGGAGTTCAACAATATAATTTTGACACTAACACCAGGTTAGAAGTAATGCAGTTTCATGCAGGAGATAAATAACTTTTGGGCAGCATTTCTCAACTTTTTCTATTCATTATCACTCACCTAATGAGCTCCCAACCCTATAAAACTAAATACTATGGAATAAAATTGGTCAGATAGAGTAATCTTGTAGCACTACTAATCATTGTAATTAATAATAAATAATTATTTATAATAATTATTATTAATTAATAAAAGACTAATTAGTGTAATATAAGACTTTATCACATGCAAGAACCAATTTTCACTGCCTTGGGGGAGTGGGGAATAAGTATCCCATTGAAAGTACATGCCTTAAGGGCAAAAAGATGGTATCAGGAAATGTTTGGTAAATCTTCCATTTAATTTCTATACACTTTTTGGGAATGATCTGGCTACATATGAACATGTTAGCTCAAAAATCCCATATATTGAAAACTTTCTTATGAAAATACGAGTATTATTAAAAAAAGGTGAGTTATATGTAAAAGGTATTTATTTCAGTATTTCTCTTAGTAACAAAAAACTCAAAATTATTAATATGGGAATGATAGTTGTGGTAATGTAACTGTGTGAAATATTGCACAGCTCTCAAAAGGCAGGATTTGTATCTACTGACTTGGAGAGATGTCTATAATGACTGATAAAAGAAAAGCAAATTAGAATATAATGAGAAGTTATACCTCAGAAGAATGAGAATAACACAGGGATGTTTGAGAGCTTATAAATTTTGTTTTGTATATTTTTGTCTTGTTAAATTAGTTTTTAAAAACATTTGTTACTCATTTAATATTTTTTACATGTTGAAAATGGTTAAGTTAAAGGAAGTAGATGAATTATAGAAGTTGCGAAAGAAGCAAGTATGTTTATATTATTTTTTTCTAATTATTTAATTTTTAATTATGTTATTAGAAAAACAAGTATTTGACCCCTAAAGCAAGTTTCAGAAAAATACCAACTAACCTTGAAAATCAGCTATTTGTAGATATTTTCAATTTTTAACACCTGTCATAAAAAAGCATTATTTTTATAAGATCAAAAGTTGTATGATATGAGTACTTATGGTATACTTAGCTTGGAATTTGAAAATTATCCATGCGGATTCTAACTTTCTTGTCTTGATATATATAGGAATTAATACAGTAATTGTCCTTGGGGGACATGAGTGATCTGATTTAGGAGGAGTATGATAATTTCCTTTTTTCATAAATACAAACACATGATTTGAATTGGTTATTATTGGCACGTTTACATTTTTAATAATATTTTGCAGATTTATGATGGAAAAGATAAAACGACTCATCTATTAGGTGCATTTACTGGTGCATCTATGCGAGGATTGACACTTAGCAGTACTTCAAATCAGCTCTGGCTAGAATTTAATTCTGATTCTGAAGGGACAGATGAAGGTTTTCAACTTGTCTATACCAGTAAGTATTTGTAATTGCAATTTACCAGGTAAAGTAACACCCAACTATTGATCATGAATCTGAAGTTTAGAACTACCTTTTACATATGATTTTATATGACCTTAACGACAATTCCATAAATTACAGGTATTGTAACTATTGCAGTTTCATAGTTGAAACAACTAAGGTTCAGAATGATTAAGTCATTTATTTATGTATTTTTAAAATAAAAGTATTCTCCTCATCCAATATTTTAAAAATATAATCAATTTCTTCAATAGATGGAAATTCCATGCTTGCAATGTGTGGTAGCTATATGTTGGACAGTCATTAAGGATAACTGGATGGTTTCAGATGAGTTTACATTAGAATTAAGTTTTTATTTTGTTTTGCTTTTGTGTTGAATTGCTTTATTAAAAATAAATTCATACACAGATATTGCATTACACTCCAGCTGGCTATTCTGATAATTAAATAAGTAGAATTCAAAGTCTGAGAACCATGAGGCAACCCTGGTGACTCCGAGGTTTGGTGCTGCCTTCCGCCCAGGGTGTGATCCTGGAGACCCGAGATCGAGTCCCACAATGGGCTCCCTGCGTGGGGCCTGCTTCTCCCTCTGCCTGTGTCTCTGCCTCTCTGTGTGTGTGTCTCTCTCATGAATAAATAAATAAAATCTTAAAAAAAAAAAAGACTGAGAACCATAAATTGGTGGATTATATCAATTGTTATGTAAATAAAATGAATTTATTTTACCAGTGCCATAAGAAACAGACCAATTACATCATTCAACAATAAATTATATTCAGGTAATATATTTATTGAGTTTTTACTCTTAAGATAGTCCACTAAGAAAGTAGAGCTCATGTAAAACTGGGATGGTTACTGACTGTGTGTAAAATAAATTTGTAATCAGATCAAATCATTTCTTGGAAGTTCAGACTATTCATTTAAATTTAGCAAAATAAATTAAGTAGCAATATTCAGAAATCTTTACTTTTAGAATATTTGAAAAAAATCTAATGACCCCTATAGTTTTCTCAAGAAGTCAGATGGATGGAAACTATTACAGAAACTAGGAAATTAGAAAGATATTCACATGAAATCTTAAAGAGAATTTGAGTCAAAGTATTGTTTATGAAAATGTTCTTTCTTAATGGTATGAGAACTAGAAGACAAAAGAGTATATTATGCTAAAATTGTATTATATTTAAAAATCTGATTTATATAACTAAGAGATTACTCTTGCTCCCTGTTTATTTCAAGGCTTTTTTCTACCTGTGCTAGAATTGTTACATCATTAACATAACAAAACCTAAATTAACAAAATGGATGTTGAATTCATATTTTTAAATCCTGAGAACTATTGTGTACAATGCATTTTTTATGAACTACTTCCAAAGACAAATGAAAATCCAAGCAAGTTGTGTTTACAGATATTATTACTATGTGATATTTTAAAAGTAATAGTATTGAGACCTGTGCTCAAATATAATTGGTGTGATCTGCTCAGAAGGGCACATTTTTTTAAGTCTGCTTTTCTCTTCCACTCTGTCTTCTAACAGAGTTGCTGACATTTTTCAAGTCATGGCTCAATGTTTACATAATGATCTCCCTTTGCTCTGCATCGTTTTGCATTTCTCCTCGTCTAAAATGTTAATGGGTTTCATAGGAAAAAAAAAAAAAACTAGATTTCCTTTCCAGATATTTAAATTCTGTGTAACTTGAGATTTTTGATGCAAAGAAACTAGACATTGTAGGACATACCTGCATTTAAAATTGTGTGGGGTGGTAAGTGTCTGGAACAAGTGAAATCATTGACTTTATTGTCATTGGTATGAGCTCCCACATGTCAAAAAGGACATCTTAAAAAGGAAATATTTGAAATCACTCTTCTTAATGACTCTGGTTGTTCATTATAGAATGTGTGTCATTATGGAGATGGAGAGATGGAATTGGAAAGAGAATATAAAAGCAATTATTTTTTTAAAAGGGTAGATATACATCTATAAATATCTATTAATATTTTTTTTAGTCCCAGGACTAAAACCTAAATGTTTCCATCTCAGATCTGGAACCAAAATATATAGCCTACTTCCAAGTTGTCTGTGGATATCACCAGGTCAGTGAAGGGTTCCCTGATTTTCTGAAACAACAGCTGTATTCTGAACCCCTTTTGGAGAGGGTCTTGGAAGTAGTAACACATCTGTCATTAATTGTAATTGTTCCAAGGTGTTACTTCTGATTCTGACAATGGCAATCTTTCTACATATCTGAAATTACCTTAATAGCTAATCACAAATTTCCTAGCTTTGACAAAAATTTATTCCCATCCTCCAAATATGTTTTCATTTCCAGCCATAGCACTTGTGCCAGGCTGCTTTCCCTTCCAGGTTAACAATTGTTATTGGTTTGCCCCCAACTGAAGCATCCACTGAGCCTTTGAACTTTAAGACTCATCTTTGATATTTCCCCACTAGTGCTTACCCTGACTCCTTTAGGAAGAGTTAGCTTACTTTTTAACATTTCTTTTGCAGTAGTTTATGTTCTCAACTAATTTAACAGTACAGTATCACACTGTACTATCTTTACACTTTTTTGCAAGCATATTATGCATGCTTCTTCAGGGGGCCATTTCCTCTCGTAATGTCTTTAGTCAGTTTTACTTCAGTTGCATCTCTTCACATATCTTAGTAAATTAATGTGCGGTCTGAATACTGATTTTATAAAATGCTTTTGTGTTGTAGAAGAAGATTCTACAAGGGCACATATTTTAAATATTCATAAACTCCATAGAGATAGTAATTAATTTTTGAACATAAGAGAATTTGCTAAGGTGCCCAAACATGAGGAAAAATGTAACGGCCCATGTTTTTGTGTATGAATCCTTGTATCTGGTGATTTCTAAATCTAATTCCACCCTGCCATTCTGTGTTGTGTTCCTCCTTATAATTATCCGAACTTTGCCTCTGAAACATCTGAGAGAACCTTTTGTGACATAGAGGGTTCCCAGGATTCCCATCATGAGAATTAAAGACAGAAAGGGAAGAATTAGAGACACAAATTGGCTCTTGGGCAGATCAAGTAAGGATTCACGAATGAGGTGGTATTCAAGGTTGTGTTGGTGGGTCACAAAAAGAAATGGTGTGGTGTATACCAGGCAAAAAGAGAATAAGATGAGAAAAGGCACAGGGACTAGAAAGACCATGTTAAGCACATTCAAGGCAAATACAGCAAATATTCCAATTTGGATTAAATCACACTTGCCTAGCTCCTCACAATTATAGTGTGAGCACAAACAGGCCTTTTATGACCACACTTATCTAACGACGTGTATCCTATCTAATGATAGTCATTCTCTCTCTTTCTATTGTCTCTTTTGTTGACTTGTGTGGTTGCCTGGTTTTTTGTTTTTTTCATTTTTAGGTTGGAGAGAAACACGTTTGGCTGAGATAAAAATGAGGAAATATTTTAGGACAGAACTTTTTAAGGTGCATTTTATTTCAACTATCTTTTTTTTTAATTTTATTTATTTATTCAAGACAAAGAGAATGAGAAAGAGAGAGAGAGATCATAAGAAGGAGGGTGGGCAGAGGGAGAAGCAGACTCCCCACTGAGCAGAGGCTCCATCCCAGGACCCCCCAACCATGACCTGGGCTGAAGGGAGATGCTTAACCAACTGAGCCTTATTTCAACTGTCTTATTGGCCCATTCATTATAGAATCATTAAGAGTAGCAAATGGACCAGTGGAAACAGTAGTTGAGATGTTGCTTTTGGTTTCAGGTAATGGAAAACTTGACCATAGCCTAAGTAACCGGGATTTGTTTTTCTCATATAAGGCAAAAGATGAGGGATCCCTGGTTGGCTCAGCAGTTTAGCCCCTGCCTTTGGTCCAAGGTGTGATCCTGGAGTCCCAGGATTGAGCCCCACATCAGGCTCCCTGCATGGAGCCTGCTTCGCCCTCTGCCTATGTCTCTGCCTTTCCCTGTGTGTGTGTGTCTCATGAATAAATAAATAAAATCTTTTTTAAAAGAACAAAAACAAAAACAAAATGAATCCTAGATAGCTACACTGGTTGAGAATAAAATGGCATGATAAAACTTTGTTAAATCTTAACTACCGTTAGGGAATCAATCACTACTCAGCTTCTCAGAATTAACTCCCTCATTGAGTCAGGCTATTCTTCCATTCTTTTCAAAATAATGGCTATCAACTATTCTTGCCCTGGAGAAATCTGAAACTTACCCCAAAAAGATATAGAGAGGCATATTTTACAACACAAATTAGTCACCAATTTCCCTGCAACCCCTAAAGGCATAGCTGCATTTCCTTGAGGGAAAAGGGGAGTAAAGGGAGAGAAAATTACTATCTCCTTCTAAAGTTGGAAGAACAGATCAGAAACTAAAATATCAATATAGTATCCTTCTTAAAACATCACTCTGCACTGGATCACTCTATAATAGAACTCGGCAAAACCTGATAGGATACCCCAACCAGAGTTCCTCAGCCCCTCAATGCACATTTCAAGAAGGCATTTGTAAATCTGGTGTCTTACACTGAATTTTTCTCACTGAAGACCAAGTTGTAGAAATGCCATTTCTCTTTGGTCATATGTCTTTTCTTCTCTTTTATTCCTATACTGTAATTACATTTTTTTGTGGAAATTATTCATTGAAACATAGTTTGTCTTTGCCTTCTGGAATGTTTTATGCCCTGGGGATAAAGAGAACAATGAATAATACAAAGTTCCTGCCCATATGGAGCTAACTTTTTAGAGGGAAATGACAGAAAAGAAAGACAGGAACACAGGATGAGAGAACTGCATTTAGTAATAATTTCTAACTGGTCAATAGGAGAGATAGTATAGGAGACGGGGCTACTATAGCTAGCTTGTTCAGGGACTCCATCTCAGAAGAGGTATTCCTTGAGTTGATATTGGAATTATAAGAAGGTACAACCACACACAGATCTGTGGGCAGAGGGTGCCAGAAAAAAAGAGAGCATTTTGTGCAAAGGCTTAAGAGAGGCCTGAGCTTGAGTTGTGTGTCTACAACTGAATGAGCAAGGAAAATGGGACAAAATGAAAAAAGTGGAAGCTAGACAGCAGTGAGGTGGACTATAGTGAAGGGTTTGGGTTTTATTTAAAAGATGCAGAGAAACCTTTCAACATTATCATATCTTTAACTATTAGAGTTAAAAAATAATAGCTAACATTTATCTACTATCTCCTAGTTATAAGACATAAACTTATGAGGAAGGTATTATTATCTTCAGTTAGAAAAAAAGGAAAACGAAGCTCAGAAGAGTGTTGCTACTTGCCCAAGATCGCATAGCTATTAAGTACAGATATGGAAATTGGACTGAAGGGCTCTGCCTCTTACTCATCATACTACATTATCTCCAACCCAAGTTTGGGATATTTTATATTTGAAATTCCATAGATTTATTATTTTTAATTGTTAATGTAAATGTAAAAGCAAAAGATATTTTAAAAAGTAAATGCAATTCTTTCCAAAGACACTTTTGTCATTTTATGCCTGAGACTCAGAAAGGTTTCTTACTGGCTAAACTTACAATGAGGAACTAACTTGGACCTAGTGTCTTTTATGTTGTTTGTGTAATCTTTAGATTTTATTTCTTGAAGTTATGCTTTGTTGCAGATTCTTTTAGCTCTATTCATTTGTAGTTATCCCACTTTCACTCAGTAGAAAGTAATTGAGTATTTTAAACAACCATCCATTACAGAGCTAAATCACACCTTTTTGGATGAATTATAGCATTGTCTTCTCAAAAGCTGATCTGGTAAATGTCCCTGATGCCCAACCATTAGACACTATTTGTGGGTCTCTTGTTATCACCTCTGCACAGTTAATTTACTAAAAAGCCTGTTGGAGAAATGTTCATTTTCCCAAGGGAAAAGTTCAGCTATATTTGGACCCTTATGGCCTTCCAGTCTTGTTGCTTGAAATGATTCAATAATCCACATGGAACATGCCCATTTCAAATTTTATATCCAAATTAATGAAAGACATTAGCTAATTTGTGATGCCTCCTGTGCACTAACCCTATAAATACATAGTAAATTATCTTTATTTAAACTCTTTAATATAATTACCAGTATGTTGTTGGCAGTGTTAATCATGAAAAATAATCAGATGACTTATTAACTCTAACTTTATTCTTTGGATATAATTATTTAATGTAAATGCAAGTAGAGAATAAGTAAATTACAAGGAAGCAACATATTTATTCTATGTGGTTCTATGTCCTATAAAGCACTAACCAGATGCATTTGGCATTTCCTTTACTCTTTAAAACTTGGAATTAACCAGGTAATAAAGGAAGTACTAGTGAATGCTGCATTATGTAATATAAGATATTCTAACTAAAATATTAGATATTTCTTGATTATCTGTCAGTTACATAGGCAATATTAGATAGTTCTTCATAGTAGAATGACGGAATAGTCACTGTCATTTTTATAAGTTTGACATTCCAAAAGCTTTACAAATGTTGAACTTAAATATCTAAAGACCTACTAATTTACTCTTTACATAAAAATTAATTTCTGGAGGATTGAAGACTTATATGTGAGTATCAAAACATTAAAATATTTAGAGAAAAAACTGGGCCTAGGATAGCTATGTCTTTAAGGTGGAGTAAGATTTCTAAAACAAGAATACAAGCAAAAATCTATCAATAGTCAGTAGCATCTCTGCCCTTCTAAGCAATTCCCTGAAGTGTAAGGACTAAAAACCTGGCAACTGTATTTCCCATACTCTGGTTAGCGAAGATCTCTACTTAGATTCTGCCAATTAAAGGCAATCCTGTGAGAGCCAAGATGTGGAATGGATGGAGAAGCCATTATTGTCTATGGCACCACAGACAGGTGTGTGGTGCTAGCAGGTGGTTTTAGAGGCAGCAACTTCCCTGAATTCCAGGATTTCCTGAAAAGCCCAGCAGGGGTTCTGACCTTCATTCTGTCTTCATTTCTTATATTTTCCCCTCAATATAATAGGAATAAAGATGTATCTATTCCTTGTATGAGATATTAGCAATTCAAAGTATCTAAGTGGCTTGTATTTTCCTGAACAACTCCCAGTCGTCATACATATTTTAAATGCCTCTATAGCAAAACACACCATAAACAAAGTAAAAAGATGAGCTATTTTAGAAAATATTTACAATATATGTAACAGAAAAATGTAAACTCTATAGAAAAGTATCCTATAAATTAATAAGAAGAAAAAAAGAAAATTTCACATTAAAGAAGCCTTGGGTAGGCAGTAAACAAACCAAAAAAAAAATGCTTAATAGAAATTGAGAAATAAAAATTGAATCTAAAATAATATGTTATTACACATTCATGAAGTCACTAAAAATTTAAAAGCTCTACAATACTAAGTGCTGATGGCAATTTGAAGAACCTGAAACTCTTTTAAGTTTGGGGAATGCAAGTTGGTAATGTCACCTAGGAGAGTAATTTGGCAATGTCTAGTAAAATTCCATTCCTGGATGTTTCTAGCATGTACCAACTATACATTTTGGCCAAATACCAAATGGCTGATGATTAAAAATTAATGTTCAGGCAAAGCTGAATCTCACCATCCCAGAATGATGTACAAATGTATGATGTGCAAGACACAAACTAGCACATTTAAAAATATCACTCACTTTTTCATGCCTAACAGATTAAAATATAGGAAAGTCTGTGAGTAATGATCTCTACTCAGAACTTTATACATAGTATTTAGAGCATCAGCAATTAAAAAAGAAAAGGATTCTTTACCACATTTCATATTCCCCTAGTTGGAAACACATAGCAATCACTTCTACAAACTTTTGGTTGTTTAAATGTTTAACTTCTATATACTCAAAACTGAAAGGATTGTCTTTTTAAAGCATTCTTATAAAGTTTGTGGTTTCAGAGTTTGATATGTTTTATAGAGCTTGACTAGTGAAGAATAAATGTGTACCTTTTTTTATTAAATTGACTAGTAAGAATAAAGGAATGTGTAGTCCTTTAATACTTTCTTCTCTTTATTCCTATTATTTTCTTCATTATGACTAAATCAAAGAGGTTTATCACAGGTGTTGCACATTGTGGACAATTTCCTACTTGCAAATATTATTCATTTTTTTCCTGATTGAAAATTTTAAAGTGGCAAAGTTGACATTCTACTTTGTATACATCCTCATTTAAATATAAAAAATTCTAGGAGCACCTGGGTGGCTCAGTGGCTGAGCTTCTGTCTTGGGCTCAGAGCTTGATTCCAGGGTCCTGGGATTGGGTTCTGGCATCAGGCTCCCCGAAGGGAGTCTGCTTCTCCTTCTGCCTATGTCTCTGCCTCTCTCATGAATAAATAAAATCCTTAAAATATAAATAATAAATAAATAAATAAATAAATAAATAAATAAATAAATAAAATTCTAAAATGAGACTTGTTCTTGCAAGATTCATAGCCTAAGTAGAATTGAATGATTAACATTAAATATAATTCTTATATTCTACTAAAGTATTATGACTCAAATTCACCAAAGAATTCCATATAGATGAAAATGATGGTAGAAGAATCTTCATTTATCTCCTTGCATTATTATTTAAACTTTAAATTGTTTTTTAATTTAATTTAAACTTCAAATTGTTTTTAGTTTCAGAATGGATATGATCCCTTACCATAGTTAGCCAACATGCTTTCTCAATTCCCTTATTAACAACCTTTCTCCTTATTTAACAATTTGGAAGTTCTTTCTTTTGGTCTGTACAACTACTATATATTCACTCAGCAATAAATACTCTAAAATGTATCTTTTTGCAATATTAAATACATATTTACATTTTAACTGAATTTCAAAAAAAAATAAAGCATATAAAGATCTTGTTTTAAATTCCATCAGAAATGCTGACTTACATTCAAAGACTGAGTTTTCAAATATTTATATTTGTAGGCCATGTGCCTTATTATATTAGTGTTCTACTGACTGACATTACCCCATGTGAATACACAGCTATTGCTCATAAATAAATTGCACAGAAATTATGTTGATGTAGAAATTCAACCACTTATCTTTCAGTAGGCTAAGGCAGACGGTAAATAACAGATTAGCAGATTTTGATGAAATCTTAGGACAAAATGTACTCTGGATCCCTACATGGAATAGTAATGTTTGCAACATGTCCAAAAGGAGACCAAAAAAAATATGGCCTTTTTGTAGCAGGGCATAATTGGAAACAATGTAAATGCCCATCAGTTGGAAAATAAATAAATCAATTTTGGAGTATGTTTCTAATGGAATGCCACAGAGTAGTTAAAATGAATAAAATGTATATGTGTGATGTGTATGTGTTTGAAGGTTAAAATATAATGCTGGGCAATAATACAGTCTCAAAAGAATTTTTAAAATATTTTTATAATTTATAAAATGTAAAAATACTTGTGGGGCACCTGATTGGCTCAGTTAGTTAAGCGCATGACTTTGGCTTAGGTTATGATCTCAAGGTCCTGGGATCAAGCCCCATTTTCAGGGTCCCTACTCAGCAGGGAGTCTGCTTGTTGCTATCCCTCTGCCCCTCCCCCCACTCATGTTCACTCTCGTTCTCTCTCTGTCAAATAAAAAAATCTTAAAAAATGTATAAATACAAAACATACTATGTATTTTCTATAGGCATATAGGTATGTGATAGAGTATAAGATAAGTATGAGAATAATACACTATTTCAGAATATTTGCTATCTCAGAAAATAATTGGAAAGGAAACAAAGGAGCTTTAGCTTGTCTTATAATACTTATTTCTTAATAATATTATGTGAATATGAATCAATATGAATATTAATCTGAAAACTAATCTGAAATAATATGAATATTAATCTGAAGCAACTGTGATACTAGAATCTGATAGAGCCAGATAGTGAAGTTGTTATGTTATCCTTTGTATTCTTTTGTGGGTTTCAAATAATGACTTAAAAATAAATTAGAAATCCTGACACTAATTGTGGCAGGAAAGGAATTAAATCTCAGTTTAAAAGTTATTCATTAAGCCGAAAGGATTTAGGTAATGGAGATTTTCAGTTCATTTTGTGCTCTAGAAATTTTCATTTCATCAGAGTATCAAGTTTCATGAGGAATGGTGAATATTTATAGTATATGTGATTTTTCATACACATTTTTATTTAATTGTCAGTTTCAAGTATTTGAGCTTTTCAATGAAAAGACTGGCAGCTGAATGTTTCTATAAAGATAAGACATATCTGAATATTTATGAATAAGCAACAATAATTCTACCAAATTGGACGAAATTATGTTTTGCTTTGTAGCTTATATACTATTGTCCATGTGCATTTTCATCTACAATGCAAAGTATTATAAATTATCTTAATTTACAAAAAAAATCTCCATTTTACCTCATCACCAGCAATTGCCAACCACATTTACAGAACATTCAAATTAAGGAAGGATGAATTTGGTAATAAACCTTGAAAAGAGAGGTTGATTTCCATTTTTATTTTGATAAATGGTATATGGTAAAACTCAGAAGTGGCTGCAATTTGAATGATAAACTGAATATTATGTCTGGTAAAAGACATGCAAGCTTATAATTTTTTGAGCAAGGACACTCTATATGCACTATTAAGTATGCAGATCTATGCAAAGTAATGTGTCCTGGAAATGTAAAGTTACTGCTTCTGCCATTTTTGCTTCTGTGTTTGAAAGATTGACTTGCTTTGACCATGTATCCTTTATATCTCGCATATGTAGGGATTTGAGTTAACGACTCTAACTTCTTGTTTGGCTCTGTTTCTGAAGCTGTTTACATTTGCCTTATTTTAACATATTTTCATCCAAATGGAACTATCACAAATTGATCCATACAGGATATTATTGAAGATTTTTTTGTTTCATAAACATTAGTTTCTCTTCAGCATTATTTTAGTTTCTTTTTCAGTTGTCTCCTTGAGATAATTGCCTCTAAAAATCCACATTCATTCACAAAAATGATTATATGTGCCAAAATTTGTGCTAGGAATGCTCTGTGGAAAGAGGAAAAAATGAAATAATTCAACCCTATAGAAAAAACAAAGAACAGAAGCAAATAATTGCAAAATAATGAAAATGTACAAAGTAATTCTATGAGTTAGTGGGAAAAAAAAATGGCTAAGATCCTAAGGAAGAGAGTAGGGAAGCCTTCTTATGTTCTCTGAGAATTAATGTATCCCTCAATTTACTGAATTATTATATATATTTAGTACTTTGAGATGTGCAAGTTCTAGTGATTTAATGTCTGTTTTGACATTCTAGGAAGTCAATGATGCAAATTAGTGATTTGACATATGTGAGCTAATATATGCTTTTTTGTTTTCTAGTTCAAATCTAGATTAATTTGATCAAGGATCTGTGCTTATAAAAGAGATGAGAATCTTTCTGTTTATCCTATGATGTACACATATAAAAGTTTGCTTTTTCTCCAACATTGCCTTGAAATCACAGATTTTTCTATCTCATGAGGCTATTTAGAATATTCACTATGGTCCTCTAGTCACATAAGCTATAACTGGTGTGAATCACACCTAATTATCTTTGGCACATTCATTCTATTATTTATCTTACATTTATACACTTTGTAAAACATTAAACACAAGAACTCCATAGCTAAGGAGACTAGATTTTGATTACTACTATCACACTTGGTTTAAATTACAAAGTATCCTTTTCTAGTAATTTCAGAATCTTAATGGTGAATTTTGCCATGACTGTTAGGTTTTTAATATTTGTTTTTATTGACTTTATTCTGTATATGTACACAAGGTCTTCTGGATCTAGACAGATTAACAATTATAATTTAAGTAATGTAATAATAATAACAACACATAAATAAATACGCTTCTCTAAGAGACAGATTAACCTCCCATGTCTCGAGTTATTATAACCTAGAGATGTCTGTAAGGTCCTGGGCCTCCTTCACTTCAATGTATAAACATAAACCTCCTCTCTGGAGTCAGGTAAAGCTCCCCAGCATTCTCTCACCATTGGTATAATTAGTCGTAAATTAACTTCTCCAGGGTTACTCTTACCTCAGGAAATCAAGTTTCTAGCAAAATTCATACAGAAAGCCCAAACTCTGCTGAACACAAAAATGATTTCTTTGCACCAGAGAATGATAACATGTAACTTCGATTTGTTTTTGTTTTTGCTTTCCTGTGAGATATTTTTGAAAGCTATACTCTTTTGGAGAGGGTAGTATATAAAACTTCAGAGTTCTTTAATCTGAATACTATTATTATATTAACTCTTGAAAACTATACTTTCAATGTGAGACTATCATTGCCTTCCAATGCTATCATAGTAAAGCACTCTACAGTTATGTTTGCAGTGGAAATACCTGTTAATTGGAGAGTTAAGGTTTCACATGTTGTTTGAATTTTAAAATTTTGATGGTATGATCCTAGTAGTCACATTGGTCAGAATTTATCATGAGCAATAATTCACTTGAAGTAAGCAAGAAACTCAGTGCTATAACAAGTTATGATATAGTTATCTAGATCATGGTATTGTTGCTAAATTTTAAAATTATAATCAATCAATCAATAAAATTACAACAAATTCTAATTTTCAAAAAAATTCTTTATCGTTGCCATATACTATCAAAATTAAACATTGTAAGAATAATACAATTAGGAAAAGTATGTAATTATATTAAAAACAGTAGAAGAAGATCTTATACAATTTTAAATCTTCCTGTTAAATGTTGCCTTTAATAATTTTGAATTCTTATCACAGGTTTTGAACTTTCACATTGTGAGGATCCTGGCATTCCACAATTCGGATACAAGATCAGTGACCAAGGCCACTTTGCTGGTAGCACTATTATTTATGGATGCAATCCAGGCTACACTCTTCATGGAAGTAGCCTTCTCAAGTGCATGACAGGGGAGAGAAGAGCATGGGACTATCCTCTGCCTTCCTGTATTGGTAGGATACTATTTTATATTTTCATAAATATTTCTTTAGAAGTTTTATCCACATAAAAGTTTATCCACTTGTACCTTTTCAAATGATCTTATCTGTCCACCCACAACTCATACCTTAAATCAGGAAGTTAATGAGTTCATAGCTCAGATTTGTCAGAAGAAATTAATGGAAAGTGAAAGGGTCTTTTTCATAAGCTCATCGATGTGTACTTTTTTTTTTTTTTTTTTTTTTTTTACAACATGAAAGGAGTTTCTCCTATCTTGACACAAAATTTGTACCTCCCTACAAAAATATGTTAAGATTCTTATCTTATCATACACATTTACGGAATCATATTGACTAGATTTGTTTTCATAAACAAAATTATCACCTGCCCTGGGGTCAAGTTAGATGAAAAAACAATGAGCCATTCTCAATAACTTCAAGGCTTTCTTTTATAAATACTTTTTCAAAAATCTAAGTAAGAGCATAAGCTTTTCTTATGTGTATGTAGCATAACATAATTTACTAATTTTAATAAGAAGAGGCAAGCGCCATCAGATATATTGCCTACATGAAGCTAGAGAATTGATCCTGTTCTCATTGCACAGCCGGAGTGCTACCAATATATAGATCAATTAATGAATGACCTGGTATGTATGAGTAGGAGCATGGACAGAAAAGTATTGATAAAGATGCTGGGGTTTGGAGGGGGAAGGGATTGTTCTGTTTTCTTTTCCTGCTGGAAAGATCAAATAGGTGTCAGGCTGGAATATTGGACCAGAAGGAAACATTTTAACAAAACACTGACTCCTTAATAGGTAACAAACGTGCAGCTACTCTTTAGCCATTCTTATTTCTTGATATTGATGGAGGCACAAATCCTTTCTGCATTAGGCCCATATGCATAAAATTGTACTAAACAGGGGATCCCTGGGTGGCTCAGCGGTTTAGCACCTGCCTTTGACCCGGGGCACAATCCTGGAGTCCCGGGATCGAGTCCCACATCAGGCTCCCGGCATGGAGCCTGCTTCTCCCTCTGCCTGTGTCTCTGCCTCTCTCTCTCTCTCTCTCTGTCTATATGATAGACAGCTATCATGAATAAATAAATAAAATATTTTAAAAAATTGTACTAAACATAAAAAATGTAACCACTTTATTAAGTATAACATATCTAAATATTGCACATCCTTAATACATATAAATTGATGTGTTTGGAAATTAACACGTTCTAAGTTCCAAACTTAAACGTTCCAAATTTCTGTCTTTGTTAGTTGATATGATTAACATAGGAATCTCCACAAAACTTGCTAGAAAGCAAGTATAAAAAAAAAAAAAAAAAAAAGGAAATTCCAGTAATTAAAGGCCTTGCAAATAATTGCATGGTGTTTTTGATGCCACAAGACCTCTGTTGGTTTATTGAAACATTGGTTCACATAGGAAGCAAATATGTTTTTATGTAACCAAAATGCAATCATAGGCCTTTCTTTTCAGATGGCATCTGATTTTGGATAGATTAGGAAAGTAATATCTGAAATAATAATCAACCTAAATTGGCAAAGCTTAGGATTCTGGAATATGACCAATGGTCAGCCCATTGGCATTAGTTATGAGAAAAATATAGTACTGATTAATTCTTTCTAAGGTTGTATTCTTTGATGTGAATATGAAGTATATTTAGAAAAGCAATAAGGATTGCAATTGCACAAAACTATAAACTTGTAATCCTGATTTTCTATGCTGTCCTTAAAATCACAAAGCAATTTATGTTAAAAATTATATATTTTCTATATATGTTGAACCAAGCTAAAACATTTTTCTTTTTAAAAGATTTTATGTAAACAAAAGGACATATGGCTTGTGATCAGAAGATTTTAATTCTGTTCATAACGAATCAATGCACTTTATATTTACAAATCTCCAAAGTCAAAACTTAAGTGATTTCAGGGGCGTCTGCCTGGCACAAGAGGTTGAGCATCTGACTCTTGGTTTCAACTCAGGTCCGTGGTCTCAGGATCTTGAGATCCAGCCCTCTGAGGGCTTGGCTCAGAGTTTGCTTACAGTCTCCCTCTGACCCACTTCACCAGTCCCTCTCTCTTTCTCTCTAAAATAAATAAATAAAGCTTTAAAACAACAACAACAACAACAGCTTAGTGACTTGATACTGCTCAAGGCTTCATGAGAAAGGTAAACTTTTTTTTTCTATTTTTAATGACGAATTGTAAGGAATAACAGCTGAAAATAGTTGGATACATGATGTGTCACGCTGATGATTTCCATGATAACAGAAAATGAAATTCTATTTTAGATGGTGTTCTCTACTGGCAACAATTAATAACTTTGCCACCTGGCCTAAGATCATAATTTTTTGTGCTCACTAACCTTAAATATCTATTCTGGCTATATATTTGCCTTTCTCAAATAAGAAACTTTTTCTCTATTATATGGATTATCTCTAAGTAATTATATTTTTGAAGCTTATACATGGATCAAATAATTTTTGAAACATCATAGCCAGGAGGATTTAACCTATATATCTTCTTTAAACACTATTTCATTTTTATATTGCAAACGTATGCCTTCTGTTAGAATATGAACTCTAGAGCTATGGCATATCTCACTCGTTCATTTGAAGTCAAAATGCCAGGTAAAATTTGTAGAAAAGAAGTATGGAGAAAAAGATAATGTTTAAATTCAAGGTACAACACAGTACACAAAACTCCAGTTTGACCTTTAACTGATTAAAAATTAGTCTGGAGAAATGAAATATCAAATCTGTTCTCCTAGTAAATGTATGCCATAATAGTGATAAGTTCTAAAGAAATTATGTAAAAACTTAGTTACATAGTGTAAGGTTATCCAACAAAATTTTTGTTAAAAAATGAGAAATATCTAAACAAGGGATAGCGACATCTCAAATATTGATATTTTATTATTTACATTAAAAATAACAAATTTGTTATTATAAATTAATGTTGCAATACAAAATAAAATTGCTTAGTCCTCTATGACTATGTGTATCTGTCAACATTCACCAGTGAAATAGGATCAGTAGAATATCTAAATCTAGATCAGTCAATTGATTGATTGATTGATCTAAGAGATTTATTTATTTTAAGGATTTGATTCTAATGTTGTGGGAACTGACAAGTCCAAAATCCATAGGGAAAGTCAAAAGGGTGGAAACTCAGGCAGTTGTCAATGTTGCAATTTTGAAGGAGAATTTCTTTTTTCTTAGAAAACTCAGTTTTTGCTCTTAAGGCCTTCCAAATGACTAGATGAAGCCTACCCATATTATCAAAGGATAATTTATTTTACTAAATTCAACTAATTATAGATGTTAACCACATCTATAAATACTTCCACATCAATACCTACATTAGTGTTTGATTGTATAACTGGGTCCTACAGCCTAACCACGTTGACACATTAATCATTAGAATGGAGTGAAATATAATATGTAAAAAAATCTTTGAAATAAATTTGTCTATGTTAATAGTGCCTATACATTTGAACCATTACATTCAGTTGTTATTAGGTCTCTTCCAAATGCTCAAAGTTTGTCATTGACTGTCTTTGCTCCAATAATAAAAACAAAACAAAACAAAGCACCCCAAGAAGCTTAATTCAGCCATTGGCTGTAAGATAGAAACAGTACAGAGTACAAGAAAAACAATATAGAAGCACCTTCAGAGCAGTCTGGGTGGCTCAGCGGTTTAGCGCCTGCCTTCAGCCCCAGGGTGTGATCCTGGAGACCCAGGATCGAGTCCCATGTCAGGCTTCCTGTATGGAGCCTGCTTCTCCCTCTGCCTGTGTCTCTGCCTCTCTCTCTCTCTGTGTCTCTTATGAATAAATAAATAAAATCTTAAAACAAAACAAAAAAAAGAAGCACCTTCATATATTTAAGCAAAAAGTAAAATGTTTTGTTTTTGTTTTTGTAGGAAATAATCTGGAGAAATTTCAAATGTGCTATGTGTTAACAGAGCATTATTTTTGTTTCTAGGGTTTAAAGATGTAGGACAATATGCCAACTGCAACACAGTTTCTCTTGTCTTCAATACAGAGAGCTCTTTCTAGATGATCTCTTTACTGACGTAAAACCTCTCCAGACATCCCAATATATAAAATAGCATTGAAATGGAAAGGAAATCCTCCAAAAGATTAAAATATATATATATTGTATGACAATACTTAACATTTTTAATTTGATGAGTTTTATAAAATTTAGGGGCCCATTAAAGAAAAGTAAACTAGATTTTACTGAAGTGAGAAATCTAATAAAAATGCCACTTTGACTTTTGGGAGGTTAAAAGGGAAAGAGTTTAGAGTGATTTAAAGGGGAATAAAAGGACAATGAAATTTAGAAGGCCTGAGGGACCGCAGTAAAGATTAGTTTTTCTCAGAGGTGGGGTAGCAAGATGATGAATTATTCAGACCACAACCAAGGAGCAGTGAGCAGCTTGCCATCTGTTTCCCCTCTTCAAATTATCATTATTTAATAACACATCTTAAAATCTTTGAATGCCTAAAGTCAGAATTTTTTAGTATGTCCTTTTTTTATTCCCTAATTAGGTTAATTTTACTATCTTTTATGTGACCTAACTTGAGACTTTGCTTTATTGTAATATATTTTTGCTTCGATCAATACATTAATACATTAATCTGAGAAAGTATGTACAAATGTCTTGTTTTAAGATGAGGGATGATCAGTTCTTATTTTCCGTAAGGTGCAAATAGATATAAATGAGAAATTCGTCAATTGCTTTGCAAAAAGATCGGCATTAAATCATGACTTAACTTCTAATTATTTTTCTATAGCTGAATGTGGAGGTCGTTTTAAAGGAGAATCGTCGGGAAGAATCTTATCTCCTGGTTATCCCTTCCCATATGACAATAATCTGCGTTGCATGTGGATGATTGAGGTAGATCCAGGAAACATTGTCAGGTAAATGGATTTCATTTTCTCAAAATCACTAGGGAATCTGAAATTTCTGATCAGTGTCAATATATAACATCAAGCATCAAGATTTTTCAATGTTTTTAGCCTTGGCAAAGAAGAATATGATTTTTATCTGTTTAAAGTATGAAAAGTATCCAGAAGCATGCTTTCTTGTTTATGGGTCACCATCATAGCTCATATAACCCCTAGAGGGAAGCTTTTCGCAGTTTTAATAGATCACAGAGATTAGGAATTTTTTTATGCTTCTTTGATACTTTAATCTTTCAATTCTTGATGATTCAAGATGCCAAGTCCACCGTTTTGCTCAGAATACAAAGTTGTGCAGGCCACTATTGTAAGTTCAGCTTCATGAACATTTGGAAGAAATAAGAATAGAAGGGGAATCAATAATACTCTGTCTCCCTGGCTTTAGGCATATCTCTAGAGCATAAACTCTCTGCCTCTTTAACCATTCTGATTCCCCTTTCCTGCTGAGTTTAGTTAGGTGGCTCACAGTTCTTCACATTATCAGCCCTTAGATGAAAAAACAACACCAGTCAGATTTCCAAGGCTATCATATTCTCTAAATCCTAGTTTAACTATTATGGTTATGACTGGGAGCAGATTAATAAATGAACAAGTAAAGCCTCCTCTTGGGACAAATCTGAGCTAATTGGTGTATTATCACTCCCAAAACAATGACTTTAAGAATTGCTGTTTTATATAACGAAATTTCAGACAGGTTTCTGGGTGGTGAAGGTGGTTATAGAAAACAAATATTATCCTTCATATAACATGCTAAGAGGTACACTCCACGAATTGTTCAGTATGAACTGGTATATAACTTTTGCAAGGGAATTTGCAGAACTCAAAATAGCCTACTCCAGATCAGTCCTCAGACTGTTTTTCTTTAGCATAGATCATACATTGTTTTATTTAGTATTAGAATTAGCAAAATTGAAAATGTTAAAGTCAATAGAATTCTGGAATTTTTTTTAAATTACAGAACAATATTTGATATTAAATTGCAACACCAATTTAAAGCTATAACTATTCACATATCAAAGATGAATGTGATATATGTAGAGAGAATTGAGCATGTTGTAATAATTGGATTTCTAATTTTTGGCATTGGCCACAAAAAATATCAAACACTAATTTTGTCTAGATTAGATATAAAGCTGATTTAACATGAAACAGTTTTTTTGTTTATTTTTTCTACATTTGAGAGGGGTAGTGTTGGGTAGACATTACTTTTTATTTCACATTAAGAAACTTCCCTTTTAGATGACTGGGTGTAATTATAATGTTGAATTTTTAAAAAATACTTTTTCTGTATATCTTGAGATGTTCGTGTAATTTATTTTCCTTAAACCTATCATTGTGATGAAATGCATTGATTGATTTTTTTTAATATGAACTAATTCTTGCTTTCCTGGAATAACTTCATTTTGATTCTGATAAAACAAACAAACTTGAAATGTTGGTAAAAATACATACTATGGTGTCAGAAAATTTAAGTTCAATTCATGACTTTGCTACCCTATGGGCAATTTTATTTAATCTGTCTCAACTCCATTCACCACGCTTATAGATTTTAGATAAAATACCTTCCTGCTTCACTGGGTCATTGTAACAATTTAACAAAGAAAATATATGTAATGCTTTTTGCAGTGCCTGACGTGTACTAGATCCTCCATCAGTGCCTGGTGTGTATTCCATAAGTGTCACCTAATGTGGCTACAGTTAAAACTCATGAACACAGAAAAGAATGTATATCTGAAGTTTCTGTAATTTGCAAAGGTGAAATAATAGTACTTTCAATCATATTTTAGAAAACCAAATTATACTGTTCAAAAAATATGTATTAAGTTTATATGTGCTGTTTACATAGTTCATTTTTTATCTGATAGAATAAAAATATCTAATAAAATCAAAGACATATATTTGTTATATTCTTTATTTAAAACTGAATCCATGTTTACTTTTATTTTTATTTTTTTTAAACTGAATCCATTTTTAAAATAATCAAACAGAGAAATGTGGTTCTCCCACAGCCTACAGTTTCTTGCTTTTGATACGGAAGCATCACATGATATACTTCGAGTTTGGGATGGCCCACCAGAAAATGAGATGCTCCTAAAGGAAATTAGTGGATCTCTTATTCCTGAAGGAATCCATAGCACTCTCAACATAGTAACCATCCAGTTTGACACAGATTTTTATATCAGCAAATCTGGATTTGCAATTCAGTTTTCAAGTGAGTTATTATTTTATTTCTTAAATGTACAAAAATAATGCTATTCAAATAGTAATTTAACGTTACTGCCCAAAGCTTTAATTTTAAGATTTTAATGATCCTAAATATTCTTATTTCTGGTCTTCCTTCATTTTTAGTTAAGGTAAAATATACTTGGACAAAAGAATGTAATTAGCTTGGAATTATTTAATTGTTGAGACCTCTCTACTGGCTAAACGATTTTTTTTAAAGTATAGATGGTGTTCAAATAATTCAGCAAATGAGATGATTACATTAAAAAAAGCTTGTAATTTTGATTTACCATGAAACTGTGTATTGCAAAATGTGAAATTTTTGTAAATAAGAAAGAAAATGAATACTTGCCATTACAAAAAAAAGCAACCCTATATTTTTACTAATTTTGTTTCTCTTCTTTTAAAGACCTTAATTATATATTCCCAGATACTTTGACAAAATATTTTAGATCTACTTTTAAATTAAAGACTTCCTATAACAATGAAATGTCATTCATCGTAAGTAATTATCAGTGTTCACGGTATTTCCACCCCCCCTTTTTTTTCTTTCTATGGCACTGCTAAGTGGCTAAATATATGTTGTTTTGTAAAAGGGATTTTTGCTTAGTGACTGGAGAAAATGAATAAAAACTTAAAAATTTTAATCGTTACATTTTTACTTTTATTGCCAATATACATTGCCTCCTTGAGAAAATTATCTAATGGATTTTCTAATTGTATAGTCTTTAAAAAAAAAAACCTATTAACAGAAACTTGTACAAATTTCTAAGATCATCTATGGAAAGCATGCAAACCAGTATTCCTGAATTCAAGTCCTGGCTCCTTACTAACTACTGAATTTGGGTAACTGATCTCATCATCTGAGGCTGAGTTTTCTAATTCACTTAGGTATAATAATGCTTATCTCATAAATACATTACTAGAATTTAACATGATCATGTGTGCACAGTATTTGGTATTAGGTATATAGCTCAGTGAACTATTATTACTATACGAGTAAATGTAAAATTGAAATTCTTTGAAAAAAACAAAAAACAGAAACAAAACAAAACCATAAGGAACTTTTGAAATTACTGTCTACAAAATATATTTCTTTTAGGTAAAGATCTGGTTAATAAAATTAAACATTTTGACGGACATTTGGTTCATGGCACAGAGTTCTTTGACATATATGACTAACATAAGTGCATGGTTTTGTACTTTGTAAATCAATCTTGTGTGAGAGCTGTAAATCAGTACAGAAGAGCCAATATCTGTAAATTTATATTTCATCTTATGAGAAAAAGAAAAAAGGATGAAAAATGAAATTACCATGTAATTGGTGAACATAAATGGCTTCTAATTCTGAAACACCAATTAAATATTATTCATATTTATATCTTCAATTTTTTACTTTTTATTTTTCTTTATATGAATATAGGAACAGTTTGTCAGTGATTGCTGTTCAACTTCAATTCTTTCTCATTACAGTTGGGCAACTAACAGTTCCCCTTTCCTTTACCTTAAATTAGTAATATATAATATTTTATATTTAAGTGGTTATTGTGATTCATTGTCTGACTTTATTCATGTGAAAAATTGCATTTAAAGCTAGTGTTTGTGAATGACAAGTTCATCTGCTTAATAGATACAGGCTGTTTTACATATGTTTCTAGGAATTTTTAATGCAGATTTGTCAGTGAAATTAGTAATGCTTTTTTTATATTTATTGTATTTATAGGGCATTTAAAGAAACAATATGCTTCATACCAAAACTTTAATAAATCTGCCTTCATAAGTTTTTAAGATGCATAGAAATTTGTACTGGTGATCTGAGAATAAAAGCCTATCCATTGAAGTAAAATTACTTTGAGGGTGGATATGTTATATTTTGAAAAGCATCATTCAATGAAAATTAGTCTCTTATATGGATATCTTCTGTTACTCATTTTTACATGGCTTTCCAAGTGTCCAGATTTCAAAATCAAAAATACCCTTTTATATAAATGAGATCTTTCTTGGTGTGCAGAAAACATGTCAAGTGCTTTATATACATAATCTCATTTAATCCTCACAAAAGCCATATGATTTATGTAGGGTCATTCTCATTTCCCACATAAATGCAGAAAGGTTCAGAAAATGAGTTAATTTGTTTAAGGTCATTGTACTAACAGATGCCTGGAGCTGTGGCTCAAATGCACATTGGCTGCACGGAACTTTTGGCTTGTGCCTGGTACCTAGTAAATCTTGGTAGTTCTGGCCATTATTATGCTGTCGTTATTATTTAGACACACGTATAAATATGCTAGAGGAAATAGAAGGCTTTTAGTTACAAATTATTAGTTACAATGAAGTTCTGCAATTTAATCAGATTGTATTTCTGATCATGCTCCCAAATGCCACATCTTAACGCCAGCAAAGCAGTGACAAGGATGAAGGAACACTGGAGTGCATGCATGACCATTTAGAAGGGACCATTGCCCCCTGTGGCTATAGGAAGACAGCCTACTTTTATTTTTTTTTAATTTATTTTTATTTATTTTTTTAAATAACATTTATTTATTTACTTGAGGGGGTGGGGGTAGGAAAGAGGAGAGAAAAATCCCTAACCAGACTCCCTGCAGAGCACAGAGCTCCAAGACATTTTGTGGGACTCAACCTCAGGACCCTAAGATCATGACCTGAGCTAAAATCAAAAGTCAGGCCGCTTCACCAGCTGGGTGAAGCTGCACCCAAAGACAAGCTACTTTTAAAATGGAACTTGAAATAAGGAGTTTTACGTAAAGTCATCTAAGTTTCAAAGTAAACCGTCTTTAAAAAAATGTTAACGGACTATAGGCCAGTAAAACACTGCTGTAGGTGAAATTTGGCTTGCAGGGCAGAGTTTGCTGCTTTAGTGGCTTACAGAACATCTTCTTCCCTATATAAATTTGAATCATGTTACCTATTTATTTGTTCATTTACTGTAGGACAGTCTATTAAGGACCAATTGTTAAGCATATTTACCTGTAATTATTTCTCAATTGCATTTTGCCTTTCACTCAGGCAGATCTTCTTAGTTTCATAAATACGCACACATACTCACACACTCACACTCACACACCCCGTGCTGCCTTCTGTGAAAATCATTTTCACTTTAAGCGTTTTGCTGCTCCTTTTGTTTAAATCTTGCTCATACTTCCAGACTCGGCACCCAGACTTCTTTTTATAAAACATTTTCTGACCTCCTTTTCTAAAACATATTCCAACCCATGCCCCAAGCACTCGCTGTAATTTTTTCCTGAGGATGAGAATAGTTTATAATTCATTGTTCTGAAGATGTTTTAATTATGTGATCTTTGCCCCCCTGATGTATTGTGAGTACCTTTGTCTCCCTAATGTCTCTAAAAGAACAAATTTTCTCTTTAGGACAATCATATAATTTATTGTTCAAATCTTAGGTAATTGTTGGGAGTGCAAGAAGACACTGTTTAAAATTAAGCTGGCTGACAAGCATAAACCGGGACTGTCGTTACCTAATCAGGACGTATCATTTTAATTAAATCAGACTAGTATTGTATTCTGTCCCCACCCCCCGGACCCCCCCACCCGATGCCCAGTCCTCTGTTGAGCAAAGTAGCTGTTGTTTAGTGAGTGTCAGACAATGGATTTTAAAAAGAGAAACAAATCAGGCAATACTGGCAGAAGAATCTTCAGCAGCAAAATTCAACCAATGAAATGTATTTCACTGGACTTGGGACAAATGAATTTAACTGAAATGTAGCTCACATACCAGCTTTATAATCATCATTAAGCCACTGTCAGCAGCCACAGGCCTTCCATTTCATGATCTGTTCGTTATTTGTAAAGTATGTCACGTTGGCTCTTGGTGTTCTAGTCTGCAAGGCACTTTTGCGTAATCAGAGCTACTTAAGTCTGCCGCCGCCTCCTGCCGTCCTATGTGCTGTCCTTGGTTCTCAGCAGTCAGCCTTATATCCCCTGCTTAAATGTGTAATCTGCCTCTCTTGTCCCACTTTAGTTCCACAGGGAAGGCATCTTCAGGGTGTCATGCTGTCATTTGCCCACAGGATAGTTGATTTTGACAGAGCATTTTCTGTGCTCTTCACTCTCTGACCTCTCTGTTAAGGATCTGCCCCCGCTGGGTAATACAGAATACGAAGGCCCATAGCTTATACTGTTGAAAATTCTCGAGGAAATGGATCCCTTAGCCAGGAGAGGTTGATGTCTCCCAGCCTCAAAAGACGGCATGGTGCCCCTGTCTTTGTTCTCATCCTCATTATCACTGCCTGTGCTACTGTGACAGTCAACTAGCCACTCACTTCATTATCCCTCCAGCAGACTTTTCTCCATATTTCCACCTGACTGATGTTTTTAAAAAAACAAGTCAGATATCACCCCTCCATTTCAATTTTTTTTTTAATGGACACACAGTCTTAAGTTCAAAACTTTGGAATTACATCTAAAGCCTCCACAATTTGCAGCCAAACTGCCTGCCAGCTTCATCCTTCACTACTCATTTATATACATCTAGTCCTCTAACTACACTTTCCTGATAAGACAATGTCTTTTCACTTTTCTGCTTCTCTTCCATATTCCTGAAACAGGTAGGTCCACATTCAAAAATCTATAAATTCTTAGGCATTTTCCAAGGTCCAGGATAAATGATAATGTCTGGTACTGATGAACTCCTAGGCAGAATTAGTCATTTCCACATCTGTACTGCCATATGGTCTAGTTTACCCAGAACAGTCTGAGTTTATGCACGTTATCCTAGCATCCTGACTGGTTGGGGGCTTGGATCTGTATTTTCTTTTTTAGCAAAGTATCATTATTTGGGCCAATATAGGCCAGTACTCTACAGTAATAGGCTACTATTCTGTTAAAATACCCAAGGTGTATTTATTAGACCTCTATTTTGTGTTTGATCTCATCTAGTCATGTGTGAGATATGTTCATAGAGTTCAGAGTAATTATTATGCATGATTAAATTTGAAAAACAAATACTGATAACCTACCTCCATTTTCTAATCTTTTCCATATGCCAGGTAATTCACACTTCCCTTTCAAGGAGAATTTATAGGGCACTTGTAGGTAAATCAAATATTCTCAGATATGAACATCTAACTTATTCTGATTTTGGAAGGTAGTGGGAGAAGCATTTGATGCTATTGCCCTGCAAGCTGTTTTGTATAACAGCAAGTTATGTCATAGTCTTGCTGTGGTTTGAAAGATACATAAAGCTGTCAGGACATGAATTGGCAGGATTAGCAGGAAAAATGTGTTCTTGAAATATGCGCAAAAATAGAGGCTCAGGAGATGTGCTGCAAAGCTAAGGTATATAGTCTGCATGTTCTTTCCATGAGTGTTTTTGTTATTTATTTTGTGGGGTCAATTCACAACTATTTATTTTATCATAGAAATATTTTTTTAAATTTTATTACAATAGACATTTATAACAAGAGTGATTTTAAAAAGTACATGTTTAATGAAAATGTATGTAGTGAATATTCACCATCCAAAAGGCCAAAGGATCCTGAGATCCACAAAGATAAACTTACCTTTGAAAAAGTTGAAACTGGGCCCTCAAAAGACAGCAGGGAAGAATCTAGAATATTTTTTTTTTAAACAACTTTTTTTTTTTTTAAGTTTTTTATTTATTTATGATAGTCACAGAGAGAGAGAGGCAGAGGCATAGGCAGAGGGAGAAGCAGGCTCCATGCACCGGGAGCCCAATGTGGGACTCGATCCCGGGTCTCCAGGATCGCGCCCTGGGCCAAAGGCAGGCGCCAAACTGCTGCGCCACCCAGGGATCCCCCAGAATCTAGAATATTTTTATTGATATTTGTAAATCAAAAGTATATACAGAAACATATTTTTATTTTTTTTATCTTCTATTTTTTAATTTATTCATGAGAGACACAGAGAGAGACAGAGACATCGAAAGAGGTAAAAGGCTCCCTGCAGGGAGCCCAATGCGGGACTCGATCCCAGGACCCCAGGATCATGCCCTGAGCCGAAGGCAGATGCTCAACTGCTGAGCCACCCAAGCTTCCCACAGAAACACATTTTTTTTTTAAAGAAACTGAGAGTTCCATGTAATCTCATTTCTATAAAACATGTTTTGATAAGTGGCAAAAATATTTTACAGAGGAAATCATATGCTGATTGATTTTTTTTGTCTTAATCCAAAAGTAGTATAATACTGAATTACATGATACTTTATTGCCTCATGTATCATGTTAACATTATATAGGCTGTGGAGGGGCAATTTTATATTATAAAATATAATATATTAAATGGTCATTTGAAGCCATGATCATGTATTAATTCTAGCATTTGAAAAGAATGTGTACCTGCCATTATTGTGTGGAGTGTTTTGTAAATACCAATTATATATAGTTGGTGGTTATTATTGTGTTTGAAGTGTTCAATATCGTTACTGGTTTTCTGTCTACTTTTTTTTTTATCAACTAATGAAAGAGAAGTGTCGAAATGTCCAGTTGCAATTGTAGATGCATCTACTTATTCTTTCTGTCCTGTCATATTTTTGCTTTGTGTATAATGAAGATATGTCATTAAGTGCATAACATTTTAGATGCTGCATCTTCTTAATGAGTTGACATTTTCATTACTAAGAAAGACCTCTTTTTCACTGATAATTTACCATGTCTTGAAATTTACTTTGTCTCATATAAATATCTTATGACTCATATAGCACTAGTGTACTATTTAGCATCCTTTTAACTTGGTAGTGACTGTATATTTAAAGTAGGTTTCTAGTAGAGGCACATGATTCTCAAGTTCTTTATAAAGTCTGAAAAATCTCTGCTTTTTAGTAATAGTCTCCTAAATTAGTAGACCATTTACATCTAATGTTAATTTTTTATATGGTTGGCTTTGTCTATTATTATTTTTATTGGATTCAGCTGTTCATTGCTCCTTTTTATCACGATCGTATTTTTCTCCTCTATTAACTTTTTTTAACCTTTTGATCCCTTTCACCCATTCCTTCACTTCCCCAACCCCCTTCCTCTGCCAATTGCCTATTGATTCTCTGTACCTATAAGCTTAGGGTTGTTTTTTTTTTTTTTTTTTGATTTGCCACTTGGGACAAGATGGATGGACCTTGAGGGCATTATATTAACTGAAATAAGTCAGAGAAAGAGAGATAACATATGATTTTTAGTCCCAAATGGCAAAGCTGTATCTTTTTTATAGCTGAATAATACTCCATTGCATGCATACACATGCACCTGCACCCCCCACAATTTCCTTATCCATTCATTTAACAATAGAGATTTAGGTTGTTTCCATGTATTGGTTATTATAAATACTGCTACAATGAACATGGGGATGCTATATATTTTTGAGTCAGTGTTTTCATTATCTTTAGGAAATAGAAGTGGAAATGCTGGATCATATAGAAAATCTATTTTTAATTTTTTGAGGAAAACTCCACACTGTTTTTCATAGTATCCACCAACAGTACACAAAGATTACCTTTTCACTACATCCTTATGAACACTTGTAGTTTCTTGGTTTTTTTATAATAACCATTCTAACTGATGTGAAATGATATTTCATTGTGATTACAATTTGCATTTCCCTGATGATTAATGATGTTGAGCATCTTTTCCTTTACATGTTAGCCATGTATGTCTTCTTTGGAAAAATGTCTGTTTGGATCCTCTGCCCATTTTTAAATTGGATTTATTTGTTTGTTTTTGTTTTTTAGTTATTTTTTGCCACTGAGTTGTATGAGTTCTTTATATATTTTGGATATTAGCCCTTTGTCAGATATATGACTTGCAAATATTTTTCCCCATTTAGTACATTGCCTTTTCATTTTGTTAGTGGTTTCCTTTGCTGTGCAGAAGCTCTTTAATTCAATACAGTCTCACTTGTTTATTTTTGTTTTTGTTTCCTTTACTTTGGGTGTCAGATTTTTAAAATAACACCATGACCTATGTCAAATTGCTTAGTGCCTGTGCTTTCTTCTAAGAGTTTTATGGCTTCAGGTCCTAGTTTTATGGCCTCAGGTTCAAGTCTTTAATTTTTTGTGGTTTTTTTTTTTTTTTTTTTTTGTATAATATAAGTAGTTTCATTCTCTTGTTTTTGGCTAATTTTCCCAATTCCATTTATTAAAGAGTCTGTCTTTTCCCCATGTAATATTCTTGGCTACTTTCTTATAAATTAATGGACTGTATATACATAGGCTTATTTTGGAGTTCTCTACTTAGTTCCGTTGCTCTTTGTGTCTATTTTTATGACAATAACACATGATTTTAATTATGATAGCTTTGTAATACAGTTTGAAATCCGGAAGCATGATGGCTCCAGCTTTGTTCTTCTTTCTCAGATTGCTACTCTATGTAGGGCCTTTTGTGATTCCATACAAATTTTAGGATTATTTGTTCTACTTCTGTGAAAAATGCAATTGAAATTTTGAGACAGAGTGCATTGAATTTGTAGATTACTTTGGGTAGTATGGACATCTCGACAATATTAATTCTTCCAATCCATGAGCATGGAATATCTTTCCATTTATTTGTGTCTTTTTCAATCTCTCTCCTTAATGTGTTGTAGTTTTTAAAATATAAGTCTTTTGCCTTCTTGGTTAGGTTTATTTCTAGGCATTTTATTCTTTTTGATGCAATTTTAATTGGGATTTTTCAGGGGCAGCCAGGGTGGCCCAGTGGTTTAGCACCTGCCTTCAGCCCAGGGTGTGATCCTGGAGACCCAGAATCGAGTCCCATGTTGGGCTCCCTGCATGGAGCCTGCTTCTCCCTCTGCGTGTGTCTCTGCCCCTCTCTCTCTCTGTCTCTCTCATGAATAAATAAATAAAAATCTTAAAAAAAAAAAGAGCCTTACAATAGTATATTTCCATTTCCCCTTTAGTCCTTTGGGCAATTGTTTTCATTTATCTCACTTCTGTATATGTGAACACTCAAGTACATATTTTTTTAACTTTAAGCAGATAATTATCTTTTAAATATTTTTAAGTAAGACAAATTTCAGATTTTAAAATTTAAATTATTAAATATAGTTGTTTGTTCTGTGATAATAATACAAATTTTGATGATAAATAGCCTCATGATAAAAACAAAGCTCCCATAAAATTAAGAAACAGAAATATACTGAGAATTCATTGTGATGTACATATAATTCATAACTGTGATCAAGCAGATGCTACTCATCACAATAAAAATGTTAAAATTTATAGATATACTTATATACAGTGAAATAATTGAATTACATTTGTGTGCATGTGTGCAACAATGATACTGCTTCAAAAAATGAATAAGTAAACTTGAGTATGTCAGCACCATTTTCTCTCTTTGCTGCTTATTGTCATTCAGGCTTTGAAAGGTTTGCATTTCTGAAGCACTCTTTTGCAAAATTGACCAAAATTCCCTGGCATGGTGTTGAAATTATTTTAGAATTAAACCTTTAAATATGGTTTTCATTAAATCATTTGAAAATCTTTATTCAAAATATTCAATTATTGGAGTGCTAAAGATCTTCAGCTTTGAAGTTTTTGCTGAATTGCAATTAACAACAAAGTTTAGCATTAGGAAGACATTTAAATTTTTTTTTTTTTAATAAAATTGTGAAAGTTCAAACTATCTTATTTGAAATTTTTAACCACCTAATTTTTAATTGTATTACATTTATATTTTATTGTGGAATGGAATAAAATTGAAAAGAACACAATTATACAGCTTAAAAGTGAATATTTAAAAAACCATAATTTAAGGGGGGACATGGATGATTCAGGTTGTTATATGTCTGATTCTCAATCTCAGCTTAGGTCTTGATCTCAGGGTTCTGAGTTCAAGCCTTGCATTGGGTTCCATGCTGGATGTGGAGCCTACTTAAAAAAAAAAAAAAATCATAATTTAAGAAAACTTGTTTGACAAGTTTTATATTGTAAAAAATTTTTGTCAGAGAAAGGTATCTGAAAAGAAGTAAAATTCAGTATCTATGAAAATATTTCAGCTGAAATATGTGCACATTTGCTGTATGAAAAAAATCAAATTGAAACTTTCCTCCATTTTAAAAGTTAGCCTGAAGCTTACCAGATAACTCAGTACCTATAAAGAGAAACCTTTCTTAATAAAAATAGTATGACCTGAGGAGACATCAGTTGAACACGCCAACAATTTTAAATGTACTGAAAATATCTTTACCCAGGGTGTGATCCCGGAGTCCTGGGTTGGAGTCCCACATCAGGCTCCCTGCATGAAGCCTGCTTCTCCCTCTGCTTGTGTCTCTTCCTCTCTCTCTCTCTCTGTGTCTCTCATAAATAAATAAATACAACCTTTAAAAAAAAAACCTTTAACTTAAAAAAATAAGAATATATTCATTCTTTAGAAAAAAAAGAGTAAAACGCACTGAATAATCGTTAAGAAACCAATTAAAAATGTGCACATGTACCACAAATGATTATTTGATTACATTATTTTTAATGTTTAGATAATTCATATAAAGAATATATTCTTTTGTGCACAGATATATGCCATTTTGTTAGACATTATTTTAAAAACAGTTTCTATATAGATAACTATTTTGAAATGTTCATCAATATAATACCAATTTTGTTCATCAATACATATTTTTAATTATATAAATTATTTTTAACTTCTTATTTTATTCCCAGAATTTTTCAGTTTGAATGATAAAAATCACGTGATTTTAATGCCCTTTTTATTGTATTAAAGCTATGTACACATATGCTGTTCCTCTTAGATTATGTTCCTTTGAAGAGCAAGTATGTTATGTTAATATTTGTATCCCTAGAAATTGGTTCTGCACCTGGTACTTAGTATTTAGTAAATGTTAAATGAATCTGATTGAGTAGGAAATCTTTTAATAATGTAAAGCTAAAAGTGCACTGATACTGTACACTGGCAGTTAGAAATAATGTGAAACCATTTTTGTATGATTTGGTTTTTTGCTTATTAATTCTAGTGATACCTTAATATTAGAATTCAATTTCAGGGATCCCTGGAGGCGCAGCAGTTTAGCGCCTGCCTTTGGCCCAGGGCGCGATCTTGGAGCCTTGGGATCGAATCCCACATCGGGCTCCCAGTGCATGGAGTCTGCTTCTCCCTCTGCCTGTGTCTCTGCCACTCTCTCTCTCTCTGTGTGACTATCATAAGTAAATATATATATATATATATATATGTAAATATATATATATAATTCAATTTCAAATTAGGCTTTTATATAACATTTTATAATTTTTATATATCTGTCCAACTTTTTTTAAAAAATAATTTTTAGATATAAAATCAGTTTCCTATATAGGTTACTTTTTGTTCTCTACTTAACATGTGTTTGATTCCACAAAAATTGTATCCATAATTTTTTTAAAGATTTTATTTATTTATTTATGAGAGACACACAGAGAGAGGCAGAGACATAGGCAGAAGGCTATGAAGGCTTCATAGCTCACTGAGGGGAGCCTGATGCAGGACTCAATTCCAGAACCCTGGGATCATGACCTGAGCTGAAGACAGACGCTCAACAACTGAGCCACCCAGGCATCCCTGTATCAGTAATTTTATTCGCACTTTTATCCTCATACTGAAGCATAAACCACAATGAAGGTAGGGAGATATTGTCTTGTTAGAATATATCTTCAATATCAAGCATACCAATACCTGGCTTATTGTGGGGGCAGAGCAATTAACTGATAAAATAATTGAATATTCTTTTTAAAAAAAATAAATTTCTCTATCCTTGGAAATATATGACAACACTGGCTTTGAGGTTCTTTTTTGCATCCTATGCATTAGAAGCTTCGTTTCCTTCCTGGGTTGATGGCAATATCTCTGTCATGCTGCCATCTACTTTAACTTGACTTGCCATATCATTAGGTGTATCCTTAGAAACATAATGAAATTCTAAAGATAGCCACATTACTGAGTAGCTGGCAGACTGTAGGCCTAATAATAATGTTGAACATTCTTTATAAAATTGATGGACTAGTACAAAGGAAGAGCTCAATCAAGGGCAAAATACTCCAGGGTGAAATCCACCTCTAGTTTACCATCTGCATGTCAAGTATTTTCTGATGAATCTGACTCTGGATGGAGTTTTCTAACAGGTTAAATATTCCCATTACCCAACTTTACTTTCTTATACATAGTGAAGTAGAGAATATAGTGCCATTTGTCAGTCAATACAAAAGTATAAGGCAATAAAACTGGAACGAATGAATCTAAGGCCTTGTGAATACCAAATCTGGACTATTACCTTGCTGAAGTCTCCTGATACTGCAAAGACATACAATATCATTGGTCTTTAATGATTCATTTCAGAATTGATATTTTCATAGGATTATATAACATAATTGTTAGAATAGGACTTTAAAATATTATTTGGTACAAAATCAGGCAGGTAAAATGCTACTATGCCAGTTTTATAGATGAGACTGCTAAGTTTCAGGGAACAAGTGCAATATGATCAATGTCCTTTCTTACCATAGAAGAGACTTTCCTGCTTCTGATAATATTACTTATTCAACAGTATGAAGTCCTAGGTTTTTCTTTTTCGAAAGGTTTTGATATAAACAAGTCTATACCGAAGAGTCAATTTTCTGAATAGAAAGGATACGTTGGAACTTATGAGTGATTTTAGTGTATCTAGTCCCTGTTATAGAAAACAATGCAATAAGAAAATTGGAAGATTAATTTTCTTAAGGCCACTAAGATTGTCACTTAGACATTACCTCTGAATAATAGTTCAAGCTACCATCCACATTATACTTGAAATCTATATATGCACTGGTAAGGATTGTAAAATACGTATTAGGTGAAGTACATGTTTCTAATTAAATTATACTCTCATTTAGATTAAAGCAAACATAAGATTAGAAGTTAGAAGTAAAAAAAAAGAAGTTAGAAGTATATTTATAGCACTGATGAGTTGTAACAATGTTGAGAATGCATTTGATACCACTAGGTATCAAATGCTACTATGCAAGATAAAAATCACTAGGATAAAAAGATAGAGTAAAAATTAGAAGACTTGAGGATCTTTGGGTGGCTCAGCAGTTTAGTGCCTGCCTTCAGCCCAGGGCATGATCCTGAAGTCCTGGGATCGAGTCCCAGGATCGAGTCCCACATCGGGCACCCTGCATGGAGTCTTCTTCTCTCTCTGCCTCTGTTTCTGCCTCTCTCTCTCTCTGTGTCTCTCATGAATAAACAGATAAATAAATAAATAACCTTTAAAAAATAAAATAAATTTAAAGAGAAGACTTTATATTTTTACTGATGTTCAATTTATTTCTTATGTCAGGGATTTTTAACTTTTATGGTGAATTTATTCCTAACAAAAGTATTCATATCTAGATGCTTTAGTAAGTTAGAAGTTTGCAATGAGAATTTTTTTAAGTTTCCAAATGGAAGTGTTATTTGATTGTATTGACATCGATACCATAGGAAAAATTATATACACAGGCAAAACTTTAATAAATTTTTTATAGTTTCTGAAAATCTGAAAATTAGGAGATACTTTTATACTTTTGTAGATGTTTTGTACACTCTACCTTGAAGGGACTATTAGATATCCAAGTAAAAGAGCTAAATAGGCAGTTGAATGGCATGGACTGGAGCTCAGGAGAGACATCAAAGCTGAATATACAAATTTGAGAGGCATTAAGCTAGAAAGAGTATTTAAAACCATGGGTCAGATGAAGTTATCCTGGAGGAAATTGTACAAAGAAGGGAACAGAACATTAAACATTAATCCCTGGAGTATTTTAGCTCTCGGTCATCAGGTTAAAAAGATACAGACAGAGGTGATATTGAAAAAGAAACAGCAAATAAGCCAAAAAGAATATTAGTAAATTCTGATGACTGGGAGGCCAAAAAAACACGTACCTGAAGAAGGAAGGTTGGTCAGTTGTGGCACATACTGCTGAGAAGTTTTTGGAAAAAGAAGGAATAGAAGTTACCACTGGATCTGGCAGATAGATTTAACGAGCTGTTTAGTGACTATATCGATAAAAGGCTGATGATGAAACCGGAAATAGTTGTACAGATATCTCCCTCAAGAGAGATGCTTAATAAGTTTCTTATTAAAGAAATGAGAGAAATAGGAAAAATAATTGTAAGAGGATGGAGATGTAATCAGAGTTTTGCTTATTTATTCAAATTGGAAAATGGAAGTTATGTCTATATGCTATTAGGAATGGGCCATTAAGGAAGGAAGAACTAGTAATTCAGAAGAGATCAGAAATATTTAGGAATAAAGTCCTTGAGAGTAAAAGAGGGTTTAATACCAGCAGCACAAGAACTAGGGTTGACCTTCAGTAGAGCAAAAGCTCCTTCTCCATGGCAACACAGTGGAAAGCAGATATGATTGGACTGATAGATTTGGTGGTGCTTAAATGAGGAGTTGCCTGTCTTATAGCTTCTACTTACTCAGTGAATTATAAGGGAAGAAATCAGGCAAAAGAGAGGATGAGAAGAAGAAAGAGAATGAAAAAAAAAAAAAAACAATTGGAGTGCAATGTCCTTAGTATTGTAATTAAAGAATACTATCTGGCACATATATAGCTAAATATAGCATATATATGGCTAAATCGAATTTCTATTAGTCTGAATAATACCTGTGAAAAGAATCTAGAGTCTGTCTTTTTTGCTTTCCTTTATGGTGAAATATTAGTAGCAAGAAATTTTGTTGTGTAGCAAGAAAGAATTATAAGCTGCTCAATATTCCTGCCTTTCCATTTAAAACTAGATCTAATTCTTTTATCAATAAACAACTGTAGATGTTCCCTTAGTAGGACATGATTTAGTTTTGTTGTATCCAGTAATGGCATAGGATCATACTGAGACAATATACTATACTGGTTGAAACGCTGTTGTTTCTTGAATTCAAATCTCCACTCTGCTAAGAGCAAGCATTTAACATCAATGAGGTTCATTTTACCCACTTAAAAATGGACATGATAATAATACTTTATAAAGATGTGGTATTTTAACTTAAGAGTATAAAGTTAGGGACACCGGGTTGCTCAGTGGTTGAGCGTCTGCCTTTGGCTCAGGGAGTGATCCTGGAGTCCCAGGATCAGTCCCAGGATCGAGTCCCACATCGGGCTTCCTGCGTGGAGCCTGTTTCTCCCTCTGCCTATGTCTCTGCCTTTCTCTGTGTGTCTCTCATGAATAAATAAATAAAATCTTTAGAAAAAAAAAAAAGTATGAAGTTAGCCTATAGCCTAGTGTTTTGGATAATATGTGCTCTCAATAGAGACAGGAATCATTATTGTCATTGTTTTATTGAAATCTCTTCTAAATTAATTGTTCTTCATGTTTAACTGTATCTCTTTCTTAAATATACAGACTTTATTTAGTTTGACACAGTATATGCTAATGGAATCCCAGGGATAAAATAGTAATGTTGATGGTTGTAATTGTTTTTAGTAAAATATTAATTAGTTTTAAAGTCAACTGTTGTAAATGTGCAGTTTTTTGGACTGCTCCATCAGAATGATAGGTGGATAGTTAGTTTTCTGATTTTATAATGACACTTAACGGTTAATAACATATTTTAGAAATTTCATTTTAAGTAATCACATCATTCAAGTTTTATAATACAGTCTATACACTAAGCATTTTTTATTTCAAAGGTTCTATCATTTTTATTTAAGAAATTTCCCTTGGGTGTGTTCTCATGTCTGCATTCCAACTTTGACTACCCTAAATAACTCTGCGATGTTGGGCAAGTTTCTTATCCCTTGTAAGCCTACATTTTCTCATTGGAAAAATATGGATAATAGTAGTACCCAGACTTTTTTCAATCAAGTGAGAAGCAGCTCATAATGCAGGGTTTGAAAGAGTGTGTCCACAAAATACTACATATAAATAATATTAACTATTCACATATGCTAGTTATATACTTTTTCCCTGTGATTATTATCATTTCTATGTAATAGTCAACTAGTATAAGGAGCACAACATACGGTAGCCACTTGATAATTCAAATTCTAGAATAACCAAAATATAAATGGCCAGTCCTTTTCATAGGAGGGAAACAAGCAAGAGCAGTTATCTTTTATTATCAATTTTATAAAGCTTTGTAAGTTAAATCTAAGCAATATTTGGATATTATATTATATATAAGTGGCCTATTATATGCTTTTCCAGAATGTTCCTTTCATGATATCATTACAAGTGAGACTTTGGATTCTTAAGACCCTTTATCTTTGTTGGAATTTCTGTTTGCATATTTATGTTAGAAAAAAATCAGGAATGAATGATAGACTTCACCTTAATGGAAAGAAAATTACAGATGTTCATTTCATCAATTAAATTTGAACTCACGGGATGCCTGGGTGGCTCAGCGGTTTAGCATCTACCTTTGGCTCAGAGCATGATTCCGTGGTCCGGGGTTCAAGTCCTGCATCGGGCTCCCTGCATAGAACCTGCTTCTCCCTCTGCCTCTGTCTCTACCTATCTCTCTCTCTTTCTGTGTCTCTCATGAATAAATAAATAAATAAAATCTTAAAAAAAATTATATAACAAAGAGAAAAAACAAGTAAGAATGATAAATTTTTAGAATTTTATGTCCCACAAAAATGAAAAATTAATATCAAGTAAAAATATCAATCTATTTTTACATACATGACTAATACCTTATTAAATTCTAGTATTATATAAATGCCATTTTAATTATTCTAATTATATGAGATTATTTCATTCCTAATCTCAAGGAGATACAGGATGGCTCCTAAGTACTTATTTATTTTCTTCAGTGGATATAGTTTCTATTCAATACAGAAAACATGAATGATTGATACTAAAATTATATAATTTTGTCTGCCAACAAACACAGAGTATAGCCAGTATGGAGATCAAATTTTGAATAGATAAAGAAAATAGGACAATGGCATTCACACAAAATAATTGTTCCTGTGTGTATTTCACTGACTGCTTTTAGAATTGAAGTTGTTCCAATAGGAAAAAAAAAAAATGTCTTCAGTCTTTCATTAACTCCATAATTCTCTATTGTGCTTTAGAATATTATCCTAATTTGTTTATTGACAGAAAAAGGAACAATAGGTGTTCACCACCTCTGTTTCTTTACATTGACCAGATCCAAAGGCAATGCGTATTTTCACATACTATGTATTAGTTGCCATGTCGAAGACATCTAATGATTAATTTTAGCCACTTGAGTCCACTTTAACCACAGTAAATCTGACAATAGAGTGAAAACATCTCTTTTACCCTCAATTTCAGCTAAGATATATTACTGCTCTTATTTCAATACATTATTACACATTAATTTTTATTTTTGGAATGTTCATCTGAGGCTTCACACTTTTTGCAGAAACAGACTTCAGTGCTTGAGAAGCTTCAACAACAAAAAATAATGAGGTTTTCTTGTAATTTTATGTCATTACTATTTTTCACTTTGAAAGTAGAGCACATTCCATATTTATGTTACTTTTTTTCCAGTAAAAGCATCCTAAATGTAAATTTTCTATGTAGAACATCACTCCCCATATATTGTAAAACCAATACATATAGTTTAGTCTGGATGAAAACCATCACAGAGCAATTCAAGAACACCTTAATGACTCAGTTTATTGCAAAAATACTTCACAAAAAATCTCTATCAATATTGGAAGATCATAATTGTCCAGAGCCTATGATGCATTATAGATGCTCTGCGAAGGAACAGATGGTTATTACAGAACAAATTTACTTGGATATTGGAACCAACTTCTTACCCCATTTCCTCAATATTCTTGAATATGAATTTGTTATTAATAACTAAAAACAACTGTTTCAACAAGAACTCCTATGAAAGTAAACTTAATATTTTTACAATAGTTCAAATTTGTGCCAGCTCTAGCTTTTCCATTTGGAAGAGATATTGATATTGAGATATTGATATAATCCCTACCTTTTCCATAATTTCTTAATGGGGTTTATTATTTTATTTTATTTTATTTTATTTTATTTAGGGAAAAATTGCATCTCTGGAGCAGTTGCAGATAGAAGAGGATAGTCTAGTATAACATTTAAGTATTTGGATTCTAAAGTCAGACAGATTTCAGTTCAGATTTTGTTTGTGTACTCTTTAGTTTTTGTAATATTGGACAGGTTACTTAATCTCTCTAAATTTTAGTTTTCTCACCTCTAAATAAGGATAATAATAACACTTGTCTCATAGGTTGTTAGGAATATTTAAGGAATTATATATGTAAAATTCCTGCCCATAGTCATTGCTCAGAAACATTAGTTTATCAGAAAAAATGAAGCAAAACTACAAGACTTTTGATTATACATGATACATAGATTTTTTTTCATTTAAGTGATCAGTAAAATTGTATTTGCAGTCCACATTTAGTAACCCTTTTAAAAATGAAACCCTTAAAAATTAACTTTTTTAGTCTGTTGAAAAAGTAAACAAAATATATGTTGCATATGCATATATATATGAATGATCATTTTTTGTTTTTATTGCATTTTATTTTATTTTTAAAGATTTTTTTATTTGAGACAGAGAGTGTGTTCATGCACACACGTGAGGGGTGGGAAGGGTGAAGGATGGCGAAAGAATCTCCAGCAGATCAGCTCTGAGCTCAGAGTCAGACAGAGGACTAAATCTCAAGAAAACTGAGATCATGACCTGAGCCAAAAACAAGAATCTGATGCTAAAGCAACCTATGTGCCCTTTATTTTAGAGATCGCTTTTCTTCCTCTTTTTTTTTTTTTTTTCGTTTTGAGTAGGCTCCTAACTAGCATGAAGCCCAACATGGCATTTGAACTCATGACCCTGAGATCCAGACCTGAGCTGAGATCTACTGCTTTTTTTTCAGTGTCAGGCTTAGCATCCCACCATTATCCTTTTTTTCTCAGTTTTTTAGATGATGTGTTCCTTTTGATTCCCATACAACATTAAGAATCAGAACATTACAATATTGGGTGCAGATTCTCTGGTTTCTTGGTTGTGTATATATGTTAGAGAGATGAGCTACAACAAGTTTACTAGGCAGATTGATCAATCTATCAATCTATCTATATCTACTTACCTGTGTATCTATATAACTACCTACCCCCTCAGGATGTTTATAATAGAATCTCTTTATTGGTACCACCACTATGCAAAATAATTTGGAGTTTCTTTAGTTCTATTGTGTCTGCTCATTTCTTCTTTGTGTTTGTAGAACCTAGCAAAATGTTTGGAATATATTAAGTTAGTAAGTGAATGAATGAGTGAATATCAGTTATGTGTCTGTAATCAGCAATTTATGTCATTAGTTTAATATGCAATTAAAAAAATAATTTATACTAAGTGAATCCTACATTTATGAATATAGTTTAATAATAATTTAAATGGAAATTTTAATAGCTTCTTTGTCTTAATACTTAATTGCCATATGCTTTAGGGTAAATCTACTTTATGGTAATTCAAAATAATATTTTGTCCATTAACCTGAATAATTGGAGTTAACTATTATTAAACGTGTCATATACTGTATATAGAAGAATAGTTGCTTTCCTATGGTCTCATACTATTCTGCTTTCTCTAATGATTTTTTTAACTTTTTATTTTTAGACACTTATATGCAGTTGTAAGAAATAATAAAGAGATCCTATATACTCTTCACCCAGTTTCCTGCAATGACAACTTCTTGTATAACTATAGCACAATATCCCAACAACAAAATTGATTTTGATACAATCTATCAATCTTATTTAAATTTTATTAACTTTGAATATATCTGTGTGTATATGTTTATTTAGCTCTATGTAGATTTGTTTGTTGTTGTTTTTTAAGATTTTATTTATTCATAAGAGACAGAGAGAGAGAGAGGCAGAGACACAGACAGAGGGAGAAGCAGGCCCCATGTAGGGAGCCCAATGCAGAACTTGACCCGGATCTCCGGGATCAGGCCCCGGGCTAAAGACAGCACTAAACTGCTGAGCCACCTGGGCTGCCCCTATTTAGCTCTATGTAGATTTGTAAGACCAGCACAGTAAGGACATAGTACAGTTCATCACAAGGATCCCTTATCTTATCTTTAATAGCTATGGTCACTCCTTTCTATCCCCTCCCCCTACAACTCCTGGTACTAACTAATCTGTTTTCCAGCTTTCTAATTTTGTCTCTTCAAGAATGTTACATAAATAAAGTCATACAGTATGATATTTGATGTTGTATTTGATATTGTATTTTTTCACTCTGCATAATTCCTTTCAGATCCTTTTAAGTTGTGATGTGTATTGTCGTTCCTTTTTATTGCTGAGTAATATTCCATGGTATGCAAACACAGTTAGTTTAATTATTCATTTGTTGAAGAACATTTGGGTTATTCCTACTTTTTAGCTTCTATGAATAAATATGTGTTCAGGTTTTTATGTGGTCATAAGTCTTCATCTCCCTGGGATAAATGTACATGAATGTAATTACTGAGCTGTATGGTAAGCACATGGTTAGTCTTGCAAGAAACATGCTTATTTCCAAAGTGGCTATAACATTTTATATTTCCAATAGCAGTGCATGAATAATTTCATTTTCTCCAGAACCTTGCCAGCATTAGATAAGATGCATCTTATCTTTTACTTTAGCCAATCTGATAGGTATATAATAATATCTCGTTGCAGTTTTAATTTGCATTTCCCTAATAGTAAATGAGATTGAAGAAATCTTTTTGTGTACCATCCAGTATCCTCTTCATTGAAAATTTTTTTGCCCATTTCTTAATTGGATGTGTTTTCTTCTTCCTCCTCTCTACCACACTTGAGTTTTAAGAGTTATTTATGTATATCGTAGATACAAGTCCTTTGTGGAATAGTTCCCTTGCAGATATGTTCTTTCTATGGTTTTCTCTTCAACTTCTACACAGTCTTTCACAGAGCATCTAATAACTTTCAGGAAATCTATTATTTAGCTACTAAAATGGCATGCCCCTTCTTGAAACAAGTTAGCACACAAATTAACAAAAACGATTTCAATTATTTTTTTGTGTAGGGATTGAAAAATTGGCCCAAGCATTTCTTAAGTTAAATTTCTAAAAGCATGTAGATATAAGGAAGATTCTAAACTGTAAGGTCTGGAATGTTGAAATTGATTTTGGTAGCGTCAAAACTAAAGATTTGTTTCTGTCTTTTGATAGGTTCTGTTGCCACTGCATGTCGTGACCCAGGGGTTCCCATGAATGGGACTCGAAATGGGGATGGACGAGAACCTGGGGACACTGTTGTTTTTCAATGTGACCCAGGATATGAGCTTCAAGGAGAGGAAAGAATAACCTGCATTCAAGTAGAAAATCGATACTTCTGGCAGCCCAGCCCGCCGGTCTGTATAGGTATGAATTAAAGAAAAATTAAAATTTTATATAAATATAAAACAATGATTAAAATGGGTATTGATGTTATTAAGAACAATATTCTAGAATAGGTTTTATATGAGATCTAATATTTCTAAGATCTATGAATCTCCAAAAAAAAGGCATAAAATCTTAAATGATCATAATTTTTTTTCTCAATGAAAAGGTCCGTAATCTCATTAGATTCTCAATGGTTTGATGATCCTGACTAAAAAAAAAAAAAAAAAAAAAAAAAAAAAAAAAAAAGTTAATAAGTAAAGCTTTTGAAAAGTCTAAATTTTCCCTTATATACTATAAAAATGTAGTTACCCACTGCTTTTAAAATTTAAAAGAGTAGATTCAGATTCTGCATTTGAAATGGGCCATATTCATCTTGTATCTCTAATAGATATTTCTTGTAGGGAATGGAAATTTAATTGAAACTTTATGTTTGAGTTTAGTTTCAAAGCTTTGGCTTTACATTCCATTCATGAGTAGTAAAATATAAATCTAAGGATTTACAGCAGATTGGTGCATACATTCAACTGTCTTTTACCTCTATGTTCTGTTCTTGATCCTCCCAAGTTAAACTCTAGAAAATTAAGATACATATTATATCTCTACTGGTATGAGAAAAGTTAGAAGAATGTACCTACCATCTTTAGCATAAAACCTGCTATAAAATCTTTTTAAAATCTCATTATTAAGTTTTTTAAATTAAAATTGGCTAATCTCAAACCTTTTACCTCAAGTATCTTAGAATTAATGCTGCCTTGAATTTACAATAGATTTTTACCAAAGTATGTTCTCTCTACTCAAAATTTTATTTCTTTACATATTCTCTCTTACTATACTGTAAGCAACTTGAGAGATTCCAGATTCATTCATTCATTGTTCATGGTTGTATTTCTTAAAGAATTCAACTTAAGCAAATCTGGCACATTTAGGAAACAAAACCTTATTTTTGTTCAGTTATATGCAATGCATAAATGCATTTTCAATAATCATTTCACAGTAATTATTTTGAGTCACATGGTAATAGGAAGAGTGTGTAGTACCTCAGTCAGAAGGGAACAAACTCAACCACTCAATTCAGATTTGTTTTCCTCATCTTGTAACTTCATATGCAAGAGTTGCAAGCTCAAATTCATTAGTAACTCAGGGTATCCTAGGCATTGTTCTCAACATGGAGGATTTAGCGGTAAAACAACAGAGGAGGGGCAGCCAAGGTGGCACAGTGGTTTAGCGCCACCTTTGGTCCAGGGCGTGGTCCTGGAGACCCGGGATTGAGTCCCATGGCAGGCTCCCTGCATGGAGCCTGCTTCTCCCTCCACCTGTCTCTGCCTCTCTCTCTCTCTCTCTCTCTCTCTCTCTCTCTCTCTCTCGTCTTTCATGAATAAATAAATAAAATCTGAAAACAACAACAACAACAACAACAACAGAGGAGTTCCCTATTCTTGTGAACCTACTTTCTAATGAAATGAAAGCTAAAAAAAAAAAAAAATCTGTATTTCACATCACGTTTTCTGTGTTTTACACGTTGGCATTTCAAAACACTTGATGCATAAAGCAAGACACATCTAAAGCCTCAAGCCTGTCAGAGAGTAATGACAGTTCTAGACCTTTGTAGAAAATGAGGCAGATAACATAAGTTATTAGAGAAACTTTAAAAAAATAAAATAACATAAGGACATACCTTGAACCAATACAGACTTACCTATATTCTCCTTTAATCTTCATTATTTCCATTTAGCATTTATATTGTTCTTCATCCACTGCTATAAGATTCTAAATCAAGCATTGATTAATTTACATTTACTATAACTATACTTATAAAAACAAAAAATAAAATACAGTTAAGAAACATTTTCAGGGATGCCTGGGTGGCTCAGTGGTTGAGCATCTACCTTCGGCTCAGGTTGTCATCCTGGGATCCAGGATCGAGTCTCACATTGGGCTACTTGCAGGGAGCCACTTCTCCCTCTGCTTGAGTCGCTGCGTCTCTCTGTGTGTCTTTTATGAATAAATAAATAAAATCTTTAAAATTCTTTTTTTCAAAGAAAAAGAATGAATTTTCCATTTGTTTACTATTCAGTTAACCTTAAAAAATCCAATTAAATTAAAACACCACATTCCAAATGATTGGAATTTGACTATCTCATAAAGAGAATCTTTGTGTAAAGAAGAAATGATAGAATACTACAGAACTACTGTAGGAGTTTTTGATTTGTTAGAACTCTTCAACCTAGTGAGAGGGTGTGGCTTATTAGAATTACCAGAGGGCTATATAATGTGAAATGTTATTATGTTTAGAATTCTAAAATATCAGACAGCCTTACACTAAAATTCTAGAAAACACTAAAATACAAAACATAAAGGATGAAAGATTTTTGTGATTAGCTTTAATATAATTCCATTTGTAGACAAGACTTTAGCTTTCAAGTCCTAATTCTAGGGGGAAAAATAGTTAAACACTAAGTATTTTTTAAATTGAGCAGGTTGAGCAAAGTTTTTTTATGGATTATGGTGCTGTGTATTATTTTTTGGTGGGAAAAGATAGCTTGAGGAGAAGATATGCATTAGAGCTTCTCTGAGGAAGAAAATAACCTAAAAAAAAAAAATGTCTGAAAAATTGCTAAGGCTGCACAAATCTTGACCTCTGAAACTGATAAGAAAGAACTCCATGATTGGAAATACTATGCCAAAGATTAACTCTGAACTTTTTAGAAACTCCATAAGTCTATGTCTCAGACCCTGGAGTATAAAGCATTTTGCTTGCATGTTGAAATAGCCTTTAAGCAAGTACCAAATAGAAGGACGTCATCTTTAAGAGAGTTAATAGAATTCATTCCAACAAAATTGACAGTGTGAAGATTACTTTGACATTGCCAAAGGGAAAGTAGTAGCACTCAATATGAAGGTAAGTAACAAAGACAATGTGAGTGGGCTGCTGCTAAAGTCAGTATACACAAATAAAACTAAATGGGGTCAAAGAAAATTAAGATTATAAAATAGGGTTGCCTGGGTGGCTCAGCAGCTGAGCGTCTGTTTTTGGCTCAGGGTGTGATCCCAAGGCCCTGGAATCGAGTTCTGCATCTGTCTCCCTGTGAGGAGCCTGCTTCTCCTGCCTATGTCTCTGCCTCTGTCTCTCATGAATAAATAAATAAAATCTTTTAAAAAAATATTATAAAATAATTATCAATAGTGGCCTGTGTAACTGCCTTTTGAGAAACAACACTCATCATTTATGTCAGAAATCCATGGAACCTAACTGAAAATTTATTTCATAAATCTATTTGACTTAAAGAGACTTTTATTCTGGATGTTTGATGATTACATGCATAAAAATAAAAATGTATTTTCCAAATGCTATTTAAAGTTTTCTCTTTTTGAGGCAAAGAAAATTTTCTTTACTCAATATTTGGGATATACAAATGTCAGGTAATATTTCTCCTTGCCTCGGTGGCTTTTGCAGATTTCCAAAATCAACTATAACGAACTATATTGGGAAATTGTTGTTATATAATTTAAATAATGGAATCACAAGAATTTTTAGATGATCTTATGCCTAGATTATAGAATGATCATGGAAAATATCCAGTAAGATACTTAAAAATATATGTAATATATTTTCCTATATCTTTTTTAAAAATTTCCCTATATCTTTGGTGATAAAGGATATAAACATATAAAAGTATATATGGACGCATGCATTTGTATATACAAATTGTATATTGTCAGAAATTGTATATTTCTGACAATTAAAAACAAAACAAAACAAAACAAAACAAAACATGTTCCCTGTGAAAGATAAGGAGAATTTAGACAAATTTACTCTCCTATGCTCTCCCAAATTAACATAAGAATCCCTCTACCATGTAATCCCACACAATCCAGCTACCACAGTTTATGAAAAACAACAACACAAAAAACATTTTGCTATCATTTTTGTCTTTTATACATATACGCATACATACATACATTTGCCCTTACTACACATTTTTTCTATTTTTTTTCAAATTCATATATAAGTTTACAAATTCTAAAGGCAAAATATGCTATTATTTTTATCAAAATATATACCTACAAATTAGATTGTTCATCCATCCCCAGTTATTTTCACTATTTTCATAATCAATACAAGAAGCCATTAGCAATTCCACAAACATTTATGGAATGTGTACTATGTACTGAATCCCAGGTTTAAGATAACATTTAAGACACAGTCTTTAATTTAAGATTAGTGATGAATGCAGATACCTGAAGGGAATACTTAAGTACATATGGCAGGGAAATGTTAGAGGTTTTTTGCGTACTAGAGGAAGTTGAAGAAAGCTGAAGTAGAGCCCAGGCTAAGAATTTCCAGGAAAGCTCTGTGGAGGCAGTGACAAATCTTAAAACATAAACGTTCTATACATGTAGAATAGAGAAAACATTTCGGCAGACATGAATAGCAGGAGCAAAGGCATAGAAGTGCCAGGAATTAGAAGCAGTTTGATAGTACTTGAGTGTAAATTTTGGGTCTAAGATGGTGGTTGATTCAATTGGGAAGGTTGCAAGGATCAGGTCATAAAAGTTGTATTGGAGTTGGGGCATTATCATGCAGGCAGTGTGAAATAATTGCAGAATTATATGCATAGGCATAGTCTGATTAGATGTTTTTATTGGGAGAGAGATGAGTTAGAGGAAACCAGAGGCATGGGAAACAAGAAGACGTTGTGATAAACAGGAGATAAGAATCAGTTCTAGAAATATGGTTGTAGGAAAGGAAGGAGCAATAGGTTGAAATATAGCTATAGGATGTAAGAAGTAGAGTCTTAGTAGTGTTTCTTGATGGAGTGGTACATGGATGCAGCAAGAAAAGAAAAATCTTAAACCTCTAGCTTGGAAATATAGGTGGATGACAGCACTAATCAAACAACTTAGAAATGCAAAAGAAGAAACAAATTTGAAATATCTAGTATGGACACGTAGGACTTTTTGCCCAGGGTGAACAAAAGTGGAATTGCCAGGAACACAGCTGTGCCATAGCTGAAGAAGGGGAACAGGATGGGGAGACCTAATGTGAGCCCAGTGTCTGCAGAGTACCCAGCACACAGTAGGTGTGGAGAAGGGATTCTCAGGCCAAGCCCTTCCTGCCCACTGAAGAGTCCCAGCCCTGGTCCAGGATGTGGGCCATAACCAGAAGAGAAGGGCAGTTAGAGGGGAAAGCAAAAAGAAAAATAATGACATACAGAGCTGGACAATACAGCAGTGAAGATGGCTGCCTGAGATTGTGTGAATAAGCCTGGACATGAGGGGGCTGGGCATGAGGGAAGGACTCCAGACTGGACTCCCAGTGTCCTTGTGCTCAGGCCCAGCTTTCTGTCTCCAGAACTCTAACCTCAATAAAATTATCTGAGGGGCACTTGACTGGCTCAGTTGGTAAAGCATGAGACTCCTAATCTCAAGGTTGTGAGTTCAAGCCCAGCACTGGGGATAGAGCCTACTTAAAAAAAAAAAAAAAAAAAAAAAAATCATCTGAAAGGAGGGTGAAGAGGGCCACCACTGTTTACAAAGTCCACAAATTGGAAACAGCCTAACTGTCCAAGGATAGGGGACTTGCTACACAATAAATCATGATCCATGTGGCAAAAAAAGAAAAGAAACAAATTTGAGTTGAGGTTTGGATATGCCAGATACTCTGTGTTTAATGATGCATCTGTAGACTATCAGGTAGAGATAGCTAGTGAGCATTTGGGTATATGGCTTGGAATTTTAAAAATGGATACGGTCAACATGGAAGAATGTAACAGAGCAAAAATCAGAGATGACTAGGCAAGGAAATTAGAGATGACTAGGCAAGGAATTATAAGACAAAGTTGAAGAAGACACACTTGGCAATAAAACTGAGATCTGTACAAAGACACTAGGAGAAAATTAGAAGTAGAATTCCAGCAACAAGGAGAGTGAATTTAAGGTGAAAGTCAACCTTGAAGAATGGCTATAGATACGATGAGAAGAATAAAGTGAATAAGTATAAAAGTCATTCTAGGGTAGGCTAAGAAGCATTTGTGTTGGGGACATGGAGGCTGAAGGAAGTAGCAATGTTTGGAGAAAAATGGGAGGTGGAAAGAAACTAATAAAGCTATCTAGAGTCCATACTCAACAAAAGGGTTATTGTGTCTCTGTCAATATAATTTAAAAGAAAAACAATGTAAGACCAAAGAGAATACTTTGGGATGAATACTTTGGTGCTTTTCTATGAGATTTTTTTTTCCTGGTGGTGACCTGCTTTGCTAATCATGTTAGTCTGCCTATAAGTAAATACAGCAGACAGGTGAAGAAAGAGCCAATGACATTAGACGTCCTCTTCAAAAGACTTAGTTAGAAAAGACAAATCATAAATAAATAAGGAGAGACTTATATTTATAAAGAACTATTGCAGTGTGAGTGTTGTGGGGATAACCATTGTGATAGGGAGAGCAATGTGACCATAAGATCTACAAGCATCTCAAGAGTTAGAAAAAAGGAATTCTCCTTGTATGGAGTGGAGTATATAAGGCTAAAAAGAACTCAGTGTAGGGAAATGGGATGAAATAGTGGACCAATCAATTAGTAGAGCAGAGAATGATGTCTTTCAAGTCCATCCTGTCTTTAGGAGATGTTGTGTGATGACTCAAGGCTGAGGGTGGACCAAAGTTCAGGGGCTCAGAGGAAGGATGAAAGCTTAATTAAAGTTTAGTTACAAGCATTTTATTCCAATTAATGAGTAAATTTAGCTAATCAATTGAGTCAAAGAATTGGAATCTACAGGGTCTTATCACAGGAAAGTAAGGGAGCTTCTTTAAGGGGTCCTATCTAATACATGATAAGTGAGTTTTATCTGAGTCATATGGAGAAGGGTGGTTCCTCACAGTAAGCCCATTTAACCAAACACAAAAAAGGTGAGGGCATTTTTAATCATCAAGTAAAATTCAACAATTTCAGTTGACAAAACAGTGAAAAGCAATAGATTCTAAGGAACTTTGTTTTATTTTTTGGATAAAAGACCTCTGAACATGTCTGTGAACACAGGGGATAAAGCCGGAGAGACTGAAGGTGATAAATGAACCAAGATTCCAGAGAAGGAAGAGCAATTATGTGACCAGGTTGAGGGTGTTATTCTGATTAATAGGAGGGGATTTTTATCCTCTAATTGTAGAGAGAAATATTCAGGAGACATTGAAATTTGAAGAGGGAGGACTATAGAAAGCTGATATATTTATGTCTAATCATTTGATAAGATCCACAAAGATGTGCAGGTGATAGGTAAGCAGTAGTGAATAAATTAAGTCTGAGCAAATAAGTATTCTCAGTGGAGTAGGGCTGAGGTTATCTACAGTCACTGAGACACTGAGGCAAGGGTAGTGGAGGGGAGTAGAGAAATATCCTAGCAGACATCCATTATTTAGATGGCAAACGTTACCAAATCAGAGTGATGATTTTGTTTATCTAGACTCAGGCAAAGAACAGAGCTCTGAAATGTTGCCAGAACCAAAATGTTCCTTCTTCCAAAACTAATTTGATGCTGTTAAAAGAATCCAAAATGCCTTATAACTGAATGCTGAAATTTACGTGAGAAAACTACAATTTTAAAATTCAGATAAGAGAAGAAGTTTGGCATGTTGATTACATGTATGAGACATCATGAAATCATGATCTCAGTCTCTCTCTTGGGCGTGTGTGTGTATATCCCCACTGTCCCACTCCACCACTGGGGCCTCCCTATCTTCATGGCTCTGTTTTTTCTGAAGCTGACAATTCTATATACTATTTCCTGATCATAAACTGTTAAACACAGACTTCAACAATAATCCCCTAAAGAATGTATTCTTTGAATTTCACTGACAAGTTTTAAAGCTTTTCCAATGAAGTGTCACAGAAACCTTTGTTTGTGTCTGCAATAACTGTAGTCTTTGTCTATTTTCATCAACAAGTCAGACAACTAGAATTTAGGGAGATGGTAACATTCAGTATAAGGGTGTTTTATTGTAAAGAGCTGTAGGTTCACAAATAATTATCCATTCTCACTCATTCACTATTGTCAAAAACTCTTCCTCCATAAATACATTAAAAAAGGTACTGGGGAAGATGTGAAAATGAGCCAAGTATCTCATATCCCGTTATTCCACTTATTAGAGATTTCATTTTGCTTTGTTTTGTTTCTGACTTTTCCTGTAAGCTTTAGATTTGGTCTTAGCAACCGTGGGAAAACCATCTGTACTCTTCTTCTCAATACTTATCTTTTACATGAAACAAAATAGTAATAGAAGGTGAGGAGGGTACATATATAATTTCTTCTTGTCTTTTGAAGCCAGTAAAGAAGCTAAATTCAATGTAACTACACACTTAATGTCTTTAATATTCTAATGGCCTTTCTTGAAATACAATGCAGTATTCTCAACCGTCCAATACTAGAAAAAGTCAGATGTGTACAGAATCTTCTAAATTCTTCAGAGAAGTGTTTATACAAATATTGATAACTAATCTTATTAATCACTTAAGCATTTGTTTGTTTGTTTGTTTAAATTAAAGCACCCTGTGGAGGCAATTTAACAGGATCGTCAGGCTTTATTCTTTCACCAAACTTCCCTCATCCGTATCCCCACAGCAGGGACTGTGACTGGACTATCATGGTCAACACAGACTACGTTATCTCCTTGGCATTTATCAGGTGAGTTCCTGTACATTTCCACATTAAAAATTTTTTTCTTGTTATTTTATCCTAGCATTTGCACTAGGCAAAGTTTTATTTCTGTATATGACGTTTTAATTAATTTTCATTAATTCCAGCACTAGTACTCTGCAATCAGCAGTTCTCAGAGCCTTGTGTAATAATATAGATGCCACCGTAGTTCTGAAGTCTAGCAGGTGACCATCTTCACCAGATTTCAGTGTAGAGGAAGTGTGCTAAAGGTCGAGTAGTTTATTGTCTCTAATGAAATGTGATCTCTTTATAACCTTTCCTCTCTCCCTGTATTTACCATTGCTGCCTCAAAAAATTAATTTTTTTCCCCAAACTTCAAGATTAAAAGGTCAATATTTCCAGGGTTTTTTTTCTCCTATTTGTGTACCACCCAACATCTTTTTGTAGCCTCTAAATACCCATCTGTGCATGCACATTACCATTGAGCTGGTGAAAACATGCATTCTACCTGTTATTTTTATGGTGATCTCATGAAGTCAAGCTGACAAAGAAGAATCCGATGAATCATTCCCACATGATTTCTCAGCATAACTTGTCTCATGATAGAGCTTTACCTGGGAGTGTTCCAGAATTTACATTTGTTGCTTAGTAATGTCAATTGCAGGGTAGGCTTAGCACTGAAGTAGCAGAGGATTCAGCTTCCTGTGTGGGAAAGAAGGTGGCTGGCTTCGAGCTCAAACTCTGCCTCCACCATCTAGGTTAGTTTTTGGAATGAACCTATTTCTTCACATGGAAATTATACCTATTGTCACAGAACCTGGTCCTATTCCTTTCCCTTAATATTTCAATAGGAAGGGTTAGGTATTGGCAACTCAAATGATTCTTTAAGTAGAGATGTTCCTGACCTTCAGTGTCCCAGATTGACATACAGTGCCTCTGACGGTGTGTTAAAGCTGCTTGGTATTTATGTAAAATATTAAGGTTAAATATGTACTTTTTTCTAGTATATTGAAACCAGGTTTTAAAAACAATTTGAACTCATAAAAATGTGATAAGGTGTACATATTTAGACTTTGGATTTCTATAATTTGTAGAGATACATTGATAATTGGTAATAATAAAGCAATATTGATGGTAATGTTAGCTATGCTAGGGCCAAGTTATAAGACAATTTGCTGAGGTTTTTATATACTCATTTTTACAGTTGAGGAAATGGCAGTACAGACATTAGAAATGTCAATTTAAATGATACAGGCCTTAGTAGACTTACAAAATTATTGTAGTTAATAAATGAGCGATAGAAGGCTGTATTAGATGAAATGCATGACCTAAATTTAATTTCCAGCTGTGTCGTTTATATTGTGACCCTAGGGAGATCACTGGCATTCAGGGCCTGGTGTACTCATTGGGAAAATGGAAATGATAATCCCTTCCTTATACCACAGGATTATTGACAAGACCAAGTTAATATTTATGAAACTGCCTTGTAAAGTAGAACTTTCTATTAGAATGTACTCTCCTTTTTTTTTTTTTTTCAGGTAAAATAGTCATTACAGCTAAGATTCTAAAATTTCCTAAAAAACGACTTCTTTGTCTTATTGTCCCTCTTTAAAAAGTTACAAAGCAATATTTAGAAGCATTTATTTAGGTCCAAACTAGAAATTAAAAAGAAATGTGCTGCAGTCCTTTGTTAAATAGGCTTTGGGTTTCTGAGGATAATACATAGAGGTATATATTTATAAAGCACTCGCTTCCAGTGACTCTGCCAACAGTGACATAGGTAAGGAAGTTATAACACTCATCAAATCCTAATGTTGAAAAAAATGAAGTTCAGAAAGGTTGTGTTTTACCCCAGAAGAAGTGTAGTAAGTAACAAAATAAGGCCTTGTCCTCTGATTCCTGCTACCTTACAGCAAAAATTACCAAAATTTAGGCCTATATCCACCAAAAAGTTTTCAAGAGTAATTAATTGATTTAGACTTATGAAGATTACACTGAATAAATTAAATGGAATGGAACATTGTGGTGGTCTCCTAACTTTCTTATATTAAAGGGCCCTTATTTATTGAGGTTGAAAACCCTGCATTATACCAGTTTTTCTTCACTGCTATGTATGCACAAGTAAGCTAGCTGGATTCCTATTCTTTCTATATGCATATGTAAGGGTTTATAAGTGTCATATAAATGTATCCTCTATAAATCCAGTAGATTTGGAAAGAATATATCTTACCTAACAAGCTTCTTATTTATCTACAAAGATGATAAAATTTGACAGGATAGTTTTTCCACTGATGGATGTTTAACAATTGCAAGTTTTTCTGGTTTTATTTTATATTGTGAACTTGTTGACTTTTCTTAATGACACAACTGAGTCTATCTATCCTTTTCTCTGCCACAGTGTGAGCTAGGTCATAGACAAATGATTGTACATCTTTGCCTTCTAAATATGCAAGTTCTATAATCTTTAGGGGACAACTCTCATACTTTTGAAGGTTGTTAAGGCAAATTTATTATGCAAAGTTTGCAATATCAAAATATTGATTTGAATAATTTACATGCTAAAATGTCCTTATTTACACATTATTTAATTTTGACGAACAGGGAGTTGGTTTGATTTCTCTTACATCAAGTTCTAAAAGAAGAAAATACATTTACTTTCAGGAAAAAGAATACCTAATGCAATGTGAAGGACTTCATTTGAGTAATTTAAATGTAAATTTTGAATTTCAAACTTTTGCTTGAATCAGACAAGTAGAGTTGAATTTTAAACAGCAAATATGCTTGAAGTTCAAGCAAATAGTGTCACTGACAAAGAAAAAAGAGGTTGCACTTCCATGATGGAAAATATCTGCATGAAAAATTTTAAAAATAGATGTTATCCTCCATGTTTTACTGATATAAAGTAACTTACATAACGATATGTAGCTAACAGGGGCAGAAGCAAGACTTGAACTTATATATCTGACTCAAAACCCTCTACCCATTCATTAGATAAATTACCTTACTATCATTTATATTCCCTGTAGACACAGTGCCAACTTAGAAATATTTGAAAATACCAATATATCTTTTCCACTGCTTTATTCACCTATATTTACCTGGCAATATTCAATATATGAATATTGCCAGGTAAATTTTCAAATTAGCTTATGTTAACAAGGTCTGTTATTTTTAAAGGTATTGACTAAATTAATATATGATTATTGACTATCACACTTAATACCTTAGCAGTAACCATTCCAACTCCTTTTCTCTCTTTCTCTCTCCTTTTAGTTTTAGCATAGAACCTAACTACGATTTCCTCTATATATATGATGGACCAGACAGTAATAGCCCGCTGATTGGAAGTTTTCAAGACAGCAAGTTACCAGAGAGAATAGAAAGCAGCTCAAATACTATGCATTTGGCTTTTCGGAGTGATGGATCTGTTAGTTACACTGGATTTCATTTAGAATACAAAGGTAAATGTGAACATTTTATTTTAGCTGCATGATTTAGATTGTATTTTATCCAGAAGACTAATTCTGCATTGGCTATTGTCAGTGGTTAGTTATATGAGTATTTCTTAGTGCAGATTACTTATGATTTATTTCATAAAAGGGCTCTCACTGTAGACTTTTCTTATCAGCGAGAAGGAAATTAGCATTTCCCTAATTACTACCAAAGGAAATGTATCAGACAAACAAATTAGCAATTAGTACACTGTGGTAGTTGGCTAAGACCACAAAATATTAAAAAACAACAATAACAAATTTTTTGGAAGCTGAAGATTCACTCATCTTTATTCAGAGACTAATCTCAGTGATAAGGAGAATAAAGTATACTGATAATTACATTTCAGAAAATGTCTAAAGATATTTAAATGTGTCAATATTCAGACTAGGGAAAATAAAATATAGTGATAATTATAATATTTTAAAATATTTCTGCAAGTATTTAAATGAATTACAATGCCTATGGATGTTTATAAATATATTTTTCTTAACTTTTATTCAATGACTATAAGACAAAAGATCTTAGTTGTTTAAAGTTAAATTTTTTTCCAACAATTGGGTTCATAAAGGATACACTAATAACTTATTTCAAGTTATGAATTGAGTACTAAAAATACATATTTTGGATTTGTTACTACCACTTAGCTCTTCTTTCATTATGAAATATTTTCAATAACTGAAGATTGTATAGAATAACAAAACAAACTTCATAGTATCTGTTATCCAACCTGACAAACCTTAATATTTTGTCATATTTGCTTCAGATCTCTTTATTATTGTGTTACGAAATATAATATGAAATATAAGGCGTATTCTCTTCAGGTCTATCAAAAGAAGTACAGATTAATTCCACAAGTTTACATGGCAAGGATTAAGGAAGTCTTTGGTAGAGAAAGAGAAAACTGACAAATAAGCAATATACAGATACTTGGAATCCTCCAATAGCTCCAACAAAATTTGGAAATGCATGCCAGGACCATGTTATTTACTGGATATAGACTTGATATATGTGGATTTCATTATAGTGGGAAGGTTGAGCCCTCTATGAGTCTTTCATCTTACAGAAGAAAGAAAGAAAATGGCCTCGTCAGTGGAAAAATTTACAAGGTGCCTGACACCAGACAGTGAAGATCTGGGTGGCCAGCTATTTATTGGGATTCTCTGCAAATGCTCTTTGCAAATGCTAGATGCTCCAAACCAGAGGACTCGGGAAAAGTCTAGGCCTTGCAACTATGAGTTAAAAAGTATTGGTCTTATGCAGGATTGAACTTCAGCACCATACCAATCTCTCCATGTGGAAGGGCCTCCCCACACTGTGCACAAGGCACGACCCAGCTGGCTGACTATCCAGGCAAATCATAATGAGCACTCAAGACCATTTTTAGTCCTACTTTTTTATAATTGCTCTCTCCTAATTCTGAATTTGGTGCTTATTTTTTCCATGTATGTATGTTTCTAGGTATTTTCATGTTTTCTATCACATACACATCTTTTATCCTATTTTCATAAAAATTATCTATTTCCATCATGTACATATACTTACGAAATTCTTTCCCTTTACACTGTTTTTAATGATAGAGACATGTAGACCTAGATTATTAATTTCTTTATTATATTCCATCTCATGACTGTATCACAGTTAATTTATAAATTTTTGGATAGACAGTTTGTTTCAGTTTTACACTACCAAATATGTTTCATAATGAAATGAAAATTCTTTTGGATACTTTCCTGAACATAATTGTGAAAGTCCTTCTAAGATACCTATTATATACCTAGGAATGGAATTATTGGTTCAAAAGGTATGAACCTCTTGAACCTAACATATTGCTAAGTTCTTCTCAGAAGAGGTTGCACCAATTTATATTCTCAACAGCAAAGAAAGTTTCAGAAACTTCACATTTTTTTTAAAAAAATTGAGATATAATTGATGTATAATCATATCAATTGTATTAATTTTAGGTGTACAACATAATGATTTGATATATGTATATATTGTAAAATGATTACCGCAGCATCCACGGCTACACATAGTTACACATTTTGTGGTCTATGTGATGAGAACTTTTAAGATCTATTCTCTTAGCAATTGCAAATATACAATATACTATTGTTAACTATAGTCACCATGCTATACATTACATCCCCAGAACTTATCTTATAAATGGAAGTGTGTGCCTTTTGATCATCTTCACCTATTTCACCCAACTGCCATCCTGGCCTCTGAAAACACCAATATGTTCTCTGTATCTATGAGTTTGGTTTGTCTATTTAGGTTACACATATAAGTAAAACCACACAGCATATATATTTGTTTGACTTACTTTACTTAGCATAAAGTCCTTGAGATCCATATGTCACAAATGGCAGGATTTCCTTCCTTTATGGCCGTATATGCCATTGTATATGTACCACATTTTCTTTACTCATTTATCCGTTGACAGACACTTAGGCTACTTCCATGTTTTGGCTCTTGTAAACAATGCTGCAATCTGCATGGTGTGCAGATACCTTTTCAATTTATGATTTCAAGAAATCCCCCATTTTTGAGAAACCAGAAAGTTTCTTATCACCCTTGAAAGTTGTGAGTCTCATGAGTATTAAATGTTATCACATGTCATTATTCTTTTCTCCAGTTACTAGTAAGTTGAACATCTCTATTTTCATACCGAGGTTTCCTTTTGTTAATTGCATATTTCTACTGTTGCACATTTTTCTAGTAGGTTGCCTGTTTCTTTTTTTATTTATAGAAAACCCTTTTATATTATGGATAATAATCCTTTATTTTTTTTCCATATTGTAGTAAAAATCTTACCACCAACTTTGGCAAACAGTTTCACTCTATTTCTGGTTTATTTTCCTATACAAAAATTTTAAATATCAATATTTATCCTTTCCTCTTCTTCATGGTCTGTGCTTTTTATGCCTTGATTTAAAAATCTTTCCTTATTATTAAATCATAAAGGCATTTTCCTTAATTTTTTCTAAAGTTTTAAAGTTTTGCTTTTGATTTTTAATCTCTTTTATATATATGGAGTTTATTTTTGTGAAGGCTAGTAATCTATTTTTTTTTTGAGTGAATAATCAATGCTAGCACCATTTATTGACAAGACAATGCTACTGCTGTCAAATATGAAATCTCTTTATCACTGTTTCTGACTTCTCCAGTCTGTTCTATTGGCCAGTTTTTCTATCCCCAGGCCAAGACTTCTCTGAATTTTACTACTATAGCTTTAAAATAAGTACTGATATGAGGTAGGCAGAGTACCCCACCTTATCCTTCACAACTGTCCTGGTGTCAGGCAGCCCGGGTGGCTCAGTGGCTTAGTGCTACCTTCAGTCCAGGGTGTGATTCTGAAGATCTGGGATTGAGTCCCACATTGGGCTCCCTGCATGGAGCCTGCTTCTTCCTCTGCCTGTGTCTCTGTCTCTCTCTCTGTGTGTCTCTCATGAGTAAATAAATAAAATTTAAAAAACAAAAACAAAAACTGTCCTGGTGTCTATTCACCTTTATAACTTCTATTTTGATTTTAGAATTAAGTTATTTCTGCCTGTTGAATTTGATTGGGATTGCATTATATTTATGAATTATTTGGAATAAATTGAAGTATGTATGTTATTCAATCTTTTCATCTACTATTGTGGCATATCTCTCAATTTAGTCATGCTTTCCTCATTGTCTTTCAGTAATAGCTTATCATTTCTTTATAAATTTTTCTCATCTAAATCTTAAATATCTTGTAGTTTCCATTGTAATTAGTCATATTGACAGTTGTATCTAATAAATGGATTTTTGTAACTATTTAATCCCTAGCAAACCTGCTTAATTATTTCATTTGTTATCATACTTTTTCTATGGATTTTTTGGGATTTTCTATGCAAACAGTAACAGTTCTGGTTTTATTTTTTAGTTTGTTGTTTCTTGTGATTTTTTTTTTTTTTCTAGTCTTTATGCTCACCCACCCCTCATCCTCTTGCTTACTGAATAGGGTAAGAAATTCAGTACTATCAAATTAAGACAGTGGTAGCCATTGTTCTTCGGTCATTACTGATTTTAAAGAGAATGCATCTAATGTTTTACTGTTAGGTATGATACTTACTATTGGTTGAGGTAATGTTAATAAGACCTAACATTTTTTAACTCCTTGTTTTCAGGGGCTTTTTAAGACTATATACATACAAAAATCATTTACTTCTAAAGAAGTTTTAGCACAGTAACGTTAAGTAATTTGCCCAATCCTATGGCAGAACTAAGATTTCGTTCAGAGTGTGCAGAATGGACACTCTTAATCAAAAGTTACACTATCTATATGTAATTTTATCAATTATAGGAAGTTCCCTTCCATTCCTGATTTACTAAAAATTGCTTAACCATATGGGCTTCAATTTTTTCAACTGCCTTTTCATCAGCTATTGAAAATATTACATGGTTTTCCTTTGTAAAGCTCTTCATTTGGTAAATTATATTATACTTTTCTAACATTAAAATGTTTTCACATTCATAGGATAAAAGCAATTTGCTATGGGTTTTTTTTTTTTTTTGCTTCTAGTATATTTTGCTGATTTCAATGCATCAAAATATTAAATTTTTGTAATTATGGTATATATTGCCATGGGCTTATTAACATCAATTAAAATTTATTGTCTTTGATCTCTTAACATGGGATTAATCTATAATTTTCATTCCTTATAACTGTCTTTGTCTAGTTTCGATCAAGATTATACAACCCCCTAACTTTGGGAGAATTCTTACTTTTCTAGTATTTAGAATAGTTTGTATAAGAGAGAATAGTTTGTATAATAGTTTGTTCTGTTTCTTAAATATTTGCTAGAAATTCCTATAACAATAGGAACTTAGTGATTTGAGGGAGTAGAATTTAATTGGTTTATATCTATCCAAGTTTTCTACATTCAGAGATTTTTGAAAATCTGCTAAGAATTATTTTCATCCAAATTTTCAAGGTTACTGACATTAAAATATTTGCAGTATTTTCTTACTTTGTCGCTGTATGTTTTTTATTAACATTGTTTAACATGTGTTAATATTGCTTTTATTGACAATATTTATTCCCTTCTATTTTCTCTGGATTTGCTTTTGCTTTTTTTAAAGTTTGTTGAAATAAATACTTACTAATATTCAGATTTTTTTTCTCTTTTATTATGAACTTTTGTGGCTATATATTTTTCCTAAGTACCACTTTACTTGCTTTGCAAAAGTTTTAAAATGTAGAGCTTCATTATCAATAATTCTAAACTTGTCCTAGTACCACTGCATTATTATTTTTTTCTGCTTAAGAGCTACTCAGAAATAATATCAATTAATTTCAATATATAAGTAATCATACATTTTTAATTTATTTGCACTGTAGCAAGATATGTATGATCCCAATTCCTGGTCATGACTGCTGTATGGCCTGTGGTATGGTCAATTTTTATGACTCTCCCTGTATGCGAAGCAAAAAGAGCACATTTAATTGATAGGTGAAGGTATTTATATATATCCATTAAATTAAGCTAATTAATTTCTTAAATATTTATATCCTCACTAATTTTTTAAAAAACCTCCTTGGTCAAGCAATTATTGAGACACTTGGGAATATCTATTACAATTCTTAATTTTTAATTTTTTTTCTTAAATTTTTGGCCATTTTTGTTTTATATGTTATGGGAACTTATTTTCAGGTACATATGAGTTGTATGTTTCTTTTATTGGTGCATTGAATTTACTCCATTTATATTTATATGCCTTCAGATCTTATTTTGTGCTTTCTACTCCTTTTTCTGTAATTTCATTACCTGATACTTTCTTGTTTATTTGCATGTGTATTTACTATTTGCATCCCCATTTACTCCACTAACTCCCTACAAATACACTGAAATACAAGCTTCTTCAGAGCAAGAACTCTGTTATACATGGCTATACAATTAGTTTCTTACAATAGTGCCTACATATCATAATTAGATGGTAATTATTTAATTGGTTTTGAGCAAATTCAAGAGGTGTTTTCTCATTTTAAATCAAGTCATAATTAGAAACCTAGAATAATAGCATTAATGAAATGTAAGAAATCTTAGAGATACATTTTTATTCTGCATTTTATAAAGAGAACTTTGCTCTTTAAGAATAGCTACTTGTATCTACAAGCTAACAGGCTTGTAAATAAGACCTAGTTTAAAGGAAAAAAAAAAACAAAAAACAAAAAACAACAAAGGAAAGGAAAGAAGAGGAGAGAAGAGAAGAGGAAAGAAAGGAAAGAAAACTGTAAGCAAGTCAGTAAAGCTAGGTCCTATTGTAAAACATTTCCAGAGATCACTAGGAGAAAAGATACAGGGAAAATCCCACCAATTCTACCATTCTCAGGGCAAATAGTACTAATGGATTCCAGCATTACGTCTTGTGGAAACTAGAATTGACTTCACAATCTTTTCTCTACCTAACATTCCAGGTAGCCATTCCTAAATCCATGTAGTTAAGCACTTGAGATAAAAGCTACTCTCCATCTTTCTTAGCTCACGGTAGGTGCATTCCTATTTCTCAGGTTGATCCATCTCCATGTCCCATTATTTCCAAAAATCTAAGATTTATGCTGCCATAGGAAAAAAGCCAGAAACACAAGTTTTTAAAAGAGAAAATTATTCATTATGTATCTACTCTATTCTAGGTACACTGATCAGCTCCTTTTTTTTTTTTTAAGATTTTATTTATTTATTCATGAGAGACACAGAGAGAGGCAGAGACACAGACAGAAGGAGAAGCAGGCTCCTCATAGGGAGCCCAATGTGGGACCATGTACGACTCGATCCTGGAGCTCCAGGATCATGCCCTGAGCTGAAGGCAGACGCTCAACCGCTGACCCACCCAGGCATCCCTATCAGCTCTTTTTAATGAATCATCTCTAACCTTCCTGTGAGCAGACTTATAAATGCAACAAAAATACCGAACGAACAGAATTAGGTGATAAGTATTATTACCCTTGTTTTACAGATGATAAAACTAAGGATCAGATGATTAAATTAATAAAATTATTATGGCTACTAAGAATAAAGGCAAATAAAAGTAGAAAAAAAGTACAAACACAGAGAAATATATAATCATGCCATAAACTTCAGTCTTTCTCCCTGAATCCAGCAATAAGTCCCCACCATACTCAGGTATTAAACCAATACCCACTTACACACAATTTCACAAAGTCTTATTTTTATACTCTGGATAACATTTCTTTCTGATGTTTATACCAACTTCAAGTTCCTGACACTCCCTAAATCCAACCTAATTAATTCTCTGGACTAGTCCTCATAACTCTCATCCATAGGGAAGTTCCGTTCCCCACTTCAAAGTTGCCTGGGTATATCTTTTTCATCAGCCTCTTTATTTCCTATTCTTATTTTGAAAGCTGTTACCTCTTTCATTCTCTGGTTTCTTAAATTAATAAAGTTCCTTATGTCTATTATTGCCATAGAGAGTCACATCAGAATTTTCATGAAATATGCACTGCCCAAAAAAACCCCTGAGATATGCATTGAAGGCCCTGGATAGTAAAAAGTTTTTCCTTTATTATTTGTAATATATGTCCTATACCTTCACTTGAGCATGTTCTGTTGGCACTAAAAAGTAAAGCTTTTAAGTCTTGACGCACTCTAAATACATAATGTTTTTAGTAGGCTTTTTATTTAAAAGCAGCACCTACCTCTATTAGAGCTCACACCAGAGTATAGTTACGATTACTTGTATTCCTACATATCTTTCCATTTCCCCCTTGAAGATAGACATTGAATCTTATTTTCGTTTGTGTGCAAATATACACAGTAGTTGTGCAATGAACGAATGCTGTATTTGAACATTGCAAAAATACAACCCTGCCGACCCTGCCAACGTAGGTTCTGGAAAGAATAGCACTTTATGCTATGTAAAGCAATCTGCGGATATGCTTTTATGTTGTAGACAATAGGAAACTAGAGAAGAGAAGTAGTCATTCAGGGCTGAAGGAGATGTTTGGATAATTTTAAAACAGTGTCTCCATGAAGAGTTTTTTTTTGTTGGTTTTTTTTTTTTTTTTTTGTAAATTTTTAAATTGGAGTTCGATTTGCCAACATATAGTATAACACCCAGTGCTCGTCCTGTCAAGTGCCCCCCTCAGTGCCCGTCACCCAGTCACCCCATCCCCCCGCCCACCTCCCCTTCCACTACCCCTTGTTCGTTTCCCAGAGTTAGGAGTCTCTCATGTTTTGTCACCCTCACTGATATTTTCACTCATTTTCTCTCCTTTCCCCTATGATCCCTTTCACAATTTTTTTATATTCCCCTTACGAGTGAAACCATTCGATGTTTGTCCTTCTCCAATTGACTTACTTCATTCAGCATAATACCCTCCAGTTCCACCCACATCGAAGCAAATGGTGGGTATTTATCATTTCTAATGGCTGAGTAATATTCCACTGTATACTTAGACCACAGCTCCTTTATCCATTTATCTGTCTATGGACACAGATGCAGTGAAAAACCGAGACACCTGCACCCCAATGTTTATAGCAGCAATGTCCACAATAGCCAAACTGTGGAAGGAACCTCGGTGTCATGAAGAGTTTAAATCAGGCTTAGTCTTCCTTGTAATTTCAATGAGATACTGTATTAACACATTTACAGTTGAATAAATATTTAGAGTTTAAACAGTGCTCTCATTTACATTATTTCAATATTAAGACCATTTTAGATTATAATGTTAATAAGTATGTCTTAAATATTCATAATTATAACATTTATACAAATGTGACTCATATAGTAGTAATATTTGTATTCTTTTAACAAAATAAATTGATTTTGATGGAGAGAAAATAAATACAGCTTTGTGCTACTGAAGGAGACCTCCTGGCAGCTGTGCTTTAGCTGGCAGGGGATGTGAATTTATGCACATCAATATATATAGTGGAAGACTTATTACTAGCTGTTTATATACAGTATAAGTTAGACACCTGCTCTAAGAACCTTAAAAGTATCATAAATTACTTTCTAAATTAATATACCAATTTAAATTAAGATATATATTTTTACACAGAGCAACTTATTACATTTCAATGTTACCCTGAAGTATTCTGAGGGCAATCATTTAATTTCCATTGCAAAAATACTTTCCAAAATAAAAGAGATACATGCATGGCTTATACTTATTCTCTAAAAGTCCCCTCGGACATCTGGCCTATGTGAACTCTTGCGCTTCCAATAGGAAGGCCTCTTGGGAATGATTATGATCACTTGAAGGAAATATAATGCATATACATCTTGAAGAGAGTTTAGTTCCTAGTTGCTGACCTCATGCTAGCTGGTATATGCCCAACCACAGATGTCCACTATCCTGGAAATAACAAGCAGTTGGATATTATATACTCTGGTCACCCTTCAAAACCAAAAGTAGGGATCCCTGGGTGGCGCAGCGGTTTGGCGCCTGCCTTTGGCCCAGGGCGCGATCCTGGAGACTCGGGATCGAATCCCACATCGGGCTTCCGGTGCATGGAGCCTGCTTCTCTCTCTGCCTATGTCTCTGCCTCTCTCTCTTTCTCTCTCTGTGACTATCATAAATAAATAAAAATTTAAAAAAAATATTAAAAAAAAAAAAACAAAACCAAAAGTAACATTTAACTACTTTTCATTATGCATAGACTGACATTATTCATAATAATGGTCTCTTCATGAGCTTATAGCTCTATGTAGTAATAAATTTTGAAGTAAAATTCCTTTAACAATAAAAATATTTATAGTTCTTTTTCTCCCAGAAAAAAAAAATTATTAGTAAATCAATCATTACATGAATTCAATAAGCATAATTATCACTATGTCTTGTGCAACATATGACAAAAACTTCATAGTTATAGATATACTTATTTTATATGTATATATAATATATAAAATCTCAACATCTGTTTTCAGCAATAAAATGGAAACAAGAACATGATACAGCTTTACTCTTTCCAATTGAATCTTCTTCCAAGGCACAGTTTTTGGCTTTCTAATTCTTTTTTTTTTTTTTTTTCATTAAAATAAGAATTTAGGATACTTAAGTTGCTGGTGGAAAAATTCTAAATAGTAATGTTCTGTAATTTTTTTTTAAAAAACCATAGATAAGATATAAGCTTTATTGCTTGTACTTACATCTTACATGCTTTATTTGGAGGATATAAGACAAGGGAGTCTTTTGCCTAGGATATCTTCAGTAGACACACTACTGTGAAGGCAATAAAATTAATTATTCATAAATAGAATACTATCAACCTGTCTGCCTCACAATTTTTTTCAAAACTCAAATCACCTTTCCATCTACTGCCTAGACCTTTGCATAAGGATTCTCCAGGTATTTTCAAAATCTCCGGATAATTGCTGTGGCAGATCTGGAAATAAACAAGGACAATATTATTCATAGAAAGCTACTCACTGAGGATTTGACATAGTATGTGAACACAGTAATGAGATAAATGAATCCTCTCAAAATGAGACTAGCAATATAAAATTGTTGCAGAAGCATGTTTCCCTTTCCTCAAAAAGTAGGACATTTGTCTATAGATTCACTGATATGTCACTGAAACTACTGGGAAAACATTAAAGAAGGAAAAAGCAAACTTTTCAAAGATAATATTAGGTGGTTACACTTGCCAAAGAGGTGAATCCTTTTAAACAGTAATTTTAATTCTTCCTTTGCCTTTAAGAGACTGTTCTCAGTTTCACAAGGGCCAGCTATAAATGCTAGGTTTCTGATCTGCCTAAAAGTTATGTTTGTTTCCCTGCTTGCTTAAGGAAAGGCTCAAAGTGCAGTTTTCCTTTTAAAAATAAACAAACCAACTCTTGTAACACTAAAGTCCCATTCTTCCTTTTTTTTTTTTTTTTTTTTTTTAATATAAAGTCCCATTCTTAATAGCCAAATTTAGTATTCACACTGCTGGTTCTTTTTGGAAAATGGTGTCTTGTGAATATTTAACTACTAAGGAAGATATATGGTTTGTTGGATTGATAAATGAATTTTGTTGTGAATTCTGAATGCAGTATGTACGGTGCACATTTCATGTGTGTGCACATGTGTAGGTGCACTTGGGAGAAGATCAAGTCATTTAGCTTTGTATTGAAATTCAGGTATCAGGTTTATTCGACTTGCACACTTGTCCTCTTCACAGTACTCATCTCTCTTTTCCTAGTCTGCTCCTTTCTCTCAGTGCCGAGCTTAGATGTCAATTCTTCAGGAAGGTTCCAGAATGCTTCTCCTTGTTCCATAATCATTACAGTTACAAGCATTTATTTAATATGATTAGTAAACTGTAAATGCCATGTAGGCCAGAATATTTTCTGATTATCCACTGCTGTATTTCCAGAGTTTGTTGGGTAGTGTGGGCTCTTACGTACTTATTGGAAAAAAAGAAGGAAGGAAAGAAAGCAGAACTTCATTCCTCTGATAGTTTATTGAAATCACTTAAATGTTTGATTCTGTCATTTCCTCTTTAGTTGATTTGGGAGAAATCTGTGTTCTTTCTAAAGCATGAATTTCTCCTCATTTCCTGGGAATCTTGAAGTACTTTGAACTTAGTAAAGTTTTATGCATGGAAGAAATATATTTCCACTGTGGTAATTAATCAGAGTTGGATATATTACAATAAAATAATTTCTATGATAGCCAAACAGTAAGATATTGTTTACTTAAATTTCAGTGATCCCATGAGTCATACTCAGAGATACACCCACCTCCTGGCTTCCCATTAACATAAAATAAATTCTGATGTAGAAAATCACATTTGTTATACTGAACCTGTGATGGCCCTTACATTTTTGTACTATATCTTAAGGAATCTCTAATAATAATGATAAAATGGAAATATTAAGGCATTGCCCAGATCTTTTAACAACAATTTGTTTTAGAGCTTATTCCCCAAAATGGATGAACTGATCTTTCTGTTTCTCTACGCATTTTTAAAATGTTCTGGCACTCTCTTTAGTTCACTATCTGGATGCACAGAAAACTTACAGTTCCTTTGTTGTGAATGGACTTAATTTTCAACGTGTCTGTTAGTGTTAGCTTTAAAAGTACCTGACTTTAACCTAGACTCTCAGCCCAAATGATCATTGTTTGGATGTCATAAAGATTTTGCTGCTATTTTATAATGGGCAGACCTCTGATAGAAAGAGGGGGATGTCTAGAGGAGAGAGATGACACAAAATGATTTCAGGGTAGAGAAAAGTGTCTTTTGCCTTCCTCCCAGTGGTGAAATGAACTGAGCTCAACATGGGCAGTAGTATCATTTCTCGGTTCAGTCACATGGAATGAGTCTACATTATTTGGGTGAAGAGCTTTTAAATAAAGCAATATTAAATTAAGAAAGAAGTCCTGCTTCTTTTCACAATAATTCATTTGAAATATTTATGCATGGATGATAATACATAATAATTGATAATAAACTCTAAAACCCTATGTTTGACTATATATTAGATACTAATCTTGAAGAAACCGATGAAGTTTTTATTCTCTTACTTTTCAATATGAATTAGCAAAATGTCAGATATTTATGGGCTACTTTGTATTTTGAGCCCTCCAGCAGAGCAGAAAGGGTGCTGGTACTTTTCCATCTGTTTAGAAATAGAAATGAAGAAATATTAAAGGTTTCAAAGAAAATAGTATCTTAAAACAATCCGTTTTATATCAACATTATTTTTCAGCAAAACTTCGAGAATCCTGCTTTGACCCAGGCAATATAATGAATGGTACCAGACTTGGAATGGATTATAAATTAGGGTCAACGGTCACCTATTACTGTGATGCTGGATATGTTCTTCAAGGTTATTCGACACTCACTTGTATCATGGGAGATGATGGAAGACCTGGATGGAATAGAGCCTTACCAAGTTGTCACGGTAAGACACATTGTTTTTTTGTTTTTTGTTTTTGTTTTGTTTTGTTTGTTTTGCTGAGTTTATACTATTATATAGAATCAGGAAATATTTAAAGCCATTTCTATATTTTTAAAAACCAATCACTTAACATACAAGCCATGCAGAGATTTTTATCAAGGATTTTTAAATTGGATTCATTAAAGAAATGGTTTGGCAAAGAGCTGATATTCCTGGGTGTCTATAACACACTGCACGCATTATTGTAGGCAAGTTTTCTGAGCATAAGGGTATTGCCTGTTCTATTCTGTGTTCAAGACTTAGAGGTATGCCTGAAAAGATTAGGTGCTCAGAAGATATTGGCTGAGTAAATGAAGAATGAACACACTGAAAGTGACATTTCAACAAAATAGAGAAATGCAGTGACTTAAATATTATCAAGAACTGGTGATAAATCTTTATCCAAACTACACATTTCTCCTCAAAATTAAGGTTGCCTAAAAGTGACAGACATGTTAGAGCTTCTGAGGCAGCTCTAGCAGCAGGGGGAAGGCTCAAGGACACAGTAAAATGGAGGAAGACCCAAAGTTAATTTCAAAACAAAGTATCAGATATGCAAGTTGCCATACTTACCACAGCTAGAGTTGGTATGGACCAGTGCATTAGATTCAGTTTGATGCAGGAATTGACAGTGATCATAACCAAGAAAAGAATGTTGATCTTAGAAAATGTTTTAGGAAAAATATATTCAAGGGGAAGAGACTTAATGTTTTTGAGATTAAGGAAGTTCCTAAGGAGCACCAGAAACAAAGACATCATCCTCACATAGAGAGTGGAATTTGCTAAATGTTTAGCCACAGTAAATGAATAGCCCATTCAGAATTTTGAAAAGTTGATCCAGTGAACACTGTGGGAGTCCTCAGTTAACAGTGGAGCAGGTTGTGATGATGGTGGTTCATGAATATATATTTCTGGATAAATATCAGGAGGATTTTCCAAAACAAGGACCAGTTTGCCACTTCATGGAACTAGTGACCTGTGGCCTTTCCAAAATCCGTATCTGAGTGTTAAAAAGAAAGTCCAACACAGAGGTTTAAAAATTACTTAATGAAAAACAGAGCATTCTAAAATAAAGCAATGTATATAGATCAATTGCAGACCATGGAAAATTTTATTTCAAGCTTTTGAAAATGGATTTTATAATTAAATAAAATTATATTGCATGTTAAAAATCATATGCTTGCATACAACTCTATGAGGATATACAGTGGAAAAAAAAAAAAGGTTCAGTAAGGAGAGAGAAACAATGATATCACTATGGAAAGTTACCACAGACTCCCTAGTCAGCTGAATGATCCTAAAGCATTGTACAAAATTGACATGCGATGATATCATCTAGGGCAAATTTTCCAAACTATGGGTCACCACCAGTGAGTCATAAAATCAATTCACTGGGTCGTGACCAGCATCTTAATAATTGCAATAATGTTGAATAAAATAAAATAAAAGATAAATACATAAAAAGAAGAGAAAAATATTATAATTCAAAGAACACAGTAAAGATAAACATCATTTTGTGGAACATTCTCAGCTTTATATAGAAAGAGATAAGTAAAATACAATGAATATACCCATGTGGTGTGTGTGTGGGTGTACATATACATGTAGATGTGTATGTGTATATTTGCAATGAAATAATGTATGTTTCTTACTATGAATTTCAGTGAAAAAAAGCAACAATTTTGATATGATGATTAAAATTATGGATTTTTGGTGTCTGTTACACACAGTAATTTTTCCACAGTAAAATTTCCTAATAATGTTTTCGCATATTAGAATATATGTGTATGCTATCTGACTTACACAGGCCATTTAACTTCTCTAGGGTCTCTCATCTCTAAAATGGGATAATTGAAATTCTTTACTTCAAAATGTTGTAATAAGAAATAAAGAAAAGGTACATATCTATTAAATGATCATTCTGTTAATAACAGAACAGCCAGTTAATTCTTGAAGTGATGGTTTCATCTGTCAGAGGATAAAGGGAATAAAAGGAGAAATATACTTTGGGCTTAATTATGCCAGAGAGAAATAAAAAATAATTGATGGCAGGAAAGTTTATAGAAAGCCTAAGATAAAGAGGGATGATATTGTCTTAAAATTCAGAGCAATGCAAAAGAGAAATCTGTATATAGCCAGAAAATTCATTAAATTAACATGGAAAATTTCCCGGAGCCAAACAAGAAATAACCAAAATCCTGACAGAGAAAAACCAAAGGACATAGAAAACCATAGATCAAAAGGATAGGTGTTAATCACTGGGGTAAAGTATTAAATACATGCTTTTCAATGACTTACTGAAAGAGACAGCAGGACCAGAGTATAGTATGCATTCACTAAGAATATGCCTTGCCTAAAGTAATCCTGTTTCTTTCCAATAGGTTTCTATATTGATAGGTCATAGAAATATTAATTTCAGCATGGAATATGTCATAATATATACAAATAGTCCTTCTGAGCCAAAATATTTCATGGAATCAATTATAGCCTAATTAAGTATATTTCAGGTTGGTTGAATAATCATATCTACAGGCAAAGCAGAGGGAAGAGTAGACCTGGGTTCAATTCCTCTTACTACATCATCTGCAAGCCAAACCTTGATTTTTAGATCACTAAAATTGGATAATTGTTTTTAACTCAATAAGTTATTGTGAAGATTCAATTAATCACAATACATACAGAGGGTCTAGTAAATGTGCCAGTAAATACTGGCATATTAATACACGTGATTTTTTAAAATTTTATTTATTTATTCATGAGAGACACAGAGAGAGAAAGAGAGGTGAAGACATAGGCAGAGGGAGAAGCAGGCTCCATGCAGGAAGCCCGATGTGGGACTTGTTCCCAGGACTCCAGGATCATGACCTGAGTCAAAGGCAGATGCTCAACCGCTGAGCCACCCAGATGTCCCATTTTCAAAGTGTTCTAAAAAGAATCTCAGCACTGGAAACATGCATTGCACTTTGCATTACATGTTATCTTTTAGTGGAACTAGTATTTTTCTGTCATTTAACATTAAATCTAAGTTATTAATGTTAATAAATGGATATACATTCACTCCTAAAAATAACACAAATATTTAGTATTTTTAAAATTTCTTAAGAAAGAAAATCTTCACTATCAATTGAGTTGGATACAACTAGACTTTTACCCATAATACCAAGATATTATGGAAAACAAAGTTATTCCATAAGAATCTATGATATACAAAAAATCAAGATACATCCATGTTAAAAATATGACCACAACTGATAATTTCTAGTATAGGAGACAGGAAAAAAAGGCACATGTTTTATTTATTTTATTTTATTTTATTTTATTTTATTTTATTTTATTTTATTATTATTTTTTTAATAAATTAATTTTTTTATTGGTGTTCAATTTAAGGCCCATGTTTTAGAACCAAATATATTTAACTATAATCAATGATTTAAAAACAAAAGAAAAAAACTAAAATCAGCTACGTGACCTTACACAATTTGTTTTCTGTATCTAAGCATGAGATAATATTGTATAATTTGTAAGGTTGTTAGGAGAAATATATCAAATAACTTATTTAAAACATTTGATTCTGGGGGCTCTTGACTGACTTAGTTGGTAGAACATGCAACTCATAATCTTGGGGTCATGAGTTCAAGTCCCATATTGTGTCTTGAGCTTACTATAAAAATATAAATAAATAAAATATAAAAAATAAATAAATAATGCAAACATTTGGTTCTGAAGCTGTTACTGTCTCATACTAAGGAGAGCTTAATATATTTTAGTTTCTTGATCAGGTTCACATGTATCTGTTTTCCCTCACAGTAATTATACAGAAATCCAAAATATACAGAATTGGCTGACTTTCAGATTTAATAATTTAGTACGTTGAAAGCCAAAATTCGTGGGTAAAGCATGTGCAATCGAGCCAGAGGATTTGTTGTTCATAAGGATAAATTTTTATTTAAGTTAAATTTTGCATTTTTATCGAAGTAAAGTATACATGTGATAACTAAGAAAATAATATAATATAATTTGCCATTTAAAGATTTAAAGCAATGATCACCTGCTCTATACCCCCCACCCTATTCTGCTATTCCTTAGCTGAGTCTTCTAGTAATATCTATTTCTCTTCAGTATTCCAGATTATTTTTGTGTGCCTCTATTTTAAATTTCATTAATTTTGAAAATTAGATTGTCAGGATCTGCTACTGTTTATTTTGTCTTACCATGCAGTAAAATGATAAAAAAAATTTAGTTCTTAAAACAACTGTCTCTGAGAACATAGGCAGGAAATTTAGACTGACGGATAGCCTTTGCTTTAGAGTGTGTAAATATGGAGTTGGCAATTAGACCATGATCTCTGAGTGCCAAAATACAGAAAGCTTTTTATTTTATTTTTTACATAAAAGTAAACAGCAACATGACCATACTTTGTAAACTCTTGAAATGTAGTATTTTGCTTTTTATTATAATATTTCACTCTGGAAGCTCATAAAATCTTTGGCTGCATATAACTTTTTAGCATTCAACGCATTAATTTATACAAGCAGGCTCTTTGTAAATATTTTTAACCTGAACTGAGCCATAACAATTTACAAAGTTTGTATGTTTTAGAAGATAGTTTTTTTTTTTTAAATCTTGGTTTTAGATTTGTACATTTTAAATCTGAAGAAAATAGTTTCAAGAGCTTATGTTGAACACTGGGAAATTGTATTTGTCAGAAGTAGATCCAAAATGATAATATCCTGTGGTAAGTCCTGCTCAGTGATGAGAAACCCAGCAGTTTATCTCATGAGAATGTCACATGTATTAAATGATAGCAGAACAGAATATCCGTACCTGCAATTCAGTTTGTGATCAAAAAATAAAAGTGTGTTTGGAAAATAATTTCTTCTCTTCCTCTTTTTCACACTTTGAAAAGTATCTATTGGGGGGATCCCTGGGTGGCGCAGCGGTTTGGCGCCTGCCTTTGGCCCAGGGCGCGATCCTGGAGACCCGGGATCGAATCCCACATCGGGCTCCCGGTGCATGGAGCCTGCTTCTCCCTCTGCCTATGCCTCTGCCTCTCTCTCTCTGTGACTATCATAAATAAATTAAAAAAAAAAAAAAAAAAGAAAAGTATCTATTGGAACTTTGTGTTACTTTAATGATCTAGGGACACATTGGATTAAAGTGAAAGTCCTATTGTTCTTATCCATAAAAAGACTCAATATTATGTATAGGTAATGAAACACAAATAGTGATAGGTTCTCTATTTTTCCCTTAACATTCATTATTTGATTTGTTTTATCTAATGCCATTGTAGTTGTTTAGGTAAACACACCACTGCCCTGATCTAGGGCACCAGCTATCTCTTAGCCTCTTTCCTGGCTAGATTTCTCTTTCCCATGTTTCCTGATAAAATCTCTCAGGAACACAACAAAGTAATCTGTCAAACATATGTCTGTTTGGGGCTTGAGGGTGGCTCAGTTGGCTGAGCATCTGATTCTTGATTTTGGCTCAGGTCATGCTCTCTAGGTCATGGCATTGAGCCCTGTGTCGGACTCTGCACTCAGCCCAAGAGTCTGGGGTTCTCTCTCTTTCTCTCCTTCTGACCTTTTCCCTGCTCACACACATACTCTCTCTAAATAAATATACAAGTAAATAAAATCTTCTTAAAAAGTAAAAAAATATATATAAAAACATATATCAAATTATATCAAAATCCACCATTGGCTTTCTAAATCCAAAGAAACTCCACAGATCTTATAATATGAAGTTCTACTTAATCTGCCTATATATACTCTGACCTCTTTACTATTCTCCTTCTCTCCTAAACTCTTTGGGCAACACTGGCCTAGGTGTTTCTTGAAAGTCCCGTGCACATTTCTGCCTCGGGGCTTTTGCACTTAATATCCTTTCTGTCCGAATACTTTTTCCCCAGCATTCTGATGAAGCTCTCAGATTTCCTTTAGGCATATGATCACTTGTCTAATTAACAGAAAAACATTCCAGTTTACCTTCCCCTTGCTCCCTAAAGCTTCTAGGATGGAATCCTATATCTAAAGTTGAAGCAATAGACCCTCTGTAAAGATATTTCTGGTGTGTGTGGAGCCCCAGTTATTTTAAAACCTTAGAACTTTGAAAGGTAAATCATTAAATTTTAGAATACTAGCCATAGTACTAATACAATATTTTTAATTGAGGTATAATTGACATATATAATTGACATATAACATTATATTTGTTTTAGGTATATAACATAATGATTTTATATTTGTATATATTGTGAAGTGACCACCACAATAAGTATAGTTAACATCCATACAGTTTATAATTTTTTTCTTATAAGTAATTTTAAGATCTACTCTCTTAGCAACTTTCAAATATGCAAGACAGTATTATTAACTATATCATTGTACTCTACATTACATTCCCATGACTTATTTCTTTTATAACTGGATCGTTGCAGTTTTCTTGATCTTTTCCATGCTACGGCATACAGTGAGCATTCAATTGATAGTTAATTATAATAATAAAACCCTAAGAATAAAGATATTTGTACTGTTAAAGAATCAGTTATTTTCAAGAACAGATGGTATCACGCATTCCTTTTTTTCAGGCATTCAAAAGTACCAATTATATGCCTGGTCCTGCACTAACTACAAATTCAATATGGTTCTTGTCCTTAGAGAATTTATAATCAGATGAGATAAAGACAGGTAAGGTTCACTACTAGAAATAAAAACAGAGTGTTGTGAGCACAGCATGGAGGTACACCTGACCTAATTACAAAAGAGAGATCGGGGAAGTCTTCCTTATGAAAGTGACATATGAACTGAGTCTTAAAAATATAAGAAGGAACCAGGTGAGGTACAAGACATAAGGAGCTGGTGTGTTTCACACTTAGGGTTGAATATTTATAAACATGTAGAAGCTAGAGCAAACCAGGGAAAGTAGAATTTCAAGCAGCACAACAGGACAAGCCCATAGAGAGGACTGATAAAAGATAATAATTTATCTGTGTTTAGAACAGTTTGAAGTTTTGTACACATTTATTTTATGCCTTACTACAACACCATGAATTAAGGACTACTGATATTCTCACTTTACAGATAAGGAAACTAAGACACAAAGACAGGTTCAGTTACTTGCTCAAAGTCATAGTTGCCTACCAGTCATGTTTTGGAGTCCAGGATTACTCACTGCCCTATAGGTAGGTTGATTAATTCTACAAATGACCTTGCATTGATCTTTTTGTGTCTCTAGAGCTTAACAATTATGACATATCACAAATGGTTAAATGTTTCATGAATGGATGCATGGCATCAAAAATAAGTGGTAATATTTTGGGTTTTCCACTTAATTCTGAACTCTTCCTCCAAGCTACATGTGAGAATTAAGAGAAGGTAAATTCCTACCAATGATTAATGAACATATTCATCTGAAATACATTTTTGGATTTCCTTTGAAACAGAACTTTACAAAGAATGCAAATACCCTAACAGATATAGTCAGTGTTAGTTCTTTGGAACATCTGCACCATTATTTTCAATCCCTTTGTTTTTCTCATGCTAATGTAAGTCCTAGATTTTAGGGAGAAAAAAAGATTAAGTAACTCAGGCACTGATAACTCTAAGTCTGTCCAAAGTACATACACGTGAGTGCTAAGATTAGACATCTAGTTTTCATCTGGCACCATTCATTTTTCAACTTCCAACTCTGTGTGGAATGATAAAAGCTCTTAAAAGGAGAACCCTTTTGCATTATCAACTGATGAGAAAGTTCAAAACAAACTAACTAAAAAATAAAAAAGTTTATTTTATAATTATAGCTTTCCAACTTTACAGTTATCTCTCATTAGTAACCTCATATGACCTATTTTTAATTAAATCATATTGCTTTAGTGCATGAAGAAGTAGATAACTCAGCTTTTATTCCAGATCTTCTGCTTAAATGATATGGCTTGCCTTGGGCTAATCTCTTATTCCAAATGTCCTTGAGGTTTATAAATTTTTTTTTGAGATTTGAAACAAGTCTAGAGTCCCATTGCATTATAAATGCATATAGACATTATGTAATCTAATATGCTGAGCCATTTAGCATTTGATGCCATTTAAATATGTGATATAATTAAAGGATGTAGATGAAAGATTCATAAAACAAAGGCCTAGTGGTAAATTATTTCTAAGTATCATCAAATATCTGCCTTTCATTAGCTACACAGGAGTTTTGTTCACAGACATCGTATAGAGATTATGTATCAGAGCCATGTTCTACAAAGAAGTATGATGTATTTTCTATTTTTTTTTTTTAAGTAAGCCCTAAGGCCCATTCAGGGTCTTTAACTTATGATCCCAAGATCAAGAGTTACATATTCTACCAACTGAGCCAGCCAGGTGCCCCAAATCTATTTTCTATTTTAAAAACTTAAAGTAGTTTGAGGAGCACCTGGGTTGCTCAGTGGTTGAGCATCTGACTGGTTCAGGTCATGGTCCCGAGGTCCTGAGATCGAGTTGTGCGTTAGGCTCCCCCCGGGGGGAGCCCACTTCTTCCTCTGCCTATGTCTCTACCTCTCTTTGTGTCTCTCATGAATAAATAAATAAAATCTTTTAAAAAATAAAAATAAATAAAAATAAAAACTTAAAATAGTATTTAGATAAAACCAAGGCATGTTTCCTTTACATATGGGGGTAGGGGGTGGGTAGTAGTATTTAAAATGAAATGGGAAGGGAAGCTAATGTGATTGAGCACCTGCTATTTCCAGGCACTCTTACTTACATTATCACTCCAGTTGGCCTCCTGCATGCTAGTCTAGAGAATCATTAACATTGTTATAAATAAATCCCTGCTGCTATGAATTCTGGAGCTACTATGTAGAGTCCCCTATGTAAGAAGCAATTTGTTTGCAAATCAATGCCTATAATTCAGAGCATATTTTCTTGTGACCACTGACTTGGAGCTCATATTTAAACCATTTTTATTTTTTCTGCCTTTGGCACCTTAGCCACTATGCCATGTCTCCAGATGAGAAGTTGCTTGGCCTCTCATTGTGCTAAAAACCCCTGCTCTCTACCACCATATAGTTTATATTTAAGTCAAATTTCAAACAGGCCTCCCTAATGTGTCACCAGTTTTTACAGAAAAATAATTTACTTATGCATGAAATTGAGTCAACTCTGAAATTCCCTCCCTACAGATAGAGTATATAAGAGTAACTATTCATAAGCATGTTGAAACTCAAATTGTATTAAGGAATGGTATTAAGAGAATAAGACAACATATCGAAGGATAGTTAAATCTTTACTTTTACTGGAGAAACAAATATCCTACTAAAAAAATAAATCCACAAAACCTAGAAAGTAAGAAAGTGGATTTATTATTGAATAAGCATATTTGGAATATAATGAACATTGCAGACTATGAAAAATGCTACAAAGACCAGACCGAATCTTATACAAATTTATAAAGAACAAATAACTCTTCTTTTATCTCTTTGAGAGACACACTGATGTATCTTGTCTCTGTATACCTTATGACTCTACTTTGTAAGAACCCCTAGTCAACTTCTAAAGTAGGTTTCCAGAAGGCCAGCAGTCTTGTATTATAAAATCAAAAGATTAGTCCTATTATGTTTTAAAAGAGGCACCCTAAAGGAGGTTACCACTTCCCTTCCCTTTATTAAACAGAAAATTTCATTCTACACTACATTTAGCCAGTGAGCCATTCACTTCAAGATATACACATAAAAGGAGACAATACAGAGATCTCTGTGCAATAGGGAATTTGGTTCTTAATCCCAAATCCCCAAAACAGTCACTTAGACTGAACTATCTGGGAGAGTTAGTGAGTAAATCTGAACCATACTGAAGTTCTAAATAGCTTCAAGCCTAAGCCAACCCCCAAGATAAGGGTTTTCTCCCCACATTCTTAATCCGAGTTTTAGGACTTTTCTGATTCAGGGAAGAATTGATATGTTAGGAAGAGAGACAAAAGAGTAAGAAGGAAAGGATCCTTCAATGCATCTAATATTCTCCAGATCTACATAGGCCAAAGCAATAATCTCTGAGCCAAGCCCCTTAAGAAAAGGAGAAGACAAAAAATTACAAGGGTAAAAAAAGGTCATTTGGGAGGAATCTAATTAGGATAGGATTTATCATCACACAAAAAAGAAACCCATCCTAAAAATATCTTTTTAGGTGTACAAAATATAATATATAATATAAATATATAAAATACAATAAAGTACATAGACTATGAAAGATACACTGATTATATTGAAACACAGTTATCCAAGTACTTAAAATTTATAATTGAAAAAACAAATTTTGATGTAATAATACACTGCTTCCTAATTATTGCCTTAAATTGTAAGTTCTATCAAATCTGATAACTACTCTGTGATAAGCACAAATAATATTTTGAGGTATCTGCAACAGTTATAATGTGATATAAAACATCTGGGGACACCTGGGTGGCTCAGTCCCTTAAGCAGCTGCCTTTAGCTCAGATCATGATCTTAGGCTCCTGGGATAGAGCCCAAGTTGAGCTCCCTGCTCAGCGGGGAGCCTGCTTCTCCTCCCTCTGCCTGTCCCACTGCTACTTGTTCTCTTGAGCGCGCATGCAAATAGATAAATAAAATCTTTAAAAAAAAAAAAGATCTGTAATTTCTGTTGGTGACAAAGTCCCAGTGGTTTGCTGCCTACATTCGAAATTAAATGAAATGGCAAAATTCAGTCAGAAAAAAAAAATCCATAAGGATTGAAAAATATAAACATTTTTCCCCCATCCAAATTCATGAAACAAGAAAAAAGAACTCCTGCGTTGTAAGGAAAAGGAGAGGGAGAGGATGAGCCAATTTCTCCTCCTTTTCACTGTTAGCGTTGGCTCTTGTCCCCCCACCAACCCTCTCCCCACCCCCACCCCCAGATTTCTAAAGGATAAAGAGTCCCAGGAAGTAGAGGACCACATCCACACTGATTGTTAACAGCTGAGCACAGTGATCCCAAGGCCCTACCACCACCCCTTGAGGAAAGAGCTGAATTGAATATGTAGGTCCCTCTGCCTTTGAGATGGAATACTCTGCCCTTCATCCTTAGGAAAATGAAGAGAGAAAAATCAGAGTCACGAACTCCTCCTAGAGAGAACAATACCCTGGGGAGAATCACTAAATGACATCTCTCTCTCCCACTCTCTCTCTCTCTGTCTCTCCCTGGGGAGAATCACTAAATTACATCTCTCTCTCTCTCTCTCTCTCTCTCTCTCTCTGTTAAGGGAAGAGCTTGGCAGAAACACCAAGGAGGTTTCCTCCTGCCCTTTCTCTAAACTTTGTATTCCTTCCCAGGATTAATGACATTAGTTCATCCTCCTAAGGCATCATTTTATCACCTCCAGAAGATTCTGTGGGGTCAGAAAGTTTCTTAATTCATTTTGTCTAGACCCACACCATATACCAAATCTATCAGACATTTTCTGTTCCAGTTCATTTGAAAATTTCTTCTCTTCCAAGGCCACTCAGTCAGTAAATAGTGAAACTGGAATTCAAAACTAGATCTTGTAGATTCCAAAGCTTTGGATTTTATAGAGCATTTGTTGTGCTACCCTAAATAAACAATTTGAAAAATCTGAGCTTTACATTCCATGCATTTGGTCAGTAGCAAGATAGTAATACATGGTATGTTTTAGTTTTCATAATATTTATGACATGTAGTTATTAAAAGCTAGGCTCCAGAGGTATAAATAAGTAATGCATAAATAAAGACGTGGAAACTTTGACTTAATAGATTTTTGACTTAAAAGATAAAGACAGACCTTAATCAAAAGTCCATATAAATAAGTGGCTTTACATAAATATAAAATGAGTGGCAATCAGTGTCCTAAAAGTAATGGAATGCTATATGATTGGATCCTCTGAATGAGTCTGGAAGATAGGGAAGAAGTTCCTGAGAAATCAGTTTGTGATGCAATCAGGTAGAAGTAATAAATTGTCACAGAGGATTTTTTTTTGTCTCTAACCTCATTTTGTACTAATATATTAGCTGTATTAAAATAATTTTTTAAGCAATAAAAGATTGCCATCACTTAAAGTCAATTACTTAGAAATAAGAAACTAAGCAATGAAAAGGAATTTTAGTTTTTAAAAAACCACCAATAATTTGGGATGCCTGGGTGGCTCAGTCAGTTAAGGTCTGCCTTTGGCTTGGGTCATGATCACAAGGTCCTAGAATCCAGCCCCATGTCGAGCTCCCTGCTCAGTGGGGAGCCTGCTTCTCCTGCTCTTGTTGCCCCTACACCTGCTTGTGCTCTGTCTCTCTATCTCAAATAAATAAATAAAATACTTTTTAAAAATAAAAATGAATTCAAAACACCAATAAATCAATGAAAATCATTTAAGAACTTATCTTCCTGTATACAGTTTCCTACAAAATCATAGGTTTGTGATTGCTAGGGACTTGTGAGTATAGGAAATAGGCAATAACTGGTAATGAATACAGGAATTCCTTTGGGGATGACAAAAATATTCTAAAATTAGATAGAAGGTTAGTTACACAACTTTGTGAATATGGTAAAAAAAAATATATATACTTTAAAAGGGTGAATTTTATGATATGTGAATTATACCTCAATCATGAAAATGAGTTTAAAAACGTGTGACATAGGTACCACAGATGAACATTTATATATGAACATTTATATATAGTAGCATTTATATACGGTAGCATGGCAAATCTATCCAAGGAATACAGCTATTCACAGGTCTTTATCATAGGATGACTTTTCTTTTCCTAAGAACACACTCTGATGGAGAACATAACTCATCGAGCACTGGGGCATAAAAGGAAGGCCTTCCTAGCCAGCAAAATTAAATGAGTGAGTCCAGGCAATCAGTGAGGTGACAGATGTAGAAGCTCATATCCTACTACGTTTACTTAGTGAGTGATTAAAATGGTTTACAAGCCACTGATTACAATATTGAGATGCATTTTTTTTTTAGTATTAAACAGGACTGTGGGACTATAATACAAAATTAATTCGCAAATAGTGAAGACTGATTTTGCTTTTGTTTTTTGTTTTTTGTTTTTTTTTAGGTGAACAGATGAGGCAATAGAAAGCTCACAGCAATATTACCTTTAATTTTCCAGATAAATAAGTGTGAATGCATCAGAACTAATGGAGAAGAAAATGAAAATCAAAATAAATAACTTACTTAGAGTAAAAGTTTATAATTTAAAGAATATTTATTACCATTATGATACAATAGCCTTATTGAAAGCTTATCATCTAACAGAAAAACAAAATGAAATGCTTATATAGGAGACATGAAGAGAAGTATGAAATGAATGACTGAATGATTAGATTTCTTTTACTAGGAACAAGGTTTTAAACAAAGGAGGGAAGAAGCAATAGTAATTTTAATCTCAAAGTCAGTAGTGGGAATATTAGCTGTCTGCATTATAAATTCAATTCCAGAGTTTAGGGGTTATGAAAGGACATCTCTTAAAAAAAAAAAAAAAAAAAAAAAAGGCTCAATGAGAGAGAGAGCTTTCAAACACCTTCTATACCCGCATTTTTGATTTGTGACATTCAATCAGGCTATATCAGGGCATAAGTAATTTACTAGAAGTGGACCAGCACCTTTGTCAGGTACAGCAGTTCTTTCAAACTGAAGGAGTCACAGGTCACATCTAGTAAATTATTGATTTAATATACCATATTGCTCTTTTGTGACTTACAAGAATTCATCACTTTTAAAAGCACCTAACTTGCTTCTGAGAAAAATTTATATATTATATAATAATTTTCATTATAGAATATATTTGATAATAAATTATACATTACACAAGTGAAAAAGACAGATTTGAAATTGCAAGTAGCTTAAAGCTATATTGCATGTGTTATAAAGTCTCTAAGATATGTGGACATTCAAATAGTACCTCTTCCATAAAAATGGTTCAGGATTCTTCTATTTCACTTACTAGGAAACTATTTCTTGTTCTCCTTCTTCTTCAGTCCTCCTGCTCCACCCCCCATGCATGATCAAACCACACACATGATCAAAAGGTGGGAAGCCCTTTTCAACTAAATGATTAGAAACCTTGAAACCCAGTTGCAGACACTCCTCTGATTTCCCTGGAAATAACCACATCTGTCTACTGTATCACTCTTTCATATTGCAGGATTAAAATAAGCATATATAATTAGTTACAGTACAGGCACATTTTACTTATACAATTCAAGCCATATAAATTCAGCCAAAGAAATTTTTGAAAAACAAACAGAAAAAGAACAAGAAAACTCATATCAAATTAAACTGCAAGAGTGATTTCAAGCACTCAATGCTCTAGAATGATAAAATGTTAGCATGGATTTGTTGGTGTAAAATGGCAGACATGGGTTTGCTATAGCCTCAGAGGAACTCAATATTCATGTGACTCTCATACTGTAAGAGTCCTACCATTGAACGTTTCCAATGTTTAAAGATACATATTTTTCACATAATACTGCCTCTAAATGTAAAGCAACAGTGATTCCTAGTAATCAGAAGATTTCAGTCACAGAAAAAAAAAGTAGGCTTACATGGATTTCTTAAGAGAGGATATGTCTCAATTCTGTCTTGGATTAAGTGAATTTCTGGGGTAATTTCAACAAAATGAAACGTTTGTGTTATGTGCTGTGAAACACCATTTTATGGTAGCCTGCCTGGTTTTGCAAGCATAGTTCATTCAATCATCCCACAAACATTTATGGAAAACATAATGTTTATCAGAACTGTTCTAGGAAAAGAGAAATAGGATGAGACTTGTCTGTTAGAAAAATTGTTACCGGTGATGAGAACTTTCGAGGATGAGTGGAGCTAGCTTTATGAAACTCTGGATTGTGGCAGTTGGTGGCAGAAAGAGAGACTAATAAGCTATGTAAGTGCACAAGCAACAAATCAATGATGTATTGGATTTTGAAAGTCAGGGAGAGCATGTCAAGAATAATAGTATTTTATAATAGGCTAATTTTTGACATTTTAAATCTTTAAAAGACTTTGGCTCTATGTGCATACATAAAACAGTCCTTTAGTACTGCAAAGTTATAATCAATTACAGGCAATAATATAAAAGTTAGAATTATTGCCAAAGTGATAGCACATTCTGGAATCATCAATCTGGCATTCTGCAAAGTGTGTTCTAGGGAACATTGCTCCTGTGAGATGTTACAATGAAACACTCTCCATGATCAAATAACGCTGTAAGTAAGAACATGACATTCCCCAGACCTTACTAAAGTATCAATGAAGTCATATAGTAAAGAACTCGTTTTTCTTTTATCCATGTATTTTCCAAACTTACTCAATCATAGAACCATTTTATCTCATAATTAATGTGTTCGTCAACAATGTCTTTAAATATCCATTTAAGAGGTAGTCATATGTATCAAATAAATTATAATCAGAATCAGGTATAGATGAGTTCTGACATTTAATGCATTCCAAGGGATGTGGGCTATTTAGAGAAAAACAACCAGTGTGACAAATGGCCCACAGGTATAAGTCAAATGGGAAAAATAAGCATAGCATTCAAAGTCTTGGGTGGCTCTAACTTCTTCTGATTGTTAACAGAACCAGAAAAATAAAGGTTGCCCTTTTCTGTACTAACCAATAAGATGAAATTGAAACAGGAAGAAAGAATATGAAAAGCTTCTAGGAACCAGTATTAGGAGAATTAGTGAAGTTGCTTTGGCTTAGTCATTATTGCATTTAGCTTTTTATGAACATAGAACAGATTATAATAAACCTGTATCTCAAAGCACAGTTAATTTTCCTTCATTTATATTACTTGCATACTGCATAAAATATTGTCTGTCACTACAGTATTCAACATAATTGATTATAAACTAGGACAGGCTATAAGCACTGACCAAAAGAAAGGCAAAATTGTTGCTACTAGTACAAATAACAGAATCTCACATAGTATTAATTGCCCTGAGAACATGTGATTATACTGCAACCTCATATACATTCATAGTGGTTAAAAAAAAAATCATATGTGTGGAATTTAAGAAACAAAACAGACATGCATAGGGGAAGAGAGGAAAAAATAAAACAAGATGAAATCAGAGTGGGAGACAAACCATAAAAGACTCTTAATCATAGGAAACAAACTGAGGGTTGCTGGAGGGGAGATTAGTGGGGGGTTTGGGGTAACTGGGTGATTGACATTAAGGAGGGCACGTGACGTGATGAGCACTGGGTTATAGAAGACTGATGAATCACTGACCTCTACCTCTGAAACCAATAATACATTATATGTTAACTAATTGAATTTAAATAAAATTAAAAAAAAAACAACTTCACCCATTTTATATTTATAAATATTTTTTAGGGGGCCCTTGGTTGGCTCATCGGTTTAGCACCTGCCTTCAGCCTAGGACATGATCCTGGAGTCCCAGAATTGAGTCCCACATCAGGCTTCCTGCATGGAGCCTGCTTCTCCCTCTGCTTGTGTCTCTGCCTCTCTCTCTCTGTCTCTCATGAATAAATAAATACAATCTTAAAAAAAAAATCTGTCCTGAATGTTCATTTAAGCAAAATAAAATATAAAAACAAATTGAGGCTATCAGATGCATATTAATTTAGAATGGCAGAAGAATGTTCATTACTAAGTCACAAAGCTGAACTTGAGTTAGAAGTTCTCGTTTCTATTCATACTTTCCCAATATAAAAATAAGAACTACTGTCACATATACTCAAAGTGTTGTAATTTTGGAGCACATTAAAATCAGAAAGAAAGTTAATATAAAACATACTACTCCTTCTTGAATGATTCTCTCATCAGCAGTATTATCAGCTGAATAAAGTTATCAGTGCTGAACTAAGAATACACCTTACTCCCCTAATCCCAAACAATAATGAGTGATGAGAGCAATGTATCTTTGGTTATCATCATCACTGTCAATTTGTTGTTGTTGTGTGAAGTTCTAATTTTAGTGTGTTTAATTCTAACTATTTATTACCATTTTAGAGAATATAAAAAGGCAGAACATTCATTAGCCACCCACTGCAGTACCACGGTTTGTGGTGTATATAGGTGTTTTAAATATATTGCTCTATTTTAAACTCTGGCCAGGAGTCCATCAAAAGTATTTACTTTTTCAAACTGCCGGGACTCCTCTCCGAGTCACCTAACACATCACTGGCAGAATCCACCTCTCTTTATTTATTTTTTTCCCCACCTCTCTTTAAAAGGAAAATCTGGCATTAACTCCAATAAATTTCCAAATATTAACTTAAGTCTATGCATATCTAGTCTCCTTCAACCCTCTTTTCAGGTCGCAGAGGCACGTTACTGAAGTTTTCAAAAGCTTATCACTCGACTTTTGTTCTTAATTTTATCTTCTCCTAGATTCTAGGTTGGCTCCTGATTTTCCCTTTGTAATGACTCCTTCCTCCCTATTAAAACAACAATAACAAAAACTCATTCAGCATTGTACCTTCTTCTAACTACTCCCTACATTCTCCTTTAGTTTATGATTAAGGTTCTGATAACTTCTGTATTTCCTTATATACCACTTACTCTTCACCAACTACAACCTAGCTACCACCTCTCTACTGTACTTCAAGAGTTAGAAAACTTTTTTCTGTAAAGGTCCAGATGGTATTGTGGGATTTGTTGGCCACATATGTCTCTGTTACATACTCTTAGTTTTGTTTTGTGACTCTAAGAATGTAAAATATCTCTCTCTCATTCCGGCCTGGATTTGGTTTGCTAGCTGTAATTTGAAGAAAGCTGCTCTAGTTGGAACTGCTGTATTAATAATACCAAAAATTATCGTTTTGCTTGAGGAGAGTCCTCTCTGCACAAGTTCAAAGCCAATTAAGGGATAGGCTGAAGTATATCAAACTGTTAGCTTTAATATGAATAAAAGCAGAAGAGCCAAAATAGGCTTCCTACACAGCTGTAGTTGTCCCTCAACAACCATGGCCATTCTCTCAACAGACTGGCCCAGTAATACTTACACTGTAGAGGAGCGAACAGCCAGTGTGCTCTTTAAGCAAAAGGGCCCCAACCTGCAATAAAGTAGAAATTCCCATCCTGGGCTCACCAATCTGGGAAGTTCCTTCTACTTTGAGGAGTAGGGGCAGAGCTAGCAGGCAAGCAGTTAGGTTCAATCCCTCCTCAAGAAAACCATGGCCCTACAGAAGCCTCTACTCTGTGATGCTCCACGTTGCCAAATCCAGACTCCTTTTTCATTTATTACCACTTTGCAACACTTAACCCTGTTGAACACTTTCTTTTCATTGAAATTCGCTTCTCCCTTAGCTTCCAAGACACACTGTTTTATCCGTTGCCTGCCCCCCCTCCCCGTCTGATCCTAAATCTGGGCATTCCCCCAGACCTCCTCTTTGGTCATCTTCTTTGATTTGATACAGTTTTCTGGATGACCTCATAAACATAGAGAATATCAACCATCATCTTTATGTCTTTAGCACCTAAATCTCCATCAGTAGCCCGGGTCTGTCTCACAGCGAAGAACAATAAAACCTCATGTATTCCTCTATCTTATGAACAGCAGACCCATCATCTACAGATTTGCCAGGAACATTGGTTTCACCCTCACTTTTTGTAGAGAAATAGCACATTTGGGGCTGAGGTACCAAACAAAATCTGCCTCTGTGCACCACCAGTAATTCTACTGATTCAAATGTAAATCATATAGATGGATAAAGGTTGGCAGGAGAGTATTTTACTTAGATGAGTGTGTGAATGAATTTGTACAGCCATATCTGTCCCATGTATAAAAATACTTAATTTGGTGGCAGCATAATCAAGGTTGATTTCAAATACAGTGTCAAAGCCCAGCACTGAGTAAAACAATTTCCCACCTGCATATGTAATTTCTCATCATTATAAAGGAGATGATTATCTTTACACTTTTACCATAAATGAAAGCAGGACCATCATTATTACCTCTAGAGATAACACTATTATAGCACTATTATACTATTTTATTTCTGAGAAGAGTGAATCTGAATATTTAAAGTTTTACATGACCACAATTTATTTTTAAAATATTTGACAATGGTGCATCTTGTTAAAAGATGGAAAGAAATCATATACATTAAAATTCAATAGCCGTAAATTTACATCAAGGAAATCTCCATAATAGGGTGTTTTTAAGATTTCCTAAAAATATTTTTTTGTCATTTGTATTTCCTAGCGCCCTGTGGAAGTCGTTCAACAGGCTCAGAAGGCACTGTTCTATCACCAAATTATCCAAAAAATTACAGTGTGGGACATAATTGTGTTTACTCTATAGCAGTTCCCAAGGAGTTTGGTAAGTAATATTCATCTCATCATATAGTATTTCATTCAAGACATGCTTTATTTTCCACTACATGCTATTCAAAAATGTTAGTCCTTTTTAATGAAAATATTCACTATTCACGAAGTGCTTTACTGTGTAATTCTTTTTAGATAGTAGCTTTGTAATAATAAAATTTTGAGGTCATTTTACTCAATCTGAATTTACAGTCAAGTACACAGGTGAACAACAATATAAAAATGAAAACAGGATTGTTTTTAATTTTTAAAAATAAGTACATCCAGTAACCTTGCAAGTGCCTTCTTGTCGGAATTACATAAAATGGGAAATTAACAGAGCATAAAGCAAAATGTGCCCTGCAAAATATACATAAAGTCAAATATAGAACTATTATAACAATGACAAAAGTGTGTACAAAACAATCATATTGGTTTATACTTTTTTTAAACACATTTCCAGGAAGAAAAAATTTTGGTTTTAAGTACCTAGTATCTGGGACAGCAATGAATGTAAAAAGACAGCAAAGGACATTTCAGCTCATCTTGTCAACCTGACAATCTGTTCTGCATTGGCACTGAGAAGACAATGTGTCCTTTGCTGCCTTCACGTCTCCCTGATCACAAGTCTTAGAAGTCACTTACCTGGCTTCTAAAGGTTTTGCATCTAAGATCCAGCTGGATCTCACCCAGGTTAAGCTCTGTTTATGGATGGATAGGCAAAGGAAATTTAGTGAGCAGTAAAGTATGGGAGAGAGGCTGAAAGTTCAGACTTCTACAATTTAGATTTACAGCATTGTGTTAGGTGGCAAAGGATTTGCTAGAGCTGTAATGAGTGTCTGGGTCTGAATGACAAAGTGTTTCAGCAGAAGGACATGGATTGTGTCATATCAAGATTTTTGGATCACATCTTGACTTAACGTTCTGCTGATGTATAAAATAAGCTGATGCTTCCAGTCCAATTTCTTATGACCTAATATTACCTGTATATCCTCCTTCTCTCTCTTCTGAAACAAGTCCAAGATCTTCAAGTTATTGGAGAGAACATTGTCCTCAGAAATGAAGTACTAAACCTTGTATTTAGCCTTGATATAGAGTGGTGATGCCTGCATTAGCAGGGTGTCTATTTCTTTACAAAATATTTCTCTTTCCTAGCATGTTGGTTGGTTAGAGTTGAGCCCTTTGAGAATGACAGTTTAGAAAGAAAAACATTGTCCACTTAATTGTTTATTTATTTTTTGCCATTTGTTTCTCAAAATAGTTCTTTCCTTGTTAGAGGTGTCTATAGTCCCCAGATTTCAACAATGTTACGTGGTTGCTGACAGAACACTAGCAATGATGACCAGAAGGTGGTGTGGTTACCTCAGTCCTCTTTATAAAACTGTTAATTTGTTCTATTAAATCTATTCTTGGAATGTCATGTAGCCAGAAAAGATGAGAAAGAAGAATCAGGCATTTCCTTTCCTGACACATAGAAATGGTGGTCACATACAAATATTTTGCAGTAGCCTATGTATGTTCAAAAAGGGAAGGAAAGGGTACTCATTAAAAGTAAATTAACAGATTTCTAAAGAATGGAATCTACTCTACCTGACTTAATATAAATTAAATGTAATCATCTTAATGTAAAAAAAAAAAATGCAACTAATGATCAGTGTTTTTAATAGTAATTTTTAACCAGGTCTTAGATTATTTGTGGATGACATCAAATGTACTTTGACTTATTAGTAGGGAAATGTATGATTTTTTTTTATAAATGTATCATTCTGAATTTCAAACTACATATGAAGTCAGACAAACCAGGATTCTAATTTTAGCTTATCATGTCTTACAGCTATCTGCCTTTGGATGAGTTACGTACACTCTTTGAGACTCAGTTTCTTTTTTTGTAAAATGGAGATCATTAGGTCTACTGAGCAGAGTTGATGGGAATAGGGAGTGAGATTGTATACATAAAGTATATCTCACATAGTTCATGCTCATTACAAGTTAAAAAATGCCAACTTTGAAGTCAGATTTCTAGATTCAGAGCACAGTTCATTGCTCTTTCTCATTAGATAAGTCACATCACTGACCTGAATTATACTTTTCTCATCTCTGAAATAGAGGCGATAAATGTCTACCTCATAGTGTTAGTTTATAATTAAATGATATAATATATGTAAGCGATCGACATACTAACACAGTTAAATCCTTTACACACAGATATACATGCACATACACTTTTATGTTCACATTTGTGAATACCTCACTGCCACTTATGAAAAATTATGTAATAAAATGACCTGAATTGCTGGTTTCATTAGGGTCTTAAGATTAGTATGGCTAAAAATGAAATATTTATGTAATTCAAGCATAAAAACACATATTTTGTGTTTTACATCACCAGTCGATATCTTATCACCTAATAATGATACCTTAAAGTTTTCCAGTAGCAGAGTAGATGAATTAAATAAATAGTAATCATGGACTTCTTGCTATTTGTACTTCTGCCTCTTGAATATGAGATGATCAAGAATTAGTCATCGGGTATCTACAAATCAAATTTCTATTTTGCTTCTTCTTCCTCTCGTTCTCATAGTTTCCTTGTGTTGCCACTTTGAGCTGTTTTATGACTTTTTGGTATCACTTCCTAACATATCATTTCTCACTTTTTCTCTTCTTGTCACTTAACTCAGATTATAACCATTCCTTCTTCTGTATCTTTTATATGTGATGCTCCTAGAATTTTACTTTTTAATCATTTAGCATAATATCTATCAAATACACTCAATTCATTCATTGGAATTGCATTTTTTACAAAGGGTAAGGTTCTACAGTTGTTATGTAAGGAGAAAATCACATATCATCAACAGCACACATGAAATCCCTTAACTCACCCATAAAATAATTTACATAATTTTGCATAAGCCAAATAGTCTCTGAATAGTTCTAACAGGACATTTTTCCTTTAATGTCAGAGCAGGTAACAGTTTCTTTAAATAATACCAGATGAACTGGCTTGATTTTGTATAGGTCATGTACTACCAAATTACTTTCATTTATTTACATCTGCCCAGTGTAGAACTGAATTCATATCAGTTGAATGTGAACATAATACGATCTTACTTTACTGGTTAATTGAATGACTATTATTCTGTCAGTCAATTCCTGTCTTTCAGTTTTTATAGATAAGAAAATTGTCAATTCCTAAAGCTTTCATGAGCATCATTGGATTTCATTTGCACTTCAGATATTAGGGTCACTTTGGTGATATTCGTTGTAGGATTACAGTTGTTTTATATATGTAGAAATATAATAATTCTGGATCATTGAGTAACATTTTTTGACATTAATAGTTAGACTATTTCAGTTGGATTTGGGGATTAAAAAATACCCTACTTTTCTATTAATAAAATATGTCTTATTTTACCTTCATTTTTCAGTTTTTAATTATCAGTTATTTCCCCTTTATTATTTCATTGTTTAAGTCTTCATGTAATGCATTATTTACTGCATTATTATATAAGTGCCAAAACATGCAATGCATATTTTTAATTTTGAATTTGATATAGATAAGATGCCTTAGAATGTGGGAGAACTGTTGACTTTGTAAGAGGAAAAATATTTTTATTAATATGTTTTTATACCTAGAGTGCAGCAGCCAAAATCAAGTTGTAGAGAGGAAAGAATTAGAAATATTCAAGAATAAACGTTATGGACTTCTATTTTAGCAATTCTAGCTGAGAAAAACCAAAAGGAGCTAGGACAGCAGCAGGGTAGAGTACAAGTCAGAGGCTAACGTTTGTGTTTTTTTTTTCTCTTAGGATAGAAAATAATGGAGCTTTTATTTTAAAGCCCAAGAGAAAGGCATACTCTATGGGGCAAAATTAAATATCCTAGATGGACCAGTTGGCAAAACAAGATGTTTGAAGCAATTTAAGGAGATAGGATTAAAAAAATATATTGATGGGCCTCTTTAAACTATAATTTGGGGATACCTGGGTGGCTCAGCAGTTGAGCACAGGCTCCCTGCATGGAATCTGCTTCTCTCTCTGCCTGTGTCTCTTCCTCTCTCTGTGTGTCTCTCATGAATAAATAAATAAAATCTTTAAACAAAATAAATAAACTATAATTTGGAAGAAATTATTCATAACTAGTAATATAATACCTAAATTAGTTTCACATGGAATATTACTTTTTTGAAATGATTATTCCTTTCCATCCTCCCTCCCTCATTTCCCTTCAGTCACCTATTCCTTACATTTCAGGGATTATCTATAAAAGAGAATGTACTAGTATCTGAGGGTGCCCTAACAAATCACAAACTCAGTGGCTAAACAACAAAAATTTATTCTTTCAGTTCTGGAAACAAGATCTCTGAAAGAGATCATTAGTTATCATTAGTGCCACACTCCCTCTGCAGGCTCTAGGAAAGAATCTTTCCTTGCTTCTTCCTGGCTCCTAGTAGCTTTCAGCAACCCTTGACCTGTGGTTTGTAGCCACATACAGATTTCTGCCTGTTTTCACAAGACCTTTGCCCCATTTTATGCATCTCCTCTGTTGCTGTGTGTATTTCTATCTTCTTTTCTTATAAAGACATCCTAATCTAGTATGATTTCATATTAATATTTAATTAGTTATGCCTTCAAAGACCCTTCTAAATACAATGACATTCTGGGCTCCTGGGTAGATACAAATTTTTGGACAGGGACACTATTCAACCCACTAGAGAAGGTTGAACTATATTAACACAGTTTTATTTTGAAAATCTTGACAAAAATTACTCTATTAAGCATGTAGCAAATATTAGCTGTGTAGAATACATGCTGACATTTAGATTTCTTGGAGAATTCCAACATGCAAATCGCTGTGAGGATTTCCAGAACAGTCTATGGTGACTTAATTTTATGTTTGGCCTCCCACAGAGTTCCACCTCTTGAAAGGCTTCAATGCGTATTTATTAAGGTACAAAGCTTACTCTTCCCCAAGATCAGCTTACAGATGTAGAATCTTGGAAGTATTCATGAAAAAATTTCCAGGTTTTTCTACCTCCTTTTCCCAGTTAATCTGCCCTCTCTTTATTTCCATTGTTGATGTAGTCTCTTTCTTGTATAGGTTTCAAATTCATGAGTTCCTGAATCACACAAAGTTGTCAGACTTGTCTACTCTGTACAATGGTCACAGAGAGTTACTAAAACCTTTTTGTATTGTTGGGAGGAAGGTTTTTGGTTTGTTTTGCTTTAAGTAGTTGACATTGAAATGGGAGAGCTAGGTTCTTGTCTCACGGAAATGAAGAATGAATATTCCTGACAAAGGAGAGTGAGTACAGTGATAAAAGTTTATTAAATGAAGAAACAGAGAAAGCTCTCAGAAGTGAGAGGGGTCCAGACAGGGTTGCCACTAAGGGCTTGTAGGGTTAGTCTTTTATTGAAAACTAACCAGGAAACCTAAATCCTTTTCACATTATCTATTGATATCACCATTGAATAAGGAGCAATGATAACACCTTCAATGACTTACTTCCTTTTTAGGGTCCAGTAATTCTCTGTTGGTCAAGTAGCTGTTATAACAAGACCCCACTTCTTGCACCTGGGACTGGATGGTCTGGTTTATTTATCTCTGGTTTCCTTTCATATCCACATTTTTGGGATTTTTGTGAACCTGATTTCCTGCCTCCCCACCTAACCCTGCCTGTCCCTTACTCAATATCACCTTTAATTTCTCTCTTACTTTCACATATTTTATATTTGTTTCTTGCTCACAATCATTATATTTCCTATTTTTCATGGTAGTATTTTTCATCAAGATCAATTTAGAAACATTTTTCCCTTGATTGTTGACTACAATAATGGGGTTACAGCTGTGGGGTTTTTTGTTTTTGTTTTGTTTTTTTTCTCAAACTTTACCATAATATTATATTATAAACACTGATAATGATTAGATAATGAATATTTCATTAATTCTTATTATATCCATTAAATTCAGTATTTCTTTTCCATCTCATAGACTTAGGTAATTACATAATGATTGTTAAATGCAATTTACTTCTGCAATCGTATCTTTCACATTTCTGTATTGTTAGTCTATAAAAAGTAGTATTTAAAAATTTAGGTCTTCTTAGAATTTAGAAGGAAAAAAGCAAAAACAATGGATTGAAACTAAGATGTATACACACACACACACACTTTCTATATATGCATACATGTGTTTATTTTTTTGTGAGTTTCTGTACTTTTTAATATGTACTGCTGTAGTTTTAACCTGTAGATGGAAAGTTAACTATTCTCATCTTTTGTATTAAAACTAGCAGCCATTCTTTTATTCTATGTACATTCTTCTTGAAAATCAGACACTTTTCTGATCATTTATCTTTTGATCTTATATCTGGGTGGTTTTCAATGATCTATTTTATTCAGCATCCCTTACATAATTTATGTTGTCATCACCTAACTTTATACTTAATTCAATAATTTATTGTCACTAATTTTCCCCAAATTGTAGTGACAAATTGTTTTGAGATTATTTTTGTATGCTCATTAGGTCAGTAAATCATTTCATTGGCATTCTGTTTTTTCCTGGTGTAATTTTCAGTAAATAAACTCTTTTCGGTCAATAAAGGCTTTGTATATTTTATATTTAAAATAAATGACATTTCATTTTTTTAATAGTGCATCAAAATCAATGATTAGTGTTTTGTAAATATTGAATGTACTTGTCTAGCAATGACAAATGTTCACAAAATGTGTTTTTATTCACAATGTATATTTACTCTTTATCATCATTTGTTAGATATAGAACAGTTGGAAAGGGTACTCTCTTCCTTTTTAAAAATGAAAGGTTCTATTAATGTCAATATGCAGAAATGTGTATGTTAATTTTGTACCTATAAGAGAGGAAACCCTTATTTTTGAGCCCAACATTTTAGAGTAAGGAAAGTATCGTTATTATATGTATCTATATTTATATTATTTAATTCTTTGAGTACTATTTATATAATTAGATGAAACTGTATTTGGTCACCAGCTAGACCAGGATCTCCCATCTGAATTTGATTTGGATGTCAAGACTTATGACACCACACATGCACTAAGAAGGTATGAAAAGATTTATTACTCAAATAATAAGATTTTCTGGGAAGAGCAAGGCACTATCCAAAACTGGATTCAGTCAGATCCAAAATTGCTTAAGGAAACAAAGAAAGCTGACTGGCTTTGGGCTTTATTATGATGCTGGAGTGAAAGCACCTACATATTGGTCAAGGCTTATGAGGTCTGAAACTCCCAATTGTTCTAAAGGAGAGTGTACCCTGGGTTTCTTATTAGCTTGCCCCAAATAGGGGGCAAAAAGAGTAGTGGAAGGGGTATGGCTTGAAACTTGCCAATAATTAAATAAAAAATGTATCAGAATTTATCACAATTCACTCTTGGTGTTTGACTGGTAAGTGAAATGTATCATATTTTAACTTGTGTAAGCCACAATATCACTTGCACCCAGAGCTTGGTAAGGGACACAAAATTTCCATTGAATGTGTTGTTGCAGAGCTCAGCGTTTTGTATTGTGAAAAGTGAAATGATTGCATTGATCACTGTCAATAACTAGAACTCTGAAAAGGATATGAAGTGTCTTCATGAAGCCTTAGTATTGTGGCTTTAGTATGTGGTGGAGATATGTGTAGCATTCATTTGTATTTGGAGTATGTCTGAGATAAGAAACCCAGAAATTTTTATCTCATAAGGTACAGACTTGAACCACATGGTCAGACAGTCGGCAGTGGCCCGAGTTTAAAACACATTCAGCTGGGGCTGTTTGCTGACCAGGGCATCCAGTATAAGGATGACTGTCCAGAATTTGGGCAGTTGTACTGATCATTGAGTCTTTTATCAGGAATGTCTTGGTTAAAGTGTTAAAAACAGCAACTTTCCAGGGTGTTCAATTATGTCGATGATCTTGGTTATACTGGTCTGTAAGATACACAGATTCCCTTTGCTAGTCACTCAGTCGATCCCAAAAAGCTACTCTGGTAACTAAGGGGTTCAGAAAAGGAACACCTGGTTGGATCAGTGGTTGAGTGTCTGCCTTTGGCTCAGGGTGTAATCCTGGGTCCAGGGTTTGAGTCCCGCATCAGGCTCCCTGTGAGGAGCCTGCTTCTCCCTCTGCATATGTCTCTGCCTCTGTCTCTGTGTCTCTCATAAATAAATAAATAAAATATTTTAAACAAAACAAAACAAAATGAAGAGAAACGTCTGCAAAAACATGGCATCTGGCAAGGAATTAAGGACCAGAAAAGCTATACCTTCATGCAGGTGGGGTAGCCCATAGGACCTATGTTTAGCTCTAATATGTAGTATTACTACCCTTCTTAGCAAAGAGGGCTTAGTGGCCATACTGAGCTTGCAAGGTATACTTCCATGACCCAAGGCACAATGGGCAGATGAATATATCCAGAGAGCTATGGATTCAGAGGCTTTGAGAACCTCTGTTTCCCAGAGATCCCAGTATGTAGCATTGCCACTATAATGGCATATGACATGGAGCTTAGAGGGAAATGGCATATGACATGGAGCTTAGAGTAAGTTCAAGGGCAACTTCTGGCTATTATAGGTGGTTCAGAGACTCCAAGAGCCATGAGAGGAAGTTACTAAAGTCTCTAGAGTAACAGAGTCTCTGAGGGACAATACCTGTTGTATTATAATTTGGAAAGAGTCTAAAGACATTTTTGTAGATGACCCCATTCAAGGTAGGCCAGTTTACTAGTCACAGCATAAATGGGCTTAAGTAAAATTATAAATTAGGAATATGTTGCCTTAAAATGAAGATTTCCTAAAAGACTGTTTAGCAGGTTTTAACAGTATGGTAACATAAGGGGTCAATATTTCTTTCCTAGGGTACCTCGCTGGGTCAGTTGGTAGAGCATATGACTCTCGATCTCAGAGTTGTGGGCTAAAGCTCCACATTGGGTGTAAAGATTACTTAAAAATAAAATTAAAAAAAAATGTTTTCCAATGATGTCAGGAACAGAGTGGCTTTTGGCTGACCAAGTAATCCATAGGGATTTAAACAAGGTGACAGGGCCTTTAATTATGTGTGGGGAAATGAAATCTCCCCCTTTTGTGAGATCCTCATATGTCTTAAATTATTGTGGCAAATGAATCTCCATGAAGGAAGATGTCATCAGTGTAATATCATCACCTGTGCTCCTCAAGAAAATTGGACACACTTCTAATTTTGCCCACAAAGATCTGTGCAATGATCAAGCTATTAAAGACCCTATGGGTATCCAGGTAGAGGTATCCCTTCAAAGCTGAAGTCAAAAAGTGTTATATTCCTTCATAGCTGAAGGCAAATTGTGGCTGAGAGTCTTTGGAAATTGGTATTAAACAACTAAGAAGTAATAGCAAAATAGCAAAATATTTACCAGCTGATGATTGGACGAAGCAGTAATTTCAATAATATTGATTATGAGACACTTAATGGGTAGAAACACAGAACCACAGTAATCCACTATGAAATACCATTCACTTTTCCAAGGTTTAAGAACAGCCAAGTTGAGCTATTAAAGGGAGAAATATTGGGGATTAATGCCCCTTCTTAAATAAGTATTTTATAATGTGTTTCAATCTTTGAAAGCTCTGTTTTAACTTATATTGGGCTATATTAACTATTTTAATTATGGAAAAAGGTCCATGGTGTCTCAATTTGTCAAGCCTTTGGCAAATGCCAAACACATAATTTAACTTAGTACGTTTTTGATTAGAGCTTCCATGACCACTATGGGAAAATTAGGGCAATAATTCTGATGATTAAGATAAGGCATACTTCCTTGATCGCTATTTTATATATTTCTTAACTCCTTTATATTGTAGGGTATGCCTAAATTTACAAGCTCTAAATTTACTGAAATCCCCAGGACTAACTATAATTTGAGCTCTAAAATAATATAAGGCCAAGAAAGTGTGCCAGTTGGTTCATCTCAATAGATAGTAAAGTTAATTCAAAATCCATGTTGTAGAGGTGCAACAGACAATTAGGGACATTTTATATTTTCACTTTATAAAGTCTTGCAGTAAATTTTGAATTTCTAATTGGGTCTAATTGTGGATCTCTTTTTCAGCTTTTTGTTTCCTATTCACCTTGTATCTGCTTTGTTTGTTTAATGGTTAACTAGAGGGGGAACCTCTTTACCCTGCTCAAATTTATAATATTTTTTGTCTAGAGAGTGTGAAATCTAGAATATGAGGGGTAGGGGCTTCCCTTGTAATGATTGTTTCTTTATAGGGTTTAAGGATTCATAGTTTAAGTAGAGTTTTAATTACCTCTTTAATTTTTGCACTTAGATGCCTAAGTGTGTTTTGTTGTTGCTGTTGTTGTTGTTGTTGTTGTTGTTGTTGTTTTTCTATATAAGCCTAAAGATGAACATCTTTGTTACAAAGAAGTCTGGGGAGCGGTGATAGCAAAAAGCATTTTCATGGAGTCTTAGTGAGTCATCTGCTTCTAGGAGTGTAGACTTCAGCATGGTCCATCATAACCGCTCTTTCACACAACTGGCTACCCACCAGCCGCATAAATTGCACAAGATATCAGTACTTTTACTGAAAATTCTATGGAAGAAAGACCAATGCTTGGTTGAGACTCACAGCCAACAGTCACAACATTAAATTATTCCTCTGAACTTTGCCTTAGTCACAGTTTATGCTGGAATAAAGACATACAATTCTACATGAAGCATACCAGATTGGATCAGGCTTGACACATCCCAGAGATGGTACCATGGTATTCTGATAGCCTTAAGGAAGGCCTTAACTCTTGTTTCTAAATGCCAGTTGTCAAAATTTCTGGTGTAGGTTGATTAAATCTCTGATAAAAATTGTGTAGAACTTAGCAAATACAGCGCAAAGCAGCATAGCTCAAAGTGCAAGATTGCTAGCAGGTAAAAGAGCCAGTTACTAAACTAAAGCAAGAGAAGAAAGCCCCTCAGTCATGTTATTCATCACCTGGACACCTCCTCACTGCACCAGTTGTTGAGGTTACCCTAGTTGGTTTGGATTTTGAGACAGATGGTACCACACAAACAATATGGGAATATGAAATTTTTTGTTGTCACATAAGGAGGCTTTCTGGGAAGAGAAGGACAAGCTTCCAAACAGGTCCAAAATGGCATGAGACAGCAGAGAAAGGAGAGAGGCTTTGGAGTTCTATTGTAGTAATAGGTTGGTAGTGGTGTGAGAATTCCTGTGTTCATGCCAGTGCTTAAATAGTTTCAACTTTCCACTAGTGCCAAAGGAAGAAGAACTCAGGCTTTGCTAATTAGCTTGCTCAGATGTGTGGCTGAAGAGGAAGGGGAGCAGTGGGACTTGAAATCTGTCAGCAGTCAAACATCAAAACATGGCTTCGGCCCCTTTAATACAAGATGCAATTTATAAAGCTGCAATTTATAAATTGTGTAATATCATATCTTAAATATACTGATATATATATAACTTCCTATTGCCATCATGTTCTCTTTCCACTTAAAAAAAAATATTTCTTTTCAACATCCAAAAAAGGAGTATAGTATGCTCTAGAATTTTATTAGCTGAATTCTTAAAATAACTGTCAAATGATCTATTAGGTCATTATGATAAATGTATATTTGCATTCATTGTGTAATGGATGTCAACTTTGATGTTTCACATTTCTCTCATTTTTTAAAAATCAGTTATAGGAAATAAATTATGCTTAATAATTCAGAAGAAAACTTTGGGAAATATAGTACAATAACATCAGTCTAGACATTTTCTAATCGTTTGTTTAAATGGCAATTACAATGTTTTACCATTAGTGTTTCTCCCATTCATATTCATTTTTATTTTTTGCTATATTTTACCAAGATGATAAATTCAGTGGCTTCCCCATCTGGCTGTTTAATACCAGTAAGCATCAGATTGCTGAAGATTATTTTGAATTAAAGTTCAAAGTCATAAAGTCAATGATAGTAACAATAATAAACTGAAGAAAAGATTAAACACTGGAAGAAAAACTGAACTGGGAGTCCACAGGTCTGGATCATGGTCCTTTATTTGCCTCTAATTAGCTGTGTGACCTTGAATACATTATTTAAGCTTTCTGGACCTCACTTTTTTTTTTTATCTATATGATGAAAAACTTTGATTCAATGGTCTGGGACCTGCCCATTTAAAAATATATATGTGCAATTTACTTTTATTTTATTTTTTAAAGATTTTATTTATTTATTCATGAGAGGCACACACACACAGAGAGAGAGAGAGAGAGAGAGAGAGGCAGAGACACAGTCAGAGGGAGAACCAGGCTCCATCTAGGGAGCCCAACCTGGGACTCAATTCTGGGTCTCCAGGATCACACCCAGGGCTGAAGGCAATGCTAAACCACTCAGCTACTGGGGCTGCCTTGCAATTTACTTTTAAATTCAAAGAGTATGATATTAGCAGTTAGAGAAGTAAAATATAGTGAAGTACTACCAAACTTTCTGATAATTCAAGAATCTGATCATAGAATTACATGGATTTGTGTAATTTTAGTTAATTATGAAACTGACTACAAATTTAGTTCAAATTCTGAATCTTTAATGTTCCTGAAAAAGTAAAACAAGTTATGTAATGGCATTTTATATTCTCCTTTTTAAATTTTATTTCTTTTTCTTTTCTGATTTTTAATGCATCAGAATAATCTTGGTCATCCTTACCGTTGTCACCTCTATCATTAAAGTTCCAGAAGGATTTTTAAGGGTACTTCTCATTTTAAAGTCACTACAAATGTTAGAATATTATGTTTTTATTTTTATTTATTTATTTGAGAGAGAGAAAGAGAAAGTGAGAGAGAGAATCTGAAGCAGACTCCATGCAGAGCCCTCTGGGGGGCTCAATCTCACAACTGCGAGATCATGACTTGAACCGAAGTCAAAAGTCAGATGCTAATTAAGTGACTGAGCCACCCAGGTGCCCCTAGAACATTTTCTCCTCTGCTTCCATACTTGTATCTAGGTACAAAATAATTCCTTGGAAAGACTCAAATATTCAAATACAGAGAGAAAACTTTACCTACAAAATTTTACTGTAAAATTGATAGTCTCCCCTTAAGAATTTGTTATGGGAGAATTTTTGAAATAATGAAAAGAAAAAAAAAAACAAACGAATAACCAACACAGCTCCGTATATGTATTCATAATTTTTCTGGAAAAATTCTTATGCAGAAGTCATTAAACAAAGTCTTTCTTAGTGTTTCATTATTCTGTCATGCAGAATCACATTTGTAATATCTCACACTATGACAGATTAAAGCCAGAGATAAATGAATCACAAAAACACACAGCATGCCACAGGCAGAGCCTTCTGTAAACATGGAATACCCATCATTTTTGACACCCTCCCACTGATATTTCAGAATGGTATAATGGTGCTGATCACAATTAAAATACAATTTTTTCTTCTGTTTTGGTGACTTTTGATTTAATTTATCTGCTTTACCCAACAAAATAGTTAGAATTTTAAAAAAAGAAAACAGAAACAAAATAGAATTTTTAAGAAGTTCATTCATTTGAAAACTCAATAAATTATATTTCAAATAAGTTAAATGATTGATGGTATTTATTTGGTGGCTGGTATACAAATACAGGGTGCACATTGCACTCTACAGAAGTGTTATTCCAGGCCCTGAATTAAAAGGGATTTAATTAGTATTCTCTTACAGTTTATATAAACTCCTAATATATCAACCTAGCTGCTTTTGCTGAGAAGGTAAAACTCCAAAACAGATGTGTAACTAGAATATTTTCCAAATTCACAAAAGCCATTACCTACTGAAATACCAAACTACAGAGTTTCATCTCTCATATTGCTTCTTGTAGCAAAAGAAGCTTACGTATAATGTGTTTTTTTAACCTAGTATAATAGTTATCTTATTTCAATAGATGTTGCCAATTGACATTCAAATCAAAACTACTGAATTGGGGGTACCTGGGTAGCTCAGTCAATTAAGCATCTGATTCTTGGTTTCAGCTCAGGTCATGATCTCAAGGTCACAAGACCAAGTCCCATGTCAGCCTCCACACCCAGCGTGAAGTCTGCTTGGGATTCTATCTCGCCCTCTGCCCCTCTCCTCACCTGTCCTCAGCCCTCTCAATTAAATAAATACAATCTTTAAAAAATAATAAAATTAAAAAGCATTGATTTAATGGCAGGCAATATAAATGAGGTCAGGATGTGGACATAGTAAGGAATGGCATTACAGTGGTGAACTGAAAGTTTACCTTCTTGAATGCAGTACATTCTACAGTGTTTAAAACACAGGATGGTCAGAGCAAAATTTATTTGTGGAATAAATATGATTTTCAACCTAATATGTTTGCAGTATTTAGAGGTTTGGAAACTTAATATATTTCCTTTTCCTTTTCCTCATCCTTTTGCTTCTATCATCTCTAAATTCAGAGAAATGCACTACTATTAATTCTAACCACATTGTGGGTAGAGACCTATATTATATTGCTCATAAGTGGTAATTATTGAGTAATTATATCAACTATTTTTAAACAGTATGTGTATACTCAGCCTTGAGCTAAAATCTGAGTATACAGGTTATATAAACAATGGTTCTTGCCCTTCAGGAGATCATAAGAAAGGCATTAGGTAAGGGAACAGTTTATTTAAAAATATTGTAGAAACTGCTATAATAGATGATTGGGAGGATGCTAAGGAAAAACAGAGGAGGAACACCCAAGGCATATTGATGGCAGGTTTGGGAAATGGGGGGCACAGTGGCAGAAACATTTACCTGATGAAATAGTGTGTGGCCTTAGTCTTAGAGATGTGCAATTGTTAGTCTCTTAAAGAACAATTTTCCAGCCAGACAGAACAACACAGGCAAAGGCATAGATATATGGTACATGGCTTCTGAAAGGAACTACATATTTTTCTCTCTGGTTGAAGAGCAGAGCACCACTCAGAAACTAATATGCTTGAAACCTGAGAAGCAAACAGAGACCAGATTATGGAAGGCTTTGTATGCCACATTGAAATCAATTCAAAAATGCTGATTGAGTTCCCACCGCTTCAGAGAGACATTTTCTAGGCCGAGGAAATCTGATGCCCGATGAAACAGAAATGCTTAATTGGTCTCATTAGCATATACTCTACTTTTGTAGTTGGGCAATCCAGGGATAATAATATTCATCTGGTACATCCTAGCACAGCCATTTTACTTGTTAGAATTTTGAAATATTTCCCTGCCGTTGCCAGTCTCCTGAACAATCCCACATTCCTCTGGCCTCCTAGCACTTTTCCTCAGCCCTTCCCCAATCTCACATCAATTCTGACTGGGCTGTGCCCATATCATATTGATTAAATACTTGTAAGAGTCACCCTGTAGATATAATTAAATACACTCACATACACATGTACACACACAATTCTGCCCCCAAATTATGCTAATGAGAGTGAGTAGTGAAAAATAAAAAAAGGAAAAATGGAAGGATCAGATTTAGATTAGGGAGGTTAGTGAAGACTGCAATATTTTGTAAAATGAAGGGTAAGTACGAGGTTAAAATGCATCATGTATGCTGTAGGAACTAATGAAGCTATTTAAGCAGGAAAATAATGGCCTGGTGGACATTTTCGGTATATCATTGGTGGCAGGAGAGACAGGCTAAGAGGCACAGGTGAGAAACAATGAGAAGGCTAATTTAGGCAGTGGGTGAAGGGAAGAAACTTGTTGGTAGGGAGAACTGGAGATGAATTAAAGATGTATCATTAATATTTTCGAGTAATTCATGGTCTGGAGAGGGAGTGATGGAAACAGGTAAGTAAGTAGAAAAGGCAAAGTGATCACACAGGCAATGAGACCTGGAGCCTAGGTACCTCCTGATGCCTGGACATGAGCCAAATCCAGAATCCAGTCATAGGCTTTGCAGGTTCAGAAATTCAATGTTGTCAAATTTTAGGAGATTGGTTCACACTGATTCCCACTCACCAAGCCCAGAGGAGACTGAATTATAAATAACAATGCCAATTACCAATTTATTGTGAAAGAATATCCAGCAAACTTATCAGTCCTGGCCATTTGCCTAGGACCCTCCATATTGGTGAATAAATTTACTCCTTAGACAAATGAACATAATTATCAAATTATAGATCAGAAGTTGATTGAATGTTAAGGACACTAGGAAAGGATATTGGTGTATTTATGGGAAATTTACACCACTAGAGCTAGAAGAAATATTCTTACCTACGCTAGAGAAAGAAATTTCTTTCTTTTTTTTTTTTTTTTTTTTTTTAAGAAATTTCTTTCTTTAGAATTTACTACATCTAACTTTCCAAAAGGATCAAGCGGGAACACTAACACGTGGCGGAGAGGGTGGGGCAGAAAATGTTTGTAATCACTGCGGTAAAGTTTGAAATCACTGGGTTAAAGAAGTTTGAAAACCTTTTTGATTTATTTCCTCTAAGCCTTTTCAGAACATTTAACATGCCAGTGTGTGAGTCATCTACATGTGCATATGTGTGAGTATGTATTTGTGTGCGTTCATTGGCCATCTTTTTTTTTAAGTTGCAGCCCCCCCAAAAAAAAATATTGAATTAATGTGTAAGCTCTGTCATCAGAAATTTTATTTTATATATTATTGAAATGTAAGAACTGATAATTTTTGGCACATTAAATATATATGGAGAGAGAGAGAGAGAAAGAGACTCTGTGAATGATAGGATTAAGAAATTAATCAAGTAACCCCTTATACTGGATGAGGATGACACATTCTTATATTCTTTCTAGACTTTTATCTACCGTATTTAATAACCCAAAGATTCGTATATTCAAGTTTCAATCAGATAAGGGCTTACTTAGTTGAGAACTCCATTTTAATATCCATAAAACTAGACTACATCTAATTTCTTGAAGAAACTCTTGCAATTGATTATTTTTACAGACAATAACTCACATTATGTCATTGGTTCTAACTTATGGACCTACCTTTAGACACCAATTAAAACTTTTTTTTTTTAATTTTTAAACAGATGTAAGTGAACCTCATGCACAAAAAATCCTGTTTACATTATAAAAATAACATTTGTTAAGTTTAAGATGAATCTTTGAAGTTACAAAAATTATTTATTGTCAGTGTCATTATCTATCTTTGTGTTGTTTGGAAATAGTGAGCCTATACAATTGTGTTGAGAATTTCAAGTTTAAACTGAAATTCTCAAGAAGCATAATGCTTAGAATCCCACAGCATGTTCTGTGACCTACATTTCCTGCTCAAATCCTTCCACGAATTCTGTAGTGAAATACTCTGTGAGGCTCTTAAAATATATGGAATAATATAAAATGTGACAATTCTCATGCCACAAATCCACATGTTCAAGATATATAACTTCCCCTCTTATCCAGAGTTTTATCTAAATGTCTGAAATTTAAATGATGTCAGCAGAGTAATGTTGGGGAACCTGGAGAAAGGTTAAGATGTGGCATCATAAGGTATCTCCTTCACCTGATTTCTCCCAAGATGCCTCTGAATGCCTAGGTGGGCAGGACTTTGTCAAGGATTGATGCTTACCTAAATTTCTCCCAAGAACTGAGGCCCAAGTACCTCCTTATCCCACTCAAAGATGACTCTCAGGATTTGGCCTGGAGAGGACTGTATGCACTCACCTTGGAGACTATCTCCATGCTTGTCTGTACAAGCAACTCTCTTCCTTCCCTGTAGAGGAAGACTCTGCCCAGGATGTTGGTGGCACAGGAGAGATAGAACAGAGGAATAAGTTCATCTACCTAGCCAACCATATTTCCAAATATATATATATATATATATATATATATATATATATATATATTTTGATGACTAGACTTTACTTTTAAAGCTCAAAAGACGTGGATCTGACCATTATTTCTATTTATCATGTCATCCATTCCCCTAAGGCATAGTAGAAGGACTAGAATTAGAATTCTAGATGAGAAAAGATTGCAGGGTGTAAAGTTCTGTAGGTGGAGGGAGAAAACATCAATAAATATCACAAAATATTTCCCGCATTTTATAAATCAATTTTGTAATAAGAGAGATTAATGTAGGATTTTACTTTTGCTTATAATTTCTCAGGAACACATATGTTTTATAATTTATAACTGACCTCTATAGGTCAGTTTAATTATAGATTAAACTGAATATAAAGATTATAGATTAATCTTTGCATTCTTTTTTTTTAATGATGTTATTTATTCATGTGAGAGAGAGAGAGAGAGAGAGCACTCAGGACCAGAGGAGAGAGGCAGAGGGAAAAGCAGACTCCCCGTTGAGCAGGGAACCTAACAGGGGACTCCGTCCTAGGACCTTGAGATAATGACCTGAGCCGAAGGCAGACATTTAACTGACTGAGCCACCCAGGAGCCTCGCTTTTTCTTTAAAATAATATTTTTGCATCATTTTCTGAGCTTGCTTTCATATTCAATGAGAGTTTGTTTCTAGCCATATCCTAAAACATATACTGTGTTGTAAGAGGAAAAACTTGATAGCAATATAAGCTGGATTCCAGGTTTTTTTCAGTTTTTGTTGTTGCTGTTGTTTTTGAAGTAATCTCTATGCCCAACGTGAGGCTCGAACTCATGACCCCAAGATTAAGAGCAACATGCAACATGCTTCACCAACTGAGCCAGCCAGGTGCCTGTGGGGTCGTTTTATCACCACTGTGACCTCAGGCAAATCATTTATCTTTTCTGAAACAATCTCATATAAAATAGAGATAATTATATTGGCCCTACCCTAATCCATAAGATTATTGTGAGCATAAAACATGAAACTTGTGTGTGCGCATATCCATGCTCATGTTGTAAGGTCTAGAACCCCTTGCAAAGATTAATAATAATCTTTTTGATGTTTTTGTTTTCTCGTTGATTCATTTTAAGAAATATAACAATTCCAGAACTCTTTAAATATGTTTTTGAGTATGAACAAGTATTTGGTTCCACTTATTTTCTTCAGATAATAGACTCTTCTCCACCCAAGGAAGTACATACATGTTTTATTAATACTATTTATTCCATAGAACCATTTGTCTCTATTCAGTGTTGACTGCACTTGAGAAGAAACTGTAACTGTACCAGAAAGAAACCTTTATTGAACAAAACCTTGAGTTCCATAGACTGTTGATCACTAGGTTTGCCTATCTGATAATGGGCCTCACAAATTTGACAAATTCTTCTAAGATTTAACAAGTTGTCTGCTTTCCACTTTTGCTGATTTCTGCTACAATTGTTCTGTGGATTTCCTGTTTAAAAATAAAGTCCACATTCACAATTCTTACCTACTTATAAAGCATATTGTGAGACATTCTCTTCCAGCTCTCTACCACCCATTTTTTTTTCATAAAATTTAAAACATAATCATCCTCCATATTTTTCTGCTATAAAAGTTTGTTGTATATTTACCTAGGAAATAATGTATCTAGAATATGTTTCCAAATAATCTCTGGAGCTGGGCTGACATGGTTTTTATAAATGAAACTAGGCTGTTCATGAGTATGTAATTTAAATTTTTCTGTCCAAAAATGTCTATAAAAATCAATTGATCTTTTACCAGTATTATTTTTAAAATAATAATGGGATAAAAATAAATTTTAAAATATATACCTTTTATTTTTTTAATCCCCAACTTGTATCACTACAAGTTGATTGAGGATTGTCTAGGATCATTTTCCCACTGAGGCAGCCTGCTGTGTGATGTTCTATCAGTTTCTTATTTTCTCACTGCTTATTGAGTGGATTTAAGTGGATATGATGTCTTCCTAGAGACTAAAAGACCAAATCCTACTTTTATCAGTCAGTTAACAAAGCTATGTGAAAGCTGAATGAATCATTTATTATCTATGGGTCTCAGCAGTTTCCTCATCTCTAAGATAAGGGCACTGGAAAAAAAAAAAATTTTTTTTTTAAGTAGGCTCCACACCCAGCATGGAGCCCAATATGGGGCTTGAACTCACAACCCGGAAATCAAGACCTGAGCTGAGATCAAGAATCAGATGCTTAACTGACGGAGCCACCAGGCATCCCCTTAATTTCTATTTTTTACTATAAATTTCTTCATAGTTTGATTATTTCTTGACCTATTTATTATGCTCTAGTTCTCTGACTACTCTGCATTTTCATCCTAGTTCTGTCATTGACTTGCTGGTTACTTTGATCAAGTTACTCACTCTTATTTCTTTATTTGAAGAAATAGTTAATCCAGCCTAATGGTTTTCTAGTGAGAATCAAGAAATAATTTATGTAGAGCATTTAGCATAGTTCATGGCATGTACAAAATGCTCAATTAATTTTAACTAACATTTGCAATAACATCATCTCTTTTAGGTTTTTTTTTTTCTTGACAGAATTTATTTATTTTTTCTATTCACTGTATCTCATAGATCAGAAGATAGGGAATAAAACGCTGCAAAATATTTTAGGAGGTAGATATTTTATTATTTATGTTTCAATTGTATAAGTAACCAAATAATAGTTATTGAAAAGTAAATCACAGTATACAAAAATCATTTATTTTGATTTTTCTATATAGTATATTACCTGAGCAGTATATATGTATATATATACTTTTTACAATGATGTCCTGGTAAGTAAAGTCTTATAGCTAATTTTAACTGTTGAATCTACCTATTTACTCAAGTGAACGGACTCATTCATTTACATGATGATACAGAGCAGCCATGTCCTCACAGAACATGGAATGATGTTAGATGTGCATAGGTTAGTTGTTTGAGATCTCAAGCCAGTAATTAAAGAAAAAAATTATTTAAATAAGTAACATGTGCACCATAGTTAGCAGATAATTTGTTATGTGAAAACACCATAAATAGCCTCTTAAAGAGTTAAAGCTGTCATTAAAATTGCCTCAAAATCTCAGTAAAACCTTGCCTTTCCACCTAGTATTGTACATCTTTGATAAATGAAAATTACATGTATCGGGTTATGTAGTCATTTCTCTGTTTAAGAAATTTTCAAGAAAATTTAATCACAATTTTGCTGGCTTAGAAAGCATGGTTTCATTTTTGCCTACTCTTAATTTCTTAAACTGCATCCATACATTTTTAGAAATGATATGTCATACTTTTAAAATAACTATGTTTTCACATCAGCTGTTTTATTCTTCAATTAAAGATCCTCATGTTTTCAAGAAGCTAAGAGTGTGATGGTATGATGTACATATTTTAAATTTGTCTCCCAACAACTTATTAAAAACTTGAATCTAGCACTGAAGAATAATGTTTCCAAAAACCCCAGATATGGGCTCATTTTATAACTTCTCATTCTTTTATATCCAAGGTCAATTTTGTAGTTTGCTAAGATCTAAACAGTATAATATAGGGAAGTCTAGGATAGGCCGTATTACCTCACTTTCCTCTGACCTGAGAATCTTGCAAGCTTTATGGCAGAGTGGTCTGGCAGATTGTATATAAACAGATCATAAATCACAGCTGGGGAGGATTTCAGTCACTGGTTCAGTGGCGGAAATGTAAGCCAAATGAGCAGATGCCTTGGGGAAAATTTGTATCTAACCAAGATAATAAATTATTCCACGCTTTGTTTAAAAAAAAAGAAAAGTTCTAAATAATGAATATCTTTACACCAATAAACAGAAACATCATTAAAATCTAAATTTAAGCTTTTAAATGATTGTATTAATAAATAATTATTAATTTGATTTGCAAGCAATATTAAAAGGCAATATAAGTAATTAAACTGAAAAAAGTACACTTAAAAAAGAGTATTTTTACTTTTAAATCACATTGAATACTTTCTAAAACCTTTAAGAATAATGCTTATATAATCCTTTAAAAAGATGTATCTTTGGCTTATTTTTAAATATTCTTATACTGATTGTAGAAAAAAGAAAAGAGAAAACCCAAAGAGTTTGTTTTAAACCATCCATGACTCCACTATTTAGAGATAATTAAACATTTAAGCTTTTTCCTTCTAGTAATTTATGTGAGTTTTGATGAAATAAAAACATAAAATATGTATTATTTTCTACCCCCATTGTTTTGCCACCTATATGTATAGTATCGTCTCATGCTACTAAATATTTTCAACATCATGATTTTTAATAAGTTGCCTAGTATTTATTCCATCATCTATTGACACCAAATTTTATTTAACCATTTCTATAAACCTGGACATTCAGATAGTTTCTTCTCCTCCCCTTATTTTCCCCTTTACAAATATCATTAGAATAAACACATTTCCAAGAAGATGAATTGCTAAGTCAGAGGGCATGAACTTTTGAAGCTCCTGATGATACACATTTCTAAATTGCTTCCCAGAAAGGTTAGTCAATTGACAATCCCACCAGAAAGTATAAGAAATTGCTTACAACATTGAACTCAACTGCTCTTTCGAAGCAAAGCTTATGCTAGCAGATAGAGGCTGCAGGCTGGTCAACTACAAATTCAAAAGCATTTCTTATAATTACAGGAAAAAGACATTTAGTAGGAGCCTCATGAGATGCTTATACCCGGATGAACTCATATAGTGCAGTCTTCAGCTTTGCTGTTTCCAAACCATAGTTGTTCTCTAGGGACTCAGGCTCTTCAACCACACTTACAAGATACTGACTTATAAGTCAGATGACATTTTGTTAGTTTACACAAAAGGATGTATGTGCCAAATAGTCCAGATGACTAATTTTAGCAAGCCAAGACAGTCTTTCTCTGAATGCAAATCTTTTTAGAAAACTAAAATCTGAAGATTATTTTTAGTACAGAATCATTTTATAAAATAACTCAATGATAGTAAGTTCCACTTTCAAACCATGACAACCTAAACCATGCTGTCTTGCTATAGATTATATCATCTCATTGCTTGACCAACAAGTAGTTGCTTTTTAACTTTCATTGGGTATCACCTTTCACTTATGACATTTCAGTTTAGGTGTCTTTCGGTTTGTAAGACTATACTATATCAATTTTCATTAGGTTGGTATTTTGAAATCATTGTGCTTTCATCAGCAAAATTATTGCAAGAGTTTATAGCTGGATGTTTACAACCATCCCACTTTCTTCAGGTTGTTGTTTTGTTTTCTTTTTTCTTATCACCTTTCCATTTCAGAAGTGAAATTTTTAAAGCCCCCACATTCAAACTATATGTGATATGCACCAATCAGTATATTAATTACAATGTAAGAAAATTCAATTGGTCTTACATTTTACTTTTCAGAGATATTAACTCTTGATAATGTGATTCTTAAATTTGTAGACAGCCTAATGTTTAATGTTTAGCTTCCAATTTTAACAGAAATAGGACACAGCACAATGGTTCTTAACCCCCCCCCCCCAGGCTTCAGATTCCTCATCTATAATATGAAGATAATAATCTTACAGAGTTATTAGGAGAATTTTCCACATAAAGTAATTATACACTAGTGTCCAGAATGTAGAAAATGCTCAGTAAACATTAACAATGATTACTTTTATTACCACTAATAGAAATAATCAAGTCTATCTTTTCCCACACATTTGAGAAGACCATCTTCAACAATTTAAAAGGGTTTCCTGTACTTTTAGGAACAAATGGCATGTAACAAGCATTCTGAAACATAATGTTATTTCAAAATCTCTGCTGTACTGGGATTTCTAATGTACATACTTTCCTCTTTGGATTTCTTGAAGGTATCTTTTTTATTTAGAATAATTAGCATTTAATTATATATATATATTTTTCACTTCTCAACTTGCAAAATGTTTTATTAGCCATGTAAGAGTATATTACTAATTGGGTAAATCTGGAGAACATTCCTGTTAAGACTTTACAACAAAACAAAGATGCCTACAAGCAGTACTATGTAATTTTATTTTAGAAATGTCATAAGATATGAGACAGATATATGGATATTGAATAGAAAGTAGCAGAATATCATTATTTGCAATTGATACAATGGCACATTAGAAAATTGAAAGAAATCAAATGAAGGTTTTAAAAGGTAATAAAACTGACAATAAAAGATAGATATGCATTGACTTTTCTATATAAGAGTAATAACTAGGAAGAAATATAGTTAAAATAGGTTAGTACTCACATGATTTCCTAAGAAGCTTCTGAGTAAAAGAGTTCCAAAATCTGAGTCATTAAGCTTTTTTTAAGCTTAATTCTAAAACTCAGATGCTTATGAATTAATTACAGTATGTAATATGATTAGCTTTTCTTTTTCAACAAATATTGATTAAATGTCTTAAAGGAGATTTCAATATAGATTAAGAGATAAAATATGCCATACATATAACTGATGGAAAGTGGTAAGCACCTATAAAACACCATAGGAGATGACTGAAAGCACAGGAGATGGACTGGGATTTGAATGGCTTATACTATCTTCTAGTCTTCAGATGAATCTAGAAATGTAGTCCAGAAGTTTTGTTTTGTTTTGTTTTTTTAAGTGTTTTAGGTCAGGAAATGTAATAAGTTTATCAAAAAATAAGATTTTTTTCCCCAAAAGAAAGTTGACAAGGATGGTGAACTTTCTGGGAGTCCTAATATGGAAGGAATAATTAAAAGACAGCGGTGCCCCGGCCAGGGAGCTTCCTAAGAAATAATGTAAATGAATGGGAAGAAAATGCATGGAGACCAATTTTGTCACACTATAAGAAAGGATAGTCTAAAAACTAAATTTTTCTATCAAAAAATGGGTTTCCTTACGACACTGTGAATTCTCCTTCACTCAAGACCTACAAGTAGAGATTGTAAATGGGTACCTATGTGAACTGGGAGATAGACTTTTTGCTCCTGAGGTCCATTTCAGTGTTATGGCTCTTCATCTAAACATTTAAGGGGAAGAAGATACTCTGGAGCAGTGTTTTATAATTCAAAACACTCCTATCATTTTAATTATTTGTTTTTAAATAATGATTTTTTTTTACAGATCCTGTTTCAAACACTGATTTTTTGGTGAAACACCTTTATATCAGCACATAATATGTTTATTTTCAGTTATCTATGACATGAAATTACTGTCTCATGAGTTAATGTCCAAAAAATACAAATCTTATATTTGGTTTATATTTTGTTGAAATTTTTCAGCTTAGGAAATTTTAAAACTATCCCTGATACAAAATAACTGAAGGAGATGCTAACTTCTATCTGCCTACTAACTCCTGCATTCCATCTTCTACTAACTTCTATCTGCCACTAACAATATACAATTATAAAACATCAGCCTGTATTCTTATTATAAATTTTTATGCCATATTTTATTCACCTCATATTATACTTTTCTAAGTTTTCTGATATATAAGAAAAATAATTATTTTCAGATTATAGACACAAATTGAACTTTATAGTGTTTTAAAGCCCTTTAGCTATAGTGTTTAAAATAGAAATATTAGACAATCTTTATTTCTTTTTCAAAATGTTTGAGTCTCAAGACAAATAGATCAGTCTATCAAAACCAATTCCAAATGATTAAGTTTGGAAAATGTAATGTATACGTCATTGCTTGTTTAATAAACAATATACATTGTTTACACAATTGGAACTTCCAGAGGGTACTGGCCTCAGGTGGTACTTGATCCAACAGATAAAATCATGGCACCAGCGCCTTGGTTCTCTTCTGTTCTGTACTCAACTTTTCAATATCAGTTTCATTATCAGACTCCTCTGTGCTTTTGTCTGTCCCTGTTCTTACCCTCCCACTCCACAGCTCACTGTGGTTCTGAACCACTGATTAAGGTTCCCCCTAGGCTGGGTGGTGACAGTCCCACCCTAATTATATGGGTTGAAAATGAGGTTTGCAATGAAGGAAGAAAAAAAAAATCATGGTACACTTTAAGAAAAATAAATGTGAAGGGATTCAGAGTACAAACAAAACAATACATCCATCCACTTGGCTATAGATACCTGATCCCAGAGATCGGCTTCAATTCCAAACAAAGAACATCTTGCATATTCACCCCTCTCAACTTTACTCCAGCTTTAATTTTAAATTCTTTCAGGGTCCCTGGGTAGCACGGTCAGTTAAAAATTTGACTCTTGGTTTCAGCTCAGGTTGTGATCTTAGGGTCATGGGATCAGACTGGAGTCCAGGTCCTGCTCAGTGCTCAGTCATGGGATCAGACTGGAGTCCAGGTCCTGCTCAGTGCTCAGTGCAGAGTCTGCTTAAGACTCTCCCTCTCTTGCTGCCCCTCCCTCCTGCTCCTGTGCTCTCTTTCTCTAATAAGTAAATAAGTAACTAAATAAATCTTTAAATTCTTTCAAAGAAGAATTTAACACTTTGAAAAAATTTAACACCACTTTGAAAAAATTTACACCATATGAAGTAAATTAAAATGTAATGATTACAATTTTCCTAAGTATGTATTGATTGTGGAATTAACTGTTGAAGTTACATTCCTATTTCTACCTTTTGCGGATTCTCAGAAATATTTGTTGAATATTTTTAATGGAAGTTAAAAATGCTGTAAATAAATTTTAAAAACTTAAAAGGGAGAAATTTCACATATGTAATAAATGTGATCTGTTTCTAGATATAAATTTTTAAATGTCCTTAGCAGTATGTCTCAGAGTGTGAATTACCTGCATAAGAATTCTCTGGGGGGATGAATTAAAATGAATATTCTCTTATACACACTTAAGTTTGAGGGTCTGCTGATTTATAAATTCTATACCATGTGTTTGGTTCTTGGTATTTCCAGATATCAGTATTAAAGGGCCACTGTGGTAGACTTGTTGCCATATTTAATAATAGTTTTTCATGTCTTCTAAAAATATTTGTGCTTGTTTAAGTAAGACAATTTGTTAGTGAGTGTGTTTTTAGGGGACACGGGATAGTCAAGGGACATGGGATAACCTAATGAGTTGAGAATGCAAACTGTGTCTTTAGACTGACAAGTTTTAAATTCTGGTCTTAACACTTCTAAGCTATATGCACTATTAAAGTTCAAGGATCTCTCTAAGTTGACTCAAAAGTAAAATAGAAAATAAATAAATTATAAGTTTTATAAAATCTCCACACATTAAAAGAATATGTGTTTACCTCTTCTTACAACTACTTAAGTAAAGGTTTTGCTGTGGTAGTGGTAGTAAGAGCCCTTTCCATGAGATCTACTCCTTTAACAACATTTTAAGTGCATACAATACAGTATTGTTAACTATAGGCACAGTGGTGTTCTACAGATCTCTAGAACTTATTCATCTTACATAACTGAAACTTTATACCTGTTAAACATCCACTCTCCATTTGCCCCTCCCCCAGCACTGGGCCACCACCATTCTATTATCTGTTTCTATGAATTTGCCTATTTTATTTCTTATTTTAAAGATTTTATTTATTTGTTTGTTTTTAAATTTTATTTATTTTTTCATGAGAGACAGAGGTACAGAGACACAGGCAGAGAGCTAAACAGGCTCCATGCGGAGAGCCCGACGTGGGACTCCATCCCATGTCTCCAGGATCAGGCCCTGGGCCAAAGGCGGCACTAAACCACTGAGCCACCTAGGCTGCCCTTATTTATTTATTTGTGCACGAGAGAGCAGGAGCAAAGGGGAGAGGTAGAGAGAGAAAGAGACTCCTTGGGAACCCTATTCAAGACTCCATCCCAGGACCTTTGGATCATGACCTGAGCCAAACACGGACACTCAGGCACCCGAGTTTGCCTATTTTAGATAGCTCATATAAGCGATATCATGCAATAATAGTTCAGAAAAGCTTTCAATAATATATTTTCTGTTATAAAAGACCTAACCAATGCTGAAATTAAAGTTGTTACTTCTCCATGATCAAAATCTTTGACTCTTTAAGTGCAGTTTTGTAGTCTCCATTACATGAAAGAAGGAATTAAAATGATAAGCACTAGCTTATGAAATTTACACTTGACTTTGGAACATGATTTTGTAAAAAATAGTATCATCTTAAGGTCAACTGCCTTTAGGCTGTACCATATATATCTCATCACAGGAAAATAGCTGTGTGTATTCCTCCGGAAAGGGTTACCTTTTTTCTCCTCTCTTCTTAGCAATGTCTAGTGTTGAACTGTCTTCTTTCTTAGAGCCAATCTTAATTAATATCATATGCTTATTTTTTTAATTAACCTTATATTGTTAGGTATGACTCACATGTAATAATTCACATGAAACTAAGTGTACAGCTCAAAGACTTTTAACAATGGTTATCACTTGATAACCATTTCTCAGATCAATATAAAAAGCATTTTCATCATCTAAGAGATTTCTTTCAACCTTAAAAATAAAGCAGCCAGTTATTTTACTGGCAAAACAAACTAATTTTTGGATAGCAAGGGATTCGCTACTCAAGACAAGCAAATTATAGGAAACCATAGGCAAGTTCTAAGAGACAAAGCAAAGTCTGCTTTTATTGGGTTTTAGGAGGAAGCTGAGGTGAGTTTATATATATATATATATATAAACTCAGTGGAGATAGACAAGGGTTCTAGGCTGTGGCATTTCTCTCTCTCTCTTTTTTTTTTTTTCTCTTTGGCTACACGAGGTGGTCAGCGAGTTGGTGGGGAAGGAAGGAATTCTTCTTACCGGTTGTGCAGGGGGCAACCTGTGGAACAATATGTGCTTGAGAGCGCCCCCTTCAGGGCTTTCTGAGGGTTCCTTTACTTTTTTTCCCCCTTTACTTATTTTCATAGTTCCCTTATGCCCCTTTGTTATCAGTAACCCTAATTCTTCTCCCCTTCCCCTAGAAACCACTGTTGTGATGTTTATCATTATTAATTTGGTCTTTTGCTAATGGCATATAGATGAAGTTTTACTATACATACTCTTTTATGACTGGCTCTTTTTGTTCTATGTAAAGTTTTTAAGATTTATTCATGTTATTGTGTGCCTCAGTAGTTTCCTTTGTGATTTTGTTTAATTGCTGAGTAGTGTTCCATTGTCTGAACCACAAGATATTTATCTAAAATATTCTCTTGATGGACATTTGGGTTGCTTCCAGTTTGGGACTATGATAAATCATGTGGCTGTGAATATTCTTCATTAAATCATTTTGTGGCCATGTGTCTTCATTTCCCTTGGATTAATACCTATTAATGAAATGCCTGGATCCCAGGTTAGGCGTTTGTTAACCCTCATAAAAATTGTGAAATAGCTTTCCAAAATAGTTTCATTTACATTCTTGCCAACCTTGGATGAGCATTAGATTTGTTCACATTCTCACCAATATTTTCAGTATTTTTAAATTTCAACCATTCTGTATGGTGTATAAACATTCATTTTAAAACTTTTTTCTCAAAAAAAAAAAATAAAAATAAAAAAATAAAACTTTTTTCTCTAATTCTTTTAGAAGCAGGAAGCAATAATTCATGTTGAATGAATCACCAAAATTATGTGGAACTTAGGCATTTAAAAGTACTTAGTTCTACTACATGGTAATGCAGTATGATTTTGAGAGAGTTACTTAATCTCTTTGTCCTTTTTCTTCTTTTGGAAAGTGAGATAAGTGTTGTGCCTAGTGTCACAAGATGTTCAGAGGATTAAATGAGTCAATATATATAAAGTGCTTAGGATAGAGTCTGGCACATATTAAACATTCAATAGTACTATTAATATTATTAATAATAACAAATGTAACGAAAAAGTCCTGTTGAAATTATTATTATTGTTATTGAGTTCCAGATATTTTACTAACCATTGGGAGAGGAATGGCTGTCAAAACCAGATGATATCTGTTCTTAAGAAGATTATTCTCACTGAAACTAATATAGCTGATTTTAATATAAAGATAGATGTAACTATAGAGCATTTCTCCTTCTCATCTTAGCCTTTTTCCTATTCATATGAAAACAGATCAGCCAAAAAAAAGAAAGAAAAAAATCTATTTGCTTACCATACTTAATTAATAAATTGTATTAGCAGCACTTGATGTGGAAATTAATATTTTACAATTTTCTCATGAATCTTTTCAAAACTATTGATAAGGTATATTTTGCCTAATTATATCTTAGAAAATTTATTTTTCTGAACTATACTCTTTTATCCACAAAAGATTCTATTTCTCAGACTCTAATGGTAACATTCATTCTTTTCCTTCATATTTGGACTTTGGCCAATCGCCATTAAATAATTGTGAGGTTAAGTTATTTCAAAATTATCACTTGCTACTGCATGTTCATAACTACATATAAGGGTCATGAATAAAGTTCTGAACTATTCATTTTACATCTCCTGTATGTCCTTATAGTTCTGGCATTTAGTGAGGGAAGAAGACCATTTACTTGGCATCAATGTCCTAAGCATTTTGCTAAGCACTTTACATAAGTTTTCTAAATAAATCCATACCTAAATCCTTGGCACCAAGTGGGCACTCAATAAGTAAGATTAGAGAGTGAATGGCAAAGAAAAAGGGGTAGGGAAATTCTATTATTGGGATAGAGAATAAAATAATGCATCAGGGAGACCCCCAAGTATACAGGGTTAAACAAAATTGAGGGTTTTTTTGTTTTTGTTTTTAATTGAGGCATAATTGATTGATAGCATTATATTAGTTTCAAGTGTACAATGTAATGATTTAGTATTTGTATACATTGCAAAATGATCACTGTGATAAGTCTAGTAATCATCCATCAACATAAATATAGTATTTTTTTCTTGTGATTTACTCTTAGAAGATTTCATGCATACACTATAATATTATTGATTATAGCCACCATGCTGTACATGACATCTTCATGACTTATTTATTTCATAACAAGAATTTTGTACATCTTGAGCCCCTTTACTGATTTACCTACCCTCAACTTCCCCCTCCCCACTGGCAACCACCATTCTGTTCTCTTTATCTATGACTCTTGTTTTGTGTGTTTGTTTTGTTTTGTTCTTTTATATACCACATAAGTGAGATCACACAGTATTTGTCTTTGTCATACTTATTTCACTTAGCATAATAATTTCTATCCATGTAGTCACAAATGGCACAATCTCATTCTTTTTCATGACTGAGTGATATTCCATTACACACACTTACACACACACATCTTTATCCATTCATTTATCAATAGACACTTACACTGTTTCCATATCTTGATTATTGTAAATAATGCTGCAGTGAACATAGCAGTGCATATATCCTTTTGAATTAGTGTCTTCATTTTCTTTGGATAAATGCCCAGAAGTAGAATTGCTGGGTTGTATGGTAGTTAGTTTTATATTTAATTTTTTGAGAAACTTCCATACTGTTTTTCATAGTGGTGAAATAGACTACTGTCTTACATAGTACATAAAAATTAACTCAAATGGATTAAAGATTTGAAGGTAAGACCTGAAACCATAAAACTTCTAGAAGCAAATATAGGTTGTAAGCTCCTTGACATGGTTCTTGGTAAGGTTATTTTGGATCTGACCCCAAACACAAAGGCAACAAAAAAAAAAAAAAAAAAAAAAAAGGAAGAAAGAAAAAAAACAAAAACAGGTAGGAATACATCAAACAAAAAACGTCTGCACAGAAAAGGAAACTCAACAAAATGAAAAAGTACCCTACTGAATAGGAGAAAATATTTGCAAATAGTATATCTGATAAAAGGTTAATATCCAAGATATGTAAAGAACTCCTACAACTTGGGACACCTGGGTGGCTCAGTGGTGTGCCTGCATTTGGCCCAGGGCATGATCCTGGGGTCCCTGGATTGAGTCCCACATCAGGCTCCCTGCATGGAGCCTGCTTCTCCCTCTGCCTATGTCTCTGCCTCTCTCTCTCTCTCTCTCTCTCATGAATAAATAAATAAAATATTAAAAAAAGAACTCTCACAACTCAATAGCAGAAACAAACAAAATAATAATAATCCAATTTTTGAAAATGCACAGGAAATCTGATTAGACTTTTTAAAAAGAATATATGCAATAAAATCTTTAAAAAAAAAGAATATATGCAAATGATCAACGGGCATATGAAAAGATGTTCATCACTAATAATTGCAAATCATAACCACAGGAGATACCATCTCAACCCTGTTAGAGTGGCTATTATCAAAAAGACAAGAAATAACACGTTTTGATGAGGAGAAAAGAGAACCCTGTGCGCCTTTTGTGGGAATGTAAATTGGTACAAAATAGAAGTTTATTTCTCTGCTGTATAACAGTCCCGTAGTTGACAGGGCCTACGGGGCTACTTTGTTCTAGTATCCCTTAGGCCAGGTTGTTGGCTTTATCTCCATGGTCAAATATGAGTCTCCTGCATTACATTTGCATTCCCATTTGTGGGAAAGATGAAATGGATGAAAGGAGGACAAGTCCATTTCATTTTAAAGATGAGACATGAAGCTCAATGTCTGTTGACAGATGAATGGATAAAGAAGATGTGGAGTGTGTACACATACACACACACTGGAATATTGCTCAACCATAAAAAAGAATGAGATCTTGCTATTTGCAATGATATGGATGGAGGTAGAGTGTATTGTGCTAAGTGAAACAAATCAGTCAGAGAAAGACAAATACCATATAGTTTCACATATGATTTCATATATGGAATTTAAAAAATAAAACAGATAAATAAAGCAGAGAGAAAAAGAGAAAGAGACAAATCATAAAGTTACCTCCTAACCAGAGAAAACAAAGGATTGCTGGAGAGAAGGTGCATGGGGGAATGGGTTAAATGGGTGATGGGTATTACGGAGAGCACTTGTGATGAGCACTGGTATTGCATGTAAATGGTGAATCACTAAATTCTACTCCTGAAAATAACATTACACTATATGTTACTAACTAGATTTAAATAAGAACTTGAAACAAAACAGCAACAAAAATAAAAATGAGACAAGAAAGTTGTACCCATCGCTTCTTCTTATAGTTCTATGAGCCCTGCATTATAAAACTACCTTGGGTTGAAGAGATGCCCCAAAATGGAGTTTTTAGATGGATTGCCATATGCCCTATTAAAAATTAAACTGACAAAGGGAAGAAATGAAACTAGGGACATTAAATTGTCTCAACTACCTGGGAAAAGGGGGAAAAGCTGAAAGTGAAGGAAAGACATCTTTCTGAGATGTGTCAAAACTATAATATTTAGATAGAAATGTTGAGGCTCAGAAAGTTAAACAATTTGCATATCATCTTACACTTAGTAAGTAACAGAGCTGAAATGTAAATTAAAGTATTGTAATGCTGATAAAAATGATGCTTATGTCCCCAAGCCCTATACTCTTCCTACTACATCTCATGCTTCTATAAATGTTACTTGCATGTGTAAATAGTTTATTTAAAAAATAGATAGATAGATAGATAGATAGATAGATAGATAGATAGATTATATAAATTGATGCTATCATTATGGAGATAATTGGTCCAATCTCTAAAATGGATTTTTAAAATAATAATTCCATATGATATTCTGTATCATTTTATTATCACAGTGCCAGTGACAAATGCAGAGAAGCATGATTATTACAGTTTTATGCAAGAAAACTTAGGGAAATTCAGTCTCTTATAAAGTCAGCCAGCCAACTCAGTGACTAACAGCCTGGACTAGAATATATATATATATTTTTTTCTTTCTTCAAATTTCAGGTAACTTTGGAAGAGATTCATAAAATTCATTTACAAATTCACTATAAATATAATATAAAAGCCTACATTGTAAATATTATGAGTCAAGAAGTTACTATACTGAGTTATAATTTTAAAATTAATTTAACCGAATTCTGACTATCTAATTATGACTCTGCTGTTGGGCACTAGCTGTACCAAAATAAAAAAGACATAATCCATGACCCTCTTAGCCCATTTTACACTGCCTAGAGAAATTAGGGATTCCCTTTGATTTATTTAGAAAAAAATTGTAAAGGACTTCTTGGGTGGCTCGGTTGTTGAGCGTCTGCCTTCAGCTCAGGGCGTGATCCCAGGGTTCCAGGATTGAGTCCCACATAAGACTCCCTGCATGGAGCCTGCCTCTCTCTCTGCCTATGTCTCTGCCTCTCTCTCTGGGTCTCTCATGAATAATAAATAAAATCTTTTTTAAAAAAGAAAAGGAAAGAAATTTTAAAAGTCAGTTGAATTCTTGAATTTGTTTTCTTCTTTCCATTTTTTAAACTGTTAAGCTGCTATATTCATTACTTCATATTTCAATTTGAAAAACTAAGAACACTTAAAGTTTTTAGACAATTTTTTAAGAGGAAATGTTGAAATTGATATTGGTGACAGCATTCTGGAGATTCCAGACAGTATGAAATATCAATGAGACTAATTTAGTCACTTAAATAGGAAAATTGATAGTGAACTCAACAAAATATCACTTTAATGACTACAGCAGAAATCTTAATGGTCAGCATTCTGTCATAATGTTAGATTTTTTAATCAGAAATCAAAATCTATCTATAAGAAGTTCTACCTCGTGATAGCTCTTTTCACTGAGTCACCTTCTAATATGGCATTAGGGGCAGCCCGGGTGGCTCAGCGGTTTAGCGCCACCTTAAGTCCAGGGCCTGATCCTGGAGACCCAGGATCAAGTCCCATATCGGGCTCCCTGCATGGAGCCTGCTTCTCCCTCTGCCTGTGTCTCTGCGTCTGTGTGTGTGTGTGTGTGTGTGTGTGTGTGTGTGTGTGATAAATAAATAGATAAAATCTTTTAAAAAAAGGTCTTTAAAAAAATAATAAAATAAAATAAAAAATAAAAAAAGGTCTTTAAAGGATGATTTTAAAAAAATAATATGGCAGTAGCTGGACTTGGGCTTTTAAACTTAAATGGGTCAGTTTTCACTTACATTTGAGTTTTTTCTTACTGTACATGCTATGGCAACTTTCAACTATGAATGGAAGAAAAAATGATGGAATCAAAAAGCATATCAGAGGGTCATGTGGGGGACTCTGGGGTTGAGCATCTGCCCTCAGCTCAAGTAGTGATCCCAGGGTCCTGGGATTGAGTCCCACACCAGGCTTCCCGCAGGGAGTCTGCTTTTCCCTCTGCCTATGTGTCTGCCTCTCTCTCTGTGGCTCTCATGAATAAATTAATAAAATCTTTAAAAAAAAAAAGCATATCAAAGATAACTCTTCTGGCCCCAGTGATTGTTTGGGTATGGTTGGAGACGTTAGGTTGAGATGGGGAAATCCAAGTTAACTTTAGACAGTCTCTGATCCAGGACATTATCAATATTGAAGTTGTTTTTGAGAGAAGTTCAAGTCTCTGCCCTTCAAGAGTCAGTAATAGTGTATGGGGGTAAATGAGACAAAGCAAATAGAAAGCTAAATTAAAATGTATTCTTAAATGTTAAGTGGTATATAAAATGGACATTGAATAATGTAGGAGGAAAAGGAGAGAGAAATCACTAAAGACAAAAAATCAAGGTATCTTTGTGGTAGCTAGAGAAGTCCTCTTGGGCTTTTAAGTAGTTATGTGAGCTTGGAAAAAAAATCACTATTTTTTTGTACTGCATACTGCTGCTATGTTTACCATGCTTGTCACACTTTTGTAAGAATTAACATTAATAAAAATACTGGAAGGACACAGACTTGAACTATTATAAAAAAAAAAAAAACCAAAATCTAAAAAAAAAAAAATAGAAGAGTATATTCTGTCCAAGGAAAGCATTTTATATCCAAATTATATTGTTTATGTAGTTCAGATCTGTACAAATACATAACCCAAAAAAAGCTCTAAAGAAAGGAAAAGAAGGTCTTAAGCTTGATTATATTTTATTGATGTATCTATTCCTGAATCCAGGGATTCTTTTGTTTATCTCTTCAGTGAACATACACTGGGACCCCATCATACCAAAGACTGTATGCAAAGATTACTCCTAATCTGAGGTGTTTGCAACCTGTTTTTATGAAAAAACATATTCAAATTATAGATAAACTCTTTATTTAAATAAGTATATGCTAAACTATGGTTTTATTTTCCCTTTTATGAGATACTTAAATAACAATTTGCTTTTTAGAAATCATAATTGACAGAAATACATGGAAGATGTTGGAAATAATTAAGTTTACTGATGTTTCAACTGATTTCAGCTGTTGATTTTACTCCAGAAGCTGTTCCTTTTCAACATTCTAATATTGATGTAACTCTTCATATCCCTTTTGTTTCAAGTGCTAAAGCTTATATAAATCTAGTGAATTATGTTACAGCATAGTCAGAAACTAACTTAATCTGTCTCTAGCTGTGCTCGAATAAGAGCTTGTCATTCAACCAAGTGTAAAGTCCACATTGGATAAAGACTAGACACAAAATCATGAGGATATCCCACTGAGCATCCACAGTTGACTACTCACAATGGCATTCACATTCATTCAAATGCCATATGTCTTTGCTTTGTGTGGATTTGTAGCACATTTCATTTTATTGACATACTCATTTCACTTCCAATAATATGTTTAAAATGTCAGAGTTTCAGTAGACTCCAATTACTAGCATAAAAGATCCAGGTAGAACTGAGAAAGAAACAAATAGTACTGAATAAAATGCAAGAAGGAGTAAAATATGCCTATGTATACACAATGTGACTAGTTTCTTCTAGTCAGCAGTATGGAATGTACTATATAGTAGTATAAATAATTTTTTTTATGTGGATAGAAGAAGGGGGCCTTTTTCTAGATGTAACCAGGACACCAGAGCACAAAAGTACCCACCTGGTTCCAGGGGAGCCAAATAAACCAGCTTCAGCCACTGGCTGCTGACAAAATCCAAAGGCAGACAAGTGGCAAGTGCTGGTAAAACAAGAAAGGAGTTTATTTCAGTGACGCCAATACTAGAAAGGCAACGACTAACATCTCAAAGACTATCTCCAAAATGCTGAAAATACTTCTAGGTTTATATAAGGGAAATGTGGGACAAAGGTCAGTGAGTACATGCAGGTTAGCAGTAAAGATCAAGTCAATCATTGTTTTGGGGTTAATTATGTGAGGTCTTGCTGACATCAGAGCAATCCCTATTGCTTGAGAGGGTAGTTTAAGTTCCCATCTCGGGCTGCTTTGCCCTCCAAGTCTTTTGCCTGAGTTAAGTAAGAGGCTGGAAAGGAAAACGTAATCAGTTAGAAAGTACAGACTGAGGTCAAAATGGAGGTAGTTGGAATCCTTTTTCACAAATGCTCATGTCTTTGTCTTAATAGTTCTCTCGTAAGTGGAGAATGACTGTAACAGTGATTTATTTTTAAACTCAAAAAAGACAAAGAAATAGACTTTCTTTACCTTTTATTTTCTTTATTAGACTTATTTTAATATATTTTATATTGTAATTAGTTATATACATGCCTGTCCTTTTTTTTCTTTAAGATTTTATTTATTCATGAGAGACAGAGAGAGAGAGAGAGAGACAGAGCGAGAGCGAGAGCGAGAGAGAGAGAGAGAGAGAGAGAGGCAGAGGCACAGGCAGAGGGAGAAGCAGGCTCCATGCAGGGAGTCTCACGTGGGACTCGATCCCGGGTCCCCAGGATCACGCCCCGGGCCGGAAGCAGTGCTAAACCGCTGAGCCACCCGGGCTGTCCTGTCCTTTTTATTAGATCAGTTTCTCAAAGGGAGGACAAGGCATGTAATAATTAGTGGAGTGCTCCTTAAAAATGTAGATTCCTTAGGCCCTATTCAATATTATAACTAAGATTCTCTGGGGGCAGCTCCTCCACAAATTTCAAAAGCATCCAAGATGATTCCCATGATCAGTCTATCGGACAACCATTGTGTTAGATTAGTAACCACTTGAGGGAATGTGTCATGTCTTATTTATCTTCATTCTCTGATCCTCAGGTCATTACCACAAATTATTTTTAAACTTAACTGGATTAAAAGGGTTTTTATTTCATATCATAGGAAATACATTGTGCTCATAAATACCCCCCAAACAAAATTCCTTGCAGAGTGTTTGAGAGATGGCCAAGATAGTATATCTACCAATTAACAGTGACAACACAATGGGAAAATGTACAGAGGAAAAATGCACATTGTTTTCAGTGCATAGTGTATCAGGCACAATTCTGAGATATAAGTCATAAATCACTTTTTAAAGCTATCTTGAAATGTACCCAAGTTAAAAAATGTGTCCCATCTATTGTTTTGCCTTAGTAAGCACTCTACTACCTGCTGTGAAAAATGATTACTTAACAAAAATATTTTAAGTTGTTGCATCATATATCCAAGGTTTATTAGTTCCCAAAGTCTGGATCTGACTTCATTGAAATGCTCCTAAGGAATTTGACCTTAGAAATGAGCTCATGATGAATAAAGTTTTCCAACCATTTTCCTACTTTTATAAGTCAAGATTTTCAGTTCTGATATGCACCATATGTGCAATAGGCACAATGATTAATGGTCAAACAAAACTGGTTTTATTTTTATTTATTTATTTTTAAAGATTTTATTTACTTATTCATGAGAGACACAGAGAGAGAGAAAGAGAGAGGCAGAGACACAGGTAGAGGGAGAAGCAGGCTCCATACAGGGAGCCCGACATGGAACTTGATCCCAGGTCTCCAGGATCACACCCTGGGCTGAAGGTGGCACTAAACCACTAAGCCACCAGGGCTGCCCCAAAACTGGTCTTAGTACCTGCTTGTCTTTCACTGGCTGCATGATCATGTGCCAGTATTTAATGCTAAATGTCAAGTACCTCATATATGAAACAAGGATATGAATACCTGCTTCACAGAATTGTTTAGGATTTAGAGATAATGTTTATAAAGTGGTTAGCACTGTGTTTTTTGCAGATATATTGTGCTGTTGTTGTTGCTATTATTATTGTGGTTGGTGTCGTTGAAGAGGAAGAATTTCCCATGCCCTTCAAGGTTCTTCTAGCTGAACTGAGAATCAAGTTGACATAAGATGGATTAACAGGAGAAAGTCAAATGTAATAGCATACACACATGGAGAATCCACACAGACATGGGAATTCCAAAGACAGTGAGGCAACAAATACATACTTGAGCTAAGGAGAGGCATAGGGGTCTAAAGATAGGAAGGGCAGAAAGACCATTAGCAGGAAGGTGAAATGAGGTATTTGGAAAACAAAAGTAGCTCTATTGTGTAGATAAGTTTTTTAGGTAAAGAGGGATCTCTGTTAATAGCTCTCTTCCTGGTACAAGCAGTCATTTGAAGGGGAGATAAAGAACTTTCCCCGAATATGCTGTGTTTTGATTGCTTTTAACTTAAAATAATAATGGGGATCCCTGGGTGGCTTAGCGGTTTGGCACCTGCCTTTGCTCCAGGGTGTGATCCTGGAGTCCCGGGATCAAGTCCCACATCAGGCTCCAGGCATGGAGCCTGCTTCTCCCTCTGCCTGTGTCTCTGCCTCTCTCTCTCTCTCTCAGTCTGTGTCTCTCATGAATAAATAAATAAAATATTTTAAAAATAATATTAATATTTATGCCAAAGTGGTTTATCTTGGGGTGGCCTGTCCTTGGCCCCACAACATACTTGAGGATTCAACTCTCTCTCCCCCATCTCAAAAAGGAAAAAAAAAATCTCTTTTTTTTTTAAAGAAAACAACTATTTTTTCACCACTTTCCCATATGTTGTTGGTCCTGAATCAAATCTATACCAATTTAAAAAACACTGTCCCCAAACTGATACTCCCCAGTTGTATCTGAACTAACATGAGTTTGCTCCTTGGTGAGTTACAGATAGAGACTGCACCAGGTAGAGTTGTCACACAAATGAAACTTTATTTGCAGCAAATAAGGAGATCACAAGGAAAAACTTTCAAAGCCAGACTCCCCAAGGAAGGGTGGATGGTTTCCTTTTATTTAAGGTTAGGATAAATATTCAAAAAGGGAAGTTTAATCATCATTTGTAGAGGTAGATATAAGGTTGCACACATGCTTTAAGGAAATATGCATATACATACACTGTATATTATGTTAATATGAGGCTTAGGTGAAGATTTTAGCATAATAATGAATGACTGATGGACACCTCTTGGTCCATCTGTACATGTGTGAGTCAGTGGTTGACCTCAAATTGGTAAGTGGAAAAAAAAATGGTAAGTGGCCTGGGCTGGCCAGAGCTCTTCATAAGGGCTGGTGTTATTGCTTGAGGGGGTAGTTTTGTTCCTATCATGAGTTGCTTTGCCCACCAGATGTTAAGCTGGAAAGAAGAACTTAAAGAGAATGTGGGACAAAGGTCAGTGGGTACATGCAGGTGGGCAGTAAAGATCAGGTCTTGTGGTCAGTCAAGCAGCATCTTGCTGGTGATTCAGTGTCACTGGTTGTGTTCACCCCTCTTAAATCTAAATGCTATTTTGATTGCCAACTTGAAGGTAGCTGTTCTTCAGTACTAAGAGCAGCTGAAGCAATGTACATCTCCCTGTTTGCTGAACGAGTGCAGTCAGTCAAGGTAACTGATTACTGATTCTGGTGAACTGTTCATTGAATTTGTTTTAAAAAATGCAGTGGAAGCAACTCTACAAATAAATAAACTCTCTCTTTGAGTTCATCATGCACAGAAGTAGGAATGAGGACAGGTTTTGTGTGGCCTAAAGCTGAGCTAGTTTGGGGCACCCTCTCTAAGAAAAAGATGATGTTACTTTTGCGAATGTTGCTAAACCATATATTCTGTGAAAACATTCATGGTCCTCTTCCAGGGTCTTGGAAGGACACTGTGCAAAGCTTCATTAAGCCCACGGTAAATTTACATCTGCCAAGAGGAATTAAATGTTATTATTTTTCTCTCTTTTGAGAAGTTTATGACTTAATTCTGGGGGAAAATACTATGAAAACACACAGGGCAATAATAACAACACAACATTGTTACAGATTACAAGTACTAAAACGTCCATAATAGGGAGAGAAGAATGCTTGTAGCTGTGGGGAGGAGAGTAAAAAGAACATGCTTACAAATGTACCTATGACAATGATGATAAGGATAATAAATTAGTAGAGTGAACTGCCAGTTGCATTTGTAAGGTAAGCAACAAACCTAATGATAAATCCCAACTCTGCCACATAAATTGTGTAAAAATAAATGTAATCGTGATGATCATGAACTAAGTATTATGCTAGGGTGTCGCATTATTATTTCATTTAATCTTTATAATGGTAGAGTGAAGTAGGCATATTTCATTAACTCGCCCAAAATCATTTTGTTAGTGACTGAGTGAGGGGATTGCAGTTGACGTCTATCAGATTTTACTACTTGTAAGTGCCACTTCACATTGCCTCAAAAAACTTCTCAACAATGCTTGGAACATGAGTGAGGATCTCTAAATTTATTCTGTCAGCACATGGGAGTGCTCTGGATTTATTATTTTGAAGACCTATCCAATTCCCTGGCAGCTTTATCCTCTATACCTTATTTAAGAAATAAGATAGCTACTAGACCATATGCACAGTAAAGGGACTTTCCAAGTAAATTCAGTAGAATTACCATAATAGACATTCAAACAATAGACAAAAGAAATAATTGATCCTAACACAAAGAATTTGCCACCGAAATAAGTAATATACTACTTTCTTTTTAATTCATTAACTCATGAAATCCAGAAGGTAATTATTAATTTAAGTTTAAAAAGTACTCCTGCAGTTGTTTGTAAAGCAAAAAGTTATTATCGTTATTCAGGTTGATATTTTTAAGGTGAAAATTAAACATATCTATGTTTTTAGACTTCTCTGCCCACAAGAACTTATATTCTATTCCACACAGCTGGTAAAATACATACAGGGAACATTCTTCATTCTTTCCCTGCTGTAGATCATTTCTGCCCTTGGGAGGTAGCTGTCTACAATGGTGAGTTATTTCATCTTCTTGGAATATGAGCTTACTCTCTAAATTTATTTTAAAATAAACAATGATAGCACTGCTCCCATACAAACTTCTCTTTGAACCTACCAACCTGTACTTTTGGAATAAGAATTCATTGTAGTCACAGTTACTTTTTTGTCTCTGTAATTTATGCCAAAATGTGGTTGGCTCACAGGAAATAGTTCTAACAAAGCATTAAAGTAAATATTCTTCAGGATTGAGTTTTTGTCTTTATGTAGAAATTAATAGCTTAGCACCTAATATCATTACAAACTTCCAAACTTTTTGACTAAAAGCCACATGAAGGAATGTTTTGCCTCTCAACCCAGTTGATACTTATTTCCCTTTCTTCCTGAGATGTCTCTGATCTTTTTTCTCCTCTTATTTTGTTGCTTTCTATTCTAGTCCATACTGCTCTAATTCATCAAAAAATATATACTTGTTCTGATCTAATAAATCAATTTTACAAACTCTTAGAGTCTTGGCTTTCTGTTCTAAATCCTTGAGTACATAGTACAGGGGAATATAAAACACAAAGGCATGTTTTTCTAACTTTTGTGTGCTAAGAAAATATTAATATATGAGCATTGCTAGCCTTACTCCTTCCCTTACTTTAGATTATTGCTTTGTTCACTCATCTTATTTTTCCCTGCAGGAAGTATTTGCAAGTTTTCATATGATTCAGTAGGGTCATGTAATATAGAGTCAAGCAGAAAGGGTAGGACAGATTGTGTAATGTAGAATCAAGAGAAGAGAGAGGGGGAGGCAGAACCAGAGAGGTGAAAGGAAAAAAAATTTAAAAACAACCCCGAGGTGCAAAGTTTGGGACAGGGCCCTGAGAGGCGGATTCTCAAAGAGAGAGAACAGAAAAGTTTTGCAAACTGTTATAGGGAGGAGGAATAAATTTGGAAATGAAAAAGGATGAACAGAACATTACCTCCTCTCTACCCCATTTTTTTTGAGGTGATTACTCAATATGTAGTACTTCATGCATGCTTGCCACGTAACCAGTCAATGCCCGAAAAGTAACACATAGGTATAAAGCATAGCAAGTTTCACATTCAGGGTGACAAACCTGGGTCAGCTCAGGAAATGTTCACTTTGTAGAGAGAGTAGATTTCACAGCTCAAGGTGGCCTTCATATATTTATTGAGTAGCGCAGTCTACAGAAATCATCCATCATTTCTCTGTTGTTCAAGTTCTGCCTCTCTAAAGAAATTAAATAGGAGACACGTGCCATACCTCATCACCATTCATTTTTCTTACCGTCCTTTTCTCTAAGTCATTACTAACAATCTGAAACTTAACATATACTACTATATGTTTTATGCATAAAATAAATATACAATGAGAAACAATCTTTTCCTGAAATGATTCTTAAGGAAATCATCACCTCTGCTTATGTTGCCAGTCAGCTTTAAAGAAAAATCGTTTTTAAAAGTATTGATTTTTTTCATGATAAAGTTAAAATTAATTTTTCTATTTAATAGAATATACATTTAAGCATCAAAACTCAAGCAGCCACCATGTGTCTGATACCCAGGACAGACTTCTTTCTCTTTTACTTCTCTTTCCTTTGTAATTCAATGGCCTATATTCTAATGACATGAATCACTTTAATATCTGTGAGGGTAGGGAATGGCTTGATGACAGTAATATTTGAATTATCTTCAGAGTTTGATCTTGGGATGGGCAGAACTTAGGCAGCTGCACAGACATCCATCCACAGAAATAAAAAAGTGATCTCATCCCCATCTAGAATCCTAGTCTAATTACCTCAAGTGGAAGTAAGCATATACACATGCTCCCATGCACACACACAGCCCTAACAACTAAATTAAATTCCCTTTTCTCTCTCTTGACAAGATTAGGGATAGGCTAGTGAAGGTTCCATATTACATTTGATAATTTCATTCTCTAGATTAGTAAATTGAGTATTATCTGAAATCAGCAGTTGCCATCAGTTGAAATTCTGGAAAGTATCAATGCATGGCATAGGCTGTTTACCAGGTGATTTATGTGAACAGTTTACTATGTCTCCTAAGATATGTATTGTCAGGTTCATAAGTACTCTTTTATAAATTCATATCATATAATAAATCCAATATTTTGAACATAAAAATGCACACATTTCTTTTACTTAAAAACCAGTTTCTCTCTAACCTTAGTGATTAAAGAATATTAGTTTGCAGGAGCAACAAATTATCAACGAGATGCTCATATGCTTCAAGTTGACCCTGAGTACCTGGCATAGACAGTAATTAATATAATTGATTACATAAATGAATTTAATCATGTTCATGTAACATTTTTTTTTTCATAGTGTAATGTATCTATTTGAAAAGGAATTATAGAGGAAAGCACTGGGGTTGGTGATAACTGCTTTCTTTCTTCCCAGTTAGTCTGACCTCTGCCACTCTTCTATTGAATCATTTTATAGCTTGTAGCTCATTCTTGGATTTGTTTGAAGAAGAGAGTAATGAAGGGAGAAATAGAGAATTGGAGTTGGAAGAGTGATTTTAAAAGTTGAGAAATATGATATATATAATACACGTGCTCCTATTCAATAAGCTTATGTTTGCTCTCCTCCCTGCCTCAGACATGTGGGACAAAATTTAAAGATATTCTAAAAGATATTTATAAGAAGATTTTATGCAGGAATTATTAGGGATAAATAAAGACACTGGCCTTGTTTTCTAAAAACGAATCCTATTTCATTGGCATTAGAAGTGCATGACTAATGCCTAGAATTAGGTTGTTGATTGGTATTGTTTTAACCTACCTGGGGCATCAGACTTTTTTTTTAATTGTACCTATTGCAGAAATTTTGATGTCTAATTTATTATTTCTCTATAAGGTCCACATGATAGTGATTTCTTGGTGAATTTTGTTTACTGAAAAGTCATGGATAATTTCTAAATTTAAATTCTTTATAAAATAGAGAAAAGGTCCCTGGTGACCTATTCCAGGTAGCCTATTCCAACAGAAGTTACATACTTTCATGTTTGTAAAATAATTTGTTGCTTTGGAGATTTGGGTCACAAAGGTGTTTAATTATAGATTGTCTATATTATTAAGTTCAATGTGATTTGAGGTTAGGTTTTGATGATTAACCACAATTTCTTTTGAAACTCTCTGCCTAAGATGAAATCCATGTAGGTGGTGCCATATAAAGACATTCTTATATCTTTTCATACTAGTAATACAAAAATATTGTACTTTTATTTTATTCTATCATACCTTGGGGTCATAGTACTCATTTTATATACCTCTAATTCAGCACTTAAGTACTGTCTTCTATGGTACACTGTCAGTCCCATGAGATCTGTAACTGTGCCCATCTTTTTTACACTTGTGTTCTCAATGCCTAGTGTAGCATGAGTGCCTGTCATCAAGGATTACCATTAAATAAGAACTAACAGCAATATATGCAGATCAGAATGGGTGGTGCAGATATTAAGACCCAGGAGTTCAAGTAGGTTAAAAATGTGTGGGGTTGCATGATGAGAATTCAGAAAGGATTCACGTAGGAGGTGAGCCTTGCTTCCTGTTGGCAAAGTGGTAGATGTCATGCAGTCAGAGGGGAAAAGGGAGGGCATTCTTAGCAAGGAGTAGCATGAAAAGAGCACTAAAGAAAAAAAGCTCCACCACTGGAATTTATCATTCAGGTTGATAAATATATGCTAATCTATTATCACCTTCATAGCCTATGAGATTGTTGAGGGCAGAGACCGTATATTGTGAGCTCCAAGGATATTTACTTATATGTTATAAGCACTCAATAAATATTTGTTGAATAAAATGGTATTGACTGGACTTCTAATCTGTTCATGAACTTGAGACCAAGTTTCCAAGCTTTTTCTTTTACCTTTTCTTAAGATCAAAACTCTGTTTGTTTGTTGGTATATCCAAGCTTTTACCTTCTAGGATGAAATTATTTCATACCTCTGTTTTAAGAATAAGTTTTGTGTGTGCTGAAATTCTTTTTTTTTTTTTTTTAATTCTTAATACTCTGATTTTAGCTTGGATTTTGGTACCTCCAAATTTCTTTTCCTAGGAGTGAACTACACAGGTCAAGACTCTAAAATTTGCAAAGCAGTTATTATTGCTAAATGAGCATTAATAAAACATTAATCTAAAAAAATAAAAATAAATAAAACATTAATCTTTTAAGATTTTATCTATTCATGAGGGAAACAGAGGGGCAGAGACATAGGCAGAGGAAGAAGCAGGCTGCCTGCGAGGAGCCCTATGTGGGACTCAATCCCGGAACCCCAGGATCATGACCTGAGCCAAAGGCAGATGCTCAGCCACTGAACCACCCAGGTGCCCTTAAAATAGTTTATTGAACTAGTGTTCATATTAGAAACTGAAAAAGTCACAAGCATTTTTCTTAACAAAAGTGGTGGTGGTGGTGGGCTTGGAACTTTAAGAAGCTTTAGAAATTAAATGCCAGGGAAATAACTGGGGAGGGAAGGTATCTGATGAAAATATGAGTTATTCATGCAGCCCATCTGGTCAACCACAGCTAAACTGTCATATAGGGAAGTGACTAAATCAGATTTGTATTTTAGATTACTCACTTTCATAAAGCTATGGAGAAGGAAGTGGATTTGCTTCAGATTTGTACATAGGGACATCACAGAGAAGGTTAGAGATGATAGGAGTCTGAAGTGAGGAGGTGGTAATGCGAATAAAGAGAGAAAGTGGTTGACTAGAATCAAGACACATTTAGAAATAGAAAGTAGTAACTTGTGTGTTTCTATGTTTGAGTTTATACGAAGGAAGTACTTAAGGAAGCAGCTCCAGGAGGCAGAACCTGTACCTCAAGGCCTAGCATAGACACAGAATAGATCATCCTAAATTGTTAAATGGATTGGGTGACTAGGCAAATACCTTTCCTCAAGTTAGGAGAGATTTGGAAGAGGACAGGCAGCTTGTCTTTATTTGATTGGTGGCATCTGTACTGCCCTCTTAAGGACATGAAGCCATCAATCTCGAGTGAACTGGACTAAATACTCTCATTTTTGCTATCCTTTTTAAGCAACTTGTGACAACTCAATTTATATTTCAGAAGCTCTGTCAGATATGATTTATAATTGCTTAAATAATATTGATTGTTTGTGAGACAAAACAAAAAAAATGAAAACAGAGATCCATGCTGACACACCTTTTTTCACACCTGGTATTTGAAATGATTGCAAGGTGTTGTGTTGATTATCTGAAAAGAATGAAAACATTGTCTCAGCATTTCTGATTTGTGGGTGGGGGGAAATACATAATTGGAGTTTCTACATTCATTACACAAATATGGGGTGAGTGCCAGGAAAGTAGGTGCTGTAATACACAAAGAATCTCAAGTAGTGGAGAAAAAAAAGGTATTTAAACTGAAATTTCAAAATAATGTAAAAACTTATGGAACCACAATAAGCAGTAGATACCACCAAGCATATTTGAGCAACCCTTCATTCAGTAAATTCTGAGGTAATGGTAGTGAGTATTCAGCTTCTCTGAGCTGAGTCTTCAAAGAGACTAGACATTAGCTAAGAAAATGAGACAGTCTAGATACACAGTGTCAGAGAAGTTGGAGGAGCAGAACATAACTTTAGGAGCTATAAGTGATAGCATTAGTCTATGAAGCTTGGCTTCATAAGCATACAGGAAGAAAGGGTCACAGAGTGGCCAGAAACCAATCATAGAATGGAATAATTCATTTTTTCAGCTTTTTACCTAATTAAAACAAAACAAAACAGGATATGTGATTCTATTTAGCTCCTTTGATGCTAAAGATCATTTCTAAAAATGTTATAGAAAGTTTGCAATCAACAAACCATCTATTGAAATGTGAAATTAATTTTTATGTTTTACATACACACATGCCAATTCCCCAGTGTTTATTTTATTTTTATTTTTCTGGATATTTTTGCCCTTGATATGCTAGAACTAAGCAACCACAGTCATTTTTTTAGAGTAAATTGTCAATGATTTGGAATTATTCTATTTCACTTTACTTCATGTCTCCAACCCTATTGTACTATATATTCCTTCATTTAAATGGTATCAATATGATAGAGCACTGATTATAAGGGAAAGAAACAAAATTTGACTTAGTTCAGTTAGTCTATCCTATGTAAACTCCTGCGTTGTTTATTTCTGCTTAAAATTTAAAAAACTGAAAGAGTCCAAACTTTAGTAAAGGCTTGTTTTCTTATCTTTTTCAAAATTACAGTCATAAAATGAAAATATTCCTCCATTGCATCTTTCCTTTTTGTATCATAACATTTATTTTCTTATTTTGAACTTTTTACTACTATAATATATACATCATTATATAATTACACAGGTTATATATACTATTGTACATATTTTGTATGTATAAACATATACACACAGTTCAAAAAAGGGAAAATTTTCACTGTATTTTTTTCTGGTCATTATTATCTATTATTCACTTTCTGACTATTAATGAAAATAGTTTTATCATATGGAAGATGGAATGTGAAAAAATGATCCAGTCTGTGTCCAATAGACTTGATACACCATTGTTTACTACAGTGATTAAAAATGAGTGTGAATTTAAGCTATACAAGTTACCCTTGGGCTGGTCTTGGGGCCTTAGTTTCCTCTTTCTTGAAATAGAGATAATAGCACCTACTGGTCAAGTCATCATAGGTAAAACCTGACACAATACACATAAATCTTCTAGCACCTTAAGTATGGATAGAAAATGAGGCCCAAAACAGTAACTACAGGCTTCCTTTAGATTTTTTTTCATGGCTCCTCTTTGCCTTCCACTGAATCTAAATGAATTATCTAATCCATCAAATAGTCCAAATTAACCTGAAAGAAAATTTGGTATTCACAAATTGAAGTCAGAATATTATTTAACACACTATATCCATCATCTCTAAGTATGAAAAAAATATAAAATAGAATTTGAGAATTAGAATTAAAATTTCTAATAGCTCTGATTCTCAAATCTTTACTTAAAAACCACATGCAACCCTCTTACAACATATAGTCCGAAGGTTTTCAGAGTCTCTTATTTACTTCGGAATATCATATGTTAAAATAAGTTCTAATGGTCCCATTTTACATATGAATTATTTGCTTAATGGTTATTGCCAATTGGGGCCCAGCACCATTTAACTATAAAGATTCTCTAACAATTAACAAGAAATAAAATTTAGTTATTTATAGCAGAATAATTGTTATGCAAGAATCATGAAAACAACAAAATTCTTACTACATGAAAAAGAAATAGAAGAATTGAAACGTGGAAAGAAATAGAAAGGAGTCTTAAAATCTCCATTAAAAATAAGATTTTTCTCACTGGAATAAAAAGAATATTCCATTTGTATTTTGGTGCTAATTATAATGGCTTTGTATATTATTTAACCTATACCTAATATAAAGTGATTCACGTGCCCAAGTATTTTATGTCTTTATATGGTCTTAATTAATAATGATAATGTAATTATAAATTAATTTTTAAATATTCAGTTAAGTGTGTTACTAATTATTCTTTGTTATGGTAACTAGAAACAAATTAGTAAATAGTTACTATTTTTGAAGTCATATTTTTTAGCTGTCTTTGTGTGTACCACTAATCAGAGCTCTGAACAGTTAACTTTTCCTACAAGTAGATTGAGAAGAATGGAGGCGATGCTATTTTAGCTTGTTTTGCATTCAGATACAAAATGATTAATTTTCAACCATTTTTTCATTGAAGACAATCCAAAACACATTTTTCACACAACTTCTTTTAAAAGCTAAATGCTTTATACAGGTCTATGAATAGTTTTTGCACAGTAAGTAAAAAGCTTTTTTATATTGTAATGTGAGATATTTCCATTGGAATTATAGCTTATTAAGTAACTTAGAATATTTAAAAGGACTCTGACATATCTAGACAACCCAAGAAATTTGAATACAGTTGTCCCCCTTTATCCACTATTTTGCTTTCCATGATTTTAGTTACCTGCAGTGAATTGTGGTCAAGAAGCAGATGATCCTCCTTCTGAGGTATTGTCAGAAAGTAATTAATAGTTTAATGGTACAACACACCTGCGTCATTCACCTCAGTTCATCTCATCATGTAGGCATTTCATCATCCCACATTATCACACAAGAAGGGTGAGCACAGCACAATAAGATATTTTGACAGAGAGAGACCACATTTATATGACTTATTACAGTATATTGTAATAATTCTATGTTATTTTTAGTTATTCTTGTTAATCTCTTACTGTGCCTAACTTAAACTTTATCATAGGTAACATTGTAGATAATATATGTATACTGACCTACATAGTCAATAATACTGTAACAACTTTGTATAGTGACAGATAGTAACTAGACTTATTGTGGTAACTGTTTCATAATGTATAAAATTTTGAATTACTATGTTGTGACACAGTACACCTGAAACTACACTTAATATTTTATGCCAGTTATTCTTTAAAAAAAAAAAAAAAAAAAGGAATCAAGCAGTGTTTTCCATGCAGGTGTAGTAATTATATTATTTATGTCTAGAGACTTTGACCTTTCTTCTCCCAGGGAAGTCCCAAATCCTGCTGGGTGTTTCTTGTTATTATAATTGGAGCTTAGAATGCATTTTCCTATAGGATAGTTGTTCTAAATCATTCAACCTTTTTGTACTGCAGTTACCTCATTTGTAAAACAAATATTATGAAATATCTTATACAGTTAAAATATTCTGTTATTTTCATGAACTACACTGATTTTAGGTTAAATTGATCTTGTAAGTTAATCTGAACACTTATCATTTTTACATTGTTGTCATGAGAACATGCATTTTAAAATCTTGACAGTCTACTAGTAATACCTTTGAACACAACTCATTCATAGGTTGTAGATTGGCCCAATGTGAGAGTAGAGAAATACATGTCTCCACTGACCCTTGTATCACTAATTTTCCATGAGATCTAATTCTTTGTTAACAAAAGTCCACATCCACAAAATGAGATTTTATTAATTCAATGGAGTGTTCCTTAACATATCTATAAACTTTCTTAAAAGGAACTAAATTGATATTTATGTACAAAGTTCTGGGTCAGGAAGCAGATATCAATGGATTTATACATCCACCACAAACATCGATTGGTTCATCATTTATCAATTAGTGATGTTAATCCAAAAAAATTTTATATGTGCACCAAGTGAAGGAAAAAAAATAGTCTCAAATTTCTTTCAGCCTTGTCTGTATAACTAAATGATTTTCTAGTCAAAAGTCTTTATATAAAAAAAAAAAAAAAAAAAAAAAAAAAAAAAGTCTTTATATAATAAACTGAAATTTATCAATATTTATCAATATGTCTAGAATTTCCATTTGTAAGTTTGTCAGCAACAGTACAGAATTTTGCACACAGTAAATAATAACTAATTCAATAATAGTACGGGATTTGGAATGAAGTGTGGAAGAATATTAGATGCTTTAGATAATGATAGTGATGTTGCCTAAAATCAATGATAAGGTCAACTAGAGAGATGGCAAAGATCTTAAAAGAGCAATTGTGAGATAAGTTTCTTTATTTGTACTTAGAAGAAGAGTAGCTCTTTCCAGGCTAGCATAAAATATTTTCTTTCTTTTATTATGGACAATATAGTTTGAGACTATTTCTGAAAAGAAAAAAAAAATTGTAGAAGTAAAGTCTTTTGGAGAACTGAAACAATAAATAAGACCAGTTTTCCCCTAGTTGAGGTCAGCATGTTCTTTGAATAATACATATTTTATAGATTTGTTTCAATAACTCATTTAGGCTCCATTATGCCTGTAGTTATTCTCTGAGGAAGGTTAAAGATTAAAAGAATATTTGTAGCACCTGATGATTTGGACTAAATGAATGATAAGGTGTTTCCAAAATTGATATGCTAGTATTTGATTGATATTCCTATTTGTTTCCATTGTTAAGATGACTACTATTGCTACTAATCATCACATTTGGTAGACTTAAAAAAATAATGGTTAATTTCACTTATTTATAAAATTGTATATTAATACTTTTTATAAGAGATTTAAAAAGTCACAAGATATGGTGTATGTTCTTTTATGCATATGTATGTGTGTGTGTATATATGCGGGTGATATTGTGTGTATCACACCTGTGGGCCAAGATGCTTTAGAGCTTCATCTTTACAACAATCCTATGGAGTGGGTGTTATTTTGTAGATTAGGAAAAAGATTCAAAAAGGCTTACTAGCTTGGTGAAGGTCACACAACACTAAGTAGCAAAGCTGGTCAAATCCAGGTGTGTAGAACTGTAAATCCCAGGTTCTTTATGACTAACATTTTATTTTGTAAATGTTTATGAGAACAAAAGTCACTTAGATCCTTCCTCTCCTTCTCCTCTTCTTCCTCCTCCTCCTTTTGTACGAAAAAGGTGGTTTTATTAAAGCATAGGATAGGACACATGGGTAGAAAGAGCTGCCCCTACTACTCTTCTGAATTCTAAAATCTATCCCTAAAAAGGGCTAAGAGTCTACAGGACATATAATACCTTGTTCATTAGAAGCACTTTTTCTTTTTTTTTTTTTTAAAAATGTGAAACTCTTTAAAATTTTGCCCTATGATGAACCCCTCCATCTGTCATCCTAAAATAGATGTAAATTTTGCCAATTAAAGAACTCTTAGGCAGTAGAACTTTGAGAGTTGAGGGGTTCTGGGTGCTGAGCCTGCAGTAAAGGCACGGCATGCGTAGGAAGCAATATGCCAAGTGTAAAGAATTCACTGAAAGCAAGAATTTGAATCCAGACTTAATGCTGAATTGTATATGAAAATCCCATAAATAAAACAGAGAAACAAAATGCTCTGATTGAAATGGGATTTTAGAGGATTAGGAACTGAATCCACATAGTGGCACTCCAGAGGTGTTCTGCACAGAAAATCATTTGCTTGTAGTAGCTTCATCAAATTAACTCTCAACAAAAACTAGATGACAAGAAAATTTTGATCATTTGACTTTTATCCTACTTCTATCTTCCTGCTTTCAGAAGACCTATATTTTTCCATAAGTATATGATATCCAAAATAAGATGGTACTCAGGGATTTCATACATTGGAAGAGACTTTAGTGACATAAACCAAATGGAATATATGGATCCTGTATGGATCCTAAGTTAATCAAAACAACTATAAAAAGTACTTTTTTGGAGGGGAGAAATCATGAAATGGTTATTAAATGATAGAAATTATTATTAGTTTTATTAGATAGGGTAGTTATTCATGGTTATTTTTTAAAATCCTTATCTGTTAGAAGTAAATATTAAAGCCTTTATGGGAAAAGGGTAGGATATTGGGAGTTGCTTTAACGTATTTCCAGGTTGATGATATAGGAGAGTTGGAAGAGAATAAATGAAATAAAATTGGAAATGTTTATAAGTGTTGAAACCAGATGGATGGGTTCATGAGTGTTTATTTTTCTATTCTCTCTACTTTGTATATGTTTGGAAATTTCCATAATAAAAAAAAATCCACTAACTTATGTTATAGTCCACATGAGAATGTTTTCCTGACCTAAATCTGTCTGGCCTAGTTGGGATTTGGCAGACATACTCTGCCAAATGAGTAGAAAAAAGACTTAGGAATGGTTAAAGGAAAATACTTATCCAAGTTGAAAGTGAGTTAAAAATAAAAGTGCTAATAAAATATTGTAACACTTTAAACTTTTAATTTTGCGTTCCAGTTTTCATTCTTTTAAACATGCAATAGAATTGCTTATTGTGTTTTTCTTGATTTCATTGCTTTCTGAACACCAAATTAATTTTCAGCTATTGGGAAATGTTACAATTGCCAAATTGCAGATAAGCTGCTGGCTTCCCTTTGAATAGATATTTGTTCCTGAAACAATTAAAGAAAACTGAACTACATTTGCTATAAGAGGGTTTTTTATAATGCTCATAGGTTTAAAATAAGTTATAGGATAGGCAGTTTGAAATTTTGATGATGAGCAAATGGTCACAGTATATACAGCCAGCCAGAAGCCTGAAACTAAATATTATGGGTTTAGTCAGTAAACCTAGCTTATAGATCAGCACAGGATTCACAAAGGAAATTGCCAATAGGAAAATAAATCAGGATCCTGTTTACTGTTATGAATTCAAAGCAGGACAAGATTTCTGGAGCTACTTAGTTACTGGATAATTAGGTACCATGGTCAGAGCCATGATTTTGTTTTTTAAATAGCATCTTTTCCTGATTATTACAAAATTGCAGTAACAAGCTTTTGGTATATTTATTTTCAGAGCCATATGTTCTTCATGGTAGTCTGTGAGCTCCTGCTGAATGTAGCACTTCTAGGTTATTTGCTCTAGGGCAAGACTGGCCCCAGAATCTATGGTGGAGGCAAGCTTCTTTGTAATTTAAATAGTCCCTAGATAATTAGTATATGATTCACATGGCTTACCTTAACTAAAATGCTTCATTAGTATAAAGCACCTCATTTTGAGTTAATAGTTTACTAGTATTGTACTATAATAATAAACACAAGTATTTGGAATCTGATATGAAGAAAATATAAAAGCTCCCAAAATACTGATGAAATTCTCAATTATTATTCTATCAGTTAATACAACTTCTACTCAGACTTTTCCAGTGTTAAGATGACATTTTGAAAATAACTTGCACACTAATTTGATTTGGGACTGATTTTAAATGTTCTGCCCTTTGGTGCTTTTGAATAAATTGTTATATTTACCTTTATACATGTATATTTTTATTTCATAAAATCAAGGTTTTAGTTGGATACTTGTAATCACCTTAAAAGAGAATGCTTTTATTTTTTTTAATTTTTTTTTTTTTTTTATTTATGATAGTCACAGAGAGAGAGAGAGAGAGGCAGAGACATAGGCAGAGGGAGAAGTAGGCTCCATGCACCAGGAGCCCGATGTGGGATTCGATGCCGGGTCTCCAGGATCGCGCCCTGGGCCAAAGGCAGGTGCCAAACCGCTGCGCCACCCAGGGATCCCAAGAGAATGCTTTTAAAATCATGAGGTATCCAAGTGGCATTATATCCCAAAAGCAAGTTTGGAGCTTTTTAAATGATAAGTAGTTTCACAGAGCATATAGAGAAGAGTATTGTATGTATATGTTACTAATTGAAAATGGAAGCATTCAGCATACATGGACATTTCTACAATATTGTCTTGAAGTATTCATATGTGATGAAAATATGAGGCAAAATTCATATACAGGTAGCCAAACCTTTTGTTATCTTATGTCACCAACGGTAATTTTTTTATGCTTCCACACACAATCAGGTACAGTTCTAAATACATCTTTGCTTTGAATCTTATTTCTATTTGGCTGGTAGTATGAGTGCATGTGTGTGTTTTCTCCTGTGCCATGTTGGTGAGTAAAATGCAAGCTGAGCAAAACACAGGTGACTTCTTTACAATTTTTTAACAGAGCAACTAACCAACTATCTAATACAATTAAAATGAGCCCTAGAATACAAAAGAATGCATAGATTTTCAAAAAGGATAACAAGCATGTTGAGAATTATTCTGAGATCTAATAGGAATTTATGATATTTTTATTTTCCTTTTTCTGCCCAGCCTCCCCTCTGTGTAGAACTATTTCCTTTGTGATGGCATTTCAGTGATTTTGCAACAAAGGGGCTAGGACTTAAGATGAAGGGAAAAAACTAAAACTAAAGTAGAATGCTCTCACACCTTATTCCCTTTTTCTTAGCCTATATAGAAAGCTGCTGATTACATTTTCATATTCCAGTCAAAAGGATAGAATGTAAAATCAAGTAAACAGAGAAGTGCATAGCCATTTTGAAATCGTTAAGACATATGAACCTTGATTAAAATGGGTGGAATGCTCTTCTTAGCCAATTAGCTCTACCATTTGTTCTAAATAGGCATGTATGGAAAGGCGAGTATGAGAAAAATATGCTATCTAATCTCGAAGGTCAATTAACTTTTGCCGCTAACCAGTGAATTTTCATATTAAATTAGTAGCATAGATATTTACAAAGCTAAGATACTAATAGTCATAACTAATACTTCTTGATATATTTCTGGCACTTGTTCAGAGTGTTTTACAAGTATCAATGTATATAATAATTCACATCAGTCCTACGAGGTTGGGTATTTTTATTACTCCCCATTTTACAGATGAAGAAGTTGAGGCATGGAAAGGTGAGGTAACTTCCTCCTGTGACTCATCCTAGAATCAGTCCTAGAGTCTGATTCCAGAACTCGACCTTAATTCTTCATTTGCCAGTTTTCATTTATCCTTTATTAGGGCATTTAAGACCTGTAGATTTGTGATTTCAAAGCATTAGTCCTCTCAAATCTGCTCAGTGGAAGTTGCTGGCAATCTGGAAGCTGCTTTATCCATTCTGTCATAAAACAAATAAATCTTGTCATTTAGTGCATTGGCACCATAGTGGATAAGATCCCACCCATCTGACTAATAGAACTACCACTGCCCTAAGAGACCTATCTCCCTGATTACATCAAAGCAAGTCGGAATGAGACCTCAATTTGCCACAAATTCTTAGACATTTTCATTTTACCATTCGCCACCTTAAACAGAAATGGTTAGATCGATTCCTTTAGTCATGATTCCATCTGAATCTGAGGGTTGTATTTTTTTTTTCTTTTTGAAACTAGTGTACCACTGAGATACTCTGTGAATTATTCCTTCCTGAGAGAAAAAAAGAAATTGACAAAAGCAAAATTAAAATCCTTCTATATTTGCATAAACTCAATATTTATCTTTGATTGAATAACTCCAATCCTAATCACTGAATAACATCAATCATGTCCATGTTTGTTTTATTATCCTCATTTAAAATTAGTTGCTAAATCGGTAAGCCTCTGTACAATGAATGCACTAATATTTTGATGGCACAAGAATTAAGTGCAACTCCTGCAAGTTTCTGACTTGCTTAGGCAATGGTGGAACATTGCAGCAACAGTTGAGAGTAGAGAACTATTTATTTATATTCTAAACAAATGTGCACTCCTCTGGGCTCTAACCCATGTAGTGCATGATGTCACACTTTGGGCATCCACTGCACTGTTTTCCACAAAGATCCTTCTTGAGGGACTGTTGGTCAGCAATGTGCATTCTAACCGTGCAGCCATTTTATTGCTCAGGAGTTTCTTTATGCCATCCTAGGCACCCTCTCATCATTTACTGACTTACATTTGAAATGGCTAAATTAAGCAGAATGAAAAAATCTCATGAGTTAAATGAATATGACTAAAGAAGAAATGAAAGAGTTGGTGCAAACTAAAGAAACAAATGTTCTTTGAGACTTAGTTAAATGAACATTTGTATCATGCAAACCATCTCAGTAAATGGAACCTCACCTCTCTCTGTCTTGGTTGAGTAGAATACCGTAAAAATTATATGTCAAATAAACCTTGCATTATCTACAAGAAAAATAGACAAACACAGTGTCCTCTCTCATTATGAGTTTATTTGCTTATGGGTGAGCAAATGAACTAGGACAAAATTTTAAAGTTGGGACAAATATTCTATCAATCTGATCTAAATTAGGGTTTTTTTTCTCTAAGTGATTTAAGCAGACTATTTAAGTGACTTCTAAATCTAACTTGTAGGAGTGCCTGGGTGACTCAGTCAGTTATGTACCTTTGGCTCAGGTCATGATCTTAGGGTCCTGGGACCCAGCCCTGAATTGGGCTCCCTGATCAAACAGAAAGTCTGCTTCTCCCCCTGTTTGTGCTCTTGTGCACTCTCTCAGGTAAATAAATAAATAAACAAACAAACAAACAAAATCTTTTCAAAAAATCTAAATTGTAAATTAAAAAAAAAATGACATCTGGAATACCTCCTACATGTTGTCCATTAGAGGTAGGTAGAGGTCTTGCTTTTAAGAGTGGATTAAATGATTAGCACACCAATGATCTGCATTGAAAGATGGCCTAACATACCCTGTTGCCCTGTTGTTGGTTTACAGTTAATTTGGTTTTGATTTGTATTTCCTGATGGCCAGTGATGCAGAGCATTTTCTCATGTGCTTGTTGGCCATGTCTGTGTCTTCCTTTGTGAGATTTCTGTTCATGTCTTTTGCCCATTTCATGATCGGATTGTTTGTTTCTTTGCTGTTGAGTTTCATAAGTTCTTTATAGATCTTGGATGCTAGCCCTTTATCAGATATGTCATTTGCAAATATCTTCTCCCATTCTGTAAGTTGTCTTGTAGTTTTGTTGTTTCTTTTGCTGTGCAGAAGCTTCTTATCTTGATGAAGTCCCAATAATTCATTTTTGCTTTTGTTTCTTTTGCCTTCATGGATGTATCTTACAAGAAGTTGCTGTGGCCAAGTTCAAAAAGGGTGTTGCCTGTGTTCTCCTCTAGGATTTTGATGGAATCTTGTCTCACATTTAGATCTTTCATCCATTTTGAGTTTATCTTTGTGTACGATGTAAGAGAATGGTCTAGTTTCATTCTTCTGCATGTGGATGTCCAATTTTCCCAGCACCATTTATTGAAGAAACTGTCTTTTTTTCCAGTGGATAGTCTTTCCTGCTTTGTCAAATATTAGTTGACCATAAAGTTGAGTGTCCACTTCTGGATTCTCTATTCTGTTCCATTGATCTATGTGTCTGTTTTTGTGCCAGTACCACACTGTCTTGATGACCACAGCTTTGTAGTACAACCTGAAATCTGGCATTGTGATGCCCCCAGCTATGGTTTTCTTTTTTAATATTCCCCTGGCTATTCGGGGTCTTTTCTGATTGCACTGTTGGTGGGAATGTGAACTGGTGCAGCCACTCTGGAAAACTGTGTGGAGGTTCCCCAAAGAGTTAAAAATAGAACTGCCCTACGACCCAGCAATTGCACTGCTGGGGATTTACCCCAAAGATACAGATGCAGTGAAACGCCGGGACACCTGCACCCTGATGTTTATAGAAGCAATGTCCACAATAGCCAAACTGTGGAAGGAGCCTTTGTGTCCATCGAAAGATGAGTGGAGAAGATGTGGTTTATGTATACAATGGAGTATTCCTCAGCCATTAGAAATGACAAATACCCACCATTTGCCTCGATGTGGAGGGACCTGGAGGGTATTATGCTGAGTGAAATAAGTCAATCGGAAAAGGGCAAACATTATATGGTCTCATTCATTCCGGGAATATAAAAAATTAGTGAAGGGGAATAAAGGGAAAAGAGAGAAAATGAGTGAAAATATCAGAGAGGGTGACAAAACATGAGAGACACCTAACTCTGGGAAATGAACAAGGGGTAGTGAAAGGGGAAGTGGGCGGGGGTTGGGGTGACTGGGTGATGGGCACTGAGGGGGGCACTTGATGGGATGAGCACTGGGTGTTATGCTATGTGTTGGCAAATTGAACTCCAATACAAAATATTTTTTAAAAAATTAAAAAAATTAAAAAAATTAATTGGATAACTTAACATCTTTCTATAGGTAAAGGTAAGCTGCTACCTGAATGACTACAAATAGAGTTAATGGGGTGTAAAAGGAGGACTTTTTCTGGACCAGTTGGCTTTCTGACCCCAGCTCAGTTTCCAGGACATCACAGAAAGAATAAAAAATATTACTTAGATTAATAAACAGTATTCGAGAATAAAATATGTGGAAAATAAGAGGCTCAGAAGTAGTTCAGACATAACAGATTATTTGCATAGACTGATTTGTAGGAATATTTTACATGTTTATTTCCACCTTATTAGGTTTCTATTTTCTTCCTTTTCCTAGCTTGCAATAATACACACATAACACTATAAAATTGATTTTTTTTTATAAAATGGATTTTTGACAAGGAGTTAAAACATTATTTTTAAGATCTATCCTGCTTAAGAAAGGGGGGAAAAATCACTTAAGTTGGTGTTTTCCTTAAGAAATAACTTAGTGTTTATAACCTAGTCTCAGAGCCTGAGAACAGAGCGCTTTTGATATTCACATGCAGAACTCCAGAGAAAGGGAAAGAAGCCTTGGAGCTGAGATGCAGAAAATTCTGTCTCTGTTGGAAACTAAGAAAAAGAAGATAGAGGGCTCTCTAATCATTTCAGGAAGTATAAAACCCAGACTCTGAGGTTAATTGTAGTCCTAGAAATAAAAAGATGGTCCAGTCATTAGGTTGAGGTTCTAGATCAGTGTTAAATTTTGTTTTGTTTTGTTTTGTTTTTTAAAGAGGGTAACCATGACTCCCATGCAAATATAAGTAAACATGTATCAATTTTTTCACATATCAAAAATTTTATTTAACTCAGGAATTAACATACACCACAGACCTCCAAAACACTGGTGACCCAGAAGGGTATGCTAAAAAACATTTCACTTACCAAAAAAACAACATTCAGTTATCTTTTGATCCATCTTAAAGTTTTTCGCAATTTTTTCCTACAATAGGCTCAAGCATGCAAAGGTTGCAGTTGGCCATTCAGAACATTTTAGAAGCAGAAGACCTACTACTGTGTGCATAAGAAAACTAAATAAAGCCATTTATGGACAGCATGGAGAAGCAAATACAAGGTTTACCATTGAATTCTTGAGATTTCTGGCTGAGAAAGATTTGGTTCGGGCTTGTAACATAATTTAGTGAGGCAATACTTAACCGTGGTAATGTGTAGGAAATCAGATCATGATGCAAGTGTTCTTGATGTTTCATACTACAAAAACGTATTCAAAATGTATTTAAAATTTTTATTTTTCATAAAATGGTTTAGAATACTCTCAGAATAACTTTTTTTTTTAGTAATAGAATAATAGAAGTTGTTTTAAATTTGAGATTTCCATTGGCTATGTTAATGCAAAGTTAAAAAGTAGTAGCTTACTAGTAGTTAATAGGTATTAATGAGGCTAGATTGAACACTACATTCCCTCCCCCTCTACCCTTCTCTGTTCTCTCCACTGTCACTGCAGAATTAGCACAACAAATTGCAGGCACAAGTTACCAAAAACCCTCCAAGGACACATTCTACAGTTTTCATTACTTAACGTGATGCAAATACTCAGTGTTAATGGCTTTGTTGTTAGAAGTTACGCTTTCAACATATCCAGTTCACAAGTGACACAAAGTTCTGGTCTACCTGTAGAGAAATAAGAATTGTAAACAAGAGGCCTAAAAACAAGGGAAAAATTGTTTTTCCTTTTTCCTTAGAAAAAGCTCTTGGAAAAAATTAAAAAAAAAAAAGAAAAGAAAAAGCTCTTGGATGATTGTTTTTTGGTCTCTTGAGTTTTTTTTGTGGGGGAGGGTTGTTTTGTGTTGTTTTGTTTTTTTAGATATTGTTTATAATGTGGTAGTTTGCTTGGGAATTGGGCTTGTTTTTAATGATATGTGAAATATTTTGGCAGAAACAGTTAAAGGATGTTGAGTTTTAGTGTTGTTGTTGTTTTTCTAATGTGTTCCCAAAAATGATAGAGAAAGAATACTTTATCTACCAAGAGCCTGATTGTTCAGTGTTTTTAGCAAAGTGCTTATGATTAGGCTAACATGACTTTGGGGTGGGGGGTAAGGGAACCCTTGAAAAGGCAGTGGTAACATCTGCATTGTGTTAGAAACTTTTAAAGACAAAGTTGGAAACAGATCAAACGCCAATCTAAACAAATGCAAAAAAGAAAACAAAAACTTTCTTAAAATTTTTTAGAATATTTTTGAGATGGTTTGGGATTTGGTGGACCAATATATGGATCTTTTAAAAAGATCTGGACTGAAATTTCATATGGCTTGTAAATGATAGACTATATGTATCTGATTCGATAGAAACATAAATTTGTTTTCATGACTTTTAAGAAATGTTTTTGGGAGGATTATTTATGAAATATAGCACATCAATGTTCAGGAATTGTTCAAAGCAACAACTCTGTATCTGTATTCATTTTCCTTTACTTCACAAAGAACTGGACTGAGATCACCAGCTTATTTTAGCAAGCAAAAAAATGTAAATCTATCTATCTATATATATATATATATATATATACACATTTATACATATATATGTATATATATATATTTGCTTATAGTATTATGTGTGTGTGTTCATATGCAAAACTCAGCATGTTTCATATGAATTAGTCTGTCTTCAAAGGATCACCAAAGGATGACCATAAACTTGATTCAAGTGTGAATGATGATGAACTTTTAAAATATATATATTCATGCAATGTATAGTTTAATTACAGTAATGTGATTTTGAGTTTATAAAAGTTACCTTGTTTTTACATTATTAAAGTTTAAAAAATCACCTTTTAAACCCCATATTTTTTCTATTCAATAAAATGTTTTAAGGATAATTCTTATTACATATTTCCTTTTTTAAAAAACACAAAGTATAAGCTTATCTCTGCTTTGGATTAGGTTCTTTCTTTTAAGTTATATTTTCTATCATTTCTACACATGTGAAGTTCACATATAATAGAAGGAAAAGCACAAAAAGAACAAACATAAGTATCTATTGATATGTACTTCAGATCTGTACTTACTATGAGAAACCAACCATTTTGTAAAATTTTACATCTCCGTTGCTGAGGAATTATGTATAATATTTATTTTGGCAGAATGTTAACAATGTTTAGGAATCATTTTTAAGTTACAATGTGAACTAAACACTATACTTAAAAAGTATCTTGCTGATACTTTTCCAGTGAAACTATTACTCATAATGGAACAGGATTTTAAAGGCAATCTAAAAAAGAAAAAAAAAAAAAATCCCCCTAAATTGAAACATTGTCTATCTTATAGAAAAGAGGAGAAAAAAATTAGAAAAAGAGAAGAGAGTCACAAAGTGAAAAGAATCAAACTACCAATGGAAAATCAGAGTTATTCTAATGTATTAATCACCAACCTTATGATGACTTCTTATCTAAAAATAAATGTTATACTCATTTAATTTATTTTTTTAAAAAATAGTATTTTAAAAATTTTATTGCTTTTAGGCTATGGTCATTACCTTTATGACCTGAAATACATGTGTTAGGCATACCAACCAATTGGCACCTACCCTCTTTTAAAGGTAGAAAAAAGATGAGTATTATATTGTAATACTTTGTTCTCTCTCTCCTCCTCTTTCTATTTTTTTTTTTTTTTATTTTTTGTTTTCGTTTTTGGATGGTTGGTGATTTGTTTGCTTCTCCTGGTTCCTGTTGATCAGTGGTGTTTGGCCAGTTTGTATTTTTCCAGACATCACTCCACGATGTTGTTGAGGTGTATGATGGGCCAACTCAGCAATCTTCTCTGTTATCTTCCCTCTCAGGATCCCATTCAGGTATCCTTTACTAGAACTGCCATGCATCAGTTATTGATTAAAGACTGACTTTGATTGGTATTATAGTGAAAGTTGAGATTTATGTCATCCATATGAGAAACTGAAAATAGAATCACTCTTTATTGAAAACAAAATAGAAACACGATAGTAACTCAAATGCTTGAGAAAAATATTACCAACTATTTTTGGGGATTGTAATCAAGTAAATATAATATTTAGACAGTCTGTGGTATTTAATGTAATATAAAATATTTAAGGATTATTTTTTAAATGAGACAATATGTATCAAACTGTAATTAAAGCCTTCTGGTAAAAAGGTTGAGATTGAAGCTGAACCCAAAGAAAATATATTGTCAGAGGTAGGATATATTAAAGTACTTTGATAGAACATAGATTAACATTTTCAAATAACAGTGTAAATTAATATAATTTGTTAGGTTTACTGAATGAAATTATTTATGATATCTTAGTGTTTGTTTTGTTGAGTAGGAGAATCACTTCCACTGAGTTCAGGTAATCAGATCACAATTCGATTTACTTCAGTTGGACCAATAACAGCTAAGGGATTTCACTTTGTTTATCAAGGTAAGTGACCCTGTAGCCTAGAAACACACTAAGGAATGATGTCAGTTTCTTCATGCTATGTTCAGAATTATTAATGATGAGATCCTCATAACCATATAGGAGAGATCAAGGTTGCGTTTTTTTTTGTTTTGTTTTGTTTTGCCCTGTTCCCTCCCCCATCACTAGAGCACTGTTACTTTGACCAAAGTCATAAGTGACCTATTGCTTCCATCATCATTCTCAAGTATGATTTTCCTTCTTTCCAACATATTATTCTAAAACATTATTTTTTTTTTCTGACAACTCTTCACTCTTTACATATTCTATTTTCCCCATAGTCTAGCATTCTAAATTAAAAATGTGTAAAATTTTGTGCTGATGTATTTAGACATGCAAGGAAATCATTATTCCATTCTAAAATTTTAGTTTCTTATTCTCTCAGGAGATTTCAAACTTTCTTCATGGCTATTAGATTTTGTGCACAATTGAAAGTTTGTTTACACAGATTCTTCTCACCTTTTATAGACAAGCTTCCACATTATCATTAAAATATTAAGGGCTATAATTTGAAACATTTTGTTTTAATTGTGTATGATCATGTGGTAGTTATTCTCAAATGTATCTGGAACTTTGTTCTTAAGACATTTATAAACATATGTGATTTGATACTTTTGTTAACTCTTTTTATCCCATTTATAATGTTGGCTATAATATTTTACTATTTCATTTTTAATAGTATTCCTTCATTAATCAGTATATGATATTATGAATTTAAAAAGGCACTATTACAAGTCACATAAGAGGAATGAATCTATTTGGAATTCATCATGTCATTTTTTGGGCTGTTGTCAAACTCTTTAATTCCATCTCTATGTGTTTTAAAAAGAAAAAACATCCTGTTATCATTCTATTTTACTAAACAAACAAACAAAAAGTCACAATCAAATGACATACCTATAAAGTCTAAAAACAATTTCAAATTTGATATTATGATTATTAAAAACTTCTATTGTTGTTAATCTGTCTGACTTCTATTCTACTTAGTCTTGAACATTGCCTTCATCAATAACAAATACATTTTGAACAACTAAGTTTGTGAACACGCTGTGAAATCAGTAAAGTGTTTTTTTTAAATCTATGAAACTACTGAAAAATAAAAGGTGGCATAACCTTATGTAACCTGACAATGTTTCAACTTGGTATCCCAGTTTAAAAAGAAAAAAATATATCTTTCAATTATCATCCTATAAATTGAAATACCTAATTCAAACTACTTTGTTATAAGTTTGGTAAAACAAAAAAATAAGGAAAAAAAAACTTATGATGATGTTAATGTTGTTTAAAGGATCAAAAGTAAAGTGTTTTTTTAATAAGAAATCTTGATGACAATAGCAGTATTCATTTTAAATTGTATTCAATTCTGAATAAATATAAACTTTTAGAAATTTATTCAAGATGTTAATTTGAGTGCAGATAAAAGAGAAGACTTCTTTGAAATTTGCTTAAATAGTTACATTTTGAAATTTGTATTTCTCCACCAAATATGAAATTAAAATCAACAATTATTTGTATACAGCTGTTCCTAGAACAAGTTCCACACAATGCAGTTCTGTGCCTGAACCAAGATTTGGAAGAAGGATTGGCAATGAATTTGCGGTTGGTTCATTGGTTCTTTTTGAATGTAATCCAGGATATATCCTCCATGGATCCATAGCAATTAGGTGTGATACAGTGCCCAATTCTTTGGCCCAATGGAATGATTCCTTACCTACCTGTATTGGTGAGTATATAAATTTAAATGCTTTGTGATTGTGTATATTTATATAAAAATTAGTTATCTTGCATTTATCAATAATTTTATTTTAAATCTAATAGTTACGCATTAATTTTTAAATTATGTCTTTAATTAAGATGTACCTAAATATGCAAGCAAATGTGGATATTCTATGCAGCTCAGATGTAATGTGATCAATGAAAAATATTTTGTGTTGACTTAGCTGGATAGTTTCTTCATTTATTGATTTAGATGTATGAAGGTATGGGTACATGTTGACAATAAAACAAAAATTGAATGCTATTAGTATGGGATTATTGATATAAATACTCTATAATTTTATGCAGAGATTCCTATGCCAATATGTAAAGAGTTTATGTATTGTTTAAAGATCTCAGAAGGGATTTTTTGAACATATTCTACTTTGGCATCAAAAGAATTACAAAATATGCATTAGAAAATAAATCTAATAAATCTAATCTGTTTTTTTTTCTTTTTTCTATTAGTTATAGATACGTGTAAAAAATACAAAATAAGGGATATTTTTCAGTCTCTCACAAGTCTAAGTAGTAACACTTTGAATGAGTAGAGTATAAAGTGTTAGCCAGAAATCTAATTGTTTAAAAATTTATTTTTTCAAGACTGTATCCCATTTAAAGTGGTAAATAGAATATACACTTTCTTAAGTTATGGGCTCTTAACCCTGGTAAATTATATGAAACAGATTAAAACATTTACTAAGCCATAAAAAATTTGAATTTTATATATTTCAGGATCATTACAATGACTTTTGTTTCTTGTAGAATTCCATAGATTTGGAAAAGGTAGGTTAGGAAGTTTATCTCTTCTCTATCCCAAGGGCATACCTGGAAATTATTTTCTTTGATTACGTGGTATTATATTATTTTAAAAAAGATTTATGTATTCATTTGAGAGAGAGTATGTGTGGGGTGGGTGGGTGGAAGGCAGAGGGAGATGGAGGGAATCTCAAGCAGACTTCCACTGAGCAGGGAGCCTAAGGCAGAGTTCCATCTCAGGATACCGAGATTATGACTGGAGCCAAAATTAAGGGTCTGATGCTTAACCAACTGAGCCACCCGGATGCCCCTGATTATATAGTATTATATTAAAAGAAGAATGCTAAAACTTAATCTCAGGTTAAGAAATAGCTCTTATGAGTTGAATTCATTAAAATGTTTTTTGGTAGGTGATTTAGAAAATAAGAATTTTTTTGAAAAGAGATAAGCAAATTTTGTTTTTATTTTAATAATCTTAATTCCAATTTTTCATAGAATGGGACATGATTGTGTATATACATACATGAAATATATACACTTATAAATATATAAAATATATTTTATTTTTTAAAATGTATTTTAAATAACACATCTTGTCATATCTGAAAAGAAATTATGTGTATCAGTATGTTTTATTTTTAACTTTTAAAAACATATTTTACCATATTTTAACACAGATTTAGCATACTGTTAGTTCATAGTTCATTAAAATAAATTGTATTTTAAAATTGTGAATCAATATATTAATTACTACTGAGGAAGGAGTAAAGATAAAGTCTGTTTAATATGCATTTATAGAACATGTAATTTATATAGGATATATCTGCTCTAAGTTTAATACATTTTACCACCCAAATAAGGACATTATTGATAATTTTGCTGTGAAGATGGTATAAACTAAGGCTATTATAAACATAAAGAGAGGATGGATGGTCACTTGGTCCTTCTAGGAACTTGATATCACCAGCCCCAAAACAGATATACCCTACTGAAATACATTTTTGACAGTTAACAAGTATAGGAAAACAAATCATTTGGAGTTAATGTTCCTTGTATTTTTTTTACCTAGTGTAGAACTAGGGTTAATGGAACTAACAGATATTCCCCTTTCTGTGCTTTCATACTCTCATAAAGACAAAGCAGATAATGTTTCTTCTTTTGAGCACAATATATGTTGACTTCATACTCTTATAAAACAATAATAAATAAATTATCCTAAGCTAAAGGACCATGAGCTGAGAGAAATGTTCTTATATGTCTGTGCCAAAATTAGTCATGCAATATGCATAAATTGGAAATTACATTGCTTTAAATCAGCTTAATAATTGAAGACAGACACATGATAATAAATCTCTTCAGCCTCACAATGGATTTTTTTAATATTTCTCTCTAAATATCAGGAATCAGTCGTTATTTCTGTCTCACTTTTCCTGGTAATTATTTACATAATTTATGTCACTTTTAGTTTATTTATGTAGATATTGAGAGAAAATATCAGTACCATATGACAGAAGGTAACTAGGTAAGTAGCTATCTTAATTTAGTTTCATATACATGATGAAAATTCCTTGAAGATAATAATTTATTATAAAAATAGAATATAGTGACATCTGAAAGCTCATAAACTAGCTCATTAATCTTTAAATATCATTGAAAAAATTCATTTATTGCTCTAGTTTGCATGCTAAGAGAACCTATATATGCAAAGAAATTTAGTATAAATCTATAAATTACCCCTTAAAAGTTCTATTTGTATATTTATCATGTTAATATACTAAATAAAGGAGGAAAGTTGTAAGGAATCATATAAAACGGAGTAAAATCCCCATAGCTGGGAATCATAGGTTCTCAACATAAAGGTTAAGTCTTGTGCAATAGTCTTGTACTTTGACCTTAAACTGGGATGTAGTGAGTTACTACATGATCCTGGAAAATTTACACAATTTCTGATTCTTAATTGCCATATTGTTAAAGCAGGAAAATAAAAGAATTTCCCCCATTGGTTTATTGTGACTATTACATTATTTGGCATAGTTCTTGGAGCCCTGTAGGTAGTCAGTAATTAAATTGTTTTTGTTGTTGCCAAATCTTCCATCAAAGAATCACGAGAGAAGACTTTAATTCTAAAAGTATTAGATCTAGAATATAGAATTATGCAGTGCCGACAGAAAGCTTGATATTATTGATTCTCAGTTGTTGATATGTTGTTTTAGTAATACTTTAAGTTAATAAACGTGAAAATTATCTTCCACAGAAGATTTTTTGCATTTTAAAAAGGCTAAAAATATGGACTCCTATCATGTTTTCCAATTCTAATAATTTAGAATTATTATAATGTATAGCCCTTTGAATATAATACTTTTTTGCACTTAAAACTTTTAAGAAAGACAGTGGAAGAAATAAAATGTTTTCTATTTTTTTTTTATTTATTTATTTATGATAGTCACAGAGAGAGGGAGAGAGGGAGAGAGAGAGAGACAGGCAGAGGGAGAAGCAGGCTCCATGCACCTGGAGCCAGATGTGGGATTCGATCCCGGGTCTCCAGGATCGTGCCCTGGGCCAAAGGCAGGCGCCAAACCACTGCGCCACCCAGGGATCCCTATAATGTTTTCTTGAGAATCATTTTCTTGAGAATAATAGTAATTATTTATTAAAATATGCTATTTTGGAGGACTGAAATTCCTTTTCATTAGTTGATACATGTAAGGACAAAAAGTTGAAAGGAGCTGTCTTAAAACAATAGGCATATGTTCATGATTTGGTTTGTTCTCATTGTTTGCAAAAGTATAAAATTAAAATAAAGTTAAAATTTAAACAGCGATGGGGCACCTGGGTGGCTCAGTTGGTTAAGCATCTGATTTGATTTTTGGCTCAGGTCGTGAGACCCAACGTCAGGTTCCATGCTGGCTGTGCAGCCTGCTTAAGATTTCCTCTCTCCCTCTGTTGTGTGCTCTCTCTCTCTCAAAAAAATACAATAAATAAATTTAAAAAACAGTAATTATAACAGCTGCAATTGGCTTTGAGAGCATATATATTTAACAAAGATTTGCATTAAGACTTTTTTTCTTCTCTTGAAACTAAAAAACTTCATTATCCAAAGAAATTTTTTTTTGTCCATGAAAGTATGAAAATGAGATAGGGTTAGAACAGAGAGATAAAAAGACATTAAAAAAGGACTAAAACAAGAAAAATGAAAGAACATTTTAGGAATAAGAAAGGGAAATGAAAGAAGGAGAAGAGTATATTGTAGGATAGGAAGAATAAGAATCCTAATTCCTAAACATAAATAATTTTTATTTAAAGCAGAAGAAAATCCCTACTCTCTATATTATTACAATTTTTTTTTGTATCTTAATTAAAGAAGCTGTTAGCTTATTTTTTGTTTCATTTTTTTAATTTAAATTCCAGTTAGTTAACATATAGTATAATATTAGTTTCAGGAGTATTACAAAGTTTTTTCATATATGTCACATGTATCAATCACTTGGTTAAACCCAGTGTTTTTGCCATCAGAAATAAAAATCCATGTAAATAGAGGACAGTGATGCTATTCAACTATGGTCATTTCAGCAAGGACAAGAGTTCCTATGAGGCACTAAAGCCAATTCAAGCCTTTCAAATCAGACCCTAGTTCATGGCTGACATTCAACTTCAAGAATAAATGTTAGTGTACTCTCCTTAACTCAGCTGGATTCAGCCTCCTTTCTACTTTAAGGCAAAAGATGAAGGGGTCAGGAACCATTACAGTCTCTCTGTTACTGTATCTAGGTAAGTTGAACATAGAACAGACTATTGTCTGTTTTTGCACTGGTTTGAAAATGTATACCTAGATATGGAAAATTGAGTAAGACAATTTGATTTCTCCCAAGTTCACATGAAATGGACATATTTCTTTTATACCATTTCAGAAATAATGTACACCCTGTAGAATAGGTGTTATCCAGAAAATTGAGTGTACTACAGAAGAACCTATAGTATCTATATTATCTATGTGAGACCAAAAACAGAAAGGTGATGATTCTAAATGACACTCAGATGATGACTCAGTTTAGGTTCTACTGTTTGGTCCAACTGCTAATCTCTACATAAATAAAAATATATTTGTATTTCTATTTTTAATTTTTTTATTTCTATTATTAAATATTTCATAAAAATAATTGTGTCTTAAATATTCAAAAAAGGAAAAAGAAAAGGTTTGATATATATAGTTATCTTAATATCAAAGCATTATCTTTAATTTAATTTAATTTTTTAAAATGTTATTTATTTATTTGAGAGATAGTGGGGTGTGGTGAGGATGAAGAAGGAGCAGAGGGAGAGGGACATGAAGACTCTGGCTGAGCACAGAGCTCTACACAGGGCTTGATCTCAGGACCCTGAGATCATGACCTGAGCCAAAATGAAGAGTTAGACACTTAACATACTAAGCCTCCCGGGTGCCCCAAAGCATTATCTTTAATTTTTAGTTCATTTTCAACATTTGTTCATAGATAAAATATTAACTGCTTCAAGACCCTTGAACTTTCTATTTTTTCTGCTTGAAACAAACATTCCCAAAGATCTTTTAGGCTTACTATACCACTTTATTCAACCTGATAATAATATTCCTTGAACATCCTATGTAAAATAATTTTCTGCCACCCATCATTTGTTTTATACCTTTATCCTGCTTTTATTTAATGACAACCAGCCACTATATTACATATAGTTTGGGGTTTTGTTTTGTTTTTAGTTTCTTAATCGTTCTCATCCTCCTTTGCCAAGACACTATATTGTTTTTATATTCTACCAAAAGAAGACCTGGTGTATAATAGGTATTCAGTAAAGGTTTGCTCAATGAATGGATTTTAACAATTAGCTGTGATTATTTCTTGAGTTCTTGTAGAGGTCAAAAAACTGGGCAATTCCCAAATCCAGAGCCCGTGCATTTTCAATCTCAGGCTTTCACTAGGTGGTGATGTTGTTGCTCACTTTGCTTGCTTAGACCCTTGAAAGCCAGAAGTTTGGAACTCTTCTGAGACTATTTCTGTAGGAAAGAGACATAGGTAAAGCACAGTTTACATATAATGTGGGTAGTTTTATTCTGAGAGAGAATAGATTCTCTATTTATACTTTACAGTTTAGATATAATCTTTGACAATCTATTTCCTGGATTTTATGATTGTATTTTCTCTACCTTTACTGCTCAGTGAATGCTCAATTAAAAGTTTAAGCCAAGTTAGCATCATTTGAAACCAAAGAAGGCAGCTTTCCACATTCCTAATGATTTCCACATCCACTATATTATTTTAGTTTTATGGTTCTTACTACTGTTACCAACACTTTTCATTTTTTGTGTTCTAGTAGTACACAATAAAATGTTCCATAATTTTGCAGAACCTGACAGACTGAAAATAAACTGTTGGGTGGAAAGCAGCCCCCTTTGTCATGATATGTGAGTTGTATGTATAGTTAAAATGGTTAAATACTAAGGTAGGGGATCCACAGCTTTAAATGACCAGTATGTAAATAATATTTAGTAATCTTGCACAAATCTGTTTTATCAAGCCATTCTTAGGTAAATTATAGTACAGTGATAGTTTGATAAGAGCATTGGGTTTGAAATAAATACAAAACTGAAAAATATGCTGAAGACTGAGTTTTTATCTTCCAAATTTGACCTTGTTACACTTCAGATTTCTTAAAATTTCCAGTCTTATAAAACTCCAACCTCTCCTCCCTCTGAGACTATGTGATTCAAATAACCCCCTGCAGCCACTAATAGCTCCGACAATATATGGCCTTAGGCATAAGTACTTTTGTTAGTGGGAGGTCTCTTTTGAAAAGCTCCTGAACCTGCCATTTACTGCCCTTAGGCAAAAAGTCTTTAATTAGCTGCTTATCCCATCACCTTTATCTGGTTCTCCCCCCTCCTCCCAACAGGCAAGACCTTTAGAGACCCAGAAAGAACTACTTTTACTTGGATTAGCTCCATGGCAACCTGTTTATATCACCATTTCTTAGAGCAGGAGAGAAATTGATGAAGAAATAAATACAGGAGCTGAAACCTCATTCATTGATTCATTTATTCATCCAACCATTCATCCATGAAGAGGTTATTCAAAATAATGATAAAGAGCAATTAACATTTGTAAGAACCAGTATTAAGCATTTTCTTTTTTAATGTTGATACTAACACCAGGAGGTAAAACCTCTGTGGTTTAGAGATAAAAACAGAATTAGAATTTGAACCCAGGTTGTTTGTCTAAAGCCTGTTCTCTTAATCCATTACATAGTGTAGTATTAATCAGTAGGGAAATATATCTTTTAAAATAAGAAACAAATGTTAGATTAAGTAATAAACATGGGAATTGAAACTTTATAAAATATCATTTATATAGTAATGCATATCTGGGGATACTTTTAAAGTATATTTTTATACTATAATATGAAAATTTATATTGTTATATATGGTTTCTTTAGGAAAATGCTAAGAGAAAGGAAAAATGCAGGAATGATAAAGAGGGACTTGTAACCACAATATACCTGTATACCACAGATATATAAGCAGGCTATCAACAGTTTATTCAACATTTAGTGAGTGCTTACTAAGTGTCAGTCTCTATTCCAGCTTTGAATAAGAAGATAAGATCCCTGCCCTTATTGAGTTTACATACTCTATATGAGTAGAGGGAGATTGAGCAACACATCAATAATGTGTTCTCTTACTTCAGATAGTGATTAAGTACTGTGGGGAAAAGTAAAGAAGGGACTGGAGGTCAGAAGAAGACATCCAGGGCATGCTGCTGTCTTATATCCAAATAAGACAAACGGAGGTGCGTTATAAATGTGTTGGAAGTAAATAAGCATATAGACTGTGAGGCAGAGACAGATCTTGACACATTCAAGCCACAGCAAGAATCTCAGGTGTCTGGAACAGAGTGAATGATGGCAAACATGATAGAAGAGTTTGGGAGGCAGAGCAGAGGCCAAGTCATATGGAGCCTCAAAGGCTGTGGGGAGTTTGACTTTTCTCTAAGGAATGAGGGAATTTATGGAGCCTCAAAGGCTGTGGGGAGTTTGACTTTTCTCTAACGAATGAGGGAATTTATTGAGCTAGAGAATGATGTGGTTTTAGTTCTAAAAAATCACTGTGGCCGGGGTAAAGAAGAGTGGAATAGAATCAAAAAGACAGAATACAAGGGGATTGCAGTAGTGAAGAGGAACGGTAATAGTAATTTTGATAGAACTGATGAGAACTGATAAACTTTGGAATATATTTTTTAAATATTACTGAGAAAGTTTACTGATAGGTTGAATATAGATGTAAATGTGAATTTGAGGGACGCCTGGATGACTCAGTGGTTGAGTGTCTGCCTTGGGTTCAGGGCATAATCCCGGGGTCATGGGATTGAGTCCCGCATCGGGCTCCCCATAGGGAGCCTGCTTTTCCCTCTGCCTCTGTCTCTGCCTCTGTCTCTCTCTGTGTCTCTAATGAGTAAATAAATAAAATCTTCAAATAAATAAATAAATGTGAATTTGAATATAAGAAAGAGAAATTAAGATGAATGAGTCCTGATTTTTGGCCTAGAGCTAGGTGAATGTGGTGACATTTCCTGAGATGAAGAATGGTATAGCTAGAGGAAAATTTCAAAAGTATTGTTTTAGACATACTAATTAGGCAGATTATTTCAGCATTCTGAGCAAAAGTCAGAATTTGAGATAAACATTTAGTAGTCATATAGATGACATGGAAATAGATGCCATTATTGAGGGGTGATATTTGGAAAGACAAGAAAAGGTGGCTTAGGTCAGAGGGTGTTACAACATTTAAAGGATCAGAGGAGGAGGGTGAGGAAAGAAAGAGAAAGAAGAAAGAAAGAAAAAAAAGAAAGAAAGAAAGAAAGAAAGAAAGAAAGAAAGAAAGAAAGAAAGAAAAGAAAGAAGAAAGAAAGAAAGGAAAGAAAGAAAGAAAGAAAGAAGAAAGAAAGAAAGAAAGAAAGAAGAAAGAAAGAAAGAAAGAAAGAAAGAAAGAAAGAAAGAAAGAAAGAAAGAAAAGATTGAAAAGATTGATTGTTGAGTATAGCCAGTGGTATAGAAAAAAGCAGGATAGTGTGATATCCCAATGGCCAGGCAAAGAAAGACTCAAGTTAGATGAAGTGATCAATAGGAAGAAATAATTACTCATAGATTGAGTAAAATGCAAATTAAGAATTGAATATCACATTGCAACAAGAATATTCTGGTGACTTTGGCATAGTCACTTTGAAGGAGTGGAGACAAAAGCCTGATGAAATGAATGGAGGAAGAGGAGGTTTGCCACTGTAGCAGCAGGGAAGGAAACCTTAGGAAATAAAAAAAAAAGGTAAGTTAGAATCTTAGCACCACAGTGAGCAGAGTTCCAGACAAAAAGTAGATTGCTTCATCTCCTCAGTCTTCAGTGTCTTAGAAGAGAATAAGATATAGAAAGAATGTGAAAATATAATATGAGCTATACTATGATGGAGCTGTATAAGAAAGAACTTGGTGCTGTGGAAAACTATGGGACATCTAACAGATAAGGGAGTCAGCAAAAAGCCAAAGAAGTAATATCAACATTGAATGACCATGGATGGCAGTGTTGGCTATGTGGGAGAAGGACATGACAAGTCACAGCACTAAGAGAGTATATTAGCTGAGTAGACTGAACAGGGATAAGGGATTGTGATGATGATGTATTGGGAAATCATGGGTACATATAAGCCTGGAAGTGTAGTTAGAAACCGATAAAGTCAACTGTACTTATCTGTAGAAGTGAGGCAATTTTTGAAGGATTTTCAGCATTGAAATAACATGATCAAATTTTAATTTTAAAAGGTCTTTTTAAAAATAATAAGGAGACATATTACATGGATAACACACCCACCATAATGAAGTCCACTGATATGATTAATGAAGTAACCTAGGGAAAAAAAAAATGAGGCTGAGGTAGGATAGTGACAATGGAGTGGAAGAACATCTGTATTTTCTTTCAACTCAAAATTAACATTTCATCAATCACTTATTTTTCATCTGTTTTCTGGGTGAATCTCCATTATAGAATTCTTCTTCCATGCTTGGCATGTTAATTCTCAAGTCATCCAAAACTGTTGGTTTTCTTTTTAAAGGAGCTAAATTTTTTCCAACCAAGTTAGCATGGATTGATATTTAACCCAATAACACAAATTTATAGGAAATTACAACAAAACGATTTTCTTTAAAGATACATTTTCACACTGGTAAAAAAGTTTGTAGCACTCTTTTGAGCAATTACCCTAGGTTTTTGCATTAGGCTGTGGAGGTAGGAGAAAACTATATTATTAACTTTTAAAAAATGATTATTATAAAGATATATCCTGCTATCTCACTATTATAACCAGACTACAACAAATGCCCAAGGATCAGAGTGCCAGTGGTATCTACAATAATAATAGTCATAAAAGGAAATAGCAAAATGAAATACAATTCATTGACCTCTCACTGTGTGCCAAGTAGTTGCTAGCTTCTTTATGTACGTTATCCTATCTACACATTTTTCACAAAAGCCCTTTTTAAACAACTACATCATCATTTCACATATGAGGTATCTGAGTTTCGCACTAAGAGAGTATATTAGTTGAGTAGACTGAACAAGAATATCCAATATATCCAATATTACACAGTATTTAAAATTTAAAGTTAGGTCATGCCCAGAACCAAGCTGAAGGTACCAGTGGTATGAGAATTTTACTTTAAAATTAGTACCTTTAAAAAGTGATAGAGGCCTTCATTGACTTCAGAGCAGGTTTACACACACTTACTGTTTGTTGTCATACTGTAACTTGCAATGACCAGACCAGCACCATATCAAGTCTTTTTCTTCCCCGGGAGGACATGGACTCTGGAGCCAAACTATCAGTATTTAAATTTCATTTTCATCTCTTACTAGCTCTGTGATCTTGGGCAAGTTAGTTAATTGCTCAGTGACTCTCTTTCCTATAAAAATGAGAATATTTATTTTTATCTCATTGGATTATTGAGAGGCTTTAATGAATTAGAAATCTGTAAATCACTTAGAAGAGTTCCAGGCAAATAATAGGCTCAGTATAAGTGTTATTATCATCTTCGTAACTCCTGAAAAGATGCATAAAGGATGCATAAAGAAAAAAGTAAGATGATTCTTCAAAATTTTCTATTTCTAGATAAGAGCGATTTTAATGCAAAATTGCCAATGCACTTTTTTAAGTAATATACTAGAGATGATAGGCTGTCATTGAGTTAATTGTAGTATGATTTTAGATATGCCATCGTAAGGTTATCCATTCGTGTTGTCTAATTATTTTTAAAAGTTTTTAGGAAGGAAGATGTAATTTTCATTGTTCTTAGGAGTTTTAAAAAATCGTAAGATTTGGTGGTGTTTGCAATTCTAGTATCTGTCTAAGATGTTATCTCTGACCTTTTCTCTTATTTTAATCCTTTGCATTAGAATTGACTTCCTCTCTTGAATTGTTTTACTTTTAGTGCCCTGTGGTGGAATTTTAACTAAGCGCAAAGGGACTATTTTGTCTCCTGGATACCCTGAGCCTTATGACAACAATCTGAATTGTGTATGGAAGATCACAGTGCCAGAGGGAGCTGGCATTCAAGTAAGGGAATTTAAATTTCTCTCCTTTTCATTGTATGTTTGAAGTTAATCCTTTCAGAGATGACTGGATGCAGGTTACTTCTAAAGGTTTAGCCAGTACACTTCCCTGACATGATTGAATGCAATAGAAAGATCCTTACTAATTTTTCTATCTGCAAAAAGCGGACAACCAATTCAAGAAAGCGTAAGCAATGAGAAACGTGTGGTGCTCTGCACTACATGGGTAAGGGTTGTTTATTTCAGAGATTTAGTTGTGTGATTCCAGATCCAGGTTATTCTCTATTTCTCTGCTCTGCCATTTTAGCACATTGACTTAGTCCTTGAGCTTCTTTTCTCATGGCTACAAGAGCTCTAGTCATAATAGCTTTACGAAGCAATGGTCAAAAGCCAAGATGGAATGTTTCTATCTTATGGACCTTTACAATGGTTAAAAAAACTTGAGAAATCCTTCCCCTAGATTTTCCCTCTCATACTATTGACCAAAATTGCAAGAATATCCATTCCTCAGCCATATACTGGCCAGTAGCAAAAGATTTATTATGATTTGGCTCAAACAAATTAACATTAAGTACTTGGATTAAGCAAGGGCTCAGCTTCCTCTGATGTCCACTGTCCTCATTTAATTAACAAAACCAGTTATCTCATAGCAAGCAACAGGGATGCTAGTCTACAGACATATTATTGCAGCTGTGACCACTTTGGGGGAGGAGAAATTTGATGAGTTACTCCGTTTTACAAGGAGATTTTTTTTTTTTTTTCTGGATAAATTGATGGCATTTTACTACTGAGTCAGAATATACTCCCTGGAAGGTAATTATTCTTCACAAAATATTATATAATTTATATTTCATAAAAATCATTTGTTACTTCTTCAATTGAGTCATAAGGTTTTCCTTTGGAATTGAGATATATCTATCAGCTCTGGAAAAAGTAGCCAAGAAACCACTCATTAAAACTGAAATTAGAGGGGGGCCTGGGTGGCTCAGCCAGGTAGTGTCTGCCTTCAGCTGTGATCATGATCCAGTTCCTGGGATCAAGCCCCACATTGGGCTCCCCTGCATGAGGAGCCCACTTCTCCCTCTCCTATTCTCCCTTGCTTGTGCTCTTTCACACACATTCTCTCTCTCAAATAAATAAATAAATAAATAAATAAATAAATAAATCTAAAAAGAAAAGAAAGAAAACCCTGAATTTAGAAAGTATAATTTTTAGTCAAAAAAAAATCAACTTTTTGAATTTATCTGTGTAATTTTTCAGAAAATTAAAAAAAAATCACTTGACAGGTATTAGGAATAACATAGGTCAGTAAACCAATGAGAAAATATGAAATATATGTTTACAATGTTTTAAGGACATTAAAAATGAAAAGACTATAGTTCTATGCTTATATTCTGGCTAGAATATCATTTTATGACTAACTTGTAAAATTCAGAGAAAACCAATCAATCCTATCTTAACACTGGTAGACAAGGATTTTAGAATTGTCCACGTTCCAGTTTGCATAGAAAATCTGCAACCAGATGATAACTTTAGGAACTTCATTAAACATTTGCTGTATCATATAGTTGTGAGTTTATGAAGGTTATCCTAGAGGCTCTATATGAATATTAGCTTTTCCATTTCTGTCTCAGTTTATAGTAAAAAACAGAAAACAACAACACAAAACGCCTAGCATTTCTCCTTTAATTCTCATTCTTTGTTTTTGAGCCCTGCAATATGGTTTTTGCATCCAGTGCTTTAAATGAGCCACCCGTAGCAATCTCTGAGGACCTCTAGGTCATTAACTGCATTGTGTTGCTAATACTGCTTATGGTGACAAAAACATGCTAATCCTGCCCATTCTCCTGTCTTTCTTAAAATGTATTTTTCCTCCTTAGTTTTCACGGTACCAATACTCTCTTAGATTTTGTTTTATTTCTTTTTTACATCTTGCTTCTACATCTAGGAACATGGTCTCCTCTTCCTATTCAATACAACAGATACAGTGATTGAGAGATTCTGTGTTTTTTGTTCATTTTACCTTATACCATTCTCTCTGCCATCTTGCCTACTTCCATGTCTTTGGCTACCATTTATGCTGATGATGCCCAGGACCTGCATCATAACAGATCATCAGAAAACATTTTTTTTCAAAGGAAGAACGAAATAAAATTATTGTTCTTAAACCTAAATATCTAGCCCAGACCTTTCGCTTAAGCTGCATGCCATATATCCAACTGCCCACTGGGCATTTTCAGCTAAGCTTCTTGCTGGAATTTCAATTCAGCCTGTTCCAAATTGACTTCATGATTTTTTTTCTCATTATTACGGATCTTCTCCAGTGTTGTTTCAGAATGAACCCTTCATCCATTCAGTTGCACAAGACAGAAATCTTGATGAATTTTTTTTTCCCTTCCTTACTCTAAACAATGAAATATATCAGGTCTGTCTTTCATAAATCTTGCAAAGATGTCTATTTCTCTCCACCCAAATTTTTGCCACTTAAGATTGGGTGGTCATCCTCCCTGTCCCAGGTTCTTGTTCTCCTCCAATCTATTTGTCAGAGGGCAAAGAGAGTAACCTAAAATTAAAAGCCTAATACTATCACTTTCCTGCTTACAGTTCTTCAGCTGTCCCCTATATTCTTAACTCCTTGACAGGTTGATTTCGCCTTTGTGCTTTGTCCTCAGTTCTTACCTCTTCTGTTTACACTATTTTAGTTCTATATAAAAACTCTCTTTTGCCTTTGGGCCTTTGTGCATGTTGTTCCCTTTGTAAGCGACACTCTCCTTGATCTCCTTTTTTTGGCTTATTCTTAGTCATCATTTCTGTCTCATCTTAAAACAGTTCCTGTGGAAGACTTTGCGTGAACTCGAGAAAAGGTTAAGTCCCATGCTGTATGTTCTCATAGGTCCCTGTAATTTCCTTATTATAACACCCATCACATTTTACTGTTACTACTTACTTAATTATCTGTAGGCTCATGAGGGCACTAAGTAAGTCTGCTCTGGCAGCTAACACAGTGCTGCCAGTATACGCTCAGTAAATATTTTTAGAATGAACCAATGAATACCTCCCTAAGCAGTGGAATTTGGACTATTTTAAGGAGTTAAGGCAGCATGATGAACTAAGAAGACATCTGCAGACAAAGTACATTGTATATCACTTGTTCTAGCCAAACACTATTCAAAACTGGACACTTAATAACAATGACACTATCAAATCTTTCACTGAGGAAGCCTTTTATTTAATGATCATACCTTAGAAAACAAAACTGGAGCTTCACAGGGCATTTATGCAGACTTATGGAATGTGAAAAATACTGGATTTTTCATTTTAAATATTCTAAAGGACTGCCAAACACTATTTTTTTCTCTTTTTTCTAATTAACCTCTTATATGTATGGTAATTTTAAACATATCACTAAATCACAAAATATTATATAACATACACAAAAACATAATATGTGATTTATATTTCATTAGGGAGTATGAAATTTCACCAGCTTTACCTAAAAGCTACCTGGCTAATACATCAGGTTTAATGTAATGCTTATTTCATTTTATTCAGTTAGGATGAATATATGTGTGAACAAAGAATTATATAAATATCTAATAAATACTATATGAGATGAAATGGAATAACCAGTGGTGGAAAGAAAAAAACATTTAGAATGCTGAAAAAATTACAAATAATATAGAATTACTGAGCAATTGTTAGAAATAGCTTCAACAAATAGAATAATTTGTTATATTAATTTTACATGAGAAGTTTGTGGGGACTAGTGTATTCATTTGTTTGCTTATTTTAGCAAAGTATATTGATGGAGAATTCTAACAGGACCATAGTAACAGTTATCAAGCAAAAGAACAATCTTTATGTGAATAACTATGGGAAAACAATGTTCATTACTTAATTGTGTCAATTTGTAGAATGATCATCACGAGTGAATGTAATCTAACAAGCAAATTAAAATGAGATTTGAATGTCTATATGAGGAATATCTGGTTTTAGTGACTAGAGATTCATTACCTCATAAAGCTATCCTGTTCCATGATGGACAGCCGCATCTAATGCAAAATTCTAACGCTGAATCAATAGCTGCTTCTTTTTACATTTTGGACTCTCATTTGGCTTTTTGTCATTGTGGATCTTTGGTCATTTACTTGAGTCTCCTACACCCTCCATGGTTATTGTACCAAACTACATTCACAATGTGCCCAGTCTCTGAGTGGCAAACACTGTTAGTTTTCTGTGGCTGCTGCAAATCACCATGCATTTGATAGCTTAAAATAGCAGAAGTTTATTCTCTCACAATCCTGGAGGCCAGAAGTCACAGAGCAGTTTTACTGAGATGTAACTGAGCTGCTGACCGGGTTGACCCTCTACTCTCCCTTCTGCCCAGGCACTAGAGGAGGATCCTTCCTTGCTTCTTCTGACTTCTGGGGGCTGTCAGCACTCCTTGGTGTCTGACTAGAACTCCATTTTTTGCCCGCGTGGTCACACTGCCTTCTTGTCTTCTGTGTCAAATCTCCTTTGACATCTTTCTTATGATTGTATTTAGGGCCCATTTGAATAATCCAGGATAATCTCCCTATCACAGGATGCTCAGTTTAATTGCACATGAAATACCTTCTTTTTTCCCCCCATATAAGGCAATAGGTATAGGCTCCAGGGATGAAGATCTGATATTTTTGGAAGCCGGTACTCAGTCTGCTATACGTATATATCCAGAATTAAACAAAATTTCTTCTTCTCATTAAGATAATAGGTTTTCCAACAGATGTCTTCATTTATGTTCTTATCACCTCTCTGATCTCCATAACTCAAGAAAAAAAAGATAAATTACTCTTGAGTCATTCCTCTTACTTCCTTCCCTTATTCAGATAACATAAAATCCAGTAACTTCCCCTGTAGTAACACATGAGACATCATGGTCTCTTTTTCTATTACTTATTCCTGCCACCACCCTGCTTCAATCTTTTATTGCTTCTCACACAGACTACTGCAGTGGACACTGAAATTGTTGGGGTTTTTTTTGTTTGTTTTTTGTTTTTTTTACTTGCATTTTCTTCATCCAACACAGTTCTGTCCTTAAAGTATTTCTGATTATACTCCTTCCAAAACCTTTAGTGGACTACTCAATTACATAATTTTATTGTGGTGGTGTTCCATCTTTATAATCTCTTGGCCAATCTGTCTCAACTAAGACACATTACATCCTTTATACACACTGGGTACTACTCTAAACTAAAATTAATTTAATTTTTACAACAATTCTATGAATTAGATACCTTTATTACAATGATTCATATGAGTAATGGGAGGCATAGAAAGATTAACAACTCATAGGATTATATGCCAGTGAGTGGAGGGAGCCAGGAACCTGTAAATTCAAACATCCTAACTCTGTAGTCTCTTGTAATCCACAAAACTCACTCTTTCTAACTTTTCCTAACTTTGCATGCATGTTTCCTCTTACTATGTAAATATCTTTTACTGTGGCTAAATTGGATTATCGATGGTTCACTAAATCCACCTCCTAGCTTGTCCCCTCTACATTTTTATAATTCAATAATTTTTCAGTGGAAAACCTCTCAATACTTTTAGCTTATCTCAAATGTCAATTCCTGCATGAATCCTTACAATTTTTTTCTTTTTCTTTCTTCTTCTTCTTTTTTTTTTTTTTTTCTCAGCTGAATGTGATCTTTTCTTTCCCTGAATTGTAGGAAAGGAAAACTCAGATATGAAGACAGAATTGATCATTGTTTAAGGAGCTGGTGGTAAAATTCCAATCATACAGCTTTAATTCCATTCTTCTTCCTGTCCTGGAACATTGCCATTGGGCCTAATGCCTGTCACACAGGCAGGGTATCTGTTGCCATGTGGCACTCACCCCTGGAAAAGTGGCACCATCGTTCACTTGAAGGGAAGAATGATGATGGTCTATTTTGTGGAGAAGAAATTTTTAATGACTGTAATTGTTATAATTATTTAGTTAATGAGTGCAGTGCTTACATTTATAACAAACTTATCTAAATAACATAAATTCATTTTAATAAAGTTAGTCCTTTCCTTCCTCCAAAATAATAAAATATATTATTGAGAAAAATAACATCCACAGTTGTGGGGGTCCTGTAGGTTCTTGCAAAAGCTCAAGCTGTGCCAAGTGAAGTGCAACAAAGTAACACATGCCTCTTTCTTTAAATAAAATTTAATAGACATGAGAGAATTGTACTCCAGCATTTCCCTCATCAACTTTAGGGACCTTTATAGTAATTTAGTTATTATGACTCCATTCATAAAAATTATCTTTAGAAGATGATTCCAGATCAGTTATAAAGTATAATTTTGATCATCCATATTGAGACATATTAAAAATGTGCATAGGGAATAATAATGTTAATATTTTTTGAATGAAAGGGAATTGAGCAAAGCTTAGGCAAATAAAGGAAAATAAAAATGTATTCAGCATAAACCTAGTTAAAATGGCAAGAATCTAACACTCCAGAACATAAAAGTTAACAAATTATTTAGAACATGCATGGAAATTCCTGGCACTAATACATGAATTAACCCAAAGCCTTTATCTTCTTTTTTTTTTTTTTTTTTAGATTTTATTTCTTTCTTTATTTTAGATATATAGAAGAAAACAGGGGTTGGGAGCAGAGAGGCACAAGCAGATTTCCTGCTGAGTGGACACTGGGCTTCATGCGAGGCTCCATTTCATGACCCTGAGATCATGACCTGAGCCAAAATGAAGAGTTGGATGCTTAACCAACTGAGCCACCCAGGCACCCGTTACCCAAAGCCTTTAATAAAGAGAACACTCTGAGATGGTGACAGACATTATCAACGTTATACCCATAGTGAACACTGCTAGGTACCCCATGGATGTTTCTCAGCAAGGCCAGTCCCATAATGGCAAAAATCAGTTCTGTTAAAATCCTTTTATGAAAGGACACAATGGCATGGCCCCAGCTTGGAATTCTCTCTTCTAATGTGGTGATGAGGACTATAATATTATTATATTGTTAGAAATATGTGTTCTCATGAGTAATTATTATTTCACAGGTGCAAGTTGTCAGCTTTGCTACAGAACATAATTGGGATTCTCTGGACTTCTATGATGGAGGAGACAACAATGCTCCACGACTTGGAAGTTATTCAGGTAAATAGAAAGTTGAGCTTAATTAAAACATAGAAATAATTAGGAATATAAAAATCTCTCATTCTTTTTAAAAGAGCTCCCAGAACTCTGACTTGGCAGTTTAGATTTATTTTTATAAACCATACACAGGGAACTAAATTACAAAGTTAGAAGTTTGAAAGACATCAAAGGTAATGACATTGAAATTGCTGTTTAAAACCTTACTCTATTCTTACTATATTTGTGTAATTATTTATTGATGCTTTTATAGTAATACTTTAAGCTAAGCTGTGGTTCAGGAATAATATGTATGCCCTTTTCCCTTAAATAGTTAAAAATTAGACAGTACTTGGTAATTATGATATGTCTACTCAAAGTGTGTTACCCAGACATTAAAATAATTTTAGAGACTGTCTAACGAATGGTAAATGTTACAAAGTACTGTTGAGTGAGAATAAAGAGACTATAAAATTATTTCCAAGAAATGAATAAAATTACATAAAATTAATATATATCCAGGTACCAAGACCAGAAGGTTTTTAAATTTCTTAAGGTTTTTAAAGGTAATTTATGCAATAATCTAACAGCTTTTTCCAGCATACGAAAAGTGAGATCAAATTTTATATTAATTTTAACTATACTTTTTACTTTATTATACTTTTTGACTACAGACATAGGAACATAGCTACGCCAACAACTTCTACATTTCAGATATACTTAAATCAGTGTGAATGGTTTTAAGTTTTTAGTAGATTTTAAAATAGAGTATGATAACCAGTTTTTCAGCATCACCATTGAGTAAAGGAAAGAAGAAATATCTGGAGTAGGAGCGACTTGGTTTTGTCATAAAAAGTATTTTAGACATAGAAGAAGGTAGAAATCTTTCTTGGAAGAAATTCCGTAACATTTTAGGTATACATGTACTTAGAATAGATCAGATGTAATACTTCCTTAATAATAACTACAACAATGAAAATAATAAAAGTGACAAATAGCAGCTATTGATTTACCAAGTGCTAGGTCTATATGAGGCTAGTCATACATTTCCTCGTTTGCTCTTTCTAGCAGTTCTGGTATGTGACTGAAGTTTAGAGGGAATAACTTGCCTGAGGTAGTACAGCTAGGGTTAGAATGAGACTGGGGCCTAGCTAGTGGGACTCTTGAGCCAGAGCTCTTCATCACTAAGATTCTCTAAGAGACTAAGGGCAGTTCGAGTGAACTTTGATTTTCTGTTTACCCCTGTCTTCAGTGATGCTGTGAGGATACTATGGATGGATAACAGGTTGAAAGCAAGCAAAAAAGAAAAACAATGCAATTATATGTTTTATAATGAATTAGTCCTGATTTCTTTTATAGAAAGATCAGTGAGTGGTTAAAGGTCCACAGAGTTGTACAAAGAAAGTATAAAGTAACTAGTTACAGAAAAATTTTGCAATGCTATCAACTAATATGCTTGTTGAAGGTTATCTTAAAACATAGATTTGACATTTATTTTTATGCTTATCATTTGAAACTGCTTGAGTTGTAATCTTAAGGGTCTTGATCTATTACTCAATGTCAAATAGTCAGGAAGTAATTGGTTCAAGCAGCTATTTTATGTTTTCAAGTCCAGAATTGAATTAAGTCAAGTTGATTTCCTTTAGAACTTCAGAAGTACATCATTATAATGTACTGGCTGGGAGACAAGGCAAATAGTAGTTTATAATTCGGATTTTTCAAACACTACTTACCAGCTTTGCTGTCAGAGTCTAAGATATATCAAGGTACTTTACCTGGTATAGAAGAACATACATAAATACATACTTAAATGCAATGCATATATGTTTATATATAACATATATAATACAAAGGGTAATAAATATATCTTCTGAACTCATACATAATCTTTACTATACTATAAAAATCACATGTACACTTTAAAATTAAGTTTCTTATTTGCTCATGTTTTAGAATATTGAAAAACACGTGAAATTCAAAATGAATATTTTAGGTGATCTGCAAAATTTACTGCTTTGACCCACTCTTTGTTTCTGCCTATTTTTAGGGAACAATCTAGAGTGATCCCAAAGGCCTATCACCTAGGAGATAGTCACAAACAATAAAATGAAATAGAAATGTAGGAAATATATTTTTATCAAAAAATTCCTGAAAAAATACTTGACCAATATATAGTTTCAGTGATAATCTGTTGGCTGATTAGTAGTTAGCTTACTTAGTTTTACTATAATATTTATTATGTGATCACTGACCTGCCTTTTCAATTATCATTTCAGGAACAACAATACCCCATCTGTTGAATAGTACATCTAATAATCTATATCTAAATTTTCAATCAGACATCAGTGTTTCTGCTGCAGGATTTCACCTTGAATACACAGGTAAATGTAATATGTACTATTCAAGAAATTTAAGAACAAGTTTATATTAATTTTTAAATATTACTTTTTTGAATATAGAAATTAAGTATACTTGGTCGAAGGAGAATATTATTATTTTTTTAAGATTTTGATGTGCTGCTTCAGTTCATTTGCAAAAATATAAAGCTTTAATTATTTTCATCAGAATTTACAGGTGTTTTCTTTTTTCTTTTATTGTAAGAATACATAAAATGAGATCTATCCTCCAACTTTTAATCCACAATACAGTAGTGTTATCTGTAGGCACAATGTTGAACAGTAGATCTCTAGACCTTATTCATCTTGCATAACTGAAAATTTTACCTGTTGAACAGAAACCTCCCATCTCCCTAAGCCCTGGCAACCACCCTTCTACTTTCTATTTCTATATACTTGACTTTTTTTATTTATATTATTATTTTTAAAATTTTGACTATTTTAGATACTTCATATAAGTGCTATCATATAGTATATGCCCCTCATTATCTGGCTTATTTCACTTAGCATAATGTTTACTAGGTTTATCCATATTATTACATTTGGCAGGATTTTTTTTTTTTTTTTTTTTTTTTTTTTTTTTTTTAAGAGTGGGGCAGCCCTGGTGGCTCAGCGGTTTAGCACTGCCTTCTGCTGGGGCGTGATCGTGGAGACCCAGGATCGAGTTCCATGTCAGGCTCCCTGCATGGAGCCTGCTTCTCCCACTGCCTGTGTCTCTGCCTCTCTCTCTCTCTCTGTTTCTCTCATGAATAAATAAATAAAATCTGTAAAAAAAAAAAAAAAAAAAAGTGAGTGAAATTACATTGTATGTAGATGCCATCGTTTCTTTATTCATCTTTTTTTTTTTTAAGATTTTTATTTATTTATTCATGAGAGGCAGAGAGAGAGGCAGAGCCACAGGCAAAGGGAGAAGCAGGCTCCCTGCTACAAGCCTGATATGGGACTCAATCCCGGGACTCCAGGATCACACCCTGGGCTGAAGGCAGGCGCTCAATGGCTCAGCCACCCAGATGTCCCTATCCATTTATCTTTTGATGGGCATTTCAATTGTTTCCATATCTTGGCTATTGTGAGTGATGCTGCAATGAAAGCAGGAGCTTAGATGTCTCTTTGAGATCCTTATTTTGAATGTTTTATAAATATACTCAGTTGTGATTGCTAGATCTTATAATAGATCTACTTTTAATATTTTTGAGAAACTTCCAGAGTTTTCCATAGTGTAGTTGGTTCCATAAATGTAATTGGTTGCACCAATTTACATTCCCATCAACATTGTATAAGGGTTCCAGTTTTTCCACATCCTCATCAACAGGTACTTTTTTTTTTTTTTAAGGTTTATTTATGTATTTCAGAGAGGGAGAGAGAATGTATGCAATCAGGTGGAGATAGAAGGGGAGGGAGAGAATCTCAAGTTGACTCCATGCTGAGCATGCAGCCCAACATGGGGCTTGATCTCACAACCTAAGATCATGACCAGAGCCAAAATCAAGAGTTGGTCGTTTGACCAACTGAGCTACCCAGGTGCCCCAACATGTACTTTTTTTTTTAAACAAAGAATATAAAAGTTATCAAAAGGAGGCATATCCTAACAAAAACTCCAGTTTTGAGTATTTATTCACCACATAGCATAGCATCAACATTCTTAAAGCAGATAGTCAATAAATATGAGACATAAACAAAAATACATTATGAAATTGACCAACATTGATCCCAGTATAGAAAGTCTACATAGAGCAATAATCGTAAGAGTAATATAGAAAATAATTGTTTAAAGTATCCCCCCCAACACGCACAAATACACAAAATACCAGGTCCAAATGGCTTCACATAGAAATATTGCCAACCTTTAAGGACCAGGTAATCCCAAACCTGTTTTAATTATTCTGTCTCCTGGGGTGTATCATAGATTCCCATAATATGCACAATAGAAAACTACAAATCAAACTCTTATATGAATATGATGAAAAAGTTTTATTGTTTCAGTTCATTGAAATTTAATTGACACATAAAATTGGGTTGTTCTTGAACTTATATAATGTATTGATTTGATATATGTATCTATTGCAAATGTTACACAATATGGATAATTAATACCTCTGTAGCTCACATAATTACCTTCTTTTTTTTCTTTGTTCTTTCTGTGTATGTGAGAGAGAATACTTAAAATCTACTCTTTTATCAACTTGCAAGTAATGACACAATATTAGAAACCATTGTCACCATGTTGTATACTGGATCCCCAGAATTTATTCATTTTATTACTAGAAGTTTATATCCTTTGACTCACATCTCCCCATTTTTTGCACCTCTTATCCTCTAGCAACCATCATTCTTCTCTTTGTTTCTAAGATGCAAGATGAATGAATCATTTTTAAGTTCCACATACAAATGAGATCATATTTGTTTTCTCTGTCTGACTTATGTCACTTAGCATAATACCTTTGAGGTCCATCCATGATGTTACAAAGGCAGGATTTCCTACTTTTTCATGACAGAATAATATTTAAAATTATATACACTATACTTCTTTATCTATTCATCCATATATGGATACTTAGGTTATTTCCATATCTTGGCTATTGTGAATAATGCTATAATGAACATGGGAATGCAGATATCTCTTTGAGATCCTCATTTTATTTCTTTTGGTTATATACCCAAAAATAGAATTCCTGCATCATATGAAATTTATATCATTCATTTCTTGAGGAACCTCCATATTCTTATTCATTCTGACTATACCAATTTATATTCCCATCAACAGTGAGCAGGGATTCCCTTTTACCACATCCTCAGCAATACTTGTGAACTATCACCTTTTTTATGACAGTCATTCTAACAGGTATAAGGTGACATCTCATTGTGCTTTTGATTTGTGTTTCCCTTGTGGTTAGTGATGTTAAACATTATTTCATGTACCTCTTAGCCATTTGTATTTCTTCTTTGGAAAAATAGTTATTTGGATTCTATGCCTATTTTCAAAGTAGATTTATTTTTGTGGGCTTTTAAAAATTTATTTTGTTGTTGTTTGTTTTGCTATTGAGTTATATGAGTTTCTAATATACTCTGAATACTAATGCCTTCCTTATTAGATATATTGTTCGCAAATATTTCCCCCATTCTTTAGGCTGCCTTTTCATTTTGTTGTTTCTTTTACTGTGTAGAAGTTTTCTTTTTAAAGATTTATTTATTTTATTTTAGAGAGAGAGCATGAACAAGGGTAGTGAGGGGCAGAGGGAGAGGAAGAGAGAATGTCCAGCAGATTCTGCACTGAGTGCAGAGCCCAACATAGGGCTCAACCTCATGACCCTGAGATCACAATCTGAGCTGAAACCAAGAGTCAGAAACTTAACTGACTGTGCCACTCAGTTGCCCCAGAAGATTGATTTTTAATTTGATGTAGTATTACTTATTTATTTTGCATTTGTTGCTTATACTTTTGGTGTCGTATCCAAAAAATCAATGCCAAGACCAATGTCAAGGAAATTTTTTTCTATGTTTTCTCCCAGGATTTTTACAAAATTCGGTTTTATTCCAATTCTAATTATTGTGAGTAGTGTAAGATAGGGTGCAATTTCATTTTTCTGCATATGATTAAACAGTTTCCCCAACACCATTTATTGGGAAAAACTACGGTTTACCCCTTGAGTATTCTTGGTTCCTTTGTTAAATGTTAGTTGGCTGTAAATGTGAGGGTTTATTTCTGAGCTCTCAATTCTATTACATTGGTGTATGTGTCCATTTTTATTCCAGTATGGTATAAAAATGCTATACTATACAGTATGGTATAAAAATACTGACCAATTTTGTGCCAGTATGATACCATACTCTGACTACTGTAGCTTCATAATAGTTTGAAATAAGAAAGAATGATGCCACTAGCTTTGTTCTCTTTTCTCTGGATTGCTATAGGTATTCAGGGTCTTTTGTGATTCCATGAATTTCTGTCTCTGTGAAATCATGCCATTGGAATTTTGACATGAATTGCATTGAGTCTATAGATGGCTTAAATGTGGTTACATTTGTTCCCAAATTTTATTGTTGTTACTGGTTATGCTATTGTAAATGATATTGTTTTCTTTCTTTTTCAGATATTCTGTTTTTGGTTTATAATAACACAACTAATTTCTGAATGTTGATTTTTTTATCCTGCAACTTTATTAAATTTGTTAATTAGTTCTAGTAGCTTTTGGTGGAGTCTCCAAGATTTTATAGACATAAGATTGCATCATTTGCCGACAGAGACAATTTTACTTTCCTCTCTGGTTTGGATTTCTTTCATAATTACTTTGGATTGGATTTCTTTCATAATTACTCTGGATAGAACTTCCAGTACTGTGTTGAATGAGAGTCATGAGACTGAGCAACTTTAGTCTTGTTCCCTTAGAGGAAAAGCCTTCAACCTTTCATCATTGAATATGATGTTAGCTGTGGGCTTTTCATATATGGCCTTCATTAAGTTGAGGTTCATTCCTTTTATACCCATTTACTTGGGAGTTTTTATCATGAAAGAGTGTTTTGTCAGATGCTTTTTCTGTGTCTATTGAGATTATCACATGATTTTTATCTTTCATTCTATTAATGTGATTAATTGATCTGCATGTGTTGATTATTTTTGCATCTCTGGCATAATTCCCAATTGATGGTGGTGTATATTCCTTTTGAGGTGCTGTTGAGTTGCATTTGCTACTATTTTGTTAAAAAAATTACATCTATATTTACCATGGACTTTGTCCTGTCATTTTATTTTCTTTTAGTGTCCTAATCTGGCTTTGGAATCAGGATAATTCTGATCTCATAAAATGAGATTTCGAATGTTCTCTCCTCTTCAGTTTTTCAGAAGAGTTTGGGAAAGACTAGCATTAATTCCTTTTTAAATGTTTGGTAAAATTCACCCTTGAAGCCTTCTAGTCCTGGGCTTTTCTTAATTGGAAGGCTTTTGCTTAATAATTTAATCTCTTGTCATTGATCTGTTCAGATTTACTATTTCTTCATGTTTTAGTTGGTAGGTCATATGTGTCTAGGAATTTGTCCATTTCTTATAGATTATCCAATTTTTCAGTAGATTATTGTTCATAACAATCTCTTATGAACCTTTTTATTTCTGTGATATCAATGTAATGTCTCTCCTTTCTGGTTTTGTTTGTTTGAGTTATCTCTGTCTCTGTCCCTCTTTTTTAGTTAGTCCATCGAAACCTATGTCAAATTCGTGTATCTTTTAAAAAACCAGATCTTCATTTCTTTGATCTTTTTTAATGTTCTTCTGTTCTCTATTTCATTTATTTCTGCTCTAATATTTGTTACTTCCTTTATTCTGCTAACTTTTGGCTTAGTATATTATTTTCCTACTTCCTTGAGATATAAAGTTAACTCATTTATTTGAGATCTTCCTTTTTTTAAGATTTTATTTATTTATTCATGAGAGACACAGAGAGAGAGAGAGAGAGAGAGAGAGGCAGAGACACAGGCAGAGGGAGAAGCAGGCTCCTTGCATGGAGCCAGATGTGGGACTCCATCCTGGGTCTCCAGGATTAGGCTCTGGGCTGAAGGTGGGGCTAAACTGCTGAGCCACCCAGGCTGCCTGAGATCTCCCTGTTTTTTTAAATGTAGACATTTATTACTATAAACTTCTCTCAGAACTACTTTGGTGTATCTCACAAATTTCAGCATATTGTGTTTCTCTTCTTTTTGTTTGTTCATTTAGAGATATTTTTTGATTTCCCTTTTGATTTGTTCTTTCAATGATTGGCTGTTTGTGAGTGTAGGATTTGATTTCCACATATTTGTGAATTCTCTGGTTTTCCTCCTGTTATTGATATCTCTAGTTTCACACCACTGTGGTTGGAAAAGATTTTTGATATGATTTCACTTTTAACTTTGTTAAGACTTCTTTGGTGATATGATGTATACTGGAGAGTGTTCTGTGTGTACTTAAGAAAAAAAAACAAAAAACAAAAAGCATATTTTGCTGCTTTGTAAGGAATGTTCTGTATAGGTCCATTAGGTTTATTTGGTCTAAAGTATAGTTCAAGTCCAATATTTCTTTAATGCTTTTCTATCTAAATGATCTATGTATTGTTGAAAGTGGAGTACTGAAGTCCCCCACTATTATCGTTGTCTATTTTTCCCTTCAGATCAGTTAATGCTGAACTGACTGGGCCACCCAGGAGCCCCAATTTGCATATACATTTATGATTATTATATCTCTTTGATCAAAAAATCTAATTATCATATAGTGGCTTTATCTCTTGTTACAGTTTATATTGTCAGATATAAGTAGAGCTACCACTGCCTCTTGTGGTTTCCAAAAATCTTTTATTATCCCTTTGCTGTGAGCATATGGGTGTCCTTGAAGTTGAAGTGTCTCCAGGAGGCAGCACATAGTTTTGTTTTTGTTTTGTTTTGTTTTAAATCTATTCAGCTACTCTATATTTTATGCTTGGAGAATACCATCCATTTACATTTACAGTAATTATTTATAGGTAAGGACTAGCTAATACCATCTTATCAATTATTTTCTGACTTTGTTATAGTTCTCATGTTCTCTTCTTTCTCTCTTGCTCTTTTCCTTTGTGAATAGATGACTTTCCATAGTAGTATGCTTTGACTCCCTTCTCTTTATGCTTTGAATATCTACTGTGAGCTTTGCTTTGTGGTTACCACGAGACTTACATAAAATATCTTCTAGATATAACTGTCTATTTTATACTAACAACTTGATTCACATAATAAATCTCTGTTCTTTTACTCCCTACTTCATGTTTTTGATGTTACAATTTATCTTATTTTTTGTATTCATTGACAAATTATAACTGTAATTATTTTTAAAACTTTTGTCCTTAACTTTTATTCTAGAGTTAAGTAGTTAATATACCATCATATTAGTACTTTGAAATTAAATATATATTTATCTTTACCAATGTGTTGTATATTTTCATGTTACTAATTAGTGTCCTTTCATTTCAGCTTGAGATACTGCTTTCTGCATTTCTTGTAAGATGGGTCTAGTGGTGATAAGCTCCATCAACTTTTGTTTATGTAGGACCATCCTAATCTCATCTTTCTCTGAACTCTTCTAATGGACTACTTTATTGTATAGAGTATTCTTGCCTGAGAGTTTTATTCTTTCAGCACTTTGAGTATAACATTGCTCTCAGTTCTTGTCTGTAAGTTTGTCCTGACAAAGTCACTGATTGCCTTGTACAGGTCCCCTTATAAATTATGAGCCTCTTTTCTCTTGTTATTTCTAAGATTATCTCTTTGTCTTTAATTTTTGCCAGTTTTATTATAATTCATCTTGGAGAATATATTTTTATGTTGAGTTTGTTTGGGGGCCCCTGACTTTTATAAACTTGGATGTCCAAATCTCTTCCCAGATTTTACAAGTTCTGTGCCATCATTTCTGTAATAAACGTTCTTTTTTAAAAAAGATTTATTTAGTTATTTGAGAGAGAGAAAAAGAGAGAGAATGGGAAGAAGGGCAGAGGGAGAGAGAGAATCCTGAAGCAAACTCCTTAATGAGTGTGGAGCCTGATATGGGGTCGATTCCAGGACCCTGAAGTCATTACCTGAGCCGAACTCAAGAGTCAGGTACTTAACTGAGCCACGCGAGCGCCTCACTGTAATAAACTTATTTCCTTTCTTCTTTATTCTCTTTAATAATTCATATTGTGAACAGATCTCTTTGTTAAACTTTTATTTTGATCATGTATTGTTTTCTTGATTTTAAAGAATTATTTTTCTGTGGGTTTCTTTGTAGCTTATTGGGCTTCCTTAAAACAGGTATCTTGGATCATTTTTCAGGTAAATTACAGATAACGGTCTATTTTTATTCTTTTGCTTGTAGACATCCAGTTTTCCCAACATCACTTGTTGAAGAGATTATTCGCTCCCCATTGTGTATTTTTTCACCTTTGACAAAGATAATTTGATGTGGGTTTATCAACTGGATTCTCTATTCTGTTTCATTTATCCTTATGTCTATCTTTATGCTAGTATCATAGTGTTTTAATTATTGTAGTTTTGTAATATATTTTGATGTTAGGCAGTGTGAGGTCTCCAGTTTTGATCTTCATTCTCAAAATTGCTTTGGCTACTTTGGGTCTATTGTGGTTCCATATAAATTTTAGGATTATTTATGTATCTCCTTCAGTAAAAAAATGCCATTGGGGTTTGGTAGTTATTGCATTGAATATGTAGATAGTTTAGGATATTATGGACATTTTAACAATAATGTCTTCCAATCCATAAACATGGAATATCTTTCAATTATTTGTATCTTTTTTCAATTTCCTCTATAAATGTCTTGTAGTTTTCCATATCCAAGTTTTCATTTCCTTGGTTAACTTTATTTCTTAGTATTTTATTCTTTTTGATGCTACTGTAAATAGGATTGTTTTCTAAATTTCCTTTTCAGACTTTGGTGTTAATGTATTGAATTTCAAGTGATTTCTGTTATTTTGTAGACCAACCTTACAGAATTTATTTATTAGTTCTAACAATGTCTTGTGGAGTTAGGGTTTTCTACATATAAGATGCTGTCACTTGCAAAAAGAGATACATGCATACATACTTCTTCCTTAATTTGAAGGCCTTTTTTTTTCCTTGCCCAATTTCTCTGGCTAGGCTTCCAGTACTTTGTTGAATAAAAGTGCTGAGAGTTGGGCATCCTTGCCTTGCTCCTGCTCTCAGAAAAAAAGCTTTGAGTTTTTTGTTTGTTGGTTTGTTTTGTTTTGTTTTGTTTTTACTGTTGAGTATGATGATAGCTGTGAGTTTTTAATGTATGGCCTGTATTATTTCAAGGTACATCCATTACATCTAATTTGCTGGGAAATTTTATCATAAAAGGATATTTGAATTTTGTCAAATGCTTTTTCTGCATTTATTAAGATAATCATATGATCTTTATCCTTTAATCTATTATTGTAGTGTATCATATTTAATCTGTCAGTTGAACCATCCTTGCATCCCAGGGATAAATTCCATTTGGTCAAAGTGTATAATCCTTTTGATGTGCTGTTTAATTTGGTTTGCTAGTGTTTTGCTATGGATTTTTGCATCTATTTCATCAGGTATGTTACCCTATAGTTTTCTTATAATATCTTTGGCTATGGCCATCAAGGAAATGCTGGTCTTAAAAAAAATGAATTTGGAATGGTTTCCTCTTCTTCAGTATTTTGAAAATTTGAGAGGGATCAATGGTAATTCCTTAAATATTTGGTAAAATTTACCCATACAGTCACCTGTTCCTGAGCTTTTCTTTGCTGGGAGGGTTTTGGTTACTTTTTAAATCTATATGCTAATTATTGATCTATTGAGATTTTCTGTGTCTTCATTATTCACTGGGTAGATTGTATATTTCTAGGATTCTTTTTCCATTTTTTTATGTTATTCAATTTTTTGGTGTGTAATTGTTTATTCCTTAAGATCTAAAGGATCTTATTTAAGATCCTTAAGGTTTATTCCTTAAGATCTAAAGGATCTTAATATCTTTTTATTCCTATGGTATTTTTTTTCCTATGGTATTCCTATTCCTACGGTATAGTACAATGTAAGAGAATTGTAAGAGAAAGAGTACTCTTTCATCATACTCTCTTCTCTTTCATTGTAAGTATTGTCTAATTGTGAGAAGAACTGCATTCTGTAGATATTTTATTTTATTTTAATTTTTATTTTAAAAATATTTTATTTAATTATTCATGAGAGACACAGAAATTGAGAAGCACAAACACAGGCAGAGGGAGAAGCAGGCTCCATGCAAGGAGCCTGATGCGGGACTCAATCCCAGTTGGACACCCTGGGCTGAAGGTGGCGCTAAACTGCTGAGCCACCCAGTCTGCCCATGATTCTGTAGATATTTTAAGCCTGTGATTGGACTAAGTGACTTTTCTGGTGGCAAAGAAAAATATATACTAATTGCCCAACTCTTTACAAAACTTTTAGAGACAAAAATGGCTTGTGAAAAAAATGGCACATGCACCCTTCTTATATATATGACATGATTTTTTTCTTTTTTTTTTGCTACATAAAATTATCACAAGTATAATGGATGGTTGTTTGGTAATTTTGGGTTTATGTACTGTCTCCCTACAATGTAAGCTTCTGGAAGACAGAGTCTGCCATTAGCACAGGACCATGGCCATTTAGGATATCTTTTTGTCTGTTGCACTAAGTACAGTACTTGAATCTTATTAAGCATTCAAAATACATTTGTTTGCTGTGATATAACACCTAGAAGTAGAAGATAAATATATAATGTTGGCATATATTATCAACATCTCTAAACTTATACTGATGCTAGTGTTCATTAAGGCATTTAGTACTTAGTCAGTATACTTTTGTAATTCTGTTGGCTTCTGCTGCCTGAAGGTATCACCACTAGGTATTATTTCCTCAACATCATTTTTCCAGACCACTCAATCTATCACCATAACATCATTACCTACACTGGAAATTTTGATAAAATAGAAACTCCCCATGGAAGGGAACAGAGGTTATAATGAAAGTTGTATACTAAATAAATACTGGCTAATTGATTTTGGACAAATGTTTTTGGTTTTATTTTGAAGTTCACTTTCCAGCTATTGCTCACCTCAGATACAAAAAGTGTATCATTGTAATGTTAATAGATGACAAATCAGTTAAAGAAGATTCATTCATGCATTCTTTATTCAACCATAAATATATGAAACAGCTACTATATATTAGACACTGTGCTCAACATGGAAAATGCAAAGATAAATATGTCTGCTTTCTTTGGGTAGATCACAGTCTAGCAGAAGTTACAGAAAGGTAAAGTAATAACATGGTGCCATATAGAAACAGGGATATTTATGGTAGAGTGCACAAAAGTGGAAACTAATGAGCTCCTTTTGGGCAGTTCAGGAAGTACTTCACACAGGACATGACACTTTGGTGGAGTCTTAACAAATAAGTAGGGATTTTACAGTTAGACAAGAAGGGTTGGATTTTTTAGCATGAAAACTTCATGTTGAGACAGAGCTATGACATACGGCACATTCAGAAGTACATGTAGTTCAGTAGGACTAGGGTGTGAGTTCTGAGGCAGCACTAAGGAAGAAGGCAGCTTCTATTGGCAGGGCTACTCCTGAAAAGTGTAGGATGTCATAATCAGAAATTTGACTTCAGTATAGATAATACAGTTAAAAAGCTGTATGTTTTGATAGGCATTCATAATATAGATTACAAAATTATCATACAAAGAAATTAAAGGAAGTTTTTTTTTTAATTCCTTGTATAGATTTGTATGTTTTGATAGGTGTGTTTTGATAGGTATTCATAATATAGATTATGAAATTATACAAAAAAATTAAAGGAAGTTTTTTTTAATTCCTTGTATAGAAATTTTGCATTTATAAAATGATTTGTTGGATCCCCAAAAGTCCTTTATTTATACAAGATATATAAGATCATTAAAAATTAATGGAATAGTTTACCTAATTGTGTCTAGTTTTTCAGATGATTATTTTGGTTAGAAACTCTTTTTTTAAAGATTTTATTTATTTGAGAGAGAGTGAGTGAGCACAAGTGGTGTGTGTGGGGGGGAGGGATGGGGGAGGGACTGAGGGAGAGGGAACAGCAGGCTCCCCACTAAGCAGGGAGCCCATCTCTGTCTCCAAACTCAATCCCCAAACTCCAACCCTCAATCCCAGGACCCCAAGATAATGACCTGAGCTGAGGGCAGCTGCTTAATGGACTGAACCACCTGGGCACCCCTTGGCCAGAAACTTTTAATTATGTTCAATAAATGAAGGAAATTGAACCATAACCAAATCAATAAATAATAGGTGTTAATAATACATATCAGCTTGCTTTTTAGAACAAGTAATTGAGAGTTTTATCTCACTGATCTCAGTGGAATTAAATTTCACAAATTTAGATCTTGAAAACTAACATCTTTGACAGAAAAGACATACTAGAGATATAATCTAAGCATCTTTAATCATGATCTCTAATTTAAAAAGTAGAATTGAATACCTAACTATGTCAAGGATAGTCTGATGACAGCAGTAGAATTAGAAGGTAAGGAGATCAATCTCTGGCCTAGTCAAATGTAAACTTTGTTACATGACATTTTTTTTTTTTGCCCTATAAATTTGATTTACCCTACTATGTTTGAGTTATTTCCATAAAATGATCCATCAAGGAATGCTAGGATTTTCTAAGTTAGTTATCTGGATCAAGTTCAAGAATGTGGCAAAGAATTCACCATTGGTAATGAATGAACATAAGAATAAATGATGTATTCATGTAAATATTAAATGTTCAGTTGCTTTAAAAAATAAGACTATTCACAGGGAATGGCATTTAGTTGTTAGCTTTGAGTACACATAATCTGAAGTAAATATTCACAAAATGAAGCTTTGACTTCAAACTGATCCCTAGATACTTCCTAACAATTAGTAGATATTTTGATTTTCCACTTGGGAGAAAAACAAAGAAAAAAGCTTGGCATTATATATAGGCAATCTAAGGACACTATTAACTGTACTTTTCAAAAGTCACAAAGTGGAATCCTATTAAAAGATGATAGGATGACAACCAAAATTTGTAAGCATTGTGTTGAGGGTCCTTAACGCATAAAACAATTTGTTGGGTGCCTCCTTTAACTGGAACAAAATTCTAAAAAAAACTTCCTGGATTAAAATAGATATAATAAAAAATACCCATACCACAAAAAGCATGCAAAGTTATATTAATTTTTATCAAATTATAACTTAATAGAAGAAGTTAACTATTCTTCAGGTAGAAGAAGACCTTTCTTTTTGGAGAGATTAAATACCTCACTAAATAGTTAGACTTGGTAATGTCACATCAAAATGCTTCAGTTTCATGCGTTGTTTTTAAACAAGTCAATGAATCTAAATTTAAATAGGAACTATAAAGAGAACGTTGAAGAAGTGTAGAGAATAGATGAGAGAAAGTTAGAGAAGATCAGAAAAGCAGGACACTTAGGATAGGGGGACAGATAAAGAGAGGAGAGAAAAGAGAAAATGATAGATTTAGTGGAGAGTAATGAAATCAGTGCCAGCGAATGCCTGATGGTCTTTTAGTTAATTGAGAAGGTTTTTTGGAATATATTCTATGTTTTTCAATTTTCTTGTCTGATCAGTAAGGACATTTGCAAAATACTGAGTAAGTATAAGAGAATGGGGAGGGGAGGTCAAACTAGGAAATTTAAGTCCAGCTTTACAGGATTAGAATGACTAATAATGTACACTCTAGTCTTCGAGGACAGATTTATAGAACAAGCTATGGCAAAAAAAAATAAAAATAATAAAAATAAATAAAATAAAACAAGCTATGGCAGTATTTTTGGCTGCTTTATTACTAACAGATTGAAAAGCAGTTACAATACATTTGGTGGATCAAATGCTGCCTGGTGCAGCATCCAGCAGGGTAATCTCAAAGCTGTCTGATCTCTAAGTGCACACTCGAATACATCCCTTCCACAAGTGCAGAGAATACATCCAAGCACAGTGGCCTTTTCTTTGTTACTATTATTTTTGCAAATAATCTGTCTTATTTATGGAAAGGGTATTTTAATTTTTGTCAAGTTTTAAATCTTCCCTTAGTGAAGCAACATTTATTTTGTAGTAATCCAAGAATCTTACCACTTGTGGAGGTAGGTTATAATAACTAGACATAAAATTTTAAAGAACTTCATGTTTTCAAAAGCCCCACCTCCCCCCGCCACAATTAGTGATTGAGATGTAAGAACACAATGGCTTCTTCTTGAGGAAACTTGTTTTTTTGTTTGTTTGTTTGTTTTGTTTTTTTTAATGAATATAAAGACTCTATAAAAAAATAAATCTAAGTTTTGATACTTAAAAAAGCAAAATGCTTAAGCAGTTGAATATTAGGAAAATAATGTGTGTGTTTGTCTGTCTGTTATAAACAAGATAGTTATATTAACTTTTCTCCGTTGAGAAGACACATATTTCACTGCAAATCTTTGGTATTTCATTTCTGGCAGCCTCTGAGATACAAATTCTGCCCACAGGGTAACATAAGGAGGGAATCACAATGGGGAAATAACGGTTTCATAATCACTCTACGAATACCACAACAGATGCAGAAGACATTAACGTTTGCTATAAAAAGGACAGATTTCACGTTTGTTTGTTTTGTTTTTAACCAAGGAAGTAGACTCTTCCTATATTCCTAAAGGAAGATTTTATATAGTAAAGGTTTCAGGACACATGGCAGGTGTTCCTCTGTCTTGGAAAATAGAAATTTGGCTGAGATTCCTTCCAGCGAGTGAGTATATTCTGTTTGATTTTCCTGCTCACTCATGAGGCTTTCAGGAAACAAATTCTAGATTATCCAGTGGTACAATTACTAGACAGATATACCTTGCTTTTTATGTACTTGAAAGGTAAATGCTAACAAATAAGCTGATTTTTATCATACAGTGCTCTTTTCCTCTTTAAATTGGAGATCATGACTTTTTAAATTAGGAATGCCTGACCAATTACGATTATGATTATGATTAACATCAGAGTTTTCCGGTGTTCCTTGAACCCATTCTATCCCTCCCATGCCTTGGTCTCATTATTTCTAGAAGTTCATTTTGATCATTTCATGTCACTGTTTTCCTATTATCTATTAAAGAAAGGCAACATTCTTTAGCCTTCTACTCCAACAGTAATTTCTTATGTCATTTTTTTTGCCACATGTATTTTGCAATATCTCCCCGCTTAATCAAATGAAATAATTGTTTTCTTTCCTAGATATATCATGCCTTTCCTCTTTCCTCCTCTCTCCATTCATTTCCTCCAGCTGAATGCCCCACATTTCTTCCTTTTCTAGCTGTAACACTCTTAACATATATTATCCTAAATCTTACCTGATCCAATCAGCTCATTCTATGAGTGTTTTTCTTCTTTTCCTGGATTATGATTTCACTCTCTTTCACTCCTTCAATGCTTATATATTTATTAATTCAACAGATATTTACTGAACACTGGTGTGTCAGGTGTAACAATATCTTCTTGTCTTCTTGGAGCTAGCTTATAGTACAGAAGGTAAGGGCAAAAAAGACAAATATATAATAAATTATTAAGCTGTAGAGTACTTTAGAAAGTAAAAAGTCATAGAAAAAGATAGATGGGGAGAAGGGGGCACTCGGGTGGCTCAGCTGGTTGAGCCAACAACTCTTGTTTTTGGCTGAGGTCTCATGATATCAAGGTCATGGAATTGCACCCCTTGACTGGCTCTACATCAGTGGGGAGTCTGCTTGAGATTCTTTCCCCCTGCCCTTGCCCCCCTCTTTATCTCTCTCTCTAAAAATAAATAAATACAGTCTTAAAAAAAAGAAGAAAATAGATGAAGGGTTGAGGGATTTGGAATGCCAAGGCTGCAGAGAGGATGTATTGATGGTCAGAATAGACCTTTTTCACCTTCAAGAGAAGGTGACATTTGAGCACAGGATGGAAGCTAGTGCAGGAATAAGTCTTGCTGATATGTGAGGATAGGATGTTTTAGGGGATAGCCAGAGCAAACACCATAAAGCATAAGTATGAAGAACAGCAAGGAGGTGAGAGCAGGAGGAAATGAAGTGATAGAGAGAGAAGGAAGATGTGGTCTTGTAGGCTACTGAAAGGATATCATATTTCCCTCTAATTGAAATGGGACTCATTAGAAAATTTTGAGCAGAGAAATGGTATGCTCTCACTTAAAGGTACTATGATATTTTGCAACTATGAATGCTTAGGTAATTTATTTTAATTAGCATTCTTGAATTATTTCTCAATGAATGTTAAGCTACTTGAAGGCAGTGTATTGTATATCATTTATTTCTGATATTGTGCAATATTGTATTATTGTTTTTACATCCCTAGTGAATATTTGGTAGAAAATTGAAAAAAAAAGACTACATTTATCCAAGGAAGATAACTATAAATGTGTGTAATTATACTACTTTTGTATAATTGTATATTATGACTTAGCTGTTATCACCCAGGTACCGAAAGTTCTGATAGCCAACAAGCTACTTTTACCAACTATGTCAATTTCTAATAGGTACTTTGTCAGTTACTTATTAAACAAAGAGTACTTGTATAAAAAAAAAAAATCCTTATGTTTTAAAAGTTAAAAAGCAATTTGTTTTTGTACCACTTTGTTTTCTTCTGTATTTTTTTAAAGATTTTATTTATTTATTCATGAGAGACACAGAGAGAGAGAGAGAGAGAGAGAGAGAGGCAGAGACACAGGCAGAGAGAGAACCAGACTCCATGTAGGGAGCCCGATGTTGGACTCGATCCCGGGTCTCCAGGATCAGGCCCTGGGCTGAAGGCAGCGCTAAACCACTGGGCCACCCGGGCTGCCCTTCTGTATTTTTAAAGAAATTTTCTGTGTAGCTGGGTTAAACTCTTTCATAAGGTGTGCTCAATATATAAGAAGAGCCACTTGTATATTCATCAAATGTTTGTTGAGTACCTACTAATTACTAGATATAATTTCTAGGTGTATGAGACAAATTTGCATAATATCTAGCCCTAAAAACCTACAGACTAATTATAAGAACATGTAAACAAGAAATTGCAAAATCACAATATAAACACTGTAAGTATTGTTATATAAGTTGATATTTCTCGGATAATTGTGCATTTTAGTTATTGAAGTCTTGTTAAAAATCTAGATAAGACCCTACCCCAGAGGATCAAGTCAGTTTTTCTGAGACTCAGCCAACCATTTGCACTTTCACCAGTCTCCCAAGATAACTCTCACAATGACCAAAGTATGAGGACATCTTGTATAATTTAGCTGATGATGCAAAGAAGGTAGTGATCACATCACTACATAGGTGTTACTGATGGTGGCTTCAAGGACAACTTCAGTGAAGGATGAATAGAAGTCCTATTGGCAGGGAAGATTAAAGTGTAGGTTTGGAATTAGTTTGGTACTTTGAAGGGACCTCTCTAAATGTAGGTGGGTATAAGAGCATTTGTTCTGGAATCAGACTTCAGTTTCTGTCTTGATAATGCCATTTGACAGCCATGTGACATGGGGCAATTCCTAAAATTCCCTAACAGCTCAGTTTCCTCATCTGTAATATGGGATAAAAATAACACCCAACCTGAAATATTTTTTTAGAATTAAATGGAGATCATCCGTGTAAAAGTGTTTATCATAATGCCAGGTCCATAGTAAGCTCTCAATAAATGTCATCCTCTATTGCTGATGAGATGAACCCAATGTGGCTAAAATTGTCAAATATTATTTGAATTGCTGAAAGTTACATTAAGGAGGTGGCAGACGTTTTCTTAGAGACTCACTCAAGAGTTTCAATTTGAGTAGTAACATGATTCGTTTTGAATTTTTGAAGGGACTTTTATTTTGGAAAATGGAAAATGCATTGCAGAAAGAGAATAGGCCTCAAGAAAGGGATTACAGCCCTGAGGGAGGGGCAATCGACGATGAGCACCGGGTGTTATATGTTGGCAAATCGATTAAAAAAAAAAAAAAAAAAAAGGGATTACTGTAGTTCCCATGAGAAACTCTGAAGGAGGTTATTATGGTTGTGAAAGATTTGTGGACAGTTAGATTTTGGAGATAAGAGAGAGGAAGGAGTACAGGCTAGTTCTTAGGTTTTGGACCTTTTGTTTTGGTTTTTACTTTCAATCATATCACTTTTTATATAATAACAACCTTGCTTCATTCCATTGGAGGCTGAACTTTCAATTCCTTAGGCTTTTTCTTCAATTTTAGATCTTAGCTATAAATTAAATAAACCAAGATCAACAGAACCACTTTCATTTATCTGTAATAATTAGACCTCACATCTTGTAGTGGGATCTAGGAATCAAAAGTATTTCCTAACTGAACTAGTGGTAATGCCAGTATAAATATATGATTTCAAGAGTGAAATTGGTACAGAAACTACATATGGTGCTACTTGCAAAGTAAGAAAAGATTATGCTGTCTTGGAGGTTATAGTTGGTCCATAAATAAATTGAATTAGGGTGTTTTTTCTAAATTACAGACACAAAAAGCAAAGTAGTAAATATAAATTTGGAAATTTATTCCAATTACATTTTTTCTGAAACTTTGATGTCTTATACTGATTTTATGCTAACAGATTCTAACAAATTACTTGATATAAAAACAGGTAGCCAATGTTAATGGAAAAAGTAAGAAAAAAACCCTCAATTTGCTTTCTGTTAATAACAAAAGGGATTGCATGTTGAAGAGAAAAGAGGGAGGCAGAAGGAAGACAAATTTCCCCAGCAACCTTGAAAGACATGAGGAAAACTAAGGCAAACATATTAGAATTCCAGAGTGAAGAGGATACATTTTTCGCTCTCAATAAAGAAAAGCTGAAACATTAACTAATTCTGATTAGTATTTTGCTGTTTTCTGACATGAGTTATCATAAGTTCACATAAAGCTACATCATTTTTTTGTGTTGGGAATGTGTGCTGGTTTGGTAGTCATGTGAATAGATATAATTGCTTTTTTCTAACATATAAAGTATCAAATTTATCTGTTTTCTGATCCCCAAGAGCACTGGGAAGTGGGAATTAATTTTTAAATTGACAATTTTTATTTTTTGTTGTTTATTTGGTTTTGAAAAATGTGACCCTGGGTGTAACTGTATGTTTTACATAAATATATTTTTTTGCTAGGAAAAAATGTTCCTAGTACATGGAATGTCATTAAGCATATCAATTGTTAGTAAGCTTCCCAAAGAGAATTTGTAATTTCTAGTTGCTCTGCCACTTGGATACTGTTACAGCTTCATCATTAATAGTTTTGGAATGACAAATTGGTTGTAACATGCATATATAATTTCCTTCACATTTCCTTAAATTTATTGCCATACACGCTTGTATTTCACTAATGGAAAATTCTAGAGGGACATTGGAGCATCTATAAATCAAGGAGCAGCTTTTGATTTTAAAGTTGTATAATGCACATGTTTTAAAAGGGCAAACTGCATGTAGTTATAGTGTTTGCAAATGAAAGGGGGCTCAAAAATCTTGGGACATAGCACTTGGAGGAAGGCAAAGGTCCATGTTACCGTAATGAGTATATTTTTCTATCCTCCTAAACTTGAGAACACTCATGATATATGCCACTAATAATTTTGCTATAAATCCTGCAAAAATATAGGTAGTCCAAAAATATCTTTCCATCCTGTGTAATAGTGGAAGGGCTGGTCTGAATACCCCAAAGCATAAAAGTAGTCATAAAGTGGTAAATGCATAGACGTGTATTCGTTTAACTCTAGCTTATAAGTAACAAAGGATTCAATTCAGCACAATACTTATTTAACTGCTTTCCATCTTTGAGCAATATGCTTAAGAGATAATGCATTAGGTCTTAATGAGTTTATTTTTATAATCACTAAAAATGGTTTCCTCCCTTGGGTTAATTAAATAATTGATTATTTGAGAAAAATAGTGATTTTAAGATTAATTATGTTTTTACTTAAACTAATTTTCATGTTCTAACTAGTTTATGCACATCATCTCATAAAATGTTAATTGTAGAAACATCTCCTGCTCAAATTAAATTATTAATATTTGTCATTTCTAATTTCAATTGCCATTAACAGAATATATTAAATGCAAGTAAGTGTAATTGATTTTGCCAACACTTCTCACTCTTTAATCCTATTAGGCCATTAGTTTTATCAGAGTTTCCTCTTTTCTTTTAATCAAAATTTATTTCATGATCATCTCATTGACTCTTTACCTCTTTGTGGTGTTGACTTGGAGATGGTTTCTGCCTGAATTTCTGAATTCTGGAAACTTTGTAATTTTGTATTCCTAAATGTTCTCAAACTGTATCTTGAGCAAATATCATTGTTCCTGGTCTTTTGGTTTCTCTCCCAGTTAAACCAAAAACATTTTAGCTTATATAGAAGCTTTTGATTTGGGGTCAATCACAAACTTCAAGGTACTTAAGTTCTTGGCAATAATATGATTTTTTAAATATATTTTCTTTATATTTCCAGATTATGTATATAAAACCCATTGATCTTAAACATACTGAAATATACTGTCATGAAACAGAAAAAAATATCCTTTATCTGGAATGCTAAATGACAACCTCACTTCCATGTTTAAAATTACTAATGTGGGGTGGCTGGTTGGCTCACAGGTTGAGCATCTGCCTTTGGCTCTGGGCATGATCCCAGGGTCCTGGGATGGAGTCCCGCATAAGGCTCCCTGCAGGCAGCCTGTGTCTTCCTCTGTCTATGTCTCTGCCTCTCTCTGTGTGTGTCTCTCATGGATAAATAAATAAAATCTTAACAAAAAAAAGATTATAAAACAGTTCACAATGTGTACCCTATTTCCCTTCCAATTTCATTTCTTGATGCCTTTCCTTAAACACTACAGTGTGTTTTAGGGAAAACTACTCCTCCTCTTTACCATAAAAGAAGGAAAAATTCACCCAGTGCTCCTCACAAGCCTCCTCCTTAATAGCCATCACCCATTTACCCATCCGCCTCCTCCTCTCCACTCCAGTAACTCTCTGTTTGTTTTCTATGGTTAAGAGTCTACTTTCTAGGGTGCCCGGATGCCTTAGTTGAACATCAGTCTCTTGGTGTCGCTTGGTGACCCATGTTGCTTGGGTCATGATCATCACAGCTCAGGTCATCATCATCTCAGGGTCCTGAGATTGAGCCCTGAGTTAGGCTTTGCACTCAGCACAATGCCTGATTGTCCCTCTCCCTCTGCTCCTTCCCCTGCTTGAGCTCTCTCTATCTCAAATAAAGAAATAAATAAAATCTTTTTTTAAAAAGAGTCTGTTTTCTGGTTTGCTTCTCTCTTTCTTTTTTTTTTTTTTTAAGTAGGGTTATTCTTTATGAAATAATTATTTTAACAAAGGATGACCTTCATTTACTATGATTATTTCACTACCTGTAGTCTTTTAAGCCAATCTGCTTTCTTGTTTCACAAAGAGTTTCTTTAGAGCATAGTTGCTTATGTCCTCCTCAATCTTTGCATTTCTGGTATGTAACATGATCCAGAGCACAAAATAGGTGCTTAGTAATTGCTTATGATATCAGATTATTTTTAACATTTTATCATTTAACTTAGCATTAAACTGTAGACTAAATTTTGAGAAATATTTTCCATTACTAAATATTCAATTAATTACTCAAAGTAATGCTAAGTTTAATGTTAATTGATGTAAGAACAGTAAAGGAAGTAAAAATTTAAGGATCAAGGTGAATGTGAGTTAAATCTGTACCTCATGTTCCTAAACCACTGTTGCCCATCAGTGACTATTAAGTCAGAACTGTTCCTTCTGAGAAAACTTGCCTACAAATATTCAAGTTACATGTTATGTAATAGGTATTTGACAAATATTTGGTTATTAGATTAATTAATTCCAAGGTACAGTATACCAGCAAAAAGTCTGTGTGCTTGCATTGGAGTTCTCTTTAAAGTAGTAGACCAGCTCATTGAATTCACCCTTTGATATTCACCAACTTCACTGTCCTTTTTTTCAAACTGTTCTTTTATAATGATAAAATGTGGAATGCCAAATGGTAATTCTAGCATATTTTAAAAACCCTCCTATGAGGGTGCCTGAGTGGCTCAGTCAGTTAAGCAGCTGGCCCTTGATTTTTGCTCAGGTTGTGATATCTGGGTCCTGAGATGGGCCTGCCTCAGGCTCTGTGCTCAGTGGGGAGTCTGCTCCGCGATTCTCTCTCTCTCTCTCTCTCTCTCTGCCTGTCCCTCCCCTTCTTACTCTCATTCTCTCTAAGAATAAATAGTAAGTAAATCTTAAAACAAAAAACCCTCATGTAACATAAAGATAGAAATAATACTTATCTTGGGGCACCTGAGTGATGCAGTTGGTTTAAGTGGCTGGCTCTTGGTTTTGGCTCAGGTCATGATCTCATGGTCTCATGGCATGATTGAGCCCCATAACAGCTCTGTGCTCAGCAGTAAGTCGGCTTCAGGATTCTCCTTTCCCTCTGCCCCTCCCCCAGCTCTCTTGCACACATGCTCTCTCTAAAATAAATAAATACAGCTTTAAAAAAAAAAGAAATAATACACGTATACAGATCTAATATTTTGGTCTTTATTTTCAATAAATTTATATGTAGATTGTTATGTTGAATTTGTGAAGGGGGTTTTCCTTTTACAAAACAATGTTACCAGGAGTCTTAGTGGGAATTAAGCTTTCTTCTCCCTGTCTGCCTCTCTCAAAGCATCAAAGATTCATTAAAATCATTATAGAATACTGGAAAGTAATATATGTATATATATATATATATACACATATATATATATAATCAGAATGATCAGATATAAATGATATGATTAAGAACATTTTCTACTGCAGATTGATTGCCTTGTGAATGGAATTGGAAGGAACAGTTTTTGGTTATAAATAAATGGTTATAAATGAATGTTGGAAATGTGAAGAAATGAGGTTTCAGTATTTTCATTCAGGGTAACTGCCTGCAGTAATTTGACAGCAGACGTAACTCTATGCAATTTTTGATATGGATTTGTCTCTGGGTTCATTTCTGTTTGTTTTTGGCTACAACAGCAGATTAATTGATCCAATTCCTATTAAAAATTCACTCAGAGCATATCTTTGATTGCCAACACTAACATTGACACTCATAAAGCTGAAAATGACTCAATATTTTGATTGCCTTGGTTAATCAAGAGAGAATCTGTTGCAACATTTTTACAAAAATTCTTTTTGTTTGTTGATTCTTACAAATAACCTATTGATTTTGTTACTTATGAAGAAATGAAAATAATCCTTAAAAAGACTTTTAAATAAATTTTTAATTTGAAGTATTGTTGAGATACAAGATTATATTAGTTTCAGGTGTACAGCATAAGGATTCAATATTTATATGCATTATGAATAATCACCACAATAACGTTAGCTACTTTAAAATTACCATTTATTTACTCAAAGTTGTTTATTTATTTTAATTGTTTATTTTATTTTGAGAAAGAAAGAGAATGGGGGAAAGGGGCAGAGGGAGAGAGAGAATTTTAAGCAAGTTTAAATGCCCACTCCAACACAGGCCCTGTCTCACAACTCTGAGATCATGAGCTGAGCCAAAATCAAGAGTTGGATGCTTAACTGACTGATCCACCAAAGCACTCCAGAGTTTATGTGTTTAAATAAAAATTGTGAAATGTGAACTACAAGATTTTTAGGTATTTGTGTTTTATTTTCCCTAGTGTACAAAAGATAATTGCAAAAAAAAAAAATGAGAGGCCATCAGTGACCTTTCTTGCTTAGCTGATCCAACTCATTGTGTTCTTCGACAATAGAAGGGAGTATGTTCTTAAAGCCCAAATTCTTTGTTGGTACTAGTTCACCTAATAAATGAGTGATGTTATTATTTATAAAAATAATTCATGTTTATTATAAAAACTTTGGAAATTCAGAAAAATACAAAGAAAGGCATACAAATTCACCAATAATCTCTTAATCAAGAACTATAACCTATGCTAATGTTTGGTATATTTCTTTTTGCTCATTTTTCTCTGTGATAGTATATATATATATATATATATATATATATATATATATATATATATAAATGTTTGACTTACAAAATTGTTATTACGTAGTTTATAGAGTTTTATATCATACTTTTATTTTATTTTAACATTTATTTATCTGAGAGAGAGACAGAGCAGGGCGGGGGGCAGGAGGTAGAAGGAGAGGGAGAGAGAAACTCCAAGCAGACTCAGTGCTGAGCATGGAGCCAGAAGTGGGGCTCCATCTCAGGACCCTGTGGTCATGATGTGAGCCAAAACCAAGAGTCTGAAGCTCAACTGACTGTGCCACCCAGGCTCTCCAAGAGTTTTATATCACACTTCAAAGTTAAAACTTTTAAAATATTTTACTATGTCAGTATATATTATGTGTAAACCTCACTTAAAAATGTGGCCCTCAATATTGAACCATAGTTTTATTTGTTCCCTTACCAGGAAAAGGAAATCACCACTTTTGAATATTAATAGTTTTCTGTATATATGACCCTGAATGGAGTACTTGATAGAAAGAAAAGAAAAATGAATGTGTACAAAATTTGGCCTTCTCAGTAAGAATGTCTGCAAGAGTGACCTTAGTGGTAAAGAGTAATAAATGTAGTGTTCAGGACTCCAAAAAACTAAGATTGTACCAAAGGAAGGTGAAATCTTATTTACAAGGCATATATGTTTATATCATAACTCCCCTTTTTGGGATACTCATTAATTCCTGAAAAGAGCTCTATGAAATAAGATAAATTTAATTTATAAGGTCAATTAGTGGGTATTAAAAGAGATTAAAACAAATATAAGACAGTCTCTTTCACATCTCGGATCTCAAAATTTGTTTGGGGAAATGAGACATTAACCCTTAACATGTTAAAAGTAGGTCATAATGTAATGGTGACTTATCTTGCCTCAGTCCCTAAATTCAACATTACAAAATATCAAGAAGTATGGAGTATGATGTATGTTTAAGACCTAGCTTAATCGAAACATAAGCATTGGAACTCTAATCCGTAGACTTACTTAACTGCCCCTAGGACTTCCTCAAATGCATTCCCAAATGACCAATTTATTCTTCATTGCCTTCCTTTCTGATCTAATCATAAATTCTATCAAGTTATTCCTTTAACACATTTTCTATCCCTAAATGTGACCTAATTTGGAATGATTTTTGTCTTCTTTTACCACTGTGTTATTAAAGTATCTTCCCTTTACAGAGCTAAACATTAGTATTTATTAAGAAGTTATCAAAACAGGGGTTCACATTCTTTTTCATACTATTCACTCATCCAATCAACCAGTTTATTTAATGCTTCCTTAAGAAGCTGTGCTCTAAGCTGCTCTTAAGGAGTTTCTCTTCTCTGAGGGGAAATAAATATTGAACAACTAATTTCATAATTATTTATTCATTATTAGTTTATGTTAAACACCACAAAGGAATGTATAAAGTGGTACTATGAGAACATCCATTAAAGGAAAATATCAAGAAGTAAAGGAATGTCTGAAGTATTGTACTTCTTTAGGATTTATTTTTTTATTTTTTATTTTTATTTTTTAAAGATTTTATTTATTTAGTTATTCATGAGAGACACAGAGAGAGAGAGAGAGAGAGAGAGAGAGAGAGGAAGAGACACAGGCAGAGGGAGATGCAGGCTCCATGCAGGAGCCTGACGTGGGACTCCATCTGGGGTCTCCAGAATCACCCTGGGCTGAAGGCGGCGCTAAATTGCTGAGCCACCAGGGCTGCCCAGGATTTATTTTTAATACTTTTTTCATGAAATGAACATATATAGTGACTTTAGAGTGGTAACTGCCTTTTCCTGTAATTTTAAACATGCATTAGATTAGCTTCAAATGTGAATTACAAGGAATTGGATAGTAAACATTGGTTTTTATTAAAGGTAAACAAAGTTCTTAATAGTACATTCACAGATTTGAAAAAAAAATTTTGGCAAAAAACCTCAATTTTTTCAGACTTCAAGTAACTCATTTTAGGAAAACAACATATTTAATGTGCTTTAATTCACCTATTTTGAAAATATATGGTTAGTGTAAAAATAACAGCAAGTGTTTGGATTTATCTCCTCTTTCAGAAATAACTGATTTCAAGTGTCACCTAAACTTTTCAGGTCTCAATGAACTACATGTGTTTCTCCTTTTTAATTATAGTATATTTGGAGAATAAATCTTACTTAAAAATACATTTTAAAGTATTTTATATGTAGTAAGTATCTCTCAGAATATGTCTCACACATTGAAAAGTCCATTTTGTGTGAAAGAAGAAGGAACTAGGTGATACAGACAAAATAGCAAATAATTTTTTGTCATTTTATTAAGAATATTTTACAAATATGATTTCATTTTACTCTCACAATAAGTTACTGTTTTGTTTTTATTTAGGGATTTTCCTTTTAGGAATTTTTAGTTTTTGTTTTATAGTAGGATACATATAGACTCTGAGTTGGAAGAGACTTTAAGTGTAATCACATCATTATTGAATGGTTGGTGCCATGAAAATTCCAAGAAATAATTTTATGTTTCAGTGTTTACCAACTATGGTTTAATCTTGTCCACACTTAAATAGTATTCACAGAACATTCTTAATGGCCCAATGTAAAACCTAGTTTTAATGATACCAGTATTTGATTCTAGTAATTTAATATGCATAATTTAAACATTCATTATTTGAAAGTTACTTATGCTATTATCTTTAAATATTCTCAGCAATTGGTTTAGACTCCTGTCCTGAACCACAAACTCCTAGCAGTGGAATGAAAATTGGAGACAGGTATATGGTTGGTGATGTGGTATCTTTTCAGTGTGATCAAGGATATTCTCTACAGGTAAGGCTATTTTTAAATTATTTTTTGACATGCAATGCTTTTTCAGAGTATTTTAACAGGGTAATGTTTGATAATCCCAAGAGTTTTAAAACAATATTGATTTCAGACTTCATAGTGTAGCCTTAAGTCAAAAGGCTATTCAATTTGTCCATAAAACATATCCATGAGATAAATTACTGGAATGAACTAAATATGGTTTATTCACAAGTAACCAAGAATTATATTTGAATTAAAATTAATCTTCACATGTTTCTTTCTATTCACATAGGATGTAATAATTCAAATCCTGGATCTTTAGAATTTGAAAATAAGAACGAGGTGCCACTTAAAGCATTAAGTGAAACTTCCTTGATAATAAATTTTCAAAATTAGTGAATATCAACTACAAATATATTTTAGAGGGTCTCAAATTTATGGCTGCTTACAAGTCCCCCTAAAGAGTAGATCTATTAAGTACCTACGGAAAAGAGTAGATCTATTAAGTACCTACGGAAAAAAAAATCCAGGCAGAAACTATTTCATATGTTAAGTAAATAAATTCTTTAGAGAAAGCAAAATTAAAAATTAATGATTTATAGTCTTTAACATTAGATTTATAAATTATTAGTCTCAGAAGTACAATCAGATATTTCTGGACTTTATATTTCAATTTATTTTTTTAAAAATATTTTATTTATTTATTCATGAGAGACCCAGAGAGAGGTAGAGACATAGGCAAAGGGAGAAGCAGGCTCCCTGTTGGGGAGCCTGATGCAGGACTCAATCCCAGGACTTCGGGATCATGACCTGAGCCAAAGGCAGACACTCAACCACTTGGCCACCCAGGTGTCCCTTAAATTTCAATTTGGAATTTAATATATCTTAGTTGACTCATTTTAGTATTTTTATGAAGTATTTTTAGTTATGCTTTCATTTATCTCACTTTGATTATTATAGCAATTTATTATAAACAGATATGCATGTAGTCATTTCATTTGCATAATTACAATATTTCAGTAATACAGGTATCAATAGAAAATGTTAAGTTTAAAAACTACAATTCTAATGTGATTTGGAGACTTAATATTTTTACCAGGATCATGTCACTTTGTACATTTTATCATGTGTGTATAATTCCTTTTCTTATGTTAAGTCATACTGAGAATTCCAGCAAAAGTTTAAAAAATATAAAAAATAACAATATATATTTAAGCTGTTTTTATAATGACCATTCACTATGCTTTATTTAATTTAATCTTTTTCAAATGTGTACTGAACTGCATCATCTTTTTTATATAGGGTCATTCTCACATTACATGTATGCCTGGACCTGTAAGAAGATGGAATTATCCAATTCCAATTTGTTTGGGTAAGTTGAAGAAATGTAAATCATTTATAAGCTTTATCAAATATATTTAAAATGGCTTCATGGCACATGACAAAGTCTACGTTGTGTAATTATTTTCTTTTCATTAGAGTTTAGTTTTTTGCATTTTTTCGTAGTTCTCTAATTGTTTACTTAGGATTTTACCTAAATAGATTAATTATGTCATTGCATATAACTGTTTAAAACTTTGATAAATAATGCCTTCTGGAAGGTTGGATCAGTTTAAATATCATCCCAGTATTATAGGACACTTTTTGTCTTACCGTATTGTTAGTAGCACCAATTATTACTCTTACAAAATTACTAATTTTTTAGGTGAAATATTACATTTTTAAATTAAATCTGCATTTCCATTGCACATTATTATCAAGGAAAGCATTAGATGGAAGTGATAATATAATAAAATTTAACTAGAAATATTAGATTTCACTATACAGAAAAAACATGATGTAAAACTATGTGGAATACTTACTAGATTTTGATATCCAGTATATTTATATACAAATTTCAGTTAAGGTACAATAGCTATGTGGGGCAAGTGTATTATTCTTTGAGCTTCTGTGTGCTCACCTTTTAAATGGGGATAATAATGTTGAATTCATGTGCCTAATGTGAGAAGTAAATGAGAGATTGTATTTAAAGTATTTAGCACTGAATCTGGAACACACAAGGCATTCAGAGTGGTAGTAGGTATTATAGTGAAAAATAGCCAATAACTAAAGGTTCCAGTAATGGGGGATAGACTTTAAAAAAAAAAAAAAAAAGAAGCGAACATTACAAGGGATATTCAGTGATATAACCAAAGTTTACAATACATAGTTAAGTATAAAAAGGCTTACAATGATTTACAGTAAGCCTATTTTCGTTATATACATACATACCTGTATAAACACACACACACATATGTATTTTTCTGCAGAAGAAAAAAAAAATAAAGGTAAATGAGTAGTAAAATTAGAGAACATTTTTATTTATTTTTCACTCATTTCCCTGGTCTTTGTCTAAATTATTTTAGGAAGAAGGACCGCCATATCCCATGTCTAATATGTGAATCCATCACATATTACCAATAGAAAGTAATCTCCAATAGAAACTAATTTTTTTTCTTAAAATTCTTTAACTTTCTCACACAAAGAAGGAGGAGGGAAGGCTGGGGAAATGGTTCCCTCTTGAATACAGTATTTAAAATGGATGTTGTTGGCTTGATTTTTTTCTAAATTGTATCATCTTTGTAATGAATGAAAACATCCCTAGAAATACTTACAGATAAGAAATAAACTACTCTCTGTGGAAAAGGACATATGTTCCTTGTTTGATTGTATTCACTGCACATGAGCTGATTCTTACTGTGCAATAATTGATTTAACTTGCATTTATTGCTGAGGAAGGAAGTATGTTGTCTTTTTAAGCTATTTTAGAAAATGCATTGTCAATTGATTATATTTGATTCCTAGTGTGTGATGTGAATGAGAGTTGATAATATTAAAATTTATATCAAACAGTTTTAATTCAGATTTGATTAAGACATGAAATGATTTCAAGTAAATTATTCCACTACTCCTGCTTACATGGGACCTCTCATTTTGTAGCTCAGTGTGGTGGTGCTATGTCAGATTTCAGCGGTGTGATCCTCAGCCCTGGGTTTCCTGGAAACTACCCTAGCAGTTTAGATTGCACGTGGACAATAAAGCTGCCCGTAGGTTTTGGTATGTATAGTAAAAGCATGTGAAAGAGTTTTCAGTATCATTAATGCATCCTTATAAAGAAATATCATGATCTAGTAAAAACTCACAAATTATAGTTTACTTTGGGATTGCCTACAGTTTTATACATTGAGGAGTGAAATTTGGATTGCTTGAGCCAAATTAGGTTGCTTAAACCAAACACCTTTCACTTGAAATGCTAGGATAATTGAAAAGATATGGGCATTTCCTAATTTCATAGTTAGAGGATAAGAAAACAGTTAGATAAATTTATGATATTTTTCAGTTGATTTGTATGGACTTATCCTGATTTAGATGTATATGGCAGTAGTAAATTCAATGTAATTTTCATGTATAATATTTTTTATAACTCTCTTCTTGTTTCTGTAACCAAGTAGTACAAATATAAATTATTTTCTGGTAATTAATTAAATTTATCTAACATTCATTGCAAATAAATAAGATTTTACATTTGAAAAGTAGTACACAATTTCTAATGTTGGGTTTAAATACCCATGTAGATATAATAGTTCTCTAATTTTAATAATGCAATTCCCAGTGTTTTGGATATATTGCATAATATATATATAGCATTTCATAAATTCTTTCTCACTCTTCTATCACTCATATATTTTCCTGCAACTTCATGTTCTATGGATCTGTATATCCATAAGTAGAAATGCTAGACGGAAGATAAACTTATTTATTAAATCACAGAAGACAAGGATGAGTAGACTCACTGAAGTGCACATAAACCTGGTGGATTTAAAGCAATTAAGAAATTAAGTACTATCCCACTTACTGAGGACTGAATTTCATGCCTTACTACCCCAAAACATCTATGGTCTCAGAATAAAAATTCATATTTAAATATTTTATGTAATTTTGCATGGTTAACTATTTTGTATAAATTCACAGAAAACTAGTTTTGACAATTCCTTACTGAATACATGGTATACTTGAAGTATTATGTTAAGCTGGGAATAAAAAGCATAGTGAAACAGACTTTGTACCTTTCCCCAAATAAGTTACAGTCATGATGAGGGGACAGTCAAATATGCTATTACAATAAACTATAATAAAGATTACAGAATTGTATTAGTACAGTGATCTAGCCTAATCCAGGAAATGTAGAAAAGTCTTGCTAGAGAAAGTGATTCCTAAATTAGGAGTATAGATAAGTAAGAGCCAGCCGAACAAAGAGGGCCAGTCTGGGAAACTGGAAAGAAATTCTAGATAAACAGAATGACACATGGAAAGATGCAGATGAAAAAGCTAAAGGAATTCAACAAGCCTGAATACAGTTTGACTAGCCTGTGATTTTGGGAAAACAGGAAGCTACAGAAAGATGTTGGAGGACTTCCCAATGAGGATTATTCTGTTACTACTTAGAAATATGCTTAGTTTGCAGTTACAGTCAAATTCTACGTCCATTCACTGAACAACGATACTGATATAAATGAATAAGAGATTTGAACCTGTATGGTTATTCTTATGTGTCTTTTACTAGCCAGTTAAGATGGGTCATTCCACGTTGCTTATGGAGCTGACCGAATTATTTTAAAATAATTTATTAAACATATTTTCAATAGTGTCATCAGATCATTTTCAAGTTACCTCTTGTTAATACTTGCTTGGTTTAAAAAAAAAGTTCATCAAAATTATAAATAACACAGATCTCTATTTTAGAAATAAAAATAGGAGAGACTGAAGAGAGACTTTCTATTTGATTACATTTAAATACTGATTTTTTAGTTTCAGTTTTTTTTTTAGTTTTTTAGTTTAGTTGAATCAAAAATTAGTTCTAATGTATTTTAAGAAAAGTAATTTATATTTTTTTAAAAAGATTGAATATATACAAAAAATTAAAGAAGTATTTTTTATGTTCATAAAACACTTATCGACAAGATAATTTGTGAAAAGGAGGCTCAGGGGAAATTTTTAGAAAGAAATATGCAATTCTTGGAGTTTCACATTTTAAGGTAGCATGTTAAAATTTCTAAGAAATTTGTATACTTGTACAGAAACATAATTAATATTTTAAGGCCATTTTTTAGTATTTCCCAAATGTATTTGCCCATAGAAATCTTTTCCCATGTAACAAAAACTTTTTGTGGAACTCTTTTTCCAGTAACAAAACATGCCTTTAGTTGAGAATTCCAGTGTAGGTATTAAGAGTGAGAATCCAAGAGAGTATCTGAGTTTGAATTTCAGCTCTTTTAGGTCATCATGTAATTTAGCATACTGTTTAGCTTTTTTGGGCTCCAGTTTCTTCATTCTCATGAGTAACAGTTAACATTAAATAAATAGCATACATAAACACTTAAGAGAGTGTCTAGCAAACCATAAATGCCATATTTTGCAATAACAATTTGGAGAATGATAGTTGTAAAAAACCCCTCTAATTCACTAAAATTGAGAATTAATCAAATTAGGCAAGCAGACCTCAATGAGGCTTTCGTTTTATTTTTTCCGTCACAGAAACATTTCACTATCTCATATTTTAATTATGTTTATAAAAATTTTGGGGCCATGTTGCAATATGACATCATGTAAAAATTATCAGTAGACTTTATGGAGATGATTATATAAAAATTAGCATTATTTTCTGATGAACAAAGTAGTAAAAGCACATTTATAAATTGCATGCCTCTAAATGCTATGTTGGGGAAATTAACATATCCCCCAAAGATGAATGACTAATTCTAATTCAATTGTTTAACCTGATTATGTTAATAAGTAAAACCTTAGTGATCATATTTTGGCCTCAAATTGGACTTTTGCAAAACACAAATTTACCAAATTACTTTTTTACCTCTAAAAATTGCTGAATTCAATTTAAATGGTATCAAAGAGCAAGAAAGCCACTTTTTGAATTAGTTTTGCTATGGTGACATTATAGTAAAATGAAAGAGATTCTCCTATTACAAGTAGTGGGCATTTGAGAACAGTATTCTGTTGCTTTAAACTATGGCAAAGCTAATTGCCCTGGCAAACAGCAAGCCCAAGGCCCAGGTATGCCTCTTCACCTAAATGGAAACATGTATAATTACTTTAATATGAATGTGTATATGTGTGTATGTATGTGTGTGTGTGCATATTTAATCAGATAAAACAATAAAGTAGTGTTTGCTTTTCTTTCTTAGGTGTACATCTCCAGTTTGTCAATTTTTCTACAGAAACGATACATGATTATTTGGAAGTAAGAAGTGGATCCTCAGAAACTAGTACTGTTATTGGCCGACTTAGTGGTCCTCAAATACCATCTTCTCTATTTAGTACAACCCATGAAACCAGTTTGTATTTTCACAGTGACTATTCACAAAACAAACAAGGGTTCCACATTGTGTACCAAGGTGAGAGGAATAATGAGAAGTGGAAGCTTATTTAGCTCCAAATCAGCGCTTAGCAATCTAACTAACTCTAAGTATTTTTTGCATTGTGTTTGAGAAAGAGAAAGGAGCCCAAACCATGGCAAGCCTCAGTGGGGAAGATTTTATTTTTTTAATAATGCAATTTTAGGCAGCTATATTGGGGAAATGTTGTCTTTCGGAGGCCTTGGAAAATTCTAACCATGAAAGATGAATTGAATTAGTATTAATACACAATTAAATTAAGAAAGACAAGGCAAGGCAGGTAGGCAGAGCAAACGGATATCAAAGATTTATCTTTGCTCTTATATTAAAATAAGTATATTGAAAGATATTTGACAGTACTCATATATTCTGGGTAAAACTATTTTCTTTCACTGTACAATGATAGCATAATATGCCATTCCTTCATTCCATTCTATTCTCATGAGAATATAATATAAATACTTTGACAATCATATTATATTAGTTGTATTTCAGTATAAAACTACTGCATAGCACTGAGCAAGATTTTTATCCTTTTTTTTTAAAGATTTTTATTTATCTATTTATAAGAGACACACAGAGAGAGAGAGAGAGAGGCAGAGACAGAGGCAGAGGGAGAAGCAAGCTCCACGCAGGGAGCTTGATGTGGAACTTGATCCCAGGACTCCAGTATCATGCCCTGGGCCAAAGGCAGGCGCTAAACTGCTGAACCACCCAGGGATCCCCAATTTTTATCCCTTTTGAATAGAGTTTGGACTCAGCCTCAATGTTGACCCTCCACATTCAATCTAAAATAGACTAGAGCTCCACTCCATTTCTATATTTGCATGATGAAGTAGTAATAGCACCTCCCAGATTAATTGTTTTGAACTTTATAGGGTGCAATTAATGTAAAATATATGCCATGATGTATATCATTAGTAAATATTTAGTGCATTGTAAGTATTTTTATGATTATATTATTTCAGATTTTAAAAGTCTGACTTAAAATCAAACATTTAAAGTTATGATATTTCATACAATGTATAAACTGTATACAATGTAGGTCCAATGACTGCAATTTTTAATTGAAATAACAACATTTAATTACATTTCAGCCATAATCATTAAAGGATTTTATGAGTATGTGATACTTTTGATGTGAGCTCCACAAGAGCAGGCATCTTCGTCTTGTTTGTCGATATATCTCAAGTGCTAGAACAGTAAGAGCACATTAAATGTTTGCTGAATAAAAGCATATACCCAAAAAGAAATTTGAGAGTAGTTAAAATAGACATCATAACTTCCAACCACATATGTCTAAAATAATTATAATTTGCATTATGCTTGCATACATAACTTAAGAACACAATATCACATATCATCCTTTGCATAAAATGGAAATAATTTCTGCCACCTCTCAGTACAGAATTAACCACATCCCCAAGGAATTTAATTATTTCAAAACAATTGGGCAACTGATTAAGTTTCTTATTTGCTGCTAGAAGACTTGGAGCTATATTTGTAGTCCTTCTCTAGCAGGTGTTCAGGGCCTCTGCCAAGCACCTTGCTATTTACCTTAAACCAGGCTTCATCTTTTTTTTTTTTCTTCTTCTTCCTTTTTTTTTCCTTCTGCCTCCTAAAATAATGCTCTTATTTGAATGATGTATAACTAGAATTTAAACTTTGCTAACTACATTGTTCAGTCAACGTGCCCTTAAAAAAGATGCATTGTTTATATAATAAAAGCATAAAGCTACAGAATTTTTACTCTTATTGATATGATATCTCTTTTTTATGCATTTATATCATTGAGCTAATGGCATTTTTGAAAATAGGTTAATTCATACAGATTCGAAGAAGCAGTGTTACTTTTGGATGATTTTGCAATTAGATTTTAAGAACTTTCTGAATTTGGAAAAAATGCATATTATACAATTAAGTGTGTTCTTTTACTGGAAAACTTGCTTCCAAAATTAATATTTTTACTGGTAATCAGTTAAGTCCTGTATTGTATTTGATATAGGGTGAAGACTTTTTCCTGAAGATTTTTTTAAAAATAAGAAACAGACTCTTTTTATTTTATTTTTTTTTAAAGATTGTATTTATTTATTCATGAGAGACACAGAAAGAAAGGCAGAGACATAGGCAGAGGGAAAAGCAGGCTCCCTGCAGGGAACCTGATGTGAGACTCAATTCTAGGACCCTGGGATCACGCCCTGAAACAAAAGTAGATGCTCAACCACTGAGCCACCCAGGTACCCCTTTCCTGAAAATTTAAAATCTACTTCCTATATTTCCTGATTAAACTAAAAAACAGGGGATCCCTGGGTGGCTCAGTGGTTTAGCGCCTGCCTTTGGCCCGGGTCGTGATCCTGGGGTCCCGGGATCGAGTCCCACATCGGGCTCCCTTCATGGAACCTGCTTCTCCCTCTGCCTGTTTCTCTGCCTTTCTCTCTCTCTCTGTGTGTCTTTCATGAATAAATAAGTAAATAAATAAATAAATAATAAAATCTTTAAAAAAGTAAAAATAAATTAAAGCATAGGAGGGTAAAATGTTATAAAAGTTATTGCAGGATCATACATTTGTCTGAGTCTATTCTATTCAATATTATCTAACCACAATATATAGAACTCAAATCATTGTGTTGTAGACTTTAAACTCATGCAGACTGTATGTCAATTATATCTCAATAAAACTGAAAAATATCTTTTAAGTGTGAATGAAAATTTGAAAAGCTTTGTTTAATAGAATAACATTCTAACTCCTGATTATCAAATGATATACATTTGTATTAAATTGGAATAACACCTTTGGTTTTGATATTTCTATATGTGTGGAATACTTACTCAAATGAAAAACACAGACTAAGAAAAAAGCCCTTAATATCTTAAAAGGATTGTTGATTAATACTGAAATATCTCGCTTAAAAATTAGTTATATTTTAAAAAACAATTTAGGGTTTCTGATTCAACTGCAAATGCAATTTTTTGATTTGGGGAATTTAGAGTTTAATGGTCAGTAGCAAAATAGCCTCTTATTGCTGGTAATTAAAATTTTATTAATGATAATGCAATTTTGTAATTCTTGAAAACAAAGTCCCAAATATTAATAATATTGGTATGTGTATATGAATGTGTATATATACTGTTTATAGCTTCAAAATTTATTCAGCAATGTTCATTAAGCATAGGCAATGGATAAAGGCTTTAGTACACAGTGAGAAACCAGGAGCTTTGATTTCACACAAAATGTAGAACAAGAGGAATATGAGAAACTAAACATGCAGTTATACTACTATGCCAAAAATATCATGATAACTGAAGTACAAAATTTATATTAGAAGGAAATTTGTTTCCCAATACTTTATATTTGTTAAATAACTTATTTGGAGAAAGATAACAGAGGGATATTATAGTTTCTTTTAGAGAAAAAATAGTAAAAAAAAATTTTAAAGGCTCAGAATTAGGCTTTCACATATGCTTATTTTATTCTGCATACATGCAATGTAACTTGGAAGCAACTGTATTCTATGTAAGGGAATCAGAATATGTTGGATTGAAATTGCGGCTGTAAAAGTAGTTTACAGTTTCATTAAAATGTATAATTTAGATAGATTGAATAAGAAACAATGTATTTTTATGAATTGTACTAACATTTTATATATGAAAATTATAGACATGAGAAGAAATTCATATCATATTGCCATTGACATCACTTATTATAAACCTGCATTACTATTTATAATCAACGACAAGCAGCACTTCTTCTATTTGGCAAGTTGCAAATAGTACCCATCTGTGGTCTTCTGATATTCAGAAAGAAAAAATGTCTTTCTTTTTCCCTTTCCAGCCTATCAATTGCAAAGCTGTCCTGATCCACGCCCGTTTCGAAATGGTTTTGTAATTGGCAATGATTTTACTGTGGGTCAAACCATTTCATTTGAATGTTTCCCTGGATACACACTAATTGGAAATTCAGCTCTCACTTGCCTTCATGGTGTGAGTCGTAATTGGAATCATCCACTTCCAAGGTGTGAAGGTATGCTCTTAACTCGAAGCTATGTTTTAGCTGATAATCTTCTGTGTTTAATAATTCTTGTCTTGGCACTCTTTTTTTGTCTTCCTCTTCAAATAGCATGCTAAATATACAATCTTTCTTTCAGTTGAGAATTATAGTTAGTACTCAGATCAAAATCCTTAAGGCTCCAAAATTAATAACTGATTTTAGCATTATTGGCAGCAGTTCTAACCTCCATTGGAAGTGAGACTGCAGTTGATTAACACTTTACTGCTTCTCCTTTGTGTGTGTCTGGGTGGGTGCATGGGGCTTGTGTTTAATAGTCATTCTTATATAAGTCACTTATGAAGTTATTGCTACTGAATTTGGACTTACTTTCTCTAAAACCCTTTTAATTAAAAAGCACTTGAACCTTTTGTAGGGTTTTATATGTATACATGATATAAGGTGAAAGTTAAACAGTGTTTGTATTGATAAATACTTGAAAAAACAGAAGAAAATCTAATTTATTAATCTGGGAGTAGTAAATAATAACTGTAGCATGCCTCATATTGAAAAACAAATTAAAGCAGACTATATATTGTTCATGATTGCCGACCTAATTTTATATACCTTAACTGATATAAGAGCATAACACAGATGTAATTTAGCCTGCTTAAGAGATATGAAATGTTTGCCTTTTTCTCTGTGATGAGTTTATTGTCATTTTAACATTTTTCTATATCATTTCTGTAGCTCTTTGTGGAGGAAATATAACTGCAATGAATGGCACCATTTATTCTCCTGGGTATCCCGATGAATATCCTAACTTCCAAGACTGTTTTTGGCTTGTGAGAGTACCCCCTGGGAATGGAATCTACATCAATTTTACTGTCCTTCAAACAGAGCCAATCTATGATTTCATTACTGTATGGTAAGCCAGGACCATTGTTATTGATTGATTCAACTGTATATAACAGTGAAACAAGGTAGGAATGAAAATATATCACAATCCTCTGTACAAATTACCATCTGATATTTGATATAATAAATATACTGAATAACTGAGGGTGACAGTTTGTATTTTGTAGAATGAGACAAACAAGAGAAATAGGTTTTGACTTATTTGCCCATGAAGTAGCTAAACAGAACAAAAGCTTTTGTGGGTGAAAAAGAGATTTTAAATGTATTATTAAATTAATGTGCAAAATCAGAAATTAGTGCCAGAGTAGCTTTAAGATAAGCAAGTTCTCTATAAAGCCAGTGAAATTTAAAAGCCTGTGTTTAAATCATAATTATTTAATATGATTGAATTTCTGTCATATGATTTGTTGTAAAATATTATATTTGCATTAAATTATCCTGTTAATGAAACACATTTACTTAAAAACATATTATAAAGAAAATCTCTAGGTTAATTATTGACACTTGGTTACCTGAACCACTGGATGAGTTCTAAGATTCCTTCTAAGTGTAACAGTCTATGAGTCTCAAGATTGTTTTGAAGAAAATAAAAGGAAGCCAAAACTCAGGTATTTGGGACAATATGAGTTGTGGTCAAAACACCAGGGATGATGAATTAATTACAACTAATATAGGTGCCTCTCATTTAGGTAAATATGTGATGTATTAAAATACTTTACATTTTTAGATATATTATTACCTAAAGAGACATAAAATTTGCTAGTATAATTTGGCTCTAATCATTGGTTATTTCATCTATTGCCTCTTTATCATTGCATCTATAATACTTTCTTCAAAACTTGTGCAAAACTCTCTAAAACAAACAAACAAACAAACAAACAAACAAACTAAACAATCTCAATCTCTCTTTCTCCCCTCCCTGCTCTGTCTCTCTCTAATAGGGATGGACCAGACCAAAACTCACCTCAGATCGGGCAGTTCAGTGGCAATACAGCTTTGGAATCGGTCTATAGCACTTCAAATCAGATTCTAATCAAATTTCACAGTGATTTCACAACAAGTGGCTTTTTTGTGCTCAGTTACCACGGTTGGTATTATCTAAGAGTTTCTATTTTATTTGGCACTATTTCAATTTAAAATTGTCCTGGAATAATTGAGTGTAATATATATTTAACCAATGATTGAAAAGGTATTAAAATTTGACACTTTTTAAAAATCATTTCAAACACATTTACTTGCAAAGAATGACCTCTTTGAAGTGTTTAGGGACATTAAAATGTGAGCAAGTAGAAATAGGAAATAAATCAGTCAGTAATTATTCAGTGGAAAATAATCATTTTTGTGTGGAAACCAATAAAAAAGAACCAGCTGTTCATATTTTATTGCATGTAATTTTGAGACATCAATAGATTTTTCAATACAAAATGTTTAATCTATTCAACCTGCTGTGAGTCTTTCTAAAAATAGCATCCAATATCTTTAAACTTTGGATTATATTACTCATTCATTTCAAAACTGTATCTATTCTAGAATCTTACACTTTTAAGTGACTATTCCAGATCATTAGGTTCATAGCTTTTACCTGTGAAATAATTTATGAGGAGTTTCAATTTTAATTCTTTTTATAGAATTATTCTGGGTCCTCTCTTCATAACATTAACCTTTTGAAAGAACATTTAGATGGCTCACAGAGCTTTTTAAAAAAAATCTCCCTTTATCTCAAACTGATTGTATTCCATTATAAATAAGAAAATGTTTATTCCAAATGATAGATCCTTTCTCTGTTATAACCATCATAGTTCCATAAAACACATCCTGCCTTATATGACCTTGTGAGACCAATTCCATGTATATTTCACAGAATCAGTAAGCTGCTATATTAAATTCACAGAAGTTATATGAAAATTTGCAAGATGAACATGTGCTTTGTCCCATTACATTAATATACAACTTAGCCAAGAAAGACAGTTATCATGTTTTCACTCATATGTGGAATATAAATAATAGTGCAGAGGATCATAGGGGAAGGGAGGGAAAACTGAATGGAAAGAAATCAGAGAGAGACAAACCGTATAAGACTCTTAACTATAGGAAACAAACTGAGGGTTGCTGGAGGGGAAGTAAGTGGAGAAATGGGGTAACAGAGTGATGGATGTTAAGGAGGGCATGTGATGTGATGAGCACTGGGTGTTCTACGCAACTGATGAATAACTGAACTCTACATCTGAAACTAATGATGTACTGTATGTTGGCTAATTGAATTAAAAAAAGAAAGATTTTTATTTTTAAAGATTTTATTTATTTATTCATGAGAGACACACAGAGAGAGAGAGGCAGAGACATAGGCAGAGAGAGAAGCAGGCTCCATGCAGGGAGCCCGATGCAGACTCGATCCCAGAACTTTGGGACCATGCCCTGAGCTAAAGGCAGACACTCAACTGCTGAGCCACCCAGGTGTCCCAGAAAGATGCTTTTTAAATAAAAATATTTTTATCTTTTTTAATACAAAGTAAGAAAAACTTTAATACTCAAAACTCATATTCTGTGAAAAACATATTAAGCCAAGTATGATTATACTTAAAGATGTTTAGAAATTTAAAGCACACTGGATCTAGAAATAGAGAATAGATAGAAAATATTTGTTTGCTTAATCTCAGCACTTATCAATTTGTGTTTCTTTAGTTTCCCACAGCTATCAGAGCTGCATGTACACTGTGGCAGAGCCAATTAGAAAGGGAGGCATTCATTGAGATAATTTTTATTCAGGTTGTTTATCTTAACTCATTTGTCTTTTTTTTTTTTTTTTTTTTTACTGACTTGGTTGTTTATGCTGACAGGATGTAGATACAATCTAAATCTACACTATAACTTTCTTATAATTATCTTAGATAATCATAACCCAGGAACCAATACATTAAATAATAGTGAAAATCAAAAGATGAATTTGTTGCTGAACTCTATTGTACATTTTTTCTCTTCATGATCCCTGAATAAATTGTTATTATTTTGTGTACTACCTGAACAAGTAATAAAGAAAGGACCATTCATTGATGAACTCTAAATATCCATAAAATAACCTTACAGAGAGTATAAAGTTCTTATAAAACTTTGGAGACATTTTAAAGGAGAAATATTGCCAAAGAAAAAGATGTGTGTGTGTGTGTGTGTGTGTGTGTGTGTCTTCATATAGAAAATATAAGGATAACAGCATGTCACCCACAAAATAGTGGATTTACATAGACATTATGTCAATGTGTATACATATATTTTCATTCCAAAATGTTTCACTTGATTTTTGTAATGATTTTTGAGTCATGTGTAATACAATAGAATTAAGGAAAGAAGATAAAATACTTACTTAGTATTTTGTTTTCCCATTGACCTTCGACAAGTTACTCTTTTGCTTCCACTTTCTTCAGTCGTAAAACAGCATGATGGAATTGCTGATAGGCTTGATGAGACTATAGAGAAATTACTCCAATTACAGTAATATATTAAGTTGAACCATATTAAATAATTGGTCAAAAAATGCTGAATATTGGCAGTTTTGTAGAGCTCAACCCAAGTAAGTGCTGTTGTTATTATTATTATCCATATTACATTGCAGAGAACTGTAGGCAGTGGATATTATACAGTTACCATAGTACCAGGCAGTGTAGATGTTTAGTAAATGTTCCTTTCCTTACCATGTCTCATCTCTCATTTTAGGTTTTCTAATAGAGGACTTTTCTTTATTTATGTTCATACTTTACATTTCATTAAAAGACGCAATTGCCAGAGCCTAGAAAAGCCTAACATTTGAATCGATATCCCTGGGAATTTTACCTAAACCTTAAAATAACCTTGAAATTTGAAGATATAGCTAGAGCTCAAGTTAAAAATTGACAGGTGCCTTACATTCTGCCAGCCTTAGTAGGATAATTTTCCTAAAGTACTGCTTTCATTCTGATTCTCCTTTTTAAGATCGGGATGCCTACATTAAATCAAATATAAAGCTACCCTATAATCCAGTTCAGTGAATCTTACTTCCCAGCCCTTACTCTGACTCTAGTCAGAATGGTTCTCTGCTTCCAGAACCTCTGTTCTTAAATGATATCTTACACATCTTCAGTTCTTTTTTCTCCCCTTAAGTCCCATTTCCTCCATTTCTTGACAATTCAGAGTCATAGAGATCACAACCATCTTCTCTATGATTGTACTTTCTCTTACCAAACTTTTGAGAACTTATCACAGTATGGTGTATTGTCTTATTATAAGTCTTGTGGGTTTAATAATAGGGAGCACTTTTTGAGGATATAGATCACATTTGTGCTTCTTAACTGTTTTATATTCTTCTTACTGTCTGATTGGTTACTTATATTTTAGTCTTACAGTGAGAGGTGTGAGTTCAAAATCATTTTTTAAAAATGTGTTTGAGTTGATTTGAGCTGTATTACTTACAACTTTTAAAGAGATTATTTTATGATCATGTGGATGCATGCCTATTTCCCTTCACAGAAACAGACAAAAAAGATGACTGCATTCAAATTAGTATTAATATAATTAATATTTATAATTTACATATTATATTTAACTAATTAAATACAATTAATATTTACCACCTGAATCCATATTCAGTAGCTATGGCTTAGTGTCAAAATGAGCTCTCATAATGGTAAAAATATTGATCAAGTTGTTTGGTATTTTCAGTAAGTAAACCAGGGCGGTAATGCACTATTTAACACTTATGTTAAGCTGATTAAGTATATCTAAGCTTAGAATGGTTTACTCTCCAGCTCAGTTTTCTTTAAATTCTGTTACTGATTTACTAGGTCCTTGTGTTATGCTCTACTGTAAGTCAGAAGTGGTTTTCTTAGGACTTGTGCATTTACTTTATAAATTTGACAGATCAGTCTTTTCACAAACTTTCTTAAAGGTCACACTGATCATTTAGGCTTTATTTATTAATGTATTTTTAATATATTTGAAAAGAGAAAAAAAATGTGTTTCTTTTCTCCTAACCTAACTTCCTTTATGAGATCCAGCCAGCCATCTGTCTTTTATAAAACATCACCTTCATAAAGCCTTTCATGATCAAAAATAACATTCATAAAAAGCTTTGAAAAATGAAAGTTCTGTGCAATGAAAAAATAGGACAGGTGTAAATGTTGAGGCACTTTTTCTCAGATATTATACTTCTTTTTTATCTGAGGAAATGTTTTGTCTCTCTCTGTATTGCTGGAATTGTAATTTCGTAAAGTAAGAACTAAATTTTCTTGATATCTGCCATAGAGTCTGGTTGGATTTGGCTTGTAATAAATAATACCAATATTCAGTCCTAATCAATGACTTCCTAAAAGTAAATTACACAAAACCTGTTTTAACTGCACTGTTTTGCAGACACTGACTTTCCATATTAGTCACTAGAAGAGTGATTGAAAACTTAATATGCTGGGTACTCTGCTAGCTACTTTTCATGAATTATTGCTATTTTTTGTAATAGCTCTGCAAAATGAGTACTATTATCCCCATTTTAATGATGAAAGAACTGAAAGAAAAAAAATTAACCTACATAAAACTAGAGAACTAATAAATAGAAGAGTTGTCTGGAATTCAAAATAGGTCTATCTGACTCCATAGAATGAACTCTTTTTAAATAATGACAACAAGGCAATAATCATAGCTAAAATATAGAGAGTTGTTACTGAATGCCAGGCAATGTCCTAAGCTGGTATTGTCTAACATACAGATTATATTTAATGCCCTGTAAATCTAATTTTTCCTTAAAAACTTAACAAAAGTGATTTTAATTTTTAGTGAGATGATAAGTTACCTCATTTTCTAGAACATACCCCTTGTAATTAAAACTTAGAACCTTAAACTTTGTAGGGGTTCTCTTCTTTGTGACCTACAAGCTCACAATACATAGGTGTAATGCAACTTAGTATGTTCCTTCTGGTTTCTAAAATGTGCTAAGGTCACTGTGTGAAAAGAAGATAATTTTTATTCGGGGTCTGACTTATGGCAACTAAAAACAACTAGGAGACTATAATATAGACAGGATATATATTTACTCATTTAAGACAGAAAGTATCATTCTCACGTTGAAATCTATTATCCAGGGCAGTACTTTTTCTAATATTAGAATATTAGAGAACCTCGATTTATATACAGAAGATTTTCTTAGTGAGCATAATATGATTTAATTTATATTACCCTTTGTTTTCCAATGTTTACCCAATGGCACATCTTCTGTGAAGAAATGAGTTGATTATATATTGACTTTCAGATTATTTTTAAGAAATATGTTTAAAAGGCTGATAATGTCTTTTAGGTCATCTTTTAAGTTTAAGGTTACCTTTACAATAAATTCTGTATTTAGGGAAAGTATATTTAACTCCACAAAGTCTCATCCTAAAAGAGACTGCTGCAGATACAAGGACACATTTTATATAAAACATAAATCACCATTGCTTTGAACTGTGTGACCCCTTTGCCTCACACAACCTAAAGACCTGACCTCCTTTCATATATCAGTAGATAGAGCATTGAACTCTATCTGTGTTTCATTGTTTGATACCTAGAAAGCATGGGGATAGGGACGTCCTACAATTATATATATATGAAATGTGATAAAGACACTAAAAAAAAAACAAACTGGTGAAACTGTTATGTAGAAAAGATAAATGCCACTTACTATTACTTAAGCGACTTTTTTTTTTTTTTTAAGATTTTATTTATGTAAGAGAGAGGCAGAGACACAGGTAGTGGGAGAAGCAGGCTCCATGCAGGGACCCCGATGCAGAACTCTATCCCAGGACTCCGGGATCATGCCCTGAGCCAAAGGCAGACACTCAACCCAGGTCCCAACTTAAGTGACTATTTAGTGATGACTAAAATCATGCCAAAATCGCTTACTCTATTTTGACATTTGGCACCATGTGTATATCCATTTATAAGTTATTGTATCTATTTTGGACAATGTATTATTGTCAGTCCCCTGAATCAAAGTCTGTCAGGAACACACCTTTCAGTTAAACAAAATTGGGTTTGTTTGCTCCCTGTAATGAGTGAGACAGCACACCATGAGGGACCCTGTGGCATCCCAGTACGAGGGCATTGGGTAAGGCTTGTTATAGGATTTTGCCTGTGCAAGATGGTTCTGGAAAGGTTCAAGGCAGTATGCTTTATTTCTAGACTAGGTGTTTTTAGAAAATTGGAGTAGTTGTTCCAATGAGGTCAAAGGATTATCAGATCAGATGCTAGTTGTTAATGAAATTGTTTATGGTCAATAATAGAAAATCTGGGATCCCTGGGTGGCTCAGCGGTTTGGCACCTGCCTTTGGCCCAGGGCGCGATCCTGGAGTCCCAGGATGGATTCCTGCGTCGGGCTCCTGGCATGGAGCCTGCTTCTCCTTCCTCCTGTGTCTCTGCCTCTCTCTTTCTCTATCATGAGTAAATAAATACATTCATACATACATACATAAATCTTTAAAAAAAATAGTAGAAAATCATGGTCTATCAGTTAGAGCCATGTTCTAAGCTGAGAGCACACCTGAATTATGTGTTATTTTGTCTTGTTTTTTTTTCTTTTCAATATATAGAGTAGTTTATGATAGAGCTAGCTATAGCATGTTCCTTTACAGCCAAAAGCAATTCAAACAATGGTGGTGAAGAGGGAGAGGAAAACAGAAACTGACAAAGGTCAAATGAGAACAGTGATGTGCTCTGTTATCTATTGATGTGTGAGATTATCCAACCTTGGCATATCACTTTTCAAATTACGATGAGCTCAGTACTTTTTTTAAAAATTTATTTTTTTTAGATTTTATTTATTTTTTCATGAGAGACCGAGAGAGAGGGAGAGGCAGAGACACAAGCAGAGGGAGAAGCAGGCTCCATGCAGGGAGGCCGATGTGGGACTCGATCCTGGGTCTCCAGGATCACACCCTGGGCTGAAGGCGGCGCTAAACTGCTGAGCTACCCGGGCTGCCCTTTAATTTTTTTTTTTAAGATTTTATTTATTTACTCATGAGAGACACACAGAGAGAGGCAGAGACACAGGCAGAGGGAGAAGCAGGCTCCAAGCAGGGACCCAGATGTGGGACTCCATCCCAGGACCTCAGGATCACAACCCAAGCTAAAGGCAGACACTCAACCACTGAGCCACCCAGGTGCCCTGAGCTCAGTACTAAAGCAATATGCTTTCAAAGAGCTATCTGAATATCAGGAAGTGAATTCATGCGGCAGATATTGAAACTTTTTAATGGATAATTCAGGAGTTTTCCTCATCATTTCGTTTACTATATTTCTGATATTACATCTCTAAGGAAATCAAGAGTGACTTCTTGTTGATCTTTTTCTCATCACGGGGACTACCTCAGTCTCAACTCTAAATCCAGGGATGAGTCATTTGCTCTTAATTTCTAAAATTCTCCCTTATATAGGCAGAGAAAGAAACTGTAAAATATTAATGGAGCAAAAGTGACATTTGTAAGTAATTTCAGCACTGCTGAAATTTACCTATATGGTTCATATCAACTCGCCAGCAGATTTTCTCCAAAATGGGAAAAAAAAAGTGTGTATTATTTTTCTCTCTTAATTGGAACTCAGGGAGCTTTTATTTTAAACACTCTTAACTTTTCTTTCAAGTGGACCTCCTTAAACTTACTTTATATAACTTTTGAAATAACATTGACAAAATTACATACTAGACAGGTAATCATCAATGCTCTTCCTCTTCCAAATCTTTCCCAAATCATGAAATTACAATGCTTGACTTAATCTGAGTCACCACCAGTGGTTGTAGAGAACTTAGAATTTATAGAGGAACATAAAAAATTATTTTTTTCCTGTGTCAGAGAAACTGCGTTGGTACTTGGCAGAAAGGTTGTGCACTTGAGTTTTTTTGGTTTAGAGAAGGAATGGCAATTTGCCAGTGTTCTGTGTTGTCTTTTTTGAAGAAGCCTTTAATAGCCCAGTTGAACTGAAGTAGATAAATGCAGCATTCTTTTCTGGAATTGGATTGGATGTTTCATTGCAAAGAAAAGAAGAAATTAAAAATAACTGGAAAATATTGCCAGAATTAAACTCTAAAGCAATTTCAAGAAGAAAATTTATTGGACCGGGAACCAGACATCTGTACACATTTGAACTAAAACATGGCACTATTTAAGCAGTAGTCATCCTCAAAAGATACTGACATACAGGAGTGCCTGGGTGGCTCAGTTGGTTAACCATCTGACTCTTGATCTCAGAGTATAAGTTGAAGCTCTGCTTTGGGATCCATACTGGGTGTGGAGCCTACATGAAAAAAAAAAAAAAAAAGATACTGGATACTGACATAGAATATGATGCCTTCTTATAACTCTTAAATAGTAAATGGTGGTTATACACTGAATGGCACATCGATTAAAATGATTCTTCTAAAAAGAATGGGACCAAACCATGCAATATTGGGTATTTTACACATTATAGAGGATGTGTATCACTTTTATTCAATTAGTTATTAGTTAATATTTATTGAATATGATTTCCAGAGCACTATACTAGCAGTTTTAAGACCAAAACATGTACAACAATATACATGATTAAAGACTGAGTTGCTAAAGCTTAGAACTTTCTATTACAGTGTAATGTACATCAGTGTGAAACAAATAAAAAATCTTAGCATTTTCAAATATCCAGTAAATCACATTAGACATAAAGTGAATAATTTGATGTGTCCTGGGAAATCATGTGGGTACCAGCTCTTTGAATGACATCAGGGTTATGAATAAAGTCATGTTAGATTGAGATTATATGTGTTTAGGTCACAACCATATTCAAAGCAGCCATGCTCATGTTAACCTTTGCCAAATAGAGAATGCACTCTCTCTTTGAAATGATAAAACGTGTCTGGCACAATTCTAAGCACTTTATGATATATTAACTCAATCTTAGCTTTATGTTTATTTTGCAGTAGAGAAAACTGAAGCACAGAGTTTGAGCAGTTTACCTAAGGTCGTAGAACTAACAAGTAGCAGGGCCAAGGTTAGAACACAGGCAGTCTGCTTCCAGAACAAAAACTAGATCAGGCTGTCTTGTGGACACTATTTACTCACCAACACAAATTGAGAATTTTTTTTTTCCAGGGGTGTTGGTTGGTTTGATAGAAACATCTTCAGAAAAATCAGAGCTGCACTGTTAAATTCCCCAGTTACATCACACCTGATGCATCACACCTCAAACTATTGCCTTATTATCCTCTGCTCCTAGAGAGCAAGATAATATGCCTAAACTGCTCATAATTATTTCAGTAATTGCCAAATCAATTTTTTTTTCAGAAACTAAAAGTGAAACTTAGAAAAAAACAAAATATATTTTACCAAATGTTCTTATTCATCTGTGAACACCAAATAGGTGGAAGGAATTGAACTCCCAATTTAATACAAGAGCTTACCCTTATAGAATACTTACTATGTGCTAGGCACTTGCTTCAAGTTCTTTGTATGTATAAATATTTGATCCTGGTAACCACCCTTTAAGTTAGCATAAAGTTATTCCTATTATCATTACTATTTACAAATGAGGAAATGTGAGGTCAAGGTTCAGTAACTTGCTCAAGATTTCAGCATTAGAAGCAGGATTTAAATTCAGAGAGTCTGGATTGAGTCCATACTCGGTACAGTAAGGATTTAATATATACATTTTTGCTCATTCATTATTCATTCTTTCATTGTCGTATCATTCAATCACTTAGTAAGTATTTATTGAATACTGCAATGTCAGATATTGCATTATGACCTGAGGAGGTCTATTAATAAGGTAATCAAGAGTTCCTGTTCTCACACAGTTTATATTCTAGTGTAAGACAATGAGCAATAAACAGTTCTTATACCTTGTGAAAATTGCCAGAGGGCAAACAGATGTGAAGCAGAGTAACTGCAAGAGGTTAAATCTAGCTAACATGACCAGTGATGATGTCTCTATTTTAGTCATCTGAGGACAAAGTTATTAAAGAGACAGGAAGATAGGTTTCAAGAAAGCAAGATAGATAAAAATAAAATTCTATAGAACACCATTTTAGACATGTCATCAAATATTACACTGTCAACCATTTGAGAACTATGTTGATCAGGGAATAGAAGAGACTACAGTAAAGGTTAGGTTGTAGACAGGTTTGATTTTTCAAAGTTTATTATGAGAAAGTGTAGAGATGTGGTTTAATGTTTTTTTTTTTTTTTTTTTTTTATGAGGTTAGAATGACATCATAGGTGATATAACAAATCATGGGTACTTGAGTTTTAGGTGAAGGGGAGGAAGTCTCTACATTTGCAGCTAAAATTGTAAACTGGTTAATAGATGGGGCTGAAGTTAATTAAACAAAGTTAGAGGCCCTTGGAGAACATAATCAAGACTTTTAATTTAATGTCAAGTCATTTGAGAACACTAGTGAGTTTTTTTAGATCCAATCAACAATTGTTTATTTAACACCCGCTGTAATATAGACTCTTTAGGAGTCTCTGGATATCCACCTTTGTCCCCTTCCAATTGCGTTTATTTTTCCTACTGTAGACACAGTTATTTTTTTAAAGGAAAAATTTGATCACATTCCTCCCAGATGTAAAACTCTTCATAGGCTTTTCATTTTCCTCAGGTTACAATAAACAAACTCTGAGCATGACCATTGCCTCTTGGGGGATTTAGTCAAAATTTACCAGTCTTTCTTATCCCTTCTCATTTTGTCCAGGGCTCTCTCACCAAACCCTCCCTCCTCCCCCATCCCCCAACCCCCTAAACCCGGGCTTCTTCCTTTTTGCTGGTTCACATTTGCTGATTCCTCTGCCTGGATTATTTTTCTATGTGTCATCCCTCTCCCCAACACATATACGTTTGCGTATATGCATGCACACACACCCACATGCCTTATTTCAACTAGCTAATTTCTACTCAATAAGGTAGCATGTTTAATATCTTTCTCACTGACAGTGTCTATAAGGGCAGGATTGTGTCTGCTTTGTTCACGATCACATTCCCAGCGCATATTATATGGTTTCTGATACACACTAGGTCCTTAATAATATGTGTTAAAAAATAATAATATGTGTTAAATAAACAACAAAATGAAATATCTAATAGTTCTTTTGGAAATGTAAATACCAAATGGTCCCACAAAGCTAAACATGGAACCCGTCTATATTAATGAATAAAGGTGGAATAATTTGAGACAGTAGAACACTCAGTGCTAAGTATTATGGTGCCAATTTCTAGTCTGGCAAGGTTGTCAAAAATGACAGTGCATAATAAGGGAGTAAATAGTAAATATAAGGGACTTGACAAAGTTCAGCTAAGATTATAAATTTGGTCTGTAAAATCATGATAACTTATATATTGATACTAGGGAAATGGAAGTACCAAAATAATTCTCCAGTCCAGGTTGATTTGTCTGTAAATGTGGGAGAAAATATGGCTTAAATTTTCAAGCATATGATTCAAATTCCGGCTCATGAACTGGGCAAATAATTCACCCATTCTGAAATTTAGATCCCTTGTAGCAACATGGTATTTACACATATTTGATGTAGTAATTTAGGGGTTAAATGAAGTAACTTATGTAAAGTAACTTGCAGAGTTCTTTGCACAGAGTGGATTCCAAAAAAGTATTGTGTTACCTCCCTTCCATCACCTCCTTTGTGTGTAGGAAGGATTGCACTAGAAAGACACAGAAGACAAGAAACATCCAGATTTAACAATACCGGTGTATTTGTTTCCTAGGGCTGCTAGAACAAGGTACCACAAACTGGATGTCTTAAGTAAATGGAATTTTTTTTCTCTTACAGTTCTAGAGAGTAGAAGGATGAAAACAGGGCAGGCCAGGTGGCTCAGCGGTTTAGCACTGCCTTCAGCCCAGGGCATGATCCTGGAGTCCTGGGATCGAGTCCTGCTCGGGCTCCCTGCGTGGAGCCTGCTTCTCCCTCTGCCTGTGTCTCTGCCTCTCTCTCTCTCTCTCTCTCTCTCTCTCTCTGTGTGTGTGTCTATCATGAATAAATAAATAAAATATTAAAAAAAAGAAGGATGAAATCAGTGTATTGATAGGGCCATCTGTCCCTGAAGGCTGTAGATGAGGATCCTCTCTTGCCTCATCCTAGCTAATGGTGGTAGCCAGAAATCTTTGGCATTCCAGTCTCTGTCCTTGTCGCATGTCTTTGCTGTGTGTCTATATCTGTCTTTTCTCTTTTTATAAGGACAGCAGTCATAGTGTTTAAGGGCCTACCTTAATTCAATATGATCTCAGATTAACTTGTTACATCTGTAACAATCTTATTTCCAAATAAAATTCTAAGGTTCTAAAAAAGACATAGATTTTAACTCATACAATGAGTATTAAATGACAGGGCTCTCCACTGAGATGTTGGCTGAAAGAATGGAAAGATACTGGGCAAATTTTAGATTTATTTTAGCTAACAAATCAGTAGAAATGGATGAAGATTGAAAACAGAATTGTTGATGGGGCACCTGGGTGGCTCAGTGGTTGAGTGTCTGTCTTTGTCTCAGGTCATGATCCGAGGGTCCTGGGATCGAGTCCCACATCTGGCTTCCCAAAGGGAGCCTGCCTCTCCCTCTGCCTATGCTTCTGCTTCTCTCTCTGTATATCTCATGAATAAATAAATAAAATATATATTTTTAAAGAAAACAATTGTTGAAAGCTGTTTATGATTTAATTTTCTGTAGTACTTTGTCTTTGAGAGTCGAAAGAAAAACAAATGCAAAGCAGTTTCTTTCAGTATTTTTTTTTCCTTCATATTATAGTCAGAATTACATAGTTCAACTGTGGAAAGCATCTTGGAGCCTGTTTAGATCTTATTTTCTAGCACTCTGACCCATGATTCCTTCTATTTTAATGCCTATTTGCAATTTTACAGTGGAGAGCTACCCTAGGGAAGACTGTTTGGAGACTTATTCCCTCCGAGAGGAAACCAGTTTTTTATATGTTATTTAGTAAATATTTATTTTTTATCCAGAAGAGGTGCTTATCCAGGGCATATAAAGTTGGGAATTATAACACAAATCAGACTTGAAGTCAAAAGAATCAAGGAAATTACTTAGGTGGAGATTGCAGAAAATTTATTCAAAGAGAAATTTATTCAGAATCCAAATCTATGGGGATCCCTGGGAGACTCAGCGGTTTAGTGCCTGCCTTTGGCCCGGGACGTGATCCTGGAGACCCAGGATCGAGTCCCACATCGGGCTCCCTGCATGGAGTCTGCTTCTCCCTCTGCCTGTGTCTCTGCCTCTCTCTCTCTGTGTCTACCATGAATAAACAACAACAAAAAATCTTAAAAAAAAAAAAAAAAAAGAATCCAAATCTATAAAATTGATGAACAGAGAATTGCTCTTATGAGGTAGAGGTGAGAGACAGGGACATTATACCTCCTCAGACCTTCCATGACCCCGAGGTGATCCCCCCAGTTCCACAGTTCCAAGGACACAGTTTACAAAACTGTAGGTGAAGGTAAATAGCAGAGAATAGGACAAAATTTAGCTCACAGCACCCATGTGGTCTTGGGAAAATAGCATAATATTTCTGAATATCATATCCCTCATTACTAATAATTTGCAAGCCCTAGTCTTTTAAACTCTGCAACTGACTTATGTAGGTCATTCTGAGCATGTTCTACAGATGGTGATAGTCATGGGTTCCTTGTTGATATAAATATGTTATTTTTCTTTAAAATAATAAATTAGTCTGTTATTAGCATGATGATCAAAAATAAATTTACAAGCAAACAAAAGTGAAATGATACATATGTGGCATCTCTACATTTCACTAACTTTTGATCTCTGTTCTACATCAAGATTAATTAAAATGTTATCCTCTGAAGCATAAGTCTCCTAAGGATTTCCCAATGGCAGGTTCTCTGTATCTTCCTATTACCTTTCTCATACCTCTGCAATATTTATTACAATTACCTTTTACGTTGATAATAGTACCCCCTTCAAGGTCTAAGTTCAGGAAAATGCTTTTCAAAATTCCTATTGTTACTCTAAACTAACTAAACTTTTTCTCAAAAATTTGAGTTACACTTTTCCGTCCTAGGCTTCTTTTCTAGTGAGTCTTTTCTTTAGTGGTAACCATTCTGTGTAGAGCAGTGTTTTACTTGCAAATTATCATCAAGTGCTTTTATAAACAGGTTGAAGTACTGGAAAGAAGATGTTTGAAGAGGCAGGCAACAATTTATAGCAGGAAATCGAAACAAAAATTTTCCTTGCTTCATCTCTTTTCAGCTATATTTTGAAAAACTTTTTTTGTGTATTATCTGTTTTGAGTTCCCTGAAGGTGTATTAGCCAATCAACCTCTTGTAAATGGCTTTTTGTTACATGATGATGAACCAGGGCCTAACTTTTTGGTCATATTTTCTCCTCCATCTGAAATGCTCTTATGTCCATGATTACCCTTCAGAACTGGACAAATTTTACTCGCTCTTTAAAATATATTTTATCCATCTCCTTTTATAGGAGTCTTCTCTAAGTGGCCTAGTTGATGTTGCTCAGTACTCTCATATTTTTCTCATGATAGGGACGATACTGAAGGTATAGGTTTTGGGGTTAGAGGACAGAGGCTGGAATCCTGGCTCAACTCTGAACTAGTTTGTGTGAGCTCAAACAAGTTACTATGTCTTTTAAGCCTCAACTGCTTTATCTGCTCATTGAGATACATAATTTAACTCCTAAATTTAAGTAATAAAATTAGGCATATAAAACACATTTTTCTTCAAATGTTATAATAGAATTCAAGTGTGTTTCTTGACTGAACAGGACTATATTATGTTCTTAAAAAGTCTTAGTAAATATAAGACTTGAATCAAACAAATGATTGTGATATACATATCAGATGAGTCTAGTAGTCATGATGCTCACATTCATAAAGGGTTTTTTTAATTTTTGATGGCCTTTAAATTTTGCCAAATAGGAATATTTCTCATCTAATGGGGATGACCTATTCAAGTGATATGGATTATTAGAAGCATGAAATTTAACAAATAAGTATTTCATGAATATATTAATATAGTATGGTGTGAGAAAGCTCTGAAGTCAGACTCCTGGGTTCAAATCTCAGTTCTGTCACATTATAGCTGTGTTATTTAGACAAATTCTTTATTTCTCTTTAACAGTTTTCTCTTTTATAAAATGGGTATAATTATAGACCTAATCATAAATTAATAAAACAAATAACATTTTTGAGGACTAAGAGAGTTATAAGTATTTATAGTATTTCCTGGAATAGAGTAAGCATTGAGTACCTATTTGCAATTATAACTATATGCCAGGCACTTTGCTAGGTGCAGGGGATTCTGTGATGAACCTTGGGGAGATAGGCATTGAGCATATAACAAATAGAATATATAATTCCAAATTGTGATCATGCCAAAAGAATAATAATAGGTGTTATGAAGCAATGTAACAAAAAGGAATAGAATGAGGGAAGAAATAAGGATACAGGTAAGCATTCTTACCATGGGAAAATACTTTGGCATCTAAGGAATAACTTATTTTTCCTCAATATTATAATATATTTTAAAAATAAATAATTGAAACAATAAATTATACCACTTATTTTTATTCTCACAAATAACCCTTGCATAATTTTGATTTTTTCACATATGTGAATGTACATATACAGCTTCTCAGAAAAGGAATAAACATTGTCTATTTTTATAGCTTATCAACTAAGAGTATGCCAACCTCCACCACCTGTGCCCAATGCTGAAATTTTGACAGAAGATGATGAATTTGAAATAGGTAAAGTCTAATATATTCTTTTTTTTTTAAAGTAAACTCAATAGAGATATTTGCTTAAAAAGGAATAAAAAGATAGTAGCAACCTACCTTAGACCCTCTTTCTCTGGATTGTTGGGAGTTGTTTGGAGTTTTTAAGAATGGACAGCAGTGAAAAGATCAAAAGGAAGTATAGGCAAAAGCAAGAATGCTGTATCTCTAAGATGATTCCAACTGGAAAACCAGTATGGGAATTTGAACCATATAACTGTATGGCAGTTTCTTCCAAATTCTTATTTTGTTGCCTTCTGACAACACTAATGTTATTTGAATTCATGCTTCAGCCTACAACATACAATGTAGAATATATACAGTGTACTAGAAGATATGCTTTATTCACACATCCTTGAAAACAAATGGTGGATTATGCTCAATTTGATAATAAAGTCCTTTTGAAACTAGGGTAGAAATTCAATAATGTCTCACATTTTGAAAAGTGGTGTAACAAAAGAATGTTGCCATCATAAACTCTTATCATTATGATATTAATTTTGGCTGAGAAACTTAGAAAATATTAATGCCTACTGTAAATTTAATTTTAATATAAAATCAATAACTTTGAATCCTTTTAACTGCTTGATATATTTTTAATGAATACCTTTATTATACCAACTAGATTGTTTCCTTATTACTATTGCTTATATATAACTGGTGCACACTAGATCTAACTTACTTTTGGCTTCAGTTCTGATTGGTCAGTGTCTATGAGGTGGCTATATTTCAGTATTTTGAATATTATTCCTGCTGACAACTAATAGAATTTTATACTGATTGAAAAATCACTGAAAGAAAAAAAATGTTCTACAATATTTACAGATTTTACAATTGAAACATCTGTTCATTTTTACCATTACCTTGTTGGCTATCTGAAGCTCCTTTCTGTCTTTTTCTTTTCTTTTTTTTAATAGGTGACATTATTAGGTATCAGTGTCTTCCAGGATTTACTTTGGTCGGCAATGCAATTCTGACATGCAGATTAGGAGAACGACTCCAGATGGATGGAGCACCTCCAGTTTGTCAAGGTACCAATTCTTTTTTTTTTTTTTTTAAGGTACCAATTCTTATGATTATTTATCTTCAAGTATTTGTTTTATGTTTGATTTAATACTGGCAAAATTGAGAAAAGTGTTTTACACAAATATTAAATATTTAACTGGCCATAATGTTAAAGGTCATACAACTCATGTGGTATCTTTTATTACATTATTTCTTGGATTTAACTTTAAAAATTATTTTTTCTTCCAATGTTTACTTTTTTTTTTTTTAGTTTACCCCAAAGTCAGTTCAATGTATTTAAATTAATTTTGCTGTGAGGGTGGAAATGGAGATGGAAAATAAGAGAAATCACCTTTAAATAAAAGCTCCACTGTTGATTGCCTTTACTTGAAATAATTTTTGTTCTAATCCATAAATTCATTAAACTTTAATGGAGCACCTGTTAAGTATGAAGGTTTGAGTAAAAAACAAACAAACAAACAAAAAACAAGCTATAAATGACCCTACTATGAAGGTAATATGACTTATGGAATATGGCAGCCATACAGGTGGTAGCAATAGAGTGTTTAGGAAACAGTCCAGGGGGCTATCAAATCATGTCATGTTTAGCTGTTTGTGGGGCAGGCAAAGCTTGACAGAAGCATTGCTCCCTGAGTCTTGGTTCCATATGGTAAGTGAGACTTTGATAGAACAAAGATAGACAAATGGTACAAATGACAGATGAATATACAAAGACAAAGAAGTGAAAAAGAAAAGTATAGACTTCAAGGAATTCACCATGGGATTACAAAGCAAGACCCTCATGGACCAAAACTAGAGTTTTGATGTTCAGATCATGTGTTGTTAATTTGTATTATTCACTTGGGCCCAGAACAGTGACTACCACATCTTTACTACTTATAAATACTGATTAGTTTGAATAAAATTGAATTGAAGTTGATATTCCCTCCCCAAATATTCTTGGGTAATGTCCTTCATTGGAATTTATTCATGAGAAATGGGAATCTGTTTCCTGTGCTGTACCTTAGCTGTTAAAATAAACATAAAATAAAAATATTGTTTATTATTCCAAAAATGATATAAGTAGGAATTAACATTTAATTTTCTACCTCATTGGAATCCTTACAATAAAATGGAAGGATTTTCACAAGGGGCTTTACAGAAAGACATGTTTGGAAGTAAAAAAAAACAATACCAATATGAAAATTTTCCTTGCTCTAAAGTCAATAACTTTAGAACATCATGAGAGGGATCCCTGGGTGGCGCAGCGGTTTGGCGCCTGCCTTTGGCCCAGGGCACGATCCTGGAGATCCGGGATCGAATCCCACATCAGGCTCCCGGTGCATGGAGCCTGCTTCTCTCTCTCTCTCTCTCTCTCTCTCTCTCTCTGTGACTATCATAAATGAATAAAAAATTAAAAAAAAAAAAAAAGAACATCATGAGGTTGTTTGGATTTTCTGAGGTCTATCATCTGTAATCCTTATATTTAAATGTCATTCATTCAATTTCCTCTTTACCTTTTAGCCACTTAGGATTATGTAGGATACATATTCAGACATCTAGACATGTGAAAGTGGAGGATAGAATTTTAGCCTTTTGGGAAATTTTACGTGGAAAAATAACTTAGGCAGACACAGGGATGTGTGAACAACCTGTTACATGTTTGGACTTCTTTGATTCCAATATATAAATACATTGTGAGCTCTTGGAGGGCAACACTTAATTTTTTTGGTATCTGGATCCCAATTTAATAAATTTCTAATTTAAAACAATCCAAATAACTAAACCTCTCATCTCTCAGATTTTCAATATTTTGTTTCTAAAGTCAGATTTTCCTATAGATAAATAATAGCATCTCTTCCTATTTATGTAGTATGGAGAATACAAAAAAAAACAAACAAACTAATTTTATCTCATAATGGCACTTGTATACAAGCTAAAAAGTAATAAATCATCCCTAGAATTAGCTTACAGTGTTTCTATATAAATTAATTGACCAGGCACTCTAAGCCAAAACTCTGACTTGACATTTTTTTTCTTTAATTCACAAGCTTGATAAAATAGTCATTCTTTTTGGATCTGTCAGAATTAATTAGTCCATTTTAAATTATTTACTATTATTTCACTTTTCCTAAAAGGGGCTGCATCAATTTTGTTATTCTTCTCTTTATCCTTTTAGTTTTCTGTATCATGCTTAAAATATGAGAAGCAATTCTAAATGTGTTGTTCTTTAAAGAGTTTGATATAAATGGAGTAAAATGGGTGGTATATTTGATGGTTAAAATTGTGGGGCTCATGCAGCTGAACCTGTGATACTTTGTGCATTTTATACTTTCTGAGCATCAATTCCCTCATATGTATAATGGGGGTAAAAATTGTACACACTTTCTAAAGTTGTGACAAGCGACATAATGCACAAAAGGTGCTTCACAGTGTCTTAACATGTAGTCACAATAAATATTTCTCTTATTCTTCATAGTTATTGGACTTCTTGATATGTATCGGATAGTAGGAAAATAGCTTGTGTATTTATAGTATATCATATTGAATCATATCAATTTTTCAAAAGTAATACAGAATATTTTGCTCAGTTTGGAATATCGGGTCCAAAAAAAAAAAAAAAAAAAGGAATATCAGTTCCAACACCTTAAATAACACATGGCATTTGCTTTTCAATAACCAAAGCCTAGAAAGGGAGACCAAAAAAAAAAATAAGGAAATATCCACAAAATTGCTAACTGCAATAATAGAAGCATCCATTACGGAGACACCACGAAAGAAATCAACAATTCTGCTCAGGTTGATGAAGGAGAGGTTCAGGCAATATTTCACAAAAGACAAGACACTTCATCTAGCATTAAAATGCACTAACATTTCAAATGCAGCAGATGAAAGAAGGATGTTTGAAACAGAAGCACAAAGGAATGTACAGAGTTCATAAAGCTGTAAGTAGTTCCTCAATATGTTCAGAGCATTTCATTTCAGTGGACGGGCAGCAGGAAACAGAGTTGGGGAGGAGGCAAGGACTGAACTTGGAAGGCTGTGTCAAATTATGGAGTTGCTAAATGGTTTTAGTGATAAAGTAATGAGCTTAGTCACCCAAAAAGATACTTAGCTAAGCATTCCAGAAATATTAAATAGCTGGGCACACACTAAGTAAACTCTTCCTTAAAACTTAACTTCAATTTCTCATATGGTTATAGATGTCTATCATTTCACTATTCCATAGCTATATATTCATGATTGTTCTTCTTATGTGACTCAAATTTTCCATTCTATTTCCAGCTATCAAGGTAATTTTTTTATTTATTAGTTTGTCATTTTGTGAAAAACAATGGTTAAGTTTCTCTTTTTAGACTAAGAATGACCTGCTACCATTTACTTATTTATTTTTGAAAAATCATCAAATCATATCCAAGAAGCAAATATTTCATATTGAAGTTCAAGAAACAGAAGTAAAAGCCCAAAAATTTAAAAAGAAAACAACTCTAATATGTTTTAGCTTTACTATATTCTATATTTTGTGCTGCTTTTTTTCTATATTTAACTATGCTATATTCTATAGTCAATTTCCAAATATCAATATTGGTTACAGTGGCTATAATTTTTGAATTATTTATTTTCAAATTGTTAACTTCATCAAAGAGCAATTATATGTTGCCATAATCTACAGTTTACTTATTCTTTTCCATCCTTATACTACATGGAGACTTTATAACTCAAAATATTTCATTGTCCTTCCATCTAGGAAATGATGAATATATAAATCTCTCATCTAGTCATCTATATTCCAGCAACTATATTTGGTGTTTCCAAGCCTAGCTCATTTGCACAAAGAACTGAATGATAATCGGTAACCTAAAATTGTGTTAAATCTTCAATGGCTTGCCCACATTTCTGAGATGAGGAGTAGCCTTGCCTGGAATGAATACTCTTAAGAAGTACAGTTTCTTGTCTGGCCCTACATACCTGAGTGAGTTAAAGTTTGAGGAGAGAAAAGAGTGAGTAAAAAATAAATAAATAAATAAATAAATAAATAAATAAATAAATAAGGAAGGAAAAGGACAGAAAAAGACATACACAGGAGAGGCAGGGAGAGAGGACATAACTAGAAAGGAAAAGTAGGGAAAGAGTATAAAGAAATTGAAGGAGATAAATGTCTTAGCTTTTAATTAGCTATGTATTTATTATACAGAAAAGTAATGCATCTACCATATAATTAAAAAAAAAGGAAATCAGTACCATAATTTTTGGGTCATTCCTCCATTTTCTGAACTGCAAGCTTAATACAAATTATCTCTTCTAACACATAATTCAAGGTATTGTCTCCCTTATACTTATTAAACCTGAAAGCAGAGTACCAGGTGTTTGAAATGCAGTTTTCACTTAGGTCTAAAACACTGGCATTATTTAATGATATCTTTCTTTGATAGTGCTCTGCCCTGCCAATGAATTACGGCTAGATTCTACAGGAGTCATATTAAGCCCTGGATATCCTGACAGTTACCCAAATCTTCAAATGTGTGCCTGGAGCATTTCAGTAGAAAAAGGATATAATATCAGCATGTTTGTAGAATTCTTCCAGACAGAAAAGGAATTTGATGTTCTTCAGGTGTATGATGGTAACCATGGTTTATTTTTATGCATATTCATAAATTCAGTTCAGATACTCTAGTTATACATGCAGACCTTCAGTGTAAACAACTGCTTATATGATTTTATTTTCTCTTATAGTTATTTTTAGAAGTATCCACATCCTGTTTCTCTACATACCATGTGAAAACTGTGGTTTGCACATTATTTTACAAATTGTAGATACCTCAGCTGTGGAATTAATTGTTTAAAACAAAGATACTGTGTTTTAAGTTACTGTTGATGAAATAAATTGGTTTTGGGGCAATGTCACTATGTACAATACTATTCTAAATTTATAAAATATTAAAGATAAATTGGAACATAATTATTCAGTTATGCCTAATCTGTATAATTTTCTTTTCAAAGGACCAAATATTCAAAGTCCAGTGCTTATTTCCCTCAGCGGCGATTATTCATCTGCTTTTAATATAACAAGCAATGGTCATGAAGTATTTCTCCAGTGGTC